>NC_090266.1:377101593-377739093 GCF_040414725.1 Anabrus simplex | reverse complement strand
ATCTGGAAAACTGATCATGTACCTATATTATGAACACAAACAATGAAATATTTATTAGACACTTGAAATATTTTGAAAATCATTAATTTAATCACCAGTCCACAGACTGGTTTGATTCAGCTCTATGCTAATTTCATCTCTATGTAACTACTGGCATCCTAATTCTAATTAGTAATTTGTCATATTCAGAGAAATATGTCTAGTGGGTTCAGCTCCTCTACACAAATCGACAAGCTTTGTGCGCTTTCACCACTCCTGTTCATTCTGTGCATCTACAGGCCCTTTCCCGTGCAGTTTGTTATGCTGGATAGTGGTTCAGGTAACAGGTTTAATGATTTTCTTTACCCAGTGGAAAATATGGCTCTAAACATTTGGATTGCAGCTAAAGCTCGCAAAAATGGAGTACATCGGGTGTAGATCCCACACGAATGGGACAATATAGGTAGATGACATTTCACTAATGAAGACATTTGCGTTTGTTTATTTTGTCTCCCACAGGACGGCTGATGGTGACACACTTGTAGATGCTTGAGCATGAGTTAACACCACCTGGCTGAAGTGGCGCCCTTTTTGACTATAAGATCTCCCACTGTGTCGCAAATTAAAGATCTACTGAAGAGTCATTCGCCCAGGGGTACTTTATGGGGATGGAATATTGGTCGGTTACAAAGAAATATGAGCAGAACCTGCACGTAAAACAGATGCGCATATTTTGATGGACACTGGGAATCACGCGACTAGATCACACTAAGAAGTAAAGAAGTCAGGAATACTCCTAGGAGTTGCCCCAATTCCTGACAACAGGAGAGAGGGAAGTTTGAAATGTTATGGTCATGTGGCCAGAGCTGACACAGAATCTATCGTAAAGAGAGCAATGGACAATGGCCTCGAGGTTGACTTAAAAATCGGTAGATGGTAAGGAAAGACATGAGAGCTGCAGGTATTTATCTTGTGGATGCTGAGAAGTCCAGGCAAAAAGGAGGGTGAAATGCAGGAAGCAGATTCTATATAATATGCAAAGAATATCAAAAGAAGAAGCAGAATTGACTACTTCTGCTGGTTTTGAATCCATGGTCTTAGCATCCTGTGGTGGATGATCTACCATTAATCTAGTGAAGAATGGGTGTGGAAGTCTCAGCTAAAATCACAGAGGGAAATGCCGGCTGGGGAGCCTTGTCACACACCTCCAAGGGGATTATTAATGAACAAATGGACCATCACTAGAATGAAAGGGTCATGGAGAAAACGGACACCCCGGTGAAAGCCTGTAAAAAATCCTCTTTATCCAGCACAAATTTTACAGGCATTCACCAGGTTTGTTAAAAGTGTGTATTAGCCATACACTAAATAAATAAATAATAATGATTTTGAAAAATTAAATCACACCCCTAATTAAATTAATTTTTAGTTGTGTTATTTACCAGCTGATTGTTAGGAATAAATGTTCCCTCATATTGAGGACTCATTGGAAGAGGCATAAACTCTCTGGTGTTATGTAAAGCCAGTGGGCTCAGTCCGCTGTGTATATGTATGTGAGCTGTATCCCAGTCAGTCTCCAGATGACGAGCTTGGCAGTCACGGGGAGAGGACGTACGTGCTTCCCGATGGAAGACGAGGCCAGCCTGGTGAAGAATGTGAGATCGATTTGGGGCGCTTATCGCTAACCTCTTTCAGCCATCCACACCAGTGCTGGAGGACAACATAGAGCAGGAGCCAGTGCGGGAGGTGCCGGAAATCAAGGTGGAGACGGAGCAGTACAGGGATGGGTGTGTCCCTCCCAACAGTTTTTCTTCTCCGAGGGCTATACGGAGCCGGAATATGAGGCACTGTTCGTTTACTAGAGGCCAGGGCGCACTGTACCTTCTGAACGGACCTAGTCCTGGACAAAATGCCTCTCCATGGAGGCATGCAGATCTCGAAGACCATGTCTGTCGAGAGCTTTCTACCAGGAGGCATCATCACCAGGCTTCATGTCCAAACTCCATTGATGAAGCCCCCACCTTTGAGGGTTTGGCCTCATTCTCCAGGATCGGAGACTGGGTACGAGGGAACGCAAGGAGGTGGAGTGCTGCAGCAGGCCCTGGTGGCTGTTGACGCATGGCTCTACAACCGGCAAGGCCCACGCTATTCATGGCAGTGCCCAGATGGACCGATCACTTAATAACTGGACTGACGAGAATATCGGTCATGGCTGTTGCATGATAACTTTTTCTCAACTAACACAAACACCTGGAACTATCCAGAACCCACATCCTTGCATGTGCTATCAAAATTTGTCAGGTCTTGCACGTAGGATCTTTCCTTTTCTGCCTAATGATGGCTCTGTAGGGCATGATATTTTTCTCCAAAGTGTACTAAAAGATACACTTTAAAACACCAAAGGATTCCAATTAAGAATCGGCACATTGAGTATAATAACCCTGACCTACAAACTCAGTGAAATCACTGATATGATGGACCACAAGCATCTAAAGATCTAAGAGCAAAAAAATGGAAGGGTTGTGACACAAACACATTAGATAATGGCTATAAACTTTATTAGAGTGGAAACAAGACAACAGCAACGAATGGTGTGGGGATAATCCTACACCAGAACATTTACTGTATTTCTGATGTCATCTGTGTTAATCAAAAAATAATAAAAGTAAAAGTAAAGGTTTTTTTTTAAATGAAAGATTGTTCAGGTCTATACTCCCCAATTGGGTTGTAGAGAAGAAGAAAATATACATTTCTTACAGCAGTTGGAAGACAACATCAATGAGAGGAAACTCATAATAATATGCAACTGTAATGCCCAGTTAGGAATGGAGAAATAAGGATATGAGGCAAAAGCCCAATCGGGAATGGAAGCAGAAATACTGAAGGAGAACTTTTACTTGACCTGTGCTCGAGAAAATAACTCTTAGTCAAAAATACATGGTTCCAGAAGAAGGAAAGTCCTAAGTTGACAAAAATACAGCTGGGATGAAACAAAATCTCTGATAAATTATATTATAATAAATACAGGAAGTGGAGGTAAAGTGTGAGACATCAAAGTCTTTCCAAGTTAATGTCTTGAAAGTGATCATTAATTTCTTGTGGCTGATCTCACTGGATTTAATGTAACACCATTTACTACCAGAAGAAGGAAACCTAAGATTAAGGACTGGAAACTAGAGGAATGGGTGAACAAGCAACAGTTTCAAGAAAAGTTAAAAAATAAACTACCAGTTTCTGAACCTAAAAGTGGTAGGTAATGAAGAATGGAATAACATGAAAAAAGCTGTAGTAGTATGCAGTGCTCTTGAGCTATATGGTAAAACATACACTAGAGTTAATGTAAATGGAACTACATGGTGGAACAACCGAGTAAAAGAGGCAATACAGAAAAGAAATGCAGCCAGTAGAGAAGGGGATAGAACTAAACTCAGAAGTGACCCAGTAACAAAAATCATAATGAAGAACAAGAGTACAGAGACAGAAAATTACAGGTCAAATTAATTGTTTGTGAGGAAAGGAAAAGATGCTGGCATTAATTTACATAGAAACTGGAGGAAGACTTTAAAGGTAATATGAAGATGTTATATGGCATTGTGAAAAGTAAGAGAAATGAAAAGGAAAACATTAGAGCAATAGAGACTGCTGATGGGCAGATAGCCAGTCATGCGCAAGACATCAGGAATGTCATGAATGTACATTTGGATCTGGTGATAGGTCAGCAATTACTGTAGATGATGTACTAATTACCTGGAATGAGGTAGAAAGAGTGGTAAATCAGCTGGAATGGAAGAAGTAACAGCTGATATGTTCAAAGCAGCAGGACAGCCCGGCCTGGTGGCCAAGATTGTTTAGGCCTCAAGTAGGAGGTAGGAGGGGCAGGGTAGGAGAGGTGGTGGTATTCAATTTATAACCACTAGATTGCATGCTAAAAGCCTGGATTCAATTCCAAACCTCTCTGCAATGTTCATGTGGAGGGAGGGCATATGATGCTGTTCAAGGTGATTCTTCGGTCAGATGGCGACGTTATGTTATGCTTTGAGCAAATGAAATGCCTTGGTGTCTGGGTTCGATTCTTGGTAATACCAGAAATTTCGGAATGGCAGGGCTGTTGGTATGTGGATGAAATGGTACATGCAGTTCACCTCCATTGGGGGTGCGCCTGAAAAGAGCTGCACCACCTTTGGATGAAGACATAAGCTTACTTTACTTACTTACCAATTTTGATTGAGAGCTATGCTGAAACTTAAACACATTTATCTATAATCTCGATCATTTTGGACATTATGTTTTTCACCCCTTCTCACACCCTCCTTCCTCCCCAGGCCGATAGTGGCTGAACTTAAACGATATCAGAGAGTCACTATTCATATCAGCGACACCAAAAGCTGTGGATTTGACAATGTTTTCAATTATTTTTTAACTCACCCCCCACCACTAGGGGTGCTAGGGGTGTCTGATGCAGAAATATTTGCGGGCATGCACACAAGTCACAAAAGTTTCATTGAAATCGGATAAGTGTTATAGGAATGCATATGGGACAAACAAAGGAACGTTCATTTTTATATTGCCCTACACATTATTATTCTTATTCTTATTATTATTATTATTATTATTATTATTATTATTATTATTATTATTATTATTATTATTATTATTATATATTCGAAAAGAGCCCACACTTAACCTAGCAAATGGATGCCTCTAGAAGCTGCTTCTAACATGGAGAACAGAGGAGAGTACTAAGGACATGGTGAACGTAATTGTGATTGTGAACTGTAGAGATGTTTTAGTATCCATGTCTATTAATCTGGAATGCATGTTGTTGAGTATTCAGCATGAAGGCTCATCCGTCCCCTAACAGCTCCTCCCCCAGCCACCACAGACTGCCTAGGCTCACTGAAGATGTCTACTAGGGAATTGAGGAGTGAGGTAGTTTCCTGTTGCTTTCTTCACCAAGCCAGAAATTGCTGTTAAATATAAGCCTACCAAGTCTACTGAAATGGTTACACCAACTGACCTTATAGCAGCATTATGACACCATTCATAACAGGGACTGGCTGCATACGGAATGGCATTACTAGCATTGTTCATACATCCAGTCACTTTCGTATCGTCGAAGTGAAGGATGAGACTGAGACAAGTGAATGAAAGTAACAAATTTGATCTAGCCCATACCAGAAGACATAGTGCACTACCAACACTAGGTCTCACCAGGAAGGGCAGAATCTGGAACACGAAAGCATCAATAAAAGTATTTTAATTTCCTCTTCGTTCTGAATCTTAGCATTGGTATTGTTGAAATAGTATTTTCGATGTGGTGAACTGAAGTTGTTAAGGGTACATCTTCAGCTTTGGATTGTTTGCAAGGTTAAATTTTCTGAAACATACCCAGCATCTATCACGGCAATGAAGTATGTTTATTTATTTTCAATGAATTTAAGTTTGCTATTGTTCTTTATTACAACAGTGATTTTCTGGGTAGTTCTCAATGTCAAAAGTGTACCATGAGGTACAGTAATTTTCATTAATCTTTATTGGTGAAATTTTACTCTCACTTCTGTTTTAAGACTGTTCTTTTGTTGCATGCACACCTCATTTATAACCTGAATGACTTCTTAAATAATGTATCACATATGATGAATAAGTAAAGTTGTAGAATGATTGCGCTAATCTCCATTACTGAATAGCACACTTGCAGACCACAGTCCAGCCACAGAACATAATGTCACACCATGATTGTAGGGTGACAAGCCTGCCAGACTGTGCATATGTAGCCTAAACAAGGCTACTTTTTTCTAAAAGTAATTAAAATGAATTACTCAGATTTATCAGCCCTTAACTGCTTGTATTTTTCATTGGAAGTAGTGATTTCAGTTTAAAAGTATAAACAGGACCAGAAATAAACTGCCATTATATTTGCTGATAAAAATATTGGCTGATCTACTTCACAAACAGGGTCAAAATGAGTTGGTTATCTGGAAAGCTGATTAAGTATATAATGAACTCCAACAATGAAATATATATTAGACACTTGGAATATTTTGAAAATCATTATTTGAATCGCCAGTCCACAGACTGGTTTGATTCAGGTCTATGCTAACATCATCTCTATGTAATTACTGGCATCCTAATTGTAATCAGTAATTTGTCATATTCAGAGAAATATGTCTAGTGGGTTCGGCTTCTCTACGCAAATCTACAAGCTCCGTCTGCTGTGCAGCTGATGTCACAGCATCTTTTGACATTTGAGTGGAAGTTCATCAAGGAACCACCCTGTCACCACTCCTGTTCGTTCTGTGCATGGACACATTAAATGCGGACCTGCATACCCCATCTACAGACCCTTTCCCATGCAGGTTATGTCATGCTGGATAGTGGTTCAGGAAACAGGTTTAATGACTTTTTTACCCAGTGGAAAATATGGCTGGAAACATTTGGATTGCAGCTAAAGCTTGCAAAAACAGAGTACATCGGGTGCAGATCCCAGGCGAATGGGACAATATAGGTAGATGACATTTCACTACTGAAGACATTTGCGTTCCTTTATCTTGCCTCCCGTGGGGCAGCTGATGGTGGCAAACTTTTAGATGCTCGAGCATGAGTTAACACCACCTGATTTAGTGGCACCCTTTGTGACTACTAGATCTCCCACTGTGTCTCAAATTGGAGATCTACTGCAGAGTCATTCGCCCAGTCGTACTGGATGGGGTTGGTTACAAAGGAATATGAGCAGATCCTGCACGTAAAACAGATGCAAATATTTTGATGGACGCTGGGAGTCACGCGACTAGACCACACTAAGAACTAAGAGGTCAGGAATAAGAGTTGCCCGGATTCCTGACAACAGGAGAGAGGGAAATTTGAAATGTTAATGTCATGTGGCCAGAGCTGTCACAGAGTCTATCATAAAGGGAGCACTTACATTCATCCCCGATTGACAATGGCCTCGAGGTCGACCTAAAAATAAGTGGATGGTGAGGAAAGACATGATAGCTGTAGGTATTTATCTTGTGGACGCCGAGAAGTCCAGGCAAAATGGAGGATGAAATATAGGAGGCAGATCCTACGTAAGATGTGAAGAATATCAAAAGAAGAAGGAGAATTGACTACTTCTGCTGGTTTTGAATCCATGGTCTTAGCACCCAGTGGTGGATGACCTACAATTAATCTAGTGAGGAATGGGTTTGGGTGAGGAAGTCTCAACTAAAGTCTCAACGACGGCTGCGGAGCCTTGTCATACACCTCCAAGGGGATTATTAATGAACAAACGGAGCATCACTACAATGAAAGGGATATTGAGAAAGCGGACATCCCGGTGAAAGCCTGTCAAAAATCCTCTTTATCCAGCACAAATTTTACAGGCATTCACCAGGTTTGTTAACAGTGAATATTAGCCATACACTACATAAATAAGTAATTGTGATTTTGAAAAATTAAATCACACCCCTAAATAAATAAATTTGTACTTGTGCTATTTACCAGCTGATTGTTAGGGATAAATGTTCCCTCATATTGAGGACTCATTGGAAGAGGTGTTACGTAAAGCCTATGGACTCAGTCGGCTGTGTATATGTATGTGAGCTGTGTCCCAGTCAGTCTCTAGAGGATGAGCTTGACAGTCACAGCAAGAGGATGTACATGCTTCCCCCTGATTCACTCTCCTCGACAGGCTATTTGTACTTTCCAAGTACTAGTCAGGCAACCTTTACTTCTTAGTACAAACAGGAAAAGCTGTGTTTGTCTGTGCCAGTGCACTTTTCAGAGCACAGCACACTGCATACTGTATGTACACACACAGAGCTTTGTCAGCTAGCGCTTCTCAGTGCTATTTTTCAGGTCTGTTTCAGACATCTATCGGGGTGATGATAGAAGACAAGGAGGCCAGCTAGGTGAAGAATGTGGCATCGATTTGGGGCACTTATTGCTAACTTCTTTCAGCGAACCACACCAGTGCTGGAGGACAACATGGAGCCAGAGACAGAGCAGGAGGTGCCAGAAATCGAGGTGAAGAAGGAGCCATACAGGGACGGGTGTGTCCCTCCTAACAGCTTTTCTTATCCGAGGGCTATACAGAGCCGGAATACGAGGCGCTGCTCATCTACTACGGGCTAGGGCGCCCTGTACCTTCTGAACGGGGCCTAATTTTAGACAGAATGCAGCGCCTCTCCAAGGAGGCAAGAAGATCTCCACGACCATGTCTATTGAGAGCTTTCTACCAGGAGGCCTCATCACCAGGCATCATGAAAAGGAATGGTTGCACGACGTGGAGAAGGAGCTCTCTAATCTGTTCCAAATCGTCCAATTACTAGGGAGGGATGGCGTGCCTGGGACGAATGCCTGCGTCCTCAGGAGGAGGGCCAATACAGAGACCAGGGAGGTCATCACCCAGACCCAAACGCTGAGGAGGCTAAGGCACAAGGCGGTTAATACCGACTTAGTCCAAGCCATCCAGCCAGAGACCAACGACACCACCACTCAAGTGGTGCACGCAGCCCTGCGGAGCTGCGACTGTTTGACCCAGGCCGAGTGGTTCGGCTCTGCCAGATGGATGCAGACCGATGTCCCGAGGCCCCGTACGGTGAAGTGGATGCAGACAAAGGCCAACCAGGAAGGGGATATCACCCAGGTGCAATACAGAAAAGCGTCCCAGATGGTGGATGGCAGCATAGCAGTGGAGAAGGACACCCCCTGGCGATCAGAGCCTGCTGGCATGTCTGTCAAGGTGCAAACATCGATGTGCACCCCATAGGACAGGGAATGTAGTCATGTGTCAGCACAGAACGATGCCAACGCCGTCAGCCAGGAGGAGGGAGACAATGTCTCTTCAGTGGGATCACCAGCAACTCCAGTGTCACCAGGTTGGGAGGAGAGTCACCAGGGTGAAGTTTCTTCCCCTGCCAAGAAGAGACTCCACACCCAAGAAAAGGACGCTGCCCCCAGACCAGGAGAAAGAAGATGATGCCGGCCCATCAGGAGGGGACCGCCCAGCTGCATCCCAGGACTGCTCCCAGGATAGCAGTCAACTGAGGAGCCAGTCAGGAGAGGACCTCAGCAGGTAGCGGCAATCAGGTGAGACTGAAACATCTCACTAGGCAACTCTTGCATTTCTGCTGTCTGAGGTGGGGCCACCATCAGGATAGGTGTGGGCTCTTAGTGAGATGCAACTGTTGTGGTGGTGATCACCACTAAACAGCCTGTGCAGCATTTAAGGAGGCACTGGTATGTGCCAATTGCTTGGGGGGGCCACCCGGCCTCCCATCTCATTTGTCCTGGTCCTGTTTACCACGCCATGGAACGGACAGAGCAGAAGGATGCAAGGCACATGTCCAAACTCTATCCAGGAAGCCCCCGCCTTGGCTGGTTTGGCCTCATTCTCTGGGATCAGATACTTGATACGAGAGACCCCAAGGAGGTGGAGTGGTGCGGTGGGTCCTAGTGGTTATCGACGCATGGCTCTGCAACCAGCAAGGCACACGCTAGTCATGACAGTGCCCAGATGGACTGATCCCTTGATAAGTGGACTGACGAGAATATGGATAATGGCTGGTGCATGATACCCTTTTCTCAACTAACACAAACACTTGGACCTATCCAAAACCCACAACCTTGCATGTGCTATCAAAATTGGTCAGCTTTTGCACGTAGGATCTTTCTTTTTCTGCCTAATGACGGCTCTATAGGGCATGATGTTTCTCCAAAGTGTACTAAATGATACACTTTAAAAAGACCAAAGGAATCCAATTTAGGTATTGGCACATTGAGTATAATAACCCTGACTAATAAACTCAGTGTAATCGCTGATATGATTGACCACAAGCATCTAAAGATCTAACAGCAAAAAAAATGGAAGGTTTGTGACACAAACACATTAGATATCGGCTATAAACTTTATTAGAGTGGAAATAAGAAAACAGCAAGGAATGGTGTGGGGATAATCATACACCAGAATATTGACTGTATTTCTGATGTCATTTATGTTAATGAAAGAATAATTAAAGAAAAGGTTTTATTAAATGAATGGTACCTTACAATTGTTCCGGTCTATACTCCCCAATTGGGTTGTAGTGAAGAAGAAAATATAAATTTCCTCCAGCAGTTGGAAGACAACATGAAGGAGGAGAATCTCATAATAATATGCAACTGTAATACCCAGTTAGGAAAGGAAAAAACAGGATAGGAGGCAACCATGAGACGGAAACAGAAATACTGAATAAGAAACTTTACTTGACCTGTGCTCGAGAAACAAACACTTAGCCAAAAATACATGGTTCCAAAAGAAAGTTATAAGTTGACAAAAATATAGCTGGGATGCAAATAAAACCTCTGATAAATGACGTTATTACAAATATAGGCAGTGGAGGTGAAGTGTGAGACATCTAAGTCTTTCCAAGTGAATGTCTTGAAAGTGATCATTAACTTCTTGTGGCTGATCTCACTGGATTTAAAGTAACATCATTTACAACCACAAAAAGGAAACCTAAGATTAAGCACTGGAAACTAGAAGAATGGGTGAACAAGCAACAGTTTCAAAAAAAGGTAAAAAATATACTACCAGTTTCTGAACCTAAAAGTGGTAGGTAATGCAGAATGGAATAAAATGAAAAAAGCTTTAATAGTAAGCAGTGCTCTTGAGCTATATGGTAAAACACACACTACAGTTAATGTAAAGGGAACTCCAGGGTGGAACAACTGAGTAAAACAGGCAATACAGAAGAAAAATGCAGCCAGTAGAGAAAGGGATAGAACTATCAGAAGTGACTCAGTAACTGAAGACACAATGAAGAAACTTGAACAAGAGTACAGAGACAGAAAATTACAGGTCAAATTAATTGCTTGTGAGGAAAAGATAAGATGCTGGGATTAATTTAGATAGAAACTGGAGGAAGATTTTGAAGGTAATATGAAGATGTTATATGGCATTGTTAAAAGTAAGAGAAATGAAAAGGAAAACATTAGAACAATAGAGACTGCTGATGGACAGATAGCCAGTCATGCGCAAGACATCAGGAATATCATGAATGTAAATTTTGATAATACAGTTGAACCTGACTTATACGTACATCAAGGGGAAGAGAAGAAACTACTTGTAACTCAGAATTACTTAGAAATCAGACTTACACAATACATCATATATTTACTGAAAAACCAATGGAATAGACCTACATGTGTAAATCCTTGCAAATAATAAATACATTAAGACAGAAAATATTATTTTGAACTTGGTCAAGCCTTAAAGAAATCAGATAGGTTGGCTTGTTTCACTTTTCTTGCATTAACAGTATAAAACTCCTTTTGCAATCTTAGTAATGAATTCAAAGCATTTTCACTACAACTTTTTGCACTGATGTAACGCCTACACACATCGATTTCACTTAACACTTCCCTCAGTTCAGGTGTTTCAAGATTCAAGTCGGTATCTCCATCTCCATTACTGTCACTATCGCTTGCAGCTGGTCCGTCACCACCACGTTGTTGGCATACATTAGCAATAATCTCTTCATCCGGTAGTTCTCCACATACAGCCAGATTACCATCGAAATGCACAAAAGTATCGAATTTTACACCCTCCGGTACTGTTAGCGCATTGCCAGACTAAACTTCGTCCCCATAACCATCATTAGAGGCAGCTTCTTCTAGTAAGACACCAGCTTTGCGGAAACAGTTGCTGATTGTGGAGGATGACATCTACTTCCAGGCAGCCGAAATGAAGTCCGTGTCTTGAAGCAAATTAATGGGGAGAGGTTCATTTCCTGCATCACTCAGTGTTATTAAATGTTGAACCAACATTTTTCTATAATACACTTTGGAATTTGCAATGATGCCCAAATCGAGCGGCTGTAGAACACTGGTACAGTTAGGAGAGAAAAATTCCACTTGGACATTTTCCAGAACGTTTTGAGATGGATGTGCTGCACATCAATCCATAAGAAGAAGGATCCTCTGTTTCTTTTTCATTTTAATGTGCAGTTTTTCAACCACTGTTCCATTAGAAGCATAGTCATCCAAGCATTTCTGCTGGATTCATATTCCGTACGTTTTCTTTTCGCACCATGAAAACACCTCGGATTCTTCGATTTTCCTATCGCAAGTGGAGGAACTTTGTCAGATCCATCTACAATGGTGGCGAGATGTACTGTTACACGAATTTTACTTTTCTTCCCTCCATGGCATGAGCCACCTTTTCTAGCTAATGTTTTATTAGGAAGGAGATTGTAGAATAGGCCGGTCCCATCACAAGTGTAGATGTTTGGAGGCTGATCGTCGCTTACAATACCCGGCAGAACCTCTTCTTTCCGGTGTTGCACCGTGACGTCGTCCACAGCTTTTGAGTCACCGCAAAATGTTTTTCCTGTGATTCCATGACGATCTTTAAATCCTTGCAACCATCCTAATGAAGCCTTGAAATCAGCAGTGATACTCATCATTTTAGCTAAATCTGTCGCTATTGCCTTCAGCATGTCTCCAATACTTGGTAGAGCTGCAGCCCGCTTGTGCTGGAACCATGCGAAAAGTGCTATCTCCAAATCTACGTACCTTCCTTCTTGCTGACAGCTGCACTTTGCTGATTTTCAACCCAGTTTTAAGAACTCATGCAAAATAACGTTTCTTTTACTGATGACTGTACATAGTGTGGTATAAGCAATCCCTAAGTCTGAAGCAATTTCAGTTTTTGTTTTGTGTGGATTAGCGTCCACTTCTCTTATAAATATTACTTTTTCATCTAGGGTATAACTTTTCCTTTTTACTGTTCTCCATGGCAAATCAAAAGCAACTGAATGTCAAAACTACTGTTCAGCAGTAAACACCAGATACGGTACCGTGGACATTTTACTCCTCCCTTGTTCCCACGAAAGAAATTCTGATAATCAAACAAATTTTCTGTATTTTCTTTTGTTTCTGCACCGGAACCTCCCACTTTGCTTGTAATGTATCTTAATCTTTGGCAGCATTGTGAAGGTCAAAAGCGACGAAGGTAGAGGAGTGAGATAGAGAGCGAAGGTCGGCCTCTGTTATGCCGCCAATAAGTAAGGGTCAACAATGTCACTCGGCAAAATTCTTTGTGTTCTGTTTCAGCACCGAAACCCGACCGCTCACTTCTGCCTACACCGACAAAGAGAAAACTACGTAAATACAGTAGTTTCTTTTAAAAAAGCATGTGATCATTACAATTACGCAAAACTCAGTTATATTTCACGGACAATTAATACGTATAAAAGCGAATTACGTATAAATTGATTATGTAAAATAAGATTTAATTAACACGCTTTTAAATTTCATTTTGCCGGGACCTAAAGGAAATTACGTACAAATACAAATTACGCAGAACAGTGTTACGTATAAAGCAGGTTAAACTGTATTTTAAATGGATCTGCAAACTCAGGATCTGGTGATAGGTCAGCAATTACTGTAGATGATGTACTAATTACCTGGAAAGAGGTAGAAAGAGTGGTAAATCAGCTGGAATGGAAGAAGTAACAGCTGATATGTTCAAAGCAGCAGGAGAGCCCACCTGGTGGTCAAGATTGTTTAGGCCTCAAGTAGGAGGTAGGAGGGGCAGGGTAGGAGAGGTGGTGGTATACAATTTACAACCGCTAGATTGCATGCTAAAAGCCTGGATTCAATTCCAAACCTCTCTGCAATGTTCATGTGGAGCGAGGATGGCGATGTTATGTTATGCTTTGAGCAAATGAAATGCCTTGGTGTTATTCAACAGGAATAGGCTATGTGCCGACACCAGGTTTCACCTTCTCCCTGTCTCATTATCATCATCATCCCATCTCCAGACAGGCTGATTGCCCATGGGCGTTAAGTAGAAATACCTGCACCAGCCAAGCCGAATATGTCCTTGGAAACTCTCAGCACTAAAAGCCATTTGATAAGTAAGAAGCAGGACCATCTGACACTCAATGGATGTGTCAAATTCTTTGCATAGTGTGGTATGAGAATCAGGTATCTGAAGATTGGTGCATGGGAGTAATTTTCCTGATGTGTAAGGAAGGAAGCCATTGAAAGTGAGAACATCAAATGTATTACCTTCTGTCCCATGGTTTAAAGATTATGATATTGGCAAGATCAAAATGTTATACAATAAATGCTACAGTTGTGTCAGAATTGGTGATATGATTCCGAGTGGCTTGAGACAACTAGGGAGTACTTAAGATAAGCGCTGTTTCACATCTGCTGTTTATGACAGTCATGGTTGCTCTTATGAAGGACAAAAAAAAAAAAAGACTAAATGGAGAGATAAATGCCTTGGTGTTCACTGAAGATGTTGCTATTTTGGGGGGAAGGCAGGAAAGGACCTACAAGACCGGCTCAACAAATAGGTAGCCATGTTCAATGACTTTAAGACGAAAGTGAGCAAAACAAAAACCATTGCCATGAAAATTAGTAGAGATAATACGGGTTGCCAAATACAACACGAGAGACATTTATAATTAATTTATAGGATGATTACTTCCCCACATATTAGGGAACACCCTGTATAGCATTTACAGTCAGCCTCCAAGAACAAGATCCTTCCTATTCAACTGAAGTGAAGTAACTTACGACAGCAGTTTAGAAGAATATTCTTACTATGAACACTATGAAAGCATTGTTTTACATATGCTGACTACAATTAGAATAAAACTTCCGGCAAACTAACACGCAGTTTTACGGATTTCTTACAGTCCTGTTTACCCTTGTACACTAGAACTGATAATAATATGATGATAATTCAACCGTTGGATGTTGTTAAATCATTTATTTATTTTCTAAATTTATTAATAAACATCATTTTTAAGTCAATTGTATAAAATGCATTACTTTATTTTTAATTTCACTCCTTCTTACCCCCATGCCTATGGGGAATGAATTTGGACTTAAAAGATATCCGCAGAGTTCCTATTCATTTCAACGACTCTGATAACCACGGATTCAGCATTAATACTGGTCATTTTCTATTATTTTTATATTTCACCTACTTTCCACCCCTGCCCCTAGGAGCGTCTGACTCCACAGTACTTTCTTTCCAGATAGTAAGTCTTATGTGTACCAAGTTTGTTTGAGAGCTGTGTTGGAACAGGCACAGTACACACATACATCTGTAATCTCTGTCATTTTGGATATTTTCTTTTTCCCCCTTTTAACCCCTATTCTGACTGGGGATGAAATTTGACTTAAACGACATCCAAAATGCCACAGTTCATCTCAGCAATTCCGAAAGCAATGGATTCAATACTAATATTGAACGTTTTTATATATTATCACATTTCATCCCCTCCCGTGTAGATGCTAGGGGTGTCTTGCGCGCACATTATTTTTTCAGATATTAAGATATACTTTTACCAAATTCAATGTCAACTTCCATAGCATAACGGTTAGTCTTATTAGCTGCCATCCTCAGGTGCTTGGGTTCGATTCCCAGTACGGCCAGAAATTAAAGAATGGCAGGAGGTTTGGTATGCGGTTCAAATGGTACCAGAAGCTCACCTCATTAGGGGTGTGCCTGAAAAGAGCTGCACAACCTCGGGATGGGGACACGAATTTACTTTACTTACCTACCAAGTTTGATTGAGAACTATGCTGAAACATAAACATCTGGGTCATTTTGAACTTTTTTTTTTTTTGCCCCTTCTCACATCCTCCTCCTTCCCCAGGCTGATAGAGGCTGAACTTAAACTTCAACGATATCGGAGAGCCATTATTCATTTCAGCGACACCGAAAGCTATGGATCTGACACTATTTTCAATTTTTTTTTTTTGCTAATGGCTTTACGTTGCACTGATACAGATAGGTCTTATGGCAACGATGGGATAGGAAAGGCCTAGTAGTTGGAAGGAAGCGGCCGTGGGCTTAATTAAGGTACAGCCCAAGGATTTGCCTGGTGTGAAAATGGGAAACCACGGAAAACCATATTCAGGGCTGCCGAGAGTGGGATTCGAACCCACTATCTCCGGGATGCAAGCTCACCAACCCATGCCCCTAACCGCATGGCTAACTTGCCCAGTAAAATATATTTTTTTAACTCACCCCCCACCACTAGGGGTGCTAGGGGTGTCTGATTCAGGAACCTTCGCAGGAAAGGACACAACAATTCACCAAATTTTATCGCAGTGGGATGAATGGTATAGGAATGCATATGGGACAAACAAAGGAACATTCATTTATATTTACACAGATTATTATTATTATTATTATTATTATTATTATTATTATTATTATTATTATTATTATTATTATTATTATTATTATTACTATTATTATTATTAAATGCGAAAAATACCAGAAAAGTGATCACGCAAAGCTCACTTAGAAGTTGTGCATTTCCTTCTTTGCCAGGCAGCCTTCAATTTTTCTCTCATCGTGGTTCTTCGTTCTTCTGTCCACTTAGCTGCCTAGACTCACTGAAGAGTTCTATAAGGGAAATGAGGAGTGAGGTAGTTTCCTGTTGTTTTCCTCCCCAAGCCAGAACTTGCTATTAAATATCAGTCTACCAAGCCTACTGAAATGGATACACCAACTGACCTTATGAGTGACATGACACCATTCATAACAGAGACTGGCTCCATAAGGAATGGCATTACTAGCTTTGCTCATACATCCAGTCACTTACATATCATCAAAGCCAAGGATGAGACTGAGACAGGTCAATGAAAGTAAAAAAATTGATGACCCTACATCTTGGTTCACTTATGGCATTGAGAACTTACCAGAAAATCTATGTTGTAAGAAAGTACAATGGAAAACTTAAGTCATTAAAAATAAATAAACCGAGTTCCTTGCCCCGACTCACACTGTCAATACTGGGACTCACCAGTAAGGCCATAATCTGGAAACGAAAGCATCAATAAAAGTGTTTTAATTTCCTCTTCGTTTTGAACCTTAGCATTGGTGTGGTGTTGAAATAGTGTTGTAAAAGTATTTTTGATGTCGTGAACTGAAATTGTTAGGGTACATCATTGGCTTTGAATTGTTTGCAAGGTTAAATTTTCCAAAACATACCCTGCATTTATCGGGGCAAGGAACTCGGTTTATTTATTTTTAATGACTTAAGTTTTCCATTGTACTTTCTTACAACATAGATTTTCTGGTAAGTTCTCAATGCCATAAGTGAACCAAGATGTAGGGTCATCGCTGTAAGACCTATCTGTGTCAGTGTGACGAAAAGCAACTTGTAAAAAAAAAAAAAAAAAAGTACGGTAATTTCAAAATAATCTTTATTTGTGAAATTTTACTCACACTTCTCTTTTAAGAGACTATTCTTTTGTTGTACGCAAACCTGAATGACGTCTTAAGTAATATATCACATGTGATTAATATGTAAAGATGTAGAATGATTGCGCTAATCTTCAATTACCGAATAGCACACTTCCAGACCACATTTTAGCCACAAAACATAATGTCACACCATGACTATAGGGTGAGAAGCCTGCCAGACTGTGCATATATAGGACTAAACAAGGCTACGTCTTTCTATAAGCAATTAAAATGTTTTACTTAGTTTTTCCAATGAAAGTAGTGACTTCAGTTTAAAAGTGTAAATAGGACCATATAAAAACTGCCAATATGTTAATTGATAAAAATATTGGGTGATCTACTTAACAAATAGGGACAATATGAATTGGTTATCTGGAAAGTTGATTAGGTATATTATGAACACCAACAATGTAATATATATTAGACACTTGAAATATTTTAAGAATCATTATTTGAATCTTCAGTCCACAGACTGGTTTGATTTAGCTATATGTTAACTTCATTTCCATGTAATTACTGGCATCCTGCTTCTAATCTGTAATGTGTCATATTCAGAGAAATATGTCCACTAGGTTTAGCTCCTCTACACAACTCTACAAGCTCTGTCCGCTGTGCAGCAGATGTCACAGAATCTTTTGACATTCGAGCGGAAGTTCATCAAGGATCTACCCTGTCACCACTCCTGTTCATTCTGTGCATGAACACAATAAACGCGGACCCGCATACCCCCATCTACAGACCCTTTTCCGTGCTGATGGCGTTATGCCGGATAGCAACTGACGAAACAGGCTTCATGAATTTTTTACCCAGTGGAAAGTAAGGCTGGAACATTTGGATTGGTGCTAAACCTTGCAAAAACGGAGTACCTGGGGTGCAGCACCCAGGCAAATGGGACAATATGGGTTGATGACATTTCACTACTGAAGACGTTTGTGTTCCGTTATATTAGCTCCTGCGAGACGGCTGATGGTGACACATTTGTAGATGCTCAAACATGAGTTAACACCACCTGGTTGAAGTGGCACCCTTTGTGACTACAAGATCTCCCACTGTGTCTCAAATTGAACATCTACTGCAAAGTCAATCACCCAGTGGTACTTTATGGGGATGGAAAGTTTGTCAGTCACAAGGAAATATGAGCAGATCCTGCACGTAAAAGAGATGCGCATGTCTTGATGGATGCTGGGAGTCACATGACTAGACCACACTAAGAACTAAGAGGTCAGGAATACTCTTAGAGTTGCCCCGATTTCTGACAAAATGAGCTGGCACAGAATCTGTCGTGAAGGGAGCACTTGCATTAAGCCCAGATGGACAATGGCCTGAGGCCAACCTAAAAAGTGGTGGATGCTGAGGAAAGATATGAGAGCTGCAGGTATTCATGCTGTGAATGCTGAAAAACCAGGCAAATAGGAGGGCAGGATGCAAGAAGCCAGATCTTACATAAGATGGGGAGAATATCAAAATAGAAGAAGGAGGAGGAGGAGGAGGAGGAGGAGAAGAAGAAGAAGAAGAAGAAGAAGAAGAAGAAGAAGAAGAAGAAGAAGAAGAAGAAGAAGAAGAAGAAGAATTGACTACTCCTGCTCATTTTGAACCCACAGTCTTAGCATGCAGTGGTGTATTATCTACCATTAATCTAAGGAAATATGTGTTTGGGTGAGGAAGACCCACCTAAAATCAAGGAGGAACGTGTCGGCTGGGGCTTCTTGACACACACCTCCAAGGGGATTATTAATAAACAAATGGAGTATCACTAGAATGAAAGGGAAATGGAGAAACTGGAGATCCCAGTGAAAGCCTGTACGACCTCTTCTTTATCCAGCACAAATTTTACAGGCAGTTGCCATGTTTGTTAGGAGTGTGTATTAATCATGGCCGGCCCCGTGGTGTAGGGGTAGCGTGCCTGCCTCTTACCCGGAGGCGCCGGGTTCGATTCCCGGCCAGGTCAGAGATTTTTACCTGGACCTGAGGGCTGGTTCGAGGTCCACTCAGCCTATGTGATTAGAATTGAGGAGCTATCTGACAGTGAGATAGCGGCCCCGGTCTAGAAAGCCAAGATAACGGCCGAGGGGATTCGTCGTACTGAGCACACGACACCTCGTAATCTGCAGGCCTACGGGCTGAGCAGCGGTCGCTTGGTAGGCCAAGGCCCTTTAAGGGCTGTAGTGCCTTGGGGTTTGGTTTGGTTTGGTGTATTAATCATATTCTAAATAAGTAAATAATCGTGATTTTGAAAAATTAAATCACACACATAAATAAATAATTAACACCTTACTTAGGGGATTTATAGTAGGGCTATTTTGATCTTCTTCAGTACTATCAAGCAAAATTGCTACTCTTTGTGAGTCTTAAAATTTAAGCCTAAAATCAATAATTTATTCAACGATTAATAAAAATTTTCTTCCGATATGAAAACCTATGAAATCCTCCACGGTATTCACTTGTCATGTGTCTTGGAGGGTGTGAATTTTAACAATAGATGAGCCCAAATTAACACACTAGGGCGTAACGCTGGCAACCGGGCAATGAGTTGGCTGGAAAATTTATATAGACGAGTTGTCCAACAATATTGGTCTTATGAAAATTTTACGGATTCATTCAAAATGCTTCAACAGTTTTTGACAGAACCCTTAAAACATTTGCATTTACAGAAAATAGACCTATTTTCTAATCTTGAGCCATGTTAGCCATTTAACTTCTAGATCATAAGAGAATTTTAAAAAATCGTAATAGAACCAGGCAAGCTTGCTGATTTAATGATTATAAATATTGTGAACATAAACCACGGGACCGATAGGTTTACATGGACTCTGAACCAAAGAGATGTTAAATGTCCATTTAGAAAATATTACATGTTCCTGCTTTTGGGAGAAGGTACATCTGAGGCTCACCGTCGGCACTCCTCAAAATGGTTCCCCATTTTCACAACATGTATATTTATCATGCATGCAATGCAATCCATGGTCACTTTGGTAAAAGGTCAGCACGCCAGGAATAAGCTGCCTGTCCCTAGAAACAACAAATGCCATAGGGCTATCGCAAGGGAAGGACGAACAGGTAGATGCTACATTGCGTCATGGGGAGCCCCTCTTATGTAGTGTATTATGTTATGAGTGGGCCAGTGTTCTGAAAAATCTCTTCAGGGATCAAGGCAGCCACACAACAGTTATTTTCTAAAACTCAAATATATTATTTTGTGATTGTAGAATTAAATTGACACAGGTCGATCGCCTTCTGGTGTAGTGGTTAGCGTTACTGTAGTGGCTTGATGCTCCATCAGTCACAGTACTTGCTTTGCTTCAAGCCAATTTAGTAGCCCTGGCATAAAAACAGGCCATCATCTGTCCTGTGCTTGTAACCATGTGCATTCTAGTTTATGTATTTTCACTCAAACTGCATAACCAGATTCATGGAGCACAGATAATTACGATGTTAATTCGCTACATATCTTAGGTTGGGGTGATACTTCTCCCGTCATTCAACGTGCTTTCTGCTAGGTGTGGAGTCTGGATGATTTGCATGTGCATACTCTCTCTTTCTCCCTCACATTTTCAAAGTCAAATTGTCGGTGCTCTAAACAGGAGAGAGTAGCTTTTGCCATTTATGCTGAACCAGTGACAGGCCTACATGTTGTCATTTCATTTTGTAACGCCGCATTATGTTTCCTGTAGGTACGTAAATTGTACGTTCTTTAATATTCACAATGGTTACTTGTATATTATCATACCACCCTAGACACTGACGTTCTCTCTCTCTTTTGTTTTTTTTCTTTACATTTCTGTAAATTTAAAATTAAAAATTTTTCACACCTGGCAATTCCTGGGGCTGTACCCTAATTGAGGCCACGGCCGCTTACAAACCACTCCTAGCCCTTTCCTGTCCCATTATTGCCATAAGACCTATCTGGGTGCGACATAAAGCAACTTGCAACAAAAATCGTGAATTCTATTACACTTCTGCTTATTTATGCCAACGGCCGTAGCCGTGTTGAAACACCAGATCCCGTGAGATCTCCGAAGTTAAGCAACATTGGGCGTGGTCAGGAGTTGGATGGGTTGCCATGCACAGTTGGTGGGGGTAAGGGAATGGAGGAGCGGATAGGAACTGGCCACCCTACCGCACGTAAACTCCAGCTCAGGAACACCTCTGCCGAGGTTCGGACCTGCCTTCGGGCAGAATAACCCTTACCCTCTGCTTATTTATTTATTTAATCGTGTCAGAAACATACATTATATCTTATAATAATATCAGGACAAAAATAAATCTGGTACTATAACCATTAATTATTTCTGATGATGCCAGGTAACAATGTGATTAAGCTCTACATATATACAAATTTAATTAAATGTGCTGTGACCAATATGTGGCTAATTCATATGCTTCCTTTGTAGCATCGATCACATTCTGGAGAGAGCAAGTAGTTGGACACAAGTTACAAACAAGAAGATGGCTCATAGTCTGTTTTTCACTACATTCACATAGAGTGGAGTCTGCTAAGCCTTCGCGAAACACAGGTTGCAGATCCAATGTAGCCCGGCTAGGACGATGCCACAGCATGTTTTACAGGGTTGCCAGGACTATCTTTACAAGACCAGGCCAGCGAAAAGGTCATTGGTCTGGATTGGTGAGGTTCGGTTAGTAACAGTTGTGCTTAGGACGGGGAGGGGGAAGCAAAGAATCTGAGGGGCATAAGCTCCCAGGTTAACAAGCCTCTAGCATCCCCTCTAGAGTCTTACTAAATTGTGACAAAACAAAGGTTATGGGCGCATGTCACGACCATTTCAAATTACGCGGTTTTTAACTGTCAACGAGATTGGCGGCCTTGTGAGCACACAGGATGCAGGATCTATTGCAGGCAACAGAAAATAGTCTTCATGACAGCTGACCTGGCTGACCAAAGCTGGCAAATTGAAAGAAATAAAAGGTTCACAAATCAGAGATTTATAGTGTCACCATATTCATTCTTCTTCTTCTTGTTGTTTCTGAATTTGGCCGCCTATGGACCGTATTGAAGCTAAGGCTTCTTCTTCTTCTTCTTCTTCTTCTTCTTCTTCTTCTTCTTCTTCTTCTTCTTCTTCTTCTTCTTCTTCTTCTTCTTCTTCTTCTCCCCCCCCCCCCTCCTCCTCCTCCTCCTCTCAGAACCTCTTGACCTTTCACTTCTAATCTTCCTTTCTTTCTCAGATATGACCAATTTGGGTCTACATTTTGGTGGTTTTCCTGGAATGTTTTGATACTGTACACTCAGCTTCTAAATTCTTTTCTGTTTTGAATCATATCCATTGTAAGTCCACTTTCTACTGCATCTCTTTTTACCTCTTTCACCCACTTCGTCGAAGCTTTCAGTCTAGTGATGTACTTGAATATTTTCTTAGTTAGCCGTTTCTGATCCATTCTTTCTAGATGCCCATAGAATTTTAGCCTTCGCTTTTGCATGGTGACAGTGATTGTTTAGTGTTTTTGTAGAGATCATCATTTTTTTTTCCTCCACACACCACCAGCATTTCTCTGTCGCCCTAAAATTTTCCATAAGATTCTCCTCTCCTTTTTTTCGAGATCTTGAAGCTCACCCTTTTTTGTTCATTGTCAGGCTCACTGAAGTGTAGAGACCCTCTGGCTTTACCACTGTGCTTTACTGTCTATGTTTTTGTTTCATTCTTCTATGTAAGTAAGAATACTGCTAGGGCCAGTTTGGTGCGTCCTTCGCAAGCATAACAGACGGATCACTCCTCTACGCTATTCCGGTATAATTTCACGTCTTTTAAATTATAATTTTCACCCAGTGAACTCGACACGATACTCCCAAATTATAACTGAAAATCCTTGAGCATATATTTCCATGTAAATTACTAATTCTCTTGCTCCTACTTTAAAGTTTTGTACTTCTAGAAACATCATCACTAATAGTCTTTTTTTTTATGAAACAAATGCATGATATATACTAAGCATTATTGCCAATTAGCCCAAATATAGAAATTTAAGTTGTAGGGGCAATGTAATTTATGTCAATTTTATTACTTTTCAGATCAAATGTGAGAAAAATACCACAAAGATCAACTTAGAAATACTGCGATGCATCTGATACGAGTACAGAAATCTGTACCAATGCAGCCTTTCTACCAGTTCACTTTGGGCAGCAACCAACAACCATTTTCTTCAGACCTATGCACTGCAATGTTGGGAGCTAATATGTCCCTGCATAATCCGGAGCATCTTCAAATTTCAACAAGCTGCTGGGAGCAATCACCAAGTTGGAGAAGAGTGGCATGCCCCTGGTGGAGTCATTTAGGATTGTGGAAGAAGTCAGGGGAAGTTTTGTCCGAACCTCTAGGAAGGCAGCCGCTGTCAGCGAAATAAAACCAGATGAAGTGACATCACTGAAGTTTTGTCCAATCACTTCATGTGATGTTGAGAGATCTTTCTCTCAATACAAAAACACTATGCATGAGAGGATAACAAGATTGTTACCAGAAAACATTGAAACGTTGCTTGTAAATTCCTTTTATAATAATTGAGTGTGTTATTAAATTACAAGTAATTTTTTCATGCCTATTTTGTTGCCTATTTTTTATGTTTGTAGCTATTTAAATGCATATTTTGGCTAATTTCAGAACCTATATGCCTGCCTATTTTAACTGTTTTTAGTGCCTATAATTCTCGTCTCTAGTAATAACATTACGGGTAGCAGTTAGAGACACTCTTTGAGGCAGCTCTACTTCAGCGTATGGTGACCCCACCCACGTGTGTCCCAGATCACACTGACACAGTGTGAAGAATCTGGTAAGGGTCCCAGCTCAGAGTTACGAGTGAAGACCTGAATGGCATCTGCAGTGGAGGAGATGGGCTTAGGTACAGTGGAGATAATGGATGAGGCAGCCCAGTACTCAGGGATTAATAAGAGTACACTAAATTAACTTGCTACCTTGTAGATGAAGTAGAAGACTACAAAAGACTAGGGGAGTTCAAACTGACAGAAAATCCCTTGGCTGTGATTGAACTACAGGGAAGTCAGCAGAAGAGGGAAAATAAAATGGATTGCTTTCAAATATTTTTAAATGTTCGATAAATTTCCAAGTTCTTTGAAAACTTAAGAAGAAGCTAGGTAAACAATCAATAGGGAATCTGCCACCTGGGTGACAGCCCTTTAATGCAAATCATTGATGATGAATGAAAATGCATTACAACAGTACAAGTATTCAAGTACTTTAAAAGCGTGATCTAAAACAAGGGTGAAACAGGGCAAAAGGTACTCTAAATCAAAATAAATTTATTTGCAAATGAGGTATCTACTTTGGTGGCAAATGATATACAAAAATACATTGTTCCCAAGCACTAAATTTAAATTTAAAAAGAAGAATGTTTTAAAAATACAGTATTATATAACTTATGTAAGTTTTTTCTCTTAAACACACAGCTCATCCTTAATAAATTTATATGATTTACAAGAATCTACTCATAATATCTTCTATACTTACACACATAATCAGCTCATAATTATACGCTATGTGGAATCACTTCAAATAATACTAAACAACTGCTATAAGATTTAAATTTACATTGCTTGGTTTTCTTTACTTTTTTTAATTAAAAAAAATTTTTTTTTAAAATACACATTATGGTACATAATGTGCATAATGACCTGCTGTGGCTTATCCAGAGCCCCCTTTGCCACCACTTTTCAGAGTTCCTGAAAGGCCTTCACAGCCACCCTAGTGGTCCCAGGGCCCTCAAAGTTACCATTGTACTTCACCCCAACCGGCAGTCCACAACTTTGGCTGTCCAGTCTCCATAGACAAGGGAAGGGAATGAATTTATTCACAAATATTCTTTATTTACAATAACCTGCACACATGGAATATCCCCTAACATTTCTTTTCTCTCATGGTGTTTAATCTTTTCTTGAATATCTGTACAGATTTTGGAAAATTAACAAACATTTCCCCAGGTAAACTGTTCCACACCTTCCCAATGAATGAAAATTCTGCCCAATTGTTTCTTGTAAATTCCCACCTAATTTTATACTTGTGGTCAGCCCTGCCAATATAATTATTTTCCAACAGAAACCTCTCATGGATTTCCCCCCATTTTTCCTCACCTGTATAGGCTCTATACCATGTGATTCAGCTGCCCCTTTCAAGGTTATCTGTGTGTTAACTTGTAAACAGACATGTAAATAAATAACTGTACCAACTGACAGAATCTTGTGTGCGTTTGTCTGGATACGTTAATCATTTTAGTGTTTGGCTGGTGTGTCGGCTTCACGCATGCCTTCCGGTGTTTAATATGGCTATAATATTACTGCGTCCTATTGTGGTGAGGGGGTAAATACCAGGATATCCGGTTGTGTTGCCTGAGCATACTGGCATTGCAGATTTTTTCAGGACAGAATTAATATTGCAGGTTGCATAAAGCTACATTGCAAGGGCCGGCTGAATCACACGGCATAATCTTATAAGTCTAGTTTTCACAATTTCTCTTACTTCAAGCTTCCCACACACATTTCTATAATAGTTCTGATACACTACTTTTTCTCCTGAAATCCCCTGTTACAAATCTTGCTTCTTTCCTCTGCACAAAATCTGCATCATTTATTACGTATTCATGGTGAGGATCCCAGACACTGTTTGCATATTCCAATAATGGACGAACCATATTTAGGCAACTTTTCTCTTTTAATTCTTTGTTGCATCCTTTAAGTAGCCTCGTTATGACATGTAACGATCTGTATGCTTTTGCAACAATGTCATCAACATGATCCTTCCAGTGCAAATTACTTTCAACTCTGAAACATAAGTATTTGCTCTTGCCATCTTAAAAGTGTGGCCAATGGGTCTAAATTCTATAACCCTATACATCCCCTGATCTGGGACAAGAAGGCACCCCTACAAACCAAGATATCCATGTATAAAATATATCTTATTCCCATACTCACATAAAGCCTAGGGAAGTCAGTATGTTGCGGACTATAGAACTTAGTAAACTGCAGCCCTATAGAAAACAAAATTTCTTAGGAATGCCATGCAGAAAACATGGCAATGTCACATGAGGAATAATGATGCCAGATCATCCTTAGGAGTGGAACACCCTGTGGAAAAAAGACTAAGGACTGGGCGAGTTGGCCGTGCGGTTGAGGCCGGCTGTGAGCTTGCATCAAGGAGATAGTGAGTTCGAACCCCACTGTTGGCCGTCCTGAAAATGGATTTCTGTGGTTTACCATTTTCATACCAGGCAAATGCTGGGGTTGTACCTTTATTAAGGCCACGGCTGCTTCCTTGCCACTCCTAGGCCTTTCCTATCCCATCGTCACCATAAGGCCTATCTATGTCGGTGCAACGTAAAGCCAATTGTAAAAAAAGAGACTAAGTTCTGCAAGACTTAAAAGGTTTGCAGTATCGGTGATTAGGGGGAGCAGAAAAAACATATATTTTTATTCTATATTAGCAAAGGAATGATAGGAATTGGGCTGATGACCTTCAATGTTATGCCCCTTTAAACAACAAGCAAGCAATTATAGGAATTATTAAAAAAACAAAATTTATACAAGGCCTGTTGTCTTATCGGCTAATTTGTTCCTTGATTTTCGTTAATTATTAACAAACCCCCTCCTTCTAATTCCTAATTGCCACTACTGATGGTTCGGGTATATAAAGAGAATGCCAGGCACTTGAACACCACATGCATATATGGAACAGACAGTCAACAGAAAGAGACCAGTTGGACACCCAAGAAAACGATGGCTGGACCAACTGAAGAAGAGGAGGGACTGGAGAGTGATTATGGAGGGAGAGACCTACACAGAGAGACAACGCTGGTGGTAGCTCATTCAACACCACCCTACCCGGCAAGCTCGAAGCATTACATGATGATGAGTAATAGCATCAGTTTGGAATGTTAGTAAGGTATCTTCTAATTGAATGAAAACTGAAATTGCACCTATCTGTAAGCGAGGTAAGAGGAAGGATTGCAACAACTGTATTTCATTGATCAGTATTCCAGGCTAGTCCAACTCTTTGGCTGAATGGTCAGCGTTGAAGCCTTCAGTTCAGAGGGTCCCAGGTTCGATTCCTGGCCAGGTCAGGGATTTTAATTGCGTCTGATTAATTATTCTGGCTTGGGTTCTGGGGTCTGTGTTTGTCCCAACACACTCCTCTTTATCTTCAGACAATGCTCCACAGTACCATCCACCACAGAAACATGCAGAAGTTTCACATAGTATTGGCGTGGGGGAAGGACATCCGGCCATAAAAGAGGGCCAAATCATCATGTGTGACACAGTTCGCACCCACAACGCTAAAGGTAGGGGAAAAGCAGTAGAAGAAGAAGAAGAAATATACGAGGCTAGGTGTTGACTAACATTGGAAAGGAGGGTAGAATCAATTTTTAAAATTCTGTGTAATTTCAGACCATGGAGGAGCTGTCCAGATCATGCATCTGGTAATTAAAAAATTCTATGAGAAAAATAGACAGTTATGTTTTGTGGACCTAGAAAGGGCACATGAGGGATAAGGTGTTAGCCATACTGAGGGATTATGGGATTAATGATGGATTATTAAAAGTAAAAAGGGATATTTATATTAATACTTGGGCAGGTTTGCCATACGTCCTGAAAAAGCGGGATTGTCCTGAATTTGACCATGTGTACCGATGTCCTGATTTAATTTTTAGAAATCTCTAAATGTCCTGAATTTTAAAAATCAGATCAAGTTATTTAAAATTGTGCTCAAAAGTTTTTGAAGAGATTTTTTTTTTTTGTTTGGTCATCCCGAAGCAGAGTCTGACGTCATTATCGCACATTGAAATGGTAACAGGCTTCAACTATGCTAACGCTATCTACTTCTGCCTGGGAGCAGTGTGTTTCCACTTTGGTTACTATTGCTGAACGAACATTTTACACGGTGTTCGCAGTGGTTTCGGCATAGTATCTGTCTTCAACAGTGGTCTATTTTAGTTTATATGCATGATTCTGTAATATACCATTCACGGAATACAGTTATAAAAGTATTATTATTGACAACGGATCTTTTGGAAAAGTTATATTATATCAAGAAAGAGACTTTCAAAATTCAAAGGAACATGGAAAAAGATTTTTCCATTGGTTAAGCGTTGAAGAAATGAACATGAAGCATACTGTGATTTGTGCAGGTAAGTATATTAAAATAATATTCTGTGGTGTGACAGAATAGGTTAATTAGACATGTATAAGATTTATGTCAATTTACGGGAACGTGAAGTTAGTTCCGACTGATAACATTCACTGCAGTTAATCTGAAGAACCGAATTCACAATTAGGCCTATTTTTAATAAACCTATTTTTATTCTTGTTAGAAATTATGGCTTAACATTGAATTGTGGTTTTTTAGATTAAATTAAAAGGTTAAACTACATTAAATTACATTAATTTATGAAGGATTAGAGACACTTGTATATTTTGCATGCATTTTATTATACATATACGAGGGCAAATCAAAAGGTAAATTACACTAGCTCGCCTTGAGAGCAGGCTACGTGTCATGACTTTGTCCAATGTGAAGCAAGCTACACTAACTGCTAACATGTCTGATAGGAATGTTGGTGAGGTATCCTGTTGTGTTGTGTGTGCAGAGTGGGCTAGGCTCAATGGCACATCAACTTAATGTTCACTCCAAAGTAGAGGTGCGTGTAACAATTGGATTTCTAGGGCTAAATGACTCAACTGCATGGACATTCATTGTGAAATCTCTGCTGTATATGGTGCGGGTGCAATTTCTCGCCCAAGTATTGTAAAGTGGTGCAAGCAATTTTACGTCGGACGCACGGATCTCACGGATGAATATCGCACAGGCAGGCCCATAAAGTCCAGTACTGTTGCAAATGTTGACCGTGTGGATGGGATCATTAGAGAGAATCAGTGCATAATACTGCAGGAAATATCCAGAATGCTATGTGTTCTCCATTATACACCAGCACCTTGGATTCCATAAACTGTGCCAAAAATGGATCCCACATCAGCTCACAGATGTTCACAAGGGACTTTTCCAATCATCACTGACATTTTTGCAGTGGTATTCTGTGGAGGGCAACGAGTTTCTGCAGCGAATCACCACAGGGGATGAAACATGGGTCCACCACCTCACCCCCAAAACAAAGTGAACATCGATGGAATGGGTACAGACCACATTACCACCACGATAGAAAGCCAAGGTCCAATCTTCAGCAGGAAAGGTAATGGCGATTGTTCTTTGACATGGAGGGTTTGGTGCATGTGGAATTGGTGATGAAAGGCACGATAATCAACTCGGCTTCATATTGTCAAATGTAGAACTGGTTGCATAAGGCAGTTAAAGAAAATCGGCAGGGAAAATTGAGCACAGGCGATATTTTATTCAACATTCCGGGAAGCGATCTGGTAACAAGTGATTGTACATTTACACTTCTATTAGTATCAAAATTCAAAGCTCATTGTTTAAGAAGCCTTTCTTGTGGACAGTCGAGATTTTCTTCTGATGACGCAGAGCACAGTTCTCTGTGAAACGTGAAGAATTTCACCTTATTTTCTTGACACGGCATAAGCCCAAACGCCTATATCATGTTTATCAGTACGGGCCACGAGAACATCAATGGCAACAATTAAAATTCAGTACATTGATGGAATCTTATGAGATTTGTTTGGTGATAGGTGTTGAAATCATGGTTGAGAGGAGAGGTGGGTAATAGAGGATTATTTCCAGAATGGTATACAGTCTATCGGTGCCGGCTCCGTGGTGTAGGTGTAAGGTGCCTGCATCTCACCCGGAGGACCCGGGTTCGATTCCCAGCCAGATCAGGGATTTTTCTCTAGACCTGAGTGCTGGTTCGAGGTCCACACAGCCTACGTGATTAGAATTGAGGAGCTATCTGACGGTGTGTTGGCGGCCCCGGTCTCGAAAACCCAGAATAACGGCCGAGAGGATGCGTTGTACTCACCACACAGCCCCTCGTAATCTGCAGGCCTTCGGGCTGAGCAGCGGTTACCGGGGAGGCCACAGCCCTTTCAAGGGCGTTAAGTACCGTGGGGCTTTTGTTTGGTTAGAATAAACGGGGGAAATCTAAACTTGCCTGAAGTTGAATGGAATGGAGCTGCAAGTGAAGCACATGAACAGAAACTGGCAAATAAGTTAATTTTTTTGGAGGAGGGATTTACACAAGTAGATTAAGCACTAATTCGACTCATTAAATTTCTAGATGTATTCTTAGTTAAACCATGGATAATTGTTGATAAAACCGAGGTAACTAAAGGAATAGGTGATCATAGGGCTGTAATAACGGATTAAGGACTGGTACTGAAAAGGCATAATAAGAGGGTCACACAAGACAAGAAATTGTACAGAAAAACTATAAAGTAGGGCCCACGAGAGTTGAAGTCTGACGTTTAGCGCCACCGGCGAGAAAAAGTTGACTAACGCTGCTCGAAAATGGCCTGTTGCTATGGCAATGATAACAGAGTTGCAACATTTTAGGACGCTATCACCACGTGGGTTGGCTTGCTCTCAGTCACTTTTGTCATTCATATTCTGACTGATTTCTTTTCTCGACGAAGTATCGTTTCCTATTGTGTTTATTATACCGTAGATTATTTTTGAATTGTACAGCTACCGTTAACAATCGGAGTTAAATAATAAAAAACTATCAGTGTGGGTAGTGTTGTTCTATTCTGTGATTAACATGTGCATTTGTTGAGGTTATTGTCGGAAACTGTTGATTTTGTTAGTGATTATGAAATCTTTTATATATATCGATAATGTCGTGTTCTGTCTTAAATGCTGGAATTATTAACACGAGCTTAGGAACCGGTTAAGGTAAATGAATTGTATTAGGCCTAGGCCTACATGTTTTATTAAACACTCAGCCTGTCTGAAAGGGTGATAGGCTGCAAATGGAGGTAACTATGACAACGCAGCGTACTTCGTAGTTACAGCTTTCGCCGCTCACCTGTTAGACTTCAACTCTCGTGGGCCCTACTATAGTTGATGAATGGGGACTTAACTTAAGTGACAATTCAGTTGTTGGATAAGTGAAAGGAGTAATGTGTATACACTTTGGGCAAACTTTAAAGGAATCATTTGGGAAGGAGAGAAGAGATTTTTATCTATAAAGAAGGGTAAAATGACTTCAGACCCTGTTTATTATACAAAGGAAATAAGAAAATTAAAAGGGAAAACAGGAAAATCAAATATGGTAGGGAGATGAGAGAAACTAGAAAACAGCTGTGTGAAAATGGAAGCAAAACAGAATTACATGAATGGCATACTTCACGAGTATAATTACCACAAAGGGATATGGTACATGCAAGGCACAACTGGTGGGATTTCAGCAGGACATATCAGATTAGTTGGATACGGGAGGCCAGTTGAATTGCATTGCCATAGACCTTTCCAAGAGAATCTGCTCACTCTAAGGGTCAGAGGGCATTTGCCCCTCCAGCTAAGTAACTGTCAGTACATGGTTTCACAATACTGGCAATTTGATCGATGATACATTCAGTTTTGCTATTACGAGCCGCATGCAACTATTGTGTCAATGTTTTATCAGACACGTACCTTGCTTCCTCTGGCAGGCTCTTCTATGGCCAGGCATGCTGACTCTGTGCCGTTTGCTGTTGAATCTTTCTTAGGTAATTTTCATTCGTGCATACGTACAACTAACAATTTTTTAACGTGCACTGAATGGGAGATTGGGTCATTGCCGAAGCCGGCCCGCTATGATTCCGATAATACGCAAAGGATTATCGCACCGAGCAGAACATTCGTTTCAAATTCGTGTTTCAAGTCTGTCATCTGCGGTCCAATAAACATGCTGTATTTCATTCATCAGTATCCTATCTCGTAATATTTAGTGTTGTGTTGTTAAAAGTAAATCTGTCGTGTGTTGTGTGTAGATATATAAAATCCCTATGAAGAGTCACATAGGGTATCTCACACAGGTATGATTAACCTGTAGGCTACGTACAATGAATTCTGTATTATTTTGGGTAGACCATTTTCTCAACTGTCACTAACGGAAGATTGTAGGTTATTATCTTCATTTCCATTTTGACGTTTAACTAATAAGACAGAGTTTGTGGGATGTTCCATCATTCAACACATTGTAAAATACATTAAAATTATAAGAATATTGGTTTTGACTCGCTTGGAGTCATCATCAGTTCCTGTTGAAAATTAATTCAGGGGGAATCTGATAACAATCATCATAATAAGAAAATTTAAAGGTGATAGCCTGGAAAAACATCAATGGGTTGCAAGACATTACTTTGAAATGCAACGCATACATGGCAAGCAGCACTTGGAACTTAATATGTTCCTAGTTCTGGCCTAAACTGTCCTGTGTTCATGGAATATGTAACACTGGAAACACATGCACTGTTGAACATGTGACACGAACACTTATAATGATATGAAATCTTGGCTCTCTAAGAGCGTTCCTGGACTTGACAGTTCTATTTCTATCTTAAAAAACTGGATAAAATACACACACCTTGAAACAAATGTCCAAAGACGTGATTCTGGTCTAGACTGTCACGCATTCATAGACACGGAAATACTGGAATTTCTTGCACTGGTTTAAAACACATTTACGATATGAGACACTTACTTCGATATGAAACAATTGGCATTTCAAGTATGTTTCTGGGCTTGACAGTCTTGCCTCCAACTGATTAAACTAGATGAAACATATTCACATTAAATGTACAAAGACAAACCACTTGGCATCTAAAAGTTCTTGGCTTGGTCTCAAAAAATTTGTCATGTGTTCATGGAATTGGAATAGAACTGTTGGTTCTGCTACAATCTATTGGAAGTAAATGCACTATCGTAGTTGAGAATATACACATTGATTGAAAGTTTATGTACAAATATGAAACACATGGCACTTTAACGTTCTTGGAAATGAGTAAAAATGCTGACATGTGTCCGTGCAACTCGGCACAGACCCCTCAAGCAGTCTTGCTACATTCAACGTGTGTTTGTGGAACACGGAACTTGATTGTCAGCCCTGATTTAAACAACCTGATATGAGACATAGTTGAAATGAGAATATGTTTGACATTGAAAATATTTAGAACTTGCTGGTTTAGTTTATATGTTCCTGCAGTGTTTTAGGATAGATGGATAAACTTATTAGTAGATTTAAGTTGGTAGAAGAGCTGGGGGAACATCCTTCATTATGGATCCCGTGCTGATGCAGTTGTAACTGTCATCGACTATTGTTGATGTAGAATGGTGATGGTATGGCCTTGGCTTATGAAAACGTGCATTGAACGTGTTCGCTCTGTACCCGCTCGCACTGATCCGCTGTTACAGATCTGTCGTGTCATGTTGAACAGATCACAACCCACTCACCTTTAAATATTCTTACTATGACGATTGTTATCAGATTCCCCCTGAATTAATTTTCAACAGGAACTGATGATGAACCCATACGTTCAAATCAACCACCCCAAGACCTCCTCCCCTCCAACCCCACTCCCGTTACTAACACTCCACCCATTCCCCCAAACCTCCCCTCTACCATCGCCAACTACAATCTCAGAGCAACACGTATCAGATCTCAACAGGCAGCTACACAGAATGCACGGTTCCAACACCTAACGTAAGTGAAACGACATACGATTTACTATTACACCTTCATACCACACCATTTTCACACTCATTATTTCTATTTCCAGATACTTTGTTTTCACAACATACCGGTATATGCTTCTACAATAAAATCAACGTGCACTCTACCAGGACGCATAACATTCAACGCGTTCTTACAAATGCCACCAACTCAACATATTACGGCACACGAAAAGAAGAACATGCTCCATCAATATATTCAAGACTCTTAATAGCTCTAACAACAGTAGCTGCCTAAAATATCTCCAGACATACAACCAAATATTACCTGAATTACAAGCAGATTATACAAATACTTACCTAACCGCAATTTTGTATATAGTTATATATTTTTACGGACCCATTTTATCGGAACATTATAACTAATCAAATACTGTTGTGAAAACCTCGTTAACCCCATTTTACCCCAAACAATGTATATATAGCACCACATATCAATAATGTTAATGCAATGTAGTTATGTGTCCAATTTAACAAGATTATCCAATGCCTATGCTTAACAAAACAAATAGTTTTTTAAAAGTTTAACCCTATTCCAAGACATAAAATAAGAATAATAGGCTTTATAAACTGATACTTTAGTATTTAAGATATATGCCAACAAGGTATTGCATACTAATATTTTAATCACAAGTGTCCAAACCAATAATTCTACATTTTCATATGACTGATCAATAATCAATTAATGTAATTTAAGAACCAATTTTTAATGTATATTACTGAACTTACTACTATTAATTTACACAAATGTATGTATATCTCATTCCACATTGTACAACCCAAATTAGATAGTAATAACATGGAAAATAGCATGTAATCTCATGGATGATGTATATTAGCTAATTACTTACCTTGACACTGTATGCTGGAAATCTTAGGACTGACACATACAATAGCTTAAATGTACCAAGACATACATACCAACATTTATGATCAGTTCGATTTAATTTAAGTTTTAATCATTATATGTGATGTTTTTATAAAATATATCTTTTATGCATGTCAACTGAAGATGACCCCCTAAGGGTCGAAACCGGTCTTGACCATATTTACTAGCTGAATGTGAATAAATTTTGTATTGATAAGGTGGTGACTTATATTTATATTGTTTTTTGTAAAGAACCCAAGGGAGTCGAGAATGGTCTTCCTATAATTTTAATGTATTTTACAATGTGTTAAATGGTGGAACATCCCTCAAACTCTCTCTTACTAACGGAAGAGACGGAGATAAAGACATTCGGTCGTCCAGCACATCATTTACAACTGGAACAAGTCGGACAGTATAAAGGGCGCGAATATCGATGTAGATTCCAGACAGGGCTGTATACAGAATACGAGTGGTTGTGTGGCTGTGATTCAAGGAATGCATTTTCCTGTTTTCCATGTATGTTATTTGGACATGACCTGACGTGGACGAAAACCAGCGTAATAGAACTCAAACACTTGAAAGAAAAAATTAAAAAGCACGAAAGTTCCTCCCAACACATCTATTCATGCATTGAAAGCTACGCTAAGGGAAGTTAATATAGTCACCAACTGGATTCTGCTTATCGCCAATCCATTAACAAACACAATGATCGGGTTAGGAAAAACAGGCACATATTATGCAGAATTATTCAGCACATAAAATTCTGTGTCATAATTGAAGTGGCACCATGTGGCCATGATGAGACAGAAAATTCTCTAAATCGTGGAATCTTCAAAGGTCACATTAATTTTGCGGCTGAAATAGACTTTGCTAGGAAAGAACACCTGGCAAAGCTTCTGTGTTTATAGATACATCGAAGACCATTCAGAATGAGCTTTTTGACTGTATTTTGAATGTGTGTAGGGAACAAATTTCTTCAGAAATTGGGGAATCTCAATTTGTTGCAATAGAAGCAGATGAAACAACGGATGTTTCAAATGAATGTCATTTAGTACTTGTTTTTCGACATGCATTAGAGGGTCACGTCCATGAAACATTTTGGGGGTTCATGAATACAACCGACAGGACAGCAGATGGATTGAATCAATGTCTGTTAGAGCCAATTAATCCCACATTAAGGGACACACCATATAAACTTATTAGTCAGAGTTATGACGGAACCAGCGTAATGAGCGGAAAGACAGGGTGTGTGCAGGCGAAACTGTAAGTACACCACCCTAATGTACATGTCATCCATTGCTATGGACACCAACTAAATTTGACAATGTAGAAGGCTTGTTTGTACAATCCCCAAGTGAAATGACTTTTCTGTAAACTGCCTGAAAATCCAACTTTTTTCCAATTTGTCTAATAATGAAGACTACACTCCCTCAGGCAATCACTACTCGCTGCAGCTACAACATTTGTACGGTGAATGTATTTTACGAGAATAGAGAGAAACTGATTGAGTGCTTTTGCAGCATAGAAGAAGAAGGTAAAACCACTATTAGCGTAAATGAAGCCAGTGAACTGCGCCGTGCTCTAAAGGATACCAAATTCATGTTCTGGTTGTCTGTTTTTCACAAATTAATGCTGCATGTTGACATTCTGTACAATCAGCTACAAAAATGCAACACAGATTCAGTCCAAATAAAAAGGCTATTTCTGACATCGCAAAGTGTGCAACACAACAACGTGAAGAAATAGGTACAATTGCACGTGATCTCACGGACAAAAATAATTCCGATAAAAGATGCTGAGTAAGCAACACAAGGACCATTGCAACAAAAGAAGTCTGTGGCGTTGTAGTGAGAAAGGTGCATGATAGGTTTGCATTTACTGGGTATATTGAAGTTGGAACACCACTGTACACCGATTCATTATAAAAATTCTCTATAAACTTTCCAGAAAATAAACGGACAGATTTCTAGCAAGTAAAGGAGCTCTACCACACCTCACTTTAATTTTAGAAAATAATCTCAAATCAACTTTCAAAGAAATGCTAAAGCTTCTCAGGATAATTGTGACAACACCCAAGTCCATAGTTGAAGCAGAGCACTGTTTCTCGACACTGGCTTGTATTAAGACATTTCTATGCAACGCAATGACTGAAGAACTACTCTCTGCTCTTATAACAGTTGACTAGTATTATCTTAAGTGATTCTTCATACTGTATATTAGTGATTGTGTGTGTAGGTGCAGAAGATATGAAAAGAATTTTGTAAATAATATAAAGTTTTTAAGGATGAGGTGCGTGTTTAACAGAAAATTTGTTAATGTAAATTGTGTAGTACTCAATTTCAAGGAAATATTCTTACTTTTTAAAAATTTTTAAATTTAGTGCTTGAAAAAAATGTATTTTCTTGTATCATTTGCCTCCCACGTGGGCACCCCATTTGCAAATAAAGTGATTTTGATTTAATTTGAAGCATGATACTGTATGGATACCTGATCCCAAGATAAAACATAATCCTTCTACCTATCAACATAAACCTTAGACTCACAAAGCAATACGTAACAATTCTGTGTGATGAACACAGAGTACGACAGCGCAAATAGTTAAAATTTCCCAATAGATTTAAAATAACCCCGATGTAGGCATTCATATTGGACAACTGAGTGATGCAACCATTACTACCTCAATTAGTGAACTTGAGAAACCTCCATAATTGACATTTAAGACTGGAATGGAAAGTTTTCTTATGAAACGAAAAGGCTCAAATTTATAAGAAAACTGTTACGATGATGTTGATGGACTTCTGACCCGTAGGATGAAGAATACGAGTCAAAGCAAACTGTTTATCGACTAATATAGAATACATAAAGTGGGAATAAATGTACCTGACTACCCATTTGCTAACAGAGCAACTTCTCACACTGTTGACCCATCCAGATCAGTGCTTTCTAGTTCGTTATAACATGGCAGGTAAAGCCAATTTGCAGGATAATGTGATTTCTTTTTGATGACCTTTGCCTCCTCATTGGGTAACCCTAAGTGTGCTCACAGATGTATCGCAAGAAGTGAGTCATCAGCCACAATTCTCAACAGTGCTGGGTGGGCCCAGTAACAGTGAGATATTTTAGCCTGTCAACCTACTGAGGCCTTGGGAGCTATTTTTCTTAGGATGTTTCTAACTAGTACTGTATATCTGTTTGTAGTATGTTGAATTTAAACTTTTAATCACACTGACCAGGATATCGTCTCCATCCCTCAATGGGGTGGGGATTGGATGATAAGGTCCTTAAGTCTCCAGTACCAGTAATCTTGTTCTACTTACATTGGATACAGTTCGTTCCATTTTATTATTTATAAATTTCGTTTTCCGTATTGACAGATTCAAAGTATAAATAGATTAAACTAGTACCGGTTTCCGCTCTTTGACGGCCATCATCAGCTAGTACATGATTTGTTTCCAGCCATTAGACAATTCACAAGTTGTTATTGTATTAGACATCCGGATGTCTAATGGGGGATGGAAATGTATACAGTAGCATGTAATTAAAATATCAGTAGTCAAGGTAAAAAGTTACAATAAGTTAGAACATGAGTATGTAGGACATATTAAAACATATGGGTCATAATATAAAACACTTAAAAAGTTTTAACACATTAAAATTTGGTAAGTATAGGTAGACACTTGTTAAAAATTTTTAGTTCATGTTACATAGGTTCCATTCTTCTATCTTCTGTGTAGTTCCTTTGCTTTTATGTTATGTTGATTTTAGCTGTGTATGGTAATCTTCGAGAAAGTTCTGAAGCGGGTGTGTCATGTTGATATGGACCAGAATTTTCTCGAAGATTACCATACACAGCTAAAATCAACATAACATAAAAGCAAAGGAACTACACAGAAGATAGAAGAATGGAACCTATGTAACATGAACTAAAAATTTTTAACAAGTGTCTACCTATACTTACCAAATTTTAATGTGTTAAAACTTTTTAAGTGTTTTATATTATGACCCATATGTTTTAATATGTCCTACGTACTCATGTTCTAACTTATTGTAATTTTTTACCTTGACTACTGATATTTTAATTACATGCTACTGTATACATTTCCATCCCCCATTAGACATCCGGATGTCTAATACAATAACAACTTGTGAATTGTCTAATGGCTGGAAACAAATCATGTACTAGCTGATGATGGCCATCAAAGAGCCGAAACCGGTACTAGTTTAATCTATTTAAAATAAATTGTGTATTGATTGGTGGAAAAACACTTTTCTTATCTATACAGTTCGTTCCCACAGCGGAAGTTTCAGTAGCTCTGAAGATAGCAGGAGATATGTGCTCCGTTGGCCTATGAATCTTGACCGGGCATTTCACACTGGGATCACCTTTATTTTCAGAGGAACGTGTCGTATGAAAGATAGTCCAAGTGAGTACTTGTGGCCATAATGACAATTTAAACGACATCTCTCTCGACAACTGATTAAAACATCACAGCTCTTTATTCAGTCCAATAGTATTTTGAGGAACAGAGCATTTTTTTGTTTGTTTTATGGCTCATGTACTGAATCACTTTTCCATTTACAGCATGAAGATTGGTAGACTACCGGAAGGAAAATTGAGCATAATAGAGAATGTATATTAGGCACACATGGGAGAGATCTCAACAAGTTATTAATATTGATGGCAATTATCAGAATCACTTTTGATAGATCAGCTTCTCACAGTGAAACAAGTACTGTAAGTGCTTAACAGTTAACCTGCATGCTGCTAAACAACACTCCCATTTCAGAAACGTTTTACATACGGTATAGTGCTGTCCCAATATCTTACATTACGGTATCCATCTTGATTAATAAGAAGATATAGCATCGTAAGAAAACAAAATCCATATTAAACTAACACAATGATCACTACAACTATGGAAGTCCCATAACTAGTATCAATAATACATCAGAATGCATAGAAAAAGTCAGTCACGTGGGCCATAAAAATTAAACATGTACGTACGGTATTAATTACAGCATAGGCTACTAAAACTGAAAGCAACTTACCGAAGACATTGCTTTTACATAAAACATACCCTGTGTTCACATCAACTAATAGTATCTCAGATGACTTTGTAAAAACTAACAGCACATTCAGACTTTGATGATACAATATTCTTTCGGCTTCATATCGTAAATTTACGAAACAATCTTCTTTTCTCCAATGTTCTTCATCAGCCATTCCGAATGCTTCGATTTATTGCTACGTACGGTACCGCAGCACAAATGTTATAAACAATAACTCACATTTTCAATAAAATCATATTTGAGTACGGATAACACGAGCGTGTTCCCAAACCAACAATCGCTATGCAAGGAATATTAACAACCCAGGAGTTTCGATACCGATTTGTTTGATAGCAACAGAGACTTTACAAATGCGAATTCTAAGAGAAAATAAGCTATCAGTTATTATCTATCAATCTAATACTGTCTCTGGGCACTGCCTACGAGATATAAGTAAGGGATGGAAAAACAGCACACTAGACTCGATCTTGAGTTACTTCCGACAAAAGCCGCTAGAGTTCTCTTTACTGAGATGTCTCGCCCGTTCACTACAACACGTTCCGGTACGAAATCCTATAAAAATTCATTCAAACTAGCAATTTCAGAAGACACCAAACAGATGTGAGATTAAAAATTAGACCAAGAGCAGTTGTATGACTTACTTTCTACAACGTATTTCTAACACTTTGCTCAAACAAAATGAGTAATTCACAAAAGAAGCAGAGAAGTCTATTAGCGAGTTTGTCACTTCTTCCCGTTTTCTCTAATTCTGCCTCAGTGTATCCGATAAACTGATCGAGAGTGCGGTCATAAATAAATTTGGGTTTAATCACCATCTTATAAATTATAAGCTCTCCTACATACCCCTGATGTTGCGACATTCGTATTGAAGCCGCTGATTGGAGAGCGATTTTTTGCCCGTTTCGCCATTAGAAAATCCTATATAATTTTTAGCATCTTCTGATGTGATACAGTTAGGCAGTGCAAGGATCTCAAATCTGTACCCGGTAGGTGCTTTCCCATGCCAGAGGATGCAAATTTTTAGCGTCGTTTCTCCGCATTCCACTTTTTCTTCCCATAAGATTCAGTTTGTTCTATCACGAATAAAGCTCCTAAATGATCATTTGTACCATTATTTTCAATTTGGTTTACATTTTGGTCAAGTTCAGATACCGAACCTTAAATCATTTTTCTGATTTCATTACCGTATCCTACTTCTTACTATATAGAGACTGTTTTCCGTAAGCTGGCATTTCAGATCTCATCCACATACATTTATATTTAACATAGATACTCGTAGCCTTTCCTTGACATAGAAGCGAGGCTTGTAGGTATTTCTTGTTTGTTTGTGGGTGACGTAGATCAGTTATATGCTGAAGATATGGTATGTTCTTCGTTATCTGATTCAGAAATTTTACTAAATTTTGATGGCAATGCGTTATTTCTTGGAAGTGGTGTCTTCCTGCGTTTGACAAGTTTCTATTGTGAACAGGATATACACTAAAAACAGAAGGAAATTCGTTGGCAAAAATTCACTTGATTGATATGCTAACACTGAAATCTGATGTACCATATTAAAATGCCAGCTACATACTCGTGCCTCGAAATAGCTTGCTTGCATTTCTCTCTTAAACCGCACTCCTATGGAAAAATTATGGAACGTCACATTTTCTTGCTTTTTAACAGTATCCGAAGTACATAGAGGTACACAACAGTGCACCATGCTTTTCAACCTCACGGACACTCACCGACAGAAACAATATGCACAATCAATTGCATAAAATCAACACAACATCACAATTACTCCGTACTTCACCTTGTTAAAGTCCGCGAAGAGCAGAACAGAAACCTGACATTTAGCGGCCGAACGGTGAACACGGTCGGGCCATCTTTTCAGCGGCAAATTGCTAGCTATGTCCCGGCCTTGTATATCTCGTAGGCAACGCTCTGGGGCATTTTACACATGATAGTGGTGGGGTAACGTTCGACAGTGTTCGGCATTTCTATTCGTCATGCTTCGGCTGTTGTTTGATTGGAGGAAGGGGTGTTGGTGTTGTTGGAGCGATTCGGTATAGTAGCCATTACTTATACAAAAGAGGTGATTTTGACTTTTGCCTTGTACCATTAATTTATAATGGATTAAATATTGTTTCCCTTCTGTTCATAAAATACGATGTTGGTAAAAACAGCTGACTGCGAGCTTTTGCCACGAACAGTACCATTAATTAATAACGAATTAAATATCGTTTCCCTCCTGTTCATAAAATACGATGTTGGTAAGGTTGAATGAAGACCTTGTAAATTGATCTGAAAATGCAATATCCCGGTCTAAAACACTTCTTTCGTCCATGTATCAGAGTGATTATACGATGTTTTGTCGATATTGGTACTGAATTAATCAAGAGCTACATTGTGTGTTGACCAATATGAACTTGTTAAAATTTGGAGGATACACTCCCAGTTTCTCTTTATGATGTTGTGATAGATCTATATAGACCCTATACAATCAATTTCCCTTCATTAATAACAAGGGTGCGACATTTCTTCAATCACTACTGATCTGCATTTGGGGGCAGGGGGCAGATTCACTAACTGTTGTTTTCCTAGCCATTTCTTAAATGATTGCAAAGAAATTGGAAATTTATTGCACATCCCCCTTAGTAAGTTATTCAAATCCCTAACTCCCCTTCCTATAAACGTATATTTACCCCAGTTTGTCCTCTTGAATTCCAACTTTATCTTCATATTGTGATCTTTCCTAATTTTAAAGACACCACTCAACTTGTTCGTCAACTGATGTCCTCACATGCCATCTCTACACTGACGGGTTAGATAATACCACTTAGATGAACAGCTCGTCTCCTTTCTCCCTAGTCTTCCCAGCCGAAACTTTGCAACATATTTGTAAAGCTACTCTTTTGTCGGAAATCACCCAGAACAAATCAAGCTGCTTTTCTTAGGATTTTTTCCAGTACTTGAATCAAGTAATCCTGGTGAGTGTTGCCTACACTGGAACCATACTCTAGTTGGGGTCTTACCAGAGACCTACATCCTTACTACAATCCTAAATACCCTCATAACCATGTTCAGAGATCTGTACCCTTTATTTACAATCATATTTATGTGATTACCCCAATGAAGATATTTCCTTATATTAAGATCCAGGTATTTACAATAATCCCCAAATGGAACTTTCATCCCATCAACACAGTGATTAAAACTGAGAGGACATTTCCTATTTGTGAACCTCACAACCTGACTTTTAAGCCTGTTTATCATCATACAATTGCCTACTGTCCATCTCACAACATTATCGAGGTCACTTTGCAGTTGTTCACAAACTTGTAACTTATTTAGTACTCTGTAGAGAATAACATCATCTGCAAAAAGGCTTATCTCTGATTCCAATACTTTACACAAATCATTGATATATATAAGAAAACATAAAGGTCCAATAATACTGCCTTGAGGAATTCCCTGCCTAGTCTAATTCTCTGAGTTCTATTTTATAGAAACATTCAGTCACATTTCTGTCTAGTCCAATTACACTCATTTTTGCCAGTCGTCTCCCATGACCTACCCTATCAAATGCCTTACGCAAGTCAATTGCGATACAGTCCACTTTGTAAAAAATTTGTAAAAATACTAACTGCATTTATTTATAACAATAATCACAAACGCCTCTGTTTCATGTGGCTCAGTTGGTTGCATCGCTGTCCTTCTGAGTCCGAGTTAAGGTTCAAATACCGGCTTGGGTCAGTGGCTCTTAAAACGGTGTTGAAAAGGCAACAGCTACGTGTCGTTGGTTGCAGGCATGTTAATAAAAATTATACATACGAATATTAACATCATAAAACTGTAACTTTATACTACTGTATTCTGTATCCCCGGGTTGCGAGGGAAACTGATCAACAATTTGCTTTATGTTGCACCAACACAGATAGTTATTATGCCAAATGTGCGATAGAAAAGTCAGAGGAGTTGGAAGGAACCCCCGTGGCCTTAATTAAGGTACAGCCCCAGCATTTGCATGGTGTGAAAATGGGAAACCACGGGAGAGCATTTTCAGGGCTGTATACAGTGGGGTTCGAATCCACTGTCTCCCGCATGCAAGCACACAGCTGCGAGGCCCTAACCGTAAGGGAAACTAATCGCACAAGGTAAACCCTACCTAGCATATGTTGTGGTATATATTTTTCTTTACCAACTAACAAAATATCTATACCCATACGCTCTACAGGGTATATTTATTTATTTGTTGATTTATGTATTAGTACCTTTTTTACAGTGGCTAAGATAGGGCTTAAGGCCCTCTTGTACACGTAACCACATACTAATCACAATCTTAAATAAAATACTGAAATACTCAAAATAGTTAAAACTACATAAATTAATGGAACTGAAAATTAATTAAAATAAATTTCTAACTAAATTAATATTAAAACTAATTAATATTAAAAACTCTTAAAAATGAATAATCCTCAGGCAAGCACACATTCATACTTCAACCTTTCGGTCAGCTGTCCTCAGCAGGTAGTCTCGGCAGATGACCTTAAATCGTGATATAAAAAATCTAGTTTCGCTGACCTGAGCTGGCAGGGAATTCCATAATCTGGCACCAGTCACCACCAATGATCTATTAATTTTATTTGTGCGGTTCAATGGAATAGAAAGAATGAATGATTGAATATTTTCTTCACTCACCCCCACCACTAGGTGTTCTTGGGGTGTCTGATTCAGGAACATTATCAGGTGTACACACAACATCTCACCAAAGTTTTATTGGTGTTGGATGAATAATAATAATAATAATAATAATAATAATAATAATAATAATATCCCATGTGGGGATTTACCGGTTACCTCCATCGAGCGCGTCCCATTGGAATTGGGGAAGCTCGCTGGCTCTGCCGCCAGCAGAGTCACAGGGTAGTAGGGAAATAAAATACCACCGTGAAAAAAACTGGTCCCTTGCCAGGGTTACGGCGAAGACTGGTAAATGACCAGAAGCCAGAAAACATCTTGAGGCAACCTCTAGGGCTAACAACCCTAGTTGTAAAAGGATGGGTACCCGTCCAAAGCAAAGTCAAGTCAAAAACATGATGGCACAGCATTTCAAGAAATATATCCCAGGGGGTAAATCTTCGGATAAATCCCTCGTCGTGAACGCCACGGCACACGAGTCTCATTCGGACTCTGGGGGAGACTCGACATAATGCAAGAGACGAGTCGGAGCATCTCGGTGTACCCCGAAGAGTCAAAAACTCAGGCCAAAATCTAAAACCTTTCTAGCAACTTTCAACATAAAATCACTTACACAAACTGGCAAGCTGAAAATCCTCACCAAAGCTCTTCACGAAAATCAGATATCCATAATGGCCCTACAGGAAACAAGGTACCCACATGGAGAGATTTTTTAATCCGAAGGCTACCGATTTTTCAAGAGCAAAGCGCAAAGAGGAATCCTCAATGGAGCTGTGATGCTTGGAACCGCGTTTGCTGTTAGAACCAAGATCCTTAAATCGGTTGCAAATTTCGAACCTGTGAACGACAGATTGTCTATACTCACAATTAAATGCATGAACAAAACCTACGCCCTAGTTAACGCACATGCTCCTACAAACAATAAGAACAAGTCTGATCCAGACGAAGTTGATAATTTCTGGGACCTACTGGATGAAAAATTATACAAAATCCCCAAACAACATGTCAAGCTTCTTTTGGGTGACTTCAATGCCCAACTAGGTCATGAACAGAAGTACAAGAATGTTATAGGAAATTACCTTGCTCACAAAAGAACCAATCACAACGGCAAAAGACTGGTGTCCATTTGCGAAAATCACAACCTGCAGGTCATGTCGACCCAATTTCGCCATCTACCCAGAAAGCAAATGACTTGGCTTTCTCCCGTCCAAGCTCTTGGAGAGTTCCAAATTGATCATGTTGCAATCTCCAGGAGAAACAGCCCTGAGATTATGAATGTCAAGGTAAAGAAAGGCATCAATGTGGCCTCAGATCATTATATGTCTCTTATTAAATTCAAACCAATTCCCGCAAACACAAGGAAGACAACCAAACAGATCACACGCTTCGACAATGATAAACTTCGGCAAAGGGTCGAGGAGTTCCAGGAGAAGGCTAGACCAAATGACTGTGACTTTAACAACGCCAAAAGCCTCCTTGTTGAGGCCGCCAAAGACGTTGCAGAAATCAAGAGAAACAAAAAGCATGCCTGGTGGAATAGTACCTGCGAATCAGTCCTCCAAGAAAGACTCAATGCGTGGAAACAGTACTACTCTACAAAATCAGAAAATGATTGGGAAACCTACAAAACCCAACGTGCCCAAGCAGCTAGGGTGTTCAGAACTGAGAAACGTAAATACGAAAAATCTCTCATTGAAAAGATAGAACAAAACTTTAGGAAGAATGAAAGCAGAGAGTACTACAGAGCCTTCAAATGCAAACTCACTGGCTATAAACCACCATCTCTATGCTTTGAGCGAAAGGACGGCACACTGGCGACGTCAAATGAAGAAAATTGCAGCATTCTGGCAGATTACTTCAAGAATTTACTTCATTGCTCTAAACCGCAAAGCCCCATTGAGACCAAGGAACCCTTACTCAGGTACCCAGATTCCAGACCACCCGACAGAGATGAAATCAAGCACCACATTGCCCATCTCAAAAATAACAAAGCGCCGGGGGAAGACTCAGTAATAGCAGAACTATGGAAATATGCCCCAGAGGAATCACTTGATATCTTGCAAAAGCAAATAGAAGAAATTTGGAACAAGGAGACCCTACCCGAATATTGGAAAATAGCTTTGATCCATCCACTACACAAAAAAGGCAGCATGAAGAACATCAACAACTACAGCGGAATATCTTTGCTACCCGTGACTTACAAAATTCTATCACTTGCCATCCTGGAGCGTTTGGAAGCACAAGTCGAACATCAAATAGGTGAGTACCAAGGGGGGTTCAGAAAAGGTCGCTCAACAGCTGAACAGATCCAAAATCTCAATACGATCAACAGATATTGTACACTAATGTCCAAGCAGTATGTGTCTGTCTTTGTGGACTCTAAGAAAGCGTACGACTCCATTGACCGGGAAGTCCTGCTAAACATCTTAAATAAATTTGGAGTCGATTTGAAACTGCTGGCATTAATTAGAGCCACCCTGACCGATACAAAATCCAAGGTGAAGTTCCACGGATGTCTCTCGCATTCCTTTGACATAAAAACAGGAGTCCGACAAGGTGATGGGCTATCCCCGATACGCTTCAACTGTGTTCTTGAAAAGATCATCAGAACCTGGCGGGTGAGATCACAGGAAACCAACTACAGTCCATTGAGAATAGGAACCAAATCCAAGGGGATCGCTACAGACTGCTTGGCATTTGCCGATGATATTGCTGTTCTCTCAAACAACATAGAAACCGCTAGAGCTCAAGTTGAAATTTTAAAGGAAATTGCCGAACAAACTGGTTTGCAGATATCATTTGAGAAAACAGAAGTAATGACTAACATCAAAGAGGCTCCATCAAAACTCCATACAAAATACGGGGACATCACCCGACTAGACAAATTCAAATACCTGGGTGAGATCATCATGAAAAATGGACTGGACAAAGAAGCACTTCAGGAGCGAGTACGCAAACTGGAAATAGCCTACCAAACATCCCGCACAATCTACAACAAAAAATGCCTTTCCCAAAACACCAAGATACGTCACTATGAAACAGTTCTGAAGCCAGTAGTTCTATATGCAGCCGAAACCCTGTCTCTAAATGCCAACAAAGGACTCCTTGAAGAACTAGAGAAAAGAGAACGCAAAATTGTGAGAGGAATCTTGGGATTAAAGTACAGAAATGGAATCCATCAAAAGAGATCCAACAAGGAAGTCTACAGCAAAATAGAGAAAATTACCGACACGATCAGAAAAAGACGGGCACGATTTTACGGTCATCTGAAAAGAATGGACGGAAGAAAGTTAACTAAAGTAATCTTTAACTTTTTTGATTCAAACCCCAAAACCACAATTCCCTGGTTTAGAAATACCAAAGAAGACCTGCAAATGCTACATATCTCAGCTGAAGACGCCCTTAACAGAGATCTCTTCCGCAAGAAAATATTGACGAACGGGCTAAACCGAAACGAGCAACCGAAGAGAAGACACGGTGCCCCTTGGACAGAGGAGCGTAAGCAGGCCCACTCACAAAGAATGAGGGAAATTTGGGCTCTAAAGAAGGCCAAGTTCAGTGTCAAATGCAGCAAGACTTAACGTGCTCCTTGATGGCCCCAGCGAATTATATATATATGATAATAATATTCAAGCTCGATACCTACATTAGTTAGCCATGGGTGAGATAATATTTTTTCAAGTTATACCTGTTACCGCACTTGTGACAAAGTGGCTGTGCGGTTTAAGTCACATAGTTATAAGCTTGCATTGAGATGATAGTGAATTTGAACCTGACTGTCAGCAGCCCTGATGATGATTTTTGATGATTTCCCATTTTCACACAAGGCAAAACTGGGGCTCTAACTTAATTAGGGCGAGGGCCGCTTCCTTCATAATCCTAGCACTTTCCTATCCCTTCGTCACCATAAGATCCATCTCATAACCTCAAACCTGGAATCAGATCTGCCCTGATGGCCAGTCATATATTACTTTGCTGGAATAATATAATTTCGTTTGTCCTTTGTCCTTGAGAGTTCATGGGACAAACACAGCACAGCACAAGCAGAGAATCATTCATTTCTATATACACAGATTATTATTATCATCATCATCATCATCATCATCATCATCATCATCATCATCATCATCATCATCATCATTACTATTATTATTATTATTATTATTATTATTATTATTATTATTATTATTGTTGTTATTATTATTATTATTATTATTATTATTATTATTATTATTATTATTATTATTATTATTATTATTATTATTATTATTATTAATATTATTCTATGCTTGAAAATACGACACCTTTAACCTGGGGAACAGACGCCTTTGGTAGCCACTTCTAACCTGGAGAACAGAGGAGAGTAACATGGGTGGTGTGCTAAGTCCCAACTGATGAGCCTAACTTAGCACACGAGGGCAAAACGCAGGCAACCAAGAATGAGTTAGCTGGAAAATTTATAATGTCCAATAACGGACCATTATATCGGTATTATAAATTTACTCATTCAGGACAAATATTTTAAATTCCCTATGGGAATCAACATCTGTATTACAAGTTTAAGTATATCTCTCTCAACACCTGATCAAAATATCACCGCTCTTTATTCAGTCCAAACGTATATTGAAAAGAATAGTGTTGTTTTTTGTTTTGTGGCTCATGAACTTAATCTCTTTCCTGTTTACAGCAAGAAGATTGGTAGACTACCAGGACGACAATTTAGCATAATGACGAATGTCTATTAGGCACTCGTGGGAGAGATCTCGACAGTTTTTAATATTGATGGCAAATACTAGAATCACTTACGGGAGATCAGCTTCTCACAGGAAAACAAGTAAGTGAATAGACATTTAACCTGCATGCTGCTAAACCACACTCCCATTTCAGAAACTTTTACATATAGTGCTGTCCCAATATTTTTAGTTATCGGTATGTATCTTGATTAATGAGAAGAGACAGCATCTTAAGAAGTCTAAATCAACATTAAACTAACACATTGCTCACTACATCTACCAAAGTCCATAACTAGTAGCATTAATACAATACGATACGTAGAAAACGCCAGTCATGCGGGCCTATGAAGTTAAACATGTATTAATTAGAGCATAGGATACTAAAATGGAAGAAACTTACCGAAGACATGGCTTTTACGTACAACACAGCCTGTGTTCACATCAACTAATAGTATCTCAGATGACTTTGTGAGAACGAACAGCACATTCAGACTTTGGTGATACAATATTCTTTCGGCTTCATACCGCAATTTTATGAAACGATCTTCTTTTTTCCAAGGATCGTCATCAGCCATTCCAAATATTGGATATCTTGGTACCGTACGTACGATACCGCTGCACAAGTATAATGAACAACAACTCACGTTTTAAATTAAATCTTTTTTGAGTAGCGTCCGGCTAACATATCTTACCGAAACCAACAATCGCTGTGCAAGGAATACTAAACACCCAGGAGTTTAGATACCGCTTTGTTTGATAACAACACAGAGTTTACAAATGCGAATTCTAAGAGAAAATGAGCTATCAGTCCTTATCTATCAATCCAATACTGTCTCTGGGCGTTGCCTACGAGATAAAAGTAAGGCCGGGAAATACAGCACACTAGATTTGACCTCGAGTTACTTCCGACAAACGTCGCTAGAGTTCTCTTTACTGACCTGTCTCGCCCGTTCACTGCAAAACACGTTCCAGTACGAAATCCTATAAAAATTCATTGAAACTAGCAATTTCAGAATACACCAAACAGATGTGAGATTAAAAATTAGACCAAGATCAGTTGTATGACTTACATTCTACAACGTATTTCTTACACTTTGCTCAAACGAAATAAGTAATCCACAAAAGAAGCAAAGAAGTCTATTAGCGAGTTTGTCACTTCTTTCCGTTTTCTCTAATTCTGCCTCAGTGTATCCGATAAACTGATCGAGAGTGCTGTCATAAATAACTTTGGGTTTAATCACCATCGTATAAATTATAAGCTTTCCTACATTTTCTTACACACCTCCGATGTAGCGACATTCGCATTGAAGCCGCTGATTGGAGAGCGATGATATGTCCGTTTCGCCATTAGAAAATCCTATATAATTTTTAGCATCTTCTGATGTGATACAGTTAGGCAGTGCAAGGATCTTAAATCTGTACACGGTAGGTGCTTTCCTATACCGGTACCAGAGGACGCAAAATTTTGGCGTCGTTTCTCCGCATTCCACTTTTTCTTCTCGTAAGATTCAGTTTGTTCTATCAGGAATAAAGCTCCTAAATGATCATTTGTACCATTATTTTGAATTTGGTTTACAGTTTGGTCAAGTTCAGATACCGTACCTTAAATCATTTTTCTGATTTCATTACCGTATCCTACTTCTTACTATATAGAGACTGTTTTCCGTAAGCTGGCGTTTCAGATCTCATCCACATACATTTATATTTAACATAGATACTCTTAGCCTTTCCTTGACATAGAATCGAGACTTGTAGGTATTTCTTGTTTGTTTGTGGGTGACGTAGATCAGTTATATGCTCAAGATATCGTATGTTCTTCGTTATCTGATTTAGAAATTTTACTAAATTTTGATGGCAATGCGTTATTTCTTGGAAGTGGTGTCTTCCTGCGTTTGACACTTTTCTGTTGTGAACAGGATATACGCAAAAAAAAAAAAAAAAAAAAAATGTCCTCGCATGGCATCTCTCCAATGACAGGTTGGAACATACCACTTAGACGAACAGCTCGTCTCCTTTCTCCCAAGTCTTCCCAGCCCAAACTTTGCAACATTTTTGTAAAGCTACTCTTTTGTCGGAAATCACCCAGAACAAATCGAGCTGCTTTTCTTTGGATTTTTTCCAGGTCTTGAATCAAGTAATCCTGGTGAGTGTCTCATACACTGGAACCATAGTCTGGTTGGGGTCTTACCAGAGACTTACATCCTTACTACAACCCCTAAATACCCTCATAACCATGTGCAGAGATCTGTACCCTTTATTTACAATCATATTTATGTGATTACCCCAATGAAGATATTTCCTTACATTAAGATCCATTTATTTACAATAATCCCCAAAGGGAACTTTCACACCATCAACGCAGTGATTAAAACTGAGAGGACTTTTCCTATTTGTGAAACTCACAACCTGACTTTTAAGCCCGTTTATCATCATACGATTGCCTACTGTCCATCTCACAACATTATCGAGATCATTTTGCAGTTGCTCACAAACTTGTAACTTATTTATTACTCTGTAGAGAATAACATCATCTGCAGAAAGGCCTATCTCTGATTCCAATTCTTTACACATATCATTGATATATATATATAAGAAAACATAACGGTCCAGTAATACTTCCTTGAGGAATTCCCCTCTTAATTATTACAGGGACAGATAAAGCTTTGCCTAGTCTAATTGTCTGAGTTCTATTTTATAGAAATATAGTCAGCCATTCAGTCACTCTTTTGTCTAGTCCAATTGCACTCACTTTTGCCAGTCTTCTCCCATGATCTACCCTATCAAATGCCATAGGCAGGTCAATTGCGATACAGTCCAATTGACCTCCTGAATCCAGGATATCTGCTATATCTTGCTGGAATCATACAAGTTGAGCTTGAATGGAATAAGCTTTCCTAAACCCAACTGCTTTCTATCAAACCAGTTTTTAATTTTGCAACCATGTCTTATATAATCAGAAAGAAAGTTTTTCCCAAAGCTTGCGTGCAATGCATGTCAAACTGACTGGCCTGTAATTCTCAGCTTTGTTTCTATCACTTTTCCTTTATACACGGGGGCTACTCTAGCCATGGTATAGCCAAGGGGGGAGGGGGGTCAGGGGGGGGGGCGGGGCCACCCTCCAAAATGTTTCTAAATATTTGCAGCATTGGAAAGATTGTGACATGATGTGAGCTGCATGTTAGCTCCTCATTCTGTGCCATATAAGTAATTATTTTGAAGAGGGACCATTTTATCACCAAGAAGCCAAAACTATGTGCATTCTCGGTAAGTTATGAAAAAGATTTTTTTTTCTAACACTAACAAGATGGATTGTGGATGCATGCCTAAGTTCTATAGGTAGGCCTATATATTTTGTCAAATGCCTGGTGACTGATTGGAACCTCAAATGGCACCATCAAAAGTGAGGGAAGCTGTTTTGTAATTGGCGGGCGTGATAACACATTTCCAATGGTTCTATCTTCTCATCAGGACTGCTGAGGCTTGAATGACAGTCAATGCATGAAACATTTTTAAAATGGTAAGTCACGCTCTATTGATACTGGTTGTACTTAAAACACTAGATCCTGTTCCTTACCTTTCTTTAGTACTTTTGAGCCATAACCGCATCATTTATGGTGGTGTACTTTGAGTATCCAACCATTCTTCCAGCATACATTGTACCTTAAATGGTGAGAGGATGCAGTGGCGTACCCACAAAAGAATTTCAGTGGGTATAATTCCAGGACAGTAGCGTGGATACGATGTTTCCTTGGAAGGGGTTGTGAAAAGGTCCTATATTTTTTATTTAGAATTTGCTTTATGTCCCACTGTAGGTCTTATGGTGATGATAGGAAAGGAAAGGACTAAGAGTCGGAAGGAAGCGGCCATGGCGTTAATTAATTTACAGCCCAAGCATTTGCCTGGTGTGAAAATGGGCAGCCACGGAAACCATCTTTAGGGCTGCTGACAGTGGGGTTTGAACACAGTATCTCCCGGATGCAAGCACACAGCTGTGCGCCCCTAAGCGCATGGCCAACTCGCCCGGTTTATATGAAAAGAAAGCCGGTCCTACCGAGTGCGGTGACAGATCTTCAGTAGATATTGATGGCTTTGATTGTTACCATATGCAATCAAACTTCTGTACTCTTAACATAAAATGGATGCAATATTGAATCTGTTCATAAAATTGATAATATTGAATTTTTCATTTGTGAGGAAGTAGAATCTTCATTTAATTGATCTTCTTAAAAAAAAGGAATTTCTTTCGTACTATGCCCCTTGAAGGAGACTACCTTCCTGGTAGTAGATATCCCGATTACGGGAGACTCAAGGCCAACTCTACTGCACTCACAAACAAGTCTGTATGCTCCCCATCCCCAAAGTTTCTTAACTGCTTCAGTGCCAGGATTCGAATGCAGGATGCCTTAAGTCCAAATCTAAAATAAGGAGACCTAAAAGTAACCAGCCGGCTCTGTGGTGTAGGGGTAGCATGTCTGCCACTTACCGGAGAACAAGGGGTCAATCCCCGGCCAGGACAGGGATTTTTACCTGGATCTGAGGGCTTAATTACAACATAGATTTTCTGGTAAGTTCTCAATGTCACAAGTGTACCACGAGGTACAGTAATGTCAAAATAATCTTTATTTGTGAAATTTTACTCACACTTCTCTTTTAAGAGACTATTCTTTTGTTGTACATGTTGTATGTCCGGCGCTCCCTTCTCCCTCCGCCAGCCAGCTGCACGCGCGCCTGTGTATCATTCTGCTAGCTTCGGCGCGCAGCCCTCAGTGCGCGTGCCTGACCATCGAGTGTACTATAAATAGGAGCTCCCTGTCTGCTCACTCGCCCACTTGCCCTGGTGTCCAGCTCCAGAATACACCCTACGTCGAGCACGGAGGCTACTCCTCTTGAAAATGTGCTTCGACCAGGTGGACTGAATTTCTGGCAGTACGAGGTTTCACCTCTGGTCACCGCTCCCTTACCTGTTTCCGCTGCCTATGTTCCGTAATTCTTTTACAAGCCATTTTCATTCCCTAATTTATGCAAGCTCCCTTAGTTTCGCTAGGTGGAATTTCTTCAATCAATTGAACTTGCTTTTTAGGAATTCAGGCACTTCAACAAACAAGGACTCTCATAGACATTTATGTTAGTGTGCCAGATAGTTCTCGACTATCAACGTGTCAATTCACAAAGACTATCTTTTCAAGATAGAAGTGTATATAAAGACTGCAAACCTGTACATATTGTATAAAGATAGACTTTTCTCAAGATTCAATATTCCTTTTTGCTTCAAAATAAATTTCAGTTATTTGTGTAAATATCATAAAGTGAAGCAAATAAAAGTTGTGTTTTGTAAACTTCAACCTTGGTTACAACAGTACACAAACCTGAATGACGTCTTAAGTAATATATCACATGTGATTAATATGTAAAGATGTAGAATGATAGCGCTAATCCTCAATTACTGAATAGCACACTTCCAGACCATATTTCAGCCACAGAACATAATGTCACACCATGACTATAGGGTGAGAAGCCTGCCAGACTGTGCATATATAGGACTAAAGAAGGCTGCGTCTTTCTATAAGCAGTTAAAATGTTTTACTTAGTTTTTCCAATGAAAGTAGTGACGTCAGGTCAAAAGTGTAAACAGGACCATATAAAAAGTGCCAATATGTTAATTGATAAAAATATTGGGTGATCTACTTAACAAATAGGGACAATATGAATTGGTTATCTGGAAAGTTGATTAGGTATTTTATGAACACCTACAATGTAATATATATTAGACACTTGAAATATTTTAAGAATCATTATTTGAATCTTCAGTCCACAGACTGGTTTGATTTAGCTATATGTTAACTTCATTTCCATGTAATTACTGGCATCCTGCTTCTAATTTGTATTTTGTCATATTCAGAGAAATATGTCCACTGGGTTCAGCTTTCATACACAACTCTACAAGCTCTGTCTGCTGTGCAGCAGATGTCACAGAATCTTTTGACATTGGAGTGAAAGTTCATCCACCCTGTCACCACTCCTGTTCATTCTGTGCATGAACACAGTAAACGCGGACCTGCATACCCCCATCTACAGACACTTTTCCGTGCTGATGACCTTATGCTGGATAGCGGCTGACGAAACTAGCTTAATGAAATTTTCACCCAGTGGAAAATAAGGCTGCAACCTTTGGATTGCTGCTAAACATTACGAAAACAGAGTACTTGGGGTGCAGAACCGAGGCGAATGGGACAATACGGGTTGATGCCATTTAACTACTGAAGATGTTTGCGTTCCGTTACATTGGCTCCTGCGGGACGGCATATGGTGACACGCTTGTAGATGCTCGAGCATGAGTTAACACCGCCTGGTTGAAGTTGCACCCTTTGTGACTACAAGATCTCCCACTGTGTCTCAAATTGAACATCTACTGCCAAGTCATTCGCCCAGTGGTACATTATGGGGATGGAATGTTTGTCGGTTACAAAGAAATATGAGCAGATCCTGCACATAAAGAAGATGCGCATGTTTTGATAGATGCTGGGAGTCACGCAACTAGACCACACTAAGAACTAAGAGGTCTGGAATACTTAGAGTTGCCCTGATTTCTGAAAAAATGAGAGAGGGAAATTTGAAATGGTATGGTCATTTGGCCAGCGCTGGCACAGAATCTGTCGTGAAGGAAGCACTTACATTCAGCCCAGATGGACAATGGCCTTGAGGCCAACCTAAAAAGCAGTGGATGCTGAGGAAAGTCATGAGAGTTATTCATGCTGTGAATGCTGATGAACCTGGCAAGAAGGAGGGCAGAATGCAAGAAAGCAGATTCTACATAAGATGGGTAGAATATCAAAAAAGCAGAAGCAGAAGAATTGACTACTTCTGCTTGTTTAGAACCCACGGTCTTAGCATCTAGTGGTGTATAACCTACCATTAATCTAGTGAAGTATGTGTTTGGGTGAGGAATTCCCAATTAAAATCAAGGAGGAACGTGTCGGCTGGGGCTACTTGTCACACACCTCCAAGGGGATTATTAATAAACAAATGAAGAATCACTAGAATGAAAGGGAAATGGAGAAATCGGAGATCCCAGTGAAAGACTGTACGACCTCCTCTTCATCCAGCACAAATTTTACAGGCATTTGCCATATTTCTTAGGAATGTATATTAGCCATATTCTAAATAAGTAAAAGAATGTGATTTTGAAAATTTAAATCACACATATAATTAAATAATTAACACCTTACTTAGGGGATTTATAGTAGGGCTATTTTGACCCTCTTCAGTACTATCAAGCAAAATTGCTACTGTTTGTGAGTCTTAAAATTTAAACCTAAAAACAATAATGTATTCAATGATTAATAAAAATATTCTTCCGATGTGAAAATCTATGAAAACCTCCACGGTATTCTCTAGTGATGTGTCTTGGTAGGTGTGATATTTACCAACTGCTGAGCCCAAATTAACACACTAGGGCAAAATGCTGGCAACCAGCAATGAGTTAGCTGGAAAATTTATAATGTCGAATAACTGACCAACAATATCGGTCTTATGAAATTTTTTGGATTCCTTCAAAATGCTCCAACAATTTTTGACAGAACTCTTAAATCATTTGCATTTACAGAAAAAAGACCTATTTTAATCTTGAGCCGTGTTAGCCATTTAACTTTTAAAGCATAAGAGAATTTTAAAATATCATAATGGAAGCAGGCAAGCTTGCTGATTTAATGATTCCAAATATTGTGAACAAAAACAACAGGGCCAGTAGGTTTGTATGGACTCTGAACCAAAGACATTTTAACTGTCTATTTAGAAAATATGTTATGCTCCTGCTTTTGGGAGATAGCACATATGAGGCTCACCATTGGCACTCCTAAAAATGGTTCGCCATTTTCACAACATGTACCTTAATTAAGTCTACGGTCACTACCTACAAAGTACAGGCCATGTCCTTTCACTTTGTTGACAAAAACTGCAATTGTTAGTACAACTTGTAACATGATGAAAAAATTATCATGCATTCAATGCAATCCGTGGTCACTTTGGAAAATGGTCAGCATGCCAGGGATAAGCTGCCCGACCCTAGAAACAAAAAATACCATAGGGCTGTTGCAAGGAAAAGACAAGAATGGAGATGCTACGTTGCATCATGGGTAGCCTCTCCTATATAGCGTATTATGTTATGAGTGGGCCAGTGTTCTGAAAAATCTCTTCAGGGATTAAGGCAGCCTCATGACAGATATTGTCTAACATGCAAATATATTATTTTGTGATTGTAGAATTAAATTGACACAGGTCGATCCCCTTCTGGTGTAGTGGTTAGCGTTACTGCAGTGGCTTGATGCTCCATCAGTCAATGAACTTGCTTTGCTTCAAGTCAATTTAGCAGGCCTGGCATAAAAACAGGCCATCATCCATCCTATGCTTGCAACCACGTACATTCCTGTTTATGTATTTTCACTCAAACTGCATAACTAGGTTCATGGAGCACAGATAATTATGATGTTAACTCGCTACATATCTTAGGTTGGGGTGATATTTCTCCCGTCATTCAACGTGCTTTCTGTTAGGTGTGGAGTCTGGATGATTTGCATGAGCATACTCTCTATTTCTCCCTCACATTTTCAAAGTCAAATTGTTGGTGCTGTAACCAGGAGAGAGTAGCTTTTGCCATTTATGCTGAACCAGTGACAGGCCTACATGTTGTCATTTCATTTTGTAATGCCGCATTGTGTTTCATGTTGCTATGTAAATTGTACATTCTTTACTATTCACAGTGGTTACTTGTATATTATCATACTACACTAGACACTGATGCTCTCTCTCTCTTTTGTTTCTTTGTTTATATTTCTGAAAATTTAAAATTTTTCATTTTCTCATGAGACAATTAGGGGTTCAGGGTATTTTCCCCATGTGGATGTGCCCCTGGTAGAGAACTGAGTACCACATGGCCTAGAATAGGGAAAGTGAAATCTGTCTTGCAGATGAACTAGGAGAAATATCCTCAGGACAAGGAAATTAGACATAAGTATACAGATATGATTTGTGAAAGGTGTAGTATATAGAAAGAGGAGGCATACAGGATTAGTAAAATTACACTTAAGGAAGTGGAAAAGACAGTAAATAAACTTCATGGTCATACAGCAGAAAGAATAGATGAAATGTTGAAATGCAGTGGTAAGGCTGGGATGAAATTACTTCAAAGATTAATAACAGTATGGGTAGCAGGTAGAGACACTCTTTGAGGCAGCTCTACTTCAGGGTATAGTGACCTCGCCCACGTGAATTCCAAATCACACTGACACAGTATGAAGAATCTGGTAAGGGTCCCAGCTCAGAGTTACGAGTGAAGACCTGAATGGCATCTGCAGTGGAGGAGAAGGGGTTAGGTACAGTGGAGATAATGGATGAGGCAGCCCAGTACCCAGGGATTAATAAGAGTACACTAAATTAACTTGCTACCTTGTAGATGAAGTAGAGGACTACTAAAGACTGGGGGAGTTCAACCTAACAGAAAAACTCCTGGCTGTTGTTGACCTAGGAAGTCAGCAGAAGAGGGAAAATAAAATGGATTGCCTTGAAATATTTTTAAATTTTCAATAATTTCCAAGTTCTTTGAAAATGTTTAAGAAGAAGCTAGGTAAACAATCAATAGGGAATCTGCCACCTGGGTGACAGCCTTTTATTGCAAATCCTTGATGATGAATGGAAATACATTAGAACAGTACAAGAACTCAAGTACTTTGAAAGCGTGGAGCAGGGCAAGAAGTACTCCAAATAAAAATAAATTTATTTGCAAATGATGTGTAAACTTGGTGGCAAATGATATATTATATTGTAAAATACATTGTTTCCAAGCACTAAACATTAAAATAAAGAAAGAAAAAGTTTTCCTAAAATGCAGTATTATGCAACTTAATAAAAATTCTTTCTATTTAACACACAGCTCAACCTTAATAAATTTATATGATTTACAAGAATCTACTCATAATATATTCTGTACCTACACACATAATTATATGGTATGTGGAATCACTTCAAATAACACGATGCAACTGCTATAAAATTTAAATTTACATTATTTTTTTCTTTCATTTTTTTACCCATTTTAGTACATAATGTACATAACGACCTGCTGCGGCTTAACCAGATGCCACAACTTTTCAGAGTTCCTGAAGGGCCTTCAAAGCTACTGTAGCAATTCCAGGGCCCTCAGTGTTACCACTGTACTTCACCCCTACAGGCAGTCCCCAGCTTTGGCTGTCCAGTCTCCATAGAAAAAGAAATGGAATATATTCACAAATATTCTTTAGTTACAATAACCTGCACAGCTCGAATGTCCTCTAACATTTCTTTTCTCTTTGGTGTTTATTCTTTTCTTGAATATCTGTACAGATTTTGGAAAAGGATCAAACATTTCCGCAGTTAAACTCTTACACTCCTTCTCACCCTTCCCAATGAATTAAAATTTACCCCAATAGTTTCTGATAAAATCCCATCGAAATTTATACTTGTGGTCAGCCCTGCCAACATAATTAATTTCCAACAGAAGCCACTCATGTATTTCCCCCCAGGCTTCCTCTCCTGTATAGGCTCTATACCATGTGATTCAGCTGCCCCTTCCAATGTAGTTTCATTCAACACAAGTAAGGTGTGACATGGTTATAAAGTGGCTATACCCCTGCAGGCATACTATATGTACTAATGTCCAGTGAACACATTATGCATAAGATTCGGAACCCTACTGACAGGTTATATCATTCGCTCGCAAAACATGACGCTCTGAAATCATGTAGCGACATCCTTTGACTATGTAAGAATGTTAACGTGTTGTGCCTCATGATCGGGTGTAACAAAGAGGGGAATCAACACATAAGACAAGGTAATAGTGCAGTAATTAATGTCTTCAACACAGAACCAGATCGTGTATGTGCTCTAGTCTCGTCATAGTACCAGCATATTTTTAGAAGTGTAGCGTAGCAGATGTGGTTAGATGTTATCCTGGCATTTGACAGAATGTGCCATCACCAGTTCAAATCCTGCATCTTTCAAATATTTTTGTATCTGTATGATGTTTGAATACATAAACACTGTCCCACGTTTGCCACATTGAAACAGTAAAACAATGCTATTATTCACCTTGTGCCCTGTGAATACTCCACTGGTTAGGGCCTGAATGTAATCTCTGCTGTCATTCGGCATGTTTTCCACAGAGGAATATGTTGGCAAGCTCCTTCATCTTGGGGAAGTATGACAAAACATGTGGGGGCACTACGTCAGTACCAGGAAAAATATCCTGACAGGCGATGCTCGGCTGCTACAATATTTGGCAATGTTGAAATTTGATTAAGGACAACAGGCGTGATTTTCAAGCAGCCACCAGTTCACGATAGGCACATTACATCGGGTGATAATAAGAGGCTGTTCTGGAAGCAGTTCATAATTATCCACACATCAGGACAAGGGCGACTGCACAACAGGTGAACACCAGGCAGCCATTCATCTAGCAATTACTGTGTGAACATAAATTTCATTCACAACATTTTGAGCTACACCAAGAGCTCCATGGGAGGGATTTTGAAACTCGAATGTAATTCTGTCTGTGGCTGTTAGGCAGGCTGAACAATGATGCAGCATTCGTATCACACATCTTGTTCTTGGAAGAATAATGCTTCCACAATAATGGGAACATCAATCATCACAATATGCACTACTGGAGTTCGGACAACCCTGACTGGGTGGGGCAGGTGGCCCATCAAGTACGATGGGGTGTGAATGTGTGGTGTGTAATCTTGGAGGATCACCTAATTGGACCTTGTTTGTTTGAGGGTCATTGGACGGGCCCATGCTACCTACGTATTTTATGTATCAGGAACTCCCACTGCAGCTGGAGGATGAGCCCTTGCACGATCGTTAGACGGTGTGGTTGCAACAGGATGGAGCTCCACCACATTCGAGTTTACCCGTTCGTAACCATTTGAACGAGGAACTGCCAGGGAAATGGTTAGCACGAGGTGGCCGTCTTCCTATGTCCGACAGATCACAGGAATTAACACCATTAGAGTTATCCTTGTGGGGGAATTTAAAGAAATTTTTTTACACTCAAGCGCCAGAAAAACCCGACCAGCTGCGGCAACTCATTACGGATGCCTACCGAGCAATTACACCTTGAATGCTTCAGCGTGCAAGATGGTCTACTGGACACCGGACCCGAATGTACACTTGCGTCAAAGTGGCTGTGTGGTTTAAGTCTCATAGTTATAAGCTTGCATTTGGAAGATAGCGAATTTGAACCTGACTATCGGCAGCCCTGATTATGATTTTCGATGGTTTCCCATTTTCACACAAGGCAAACCTGCCGCTCTAACTTAATTAGGGCCAGGGTTGCTTCCTTCATAATCCTAGCACTTTCCTATCCCCTTGTTACCATAAGACCCTCTCACACCCTCTGACTCGGAATCAGATCTGCGCAGATGGCCAGTCATATATTTTTTTGCTGGAATAATATAATTTTGTTTGTCCCTTGTCCTCGAGAGTTCTTGGGGCATACACAGCACAGCACAAGCAGAGAATCATTCATTTTTATATACAAAGATTATTATTATTATTATTATTATTATTATTATTATTATTATTATTATTATTATTATTATTATTATTATTATTATTATTATTATTATTATTATTATTATTCTATGCTTGAAAATACGACACCTTTAACCCACCAAGTGATACATAAAAACCTCTTAAGTGACAAGTGACTGCAACGTCTTCGTATAATTTCTTTTTTTAATTCATAAGAAATACAAAATGACTGTAAAATATATCATGTTGCACATCTTTTTGCTCAGTATAAACTAGAGACTACGATTATGTAATAATATAGATTACATACCTGGATTTCATTTTATTGGAGGTGGTGAATTACATTTTTTCAGTTTTTAAAAAACAATGTTTCAACTTTCACTGTACATAGCTTCAAAACTATAATACTGATCTGCATTTAGGGCAGTCGCCCAGGTGGCAGATTCCCTCTCTTGTTTTCCTAGCCTTTTCCTAAATGATCAATCAATCAATCAATCAATCAATCAATCAATCAATCAATCAATCAATCAATCAATCAATCAATCAATCAATCAATCAATCAATCAATCAATCAATACTGATCTGCACTTAGGGCAGTTGCCCAGGTGGGAGATTCCCTATCTCTTGTTTTCCTAGCCTTTTCCTAAATTATTTCAAAGAAATTGGAATTTTATTGAACACGTACCTTGGTAAGTTATCCCAATCCCTAACTCCCCTTCCTATAAATGAATATTTGTTCCAATTTGTCCTCTTGAATTCCAACTTTATCTTCATATTGTGATCTTACCTACTTTTATAAACGTCACAAAAACTTATTCGTCTACTAATGTCATTCCACGCCATCTCTCCGCTGACAGCTCGGAACATACCATTTAGATGAGCAGCTCTTCTTCTTTCTCCCAATTCTTCCCAGTCCAAACTTTGCAACATTTTTGTAAATCTACTCATATGTCGGAAATCACCTGAACAAATCGAGCTGCTATCCCTTGGATTTTTTCCAGTTCGTGAATCAGGTAATCCTGGTGATGGTCCCATAAACTGGAACCATAACTTATTTGGGGTCTTACCAGAGATTTATATGCCCTCTCCTTTACATCCTTACTACAACCCCTAACCACCCTCATAACCAAGTGCAGAGAACTGTACCCCTTATTTACAATCCAATTTATGTGATTAACCCAATGAAGATCTTTCCTTATATTAACACCTAGATACTTACAATGATCCCCAAAAGGAACTTTCACCCCATCAATGCAGTAATTAGAACTGAGAGGACTTTTCCTATTTATGAAATCCACAACCTGACTTTTAACCCCATTCATCAACATACCATTGCCTGCTGTCCATTTCACAAGATTATCGAGGTCACATTGCAGTTGCTCACAATCTTGTAACTTATTTATTACCCTATACAGAATAACATCACCTGCAAAAAGCCTTACCTCTGATTCCACTCCTTTAGTCATATCATTGTAAGAAAATATAAAGGACCGATAATACTGCCTTGAGAAATTCCCCTCTTAATTATTACAGAGACAGATAAAGCTTCACATACTCTAATTCTGTGAGTGCTTTTTCTAGCAATATAGCAACCCATTTAGTCACTCTTTCGTCTAGTCCAATTGCACTCATTTTTGCCAGTAGTCTCCCATGATCCACCCTATCAAATGCTTTAGACAGGTCAATCGCGATTCAGTCCATTTGACCTCCTGAATCCAAGATATCTGCTATATCTTGCTGGAATCCTACAAGTTGAGCTTCAGTGGGATAACATTTCCTAAAACCGAACTGCCTTCTATCGAACCAGTTATTAATTTCACAAACATGTCTAATATAATCAGAAAGAAAACCTTCCCAAAGCTTACATACAATGCATGTCAAACTTACTGGCCTGTAATTTTCAGCTTTATGTCTATCACCCTTTCCTTTATACACAGGGGCTATTATAGCAACTCTCCCTTCATCTGGTATAGCTCCTCCGACCAAACAATAATCAAATGAGTACCTCAGATATGGTACTATATACCAACCCATTGTCCTTAGTACATCCCCAGAAATCTTATCAATTCCAGCCGCTTTTCTAGTTATCAACTTTTGTATCTTATTGTAAATGTCATTTTCATCATATGTAAATTTTAATACTTCTTTAGCCTTAGTCTCCTCCTCTATCTGGACATTATTCTTGTAACCAACAATCTTTACATACTGCTCACTGAATACTTCTGCCTTTTGAAGATCCACACATACACACTCCCCTTGTTCATTAATTATTCCTGGAATGTCCTTTTTGGAACCTGTTTCTGCATTAAAATACCTATACATACCCTTCCATTTTTCACTAAAATATGTATGACTGCCAATTATGCTTGCCATCATGTCATCCTTAGATGCCTTCTTTGCTAGATTCAGTTTTCTAGTAAGTTCCTTCAATTTCTCCCTACTTCCACAGCCATTTCTAACTCTATTTTTTTCCAGTCTGCACCTTCTTCTTAGTCTCCTTATTTCTCTATTATAATAAGGTGGGTCTTTACCATTCCTTACCACCCTTAAACGTACAATTGCTTTAAACCAATCCCAGAGTCTGTTTACTTTTTTATTTACAGTTTTCCACCAATCATAGTTACTTTTTGAAACTGCCTCATGCCTGCTTTATCAACCACATGGTACTGCCTAATAGTCTTACTTTTAAGACCTTCCTTTCCATCTCATTTATTTTTAACTATGACAAAAATAGCTTTGTAATCACTAATACCATCTATTACTTCAGTTTCCCTATACAGCTCATCTGGTTTTATCAGCACCACATCCAGGATATTTTTCCCTCTAGTTGGTTCCATCACTTTCTGAATCAGCTGTCCTTCCCATATTAACTTATTTGCCATTTGTTGGTCATGCTTCCTGTTGTTCGCATTTCCTTCCCAATTGACATCTGGTAAATTCACATCTCCCGCTACAATCACATTTCTTTCCATGTCGTTTCCTACATAGCTGATTATCTTATCAAATAATTCTGAATCCGTATCAGTGCTACCCTTTCCCAGTCTGTACACTCCAAATATATCAAGTTGCCTATTATCTTCAGAAATGAGCCTTACACCTAGAATTCCATGTGTCTCATCTTTAACTTTTTCGTAGCTTACAAATTCTTCCTTAACCAAAATGAATACTCTCACCATTCCTATCCTATGTATTAAAATGCCAGCTACATGCACATGCCTCGAAATACCTAGCCTGCATTTCTCTCTTAAACCACACTCCTAAGGAAAAATTACGGAACGTCACATTTTCTTGCTTTTTAGCAGAATCTGAAGTACGCAGAGGTACACAAGAGTGCACCATGCTTTTCAACCTCACGGACACTCACCGACAGAAACAAAATGCACAATCAATCGCATAAAGTGTGTGGAGGAAAGGGAACCAGGGTAGAATGTTATCCAGGAATTAGGTTGAGGCAGATGTTGAGGAAAGTAGAAGAGAGGGAGGAGGGGAAGGAGAAGGTGGTAGTGTTTCACGTTGGAACCAACAACGTAAGGCAAGCTGATATAAGTACCAACATAGTTGGAGATGTGTGGGATCTGGTAAATGCAGCACGGGTGAAGTTTAAGAAAGCGGAGATTGTTATTAGTGGAATACTGTGTAGGAGGGATACTGACTGGAGGGTGATTGGGGATTTAAATGAGACTATGGAGTGGGTATTTGGGAAACTGGGAGTGAAATTTCTAGATCCTAATGGGTGGGTAGGAGATAGGGATCTGCGCTCGGATGGCCTTCATTTAAACCGCAGTGGTACGTATAAGTTAGCAAATTTGTTTGGAAGGGTAATAGGGAGGTACATTCAGGGAAACGGGATGGCCTAGGGAGCGGTGATAAGGGAACAGGGAACTGGAAATCAAGTAGGGATGACATAAAATTGTTAGTGCTGAACTGTAGAAGTATTGTAAAGAAAGGAATAGAATTACGTAATTTAATAGATATATATTTACCAGATATTGTAATAGGAGTTGAATCATGGCTGAGAAATGATATAATGGATGCAGAAATTTTCTCACGGCACTGGAGTGTGTATCGTAGAGATAGGATAGGAAAGGTGGGAGGGGGAGTTTTCATTCTGGTGAAAGAAGAATTTGTAAGCTACGAAAAAGTTAAAGATGAGACACATGAAATTCTAGGTGTAAGGCTCATTTCTAAAGATAATAGGCAACTTGATATATTTGGAGTGTACAGATCGGGAAAGGGTAGCACTGATGCGGATTCGGAATTATTTGATAGGATAGTAAGCTATGTGGGAAACGACATGGAAAGAAATGTGATTGTAGCGGGAGATCTGAATTTTCCAGATGTCAATTGGGAGGGAAATGCGAACGACAGGAAGCATGACCAACAAATGGCAAATAAGTTAATATGGGAAGGACAGCTGATTCAGAAAGTGATGGAACCAACCAGAGGGAAAAATATCCTGGATGTCGTGCTGATAAAACCAGATGAGCTCTATAGGGAAACTGAAGTAATAGATGGTATTAGTGATCATGAAGCTGTTTTTGTGGTAGTTAAAAATAAATGCGATAGAAAGGAAGGTCTTAAAAGTAGGACTGTTAGGCAGTACCATATGGCTGATAAAGCAGGTATGAGGCAGTTTCTAAAAAGTAACTATGATCGGTGGAAAACGGTAAATAAAAATGTAAACAGACTCTGGGATGGGTTTAAAGAAATTGTTGAGGAATGCGAAAACAGGTTTGTACCTTTAAGGGTGGTAAGGAATGGTAAAGACCCACCTTATTATAATAGAGAAATAAAGAGACTAAGAAGGAGGTGCAGACTGGAAAGAAATAGAGTTAGAAATGGCTGTGGAAGTAAGGAGAAATTGAAGGAACTTACTAGAAAATTGAATCTAGCAAAGAAGGCAGCTAAGGATAACATGATGGCAAGCATAATTGGCAGTCATACAAATTTTAGTGAAAAATGGAAGGGTATGTATAGGTATTTTAAGGCAGAAACAGGTTCCAAGAAGGACATTCCAGGAATAATTAATGAACAAGGGGAGTGTGTATGTGAGGATCTTCAAAAGGCAGAAGTATTCAGTCAGCAGTATGTAAAGATTGTTGGTTACAAGGATAATGTCGAGATAGAGGAAGAGACTAAGGCCAAAGAAGTAATAAAATTTACATATGATAACAATGACATTTACAATAAGATACAAAAGTTGAAAACTAGAAAAGCGGCTGGAATTGATCAGATTTCTGGGGATATACTAAAGACAATGGGTTGGAATGTAGTACCATATCTGAAGTACTTATTTGATTATTGTTTGGTCGAAGGAGCTATACCAGATGAATGGAGAGTTGTTATAGTAGCCCCTGTGTATAAAGGAAAGGGTGATAGACATAAAGCTGAAAATTACAGGCCAGTAAGTTTGACATGCATTGTATGTAAGCTTTGGGAAGGCATTCTTTCTGATTATATTAGACATGTTTGTGAAATTAATAACTGGTTCGATAGAAGGCAATTCGGTTTTAGGAAAGGTTATTCCACTGAAGCTCAACTTGTAGGATTCCAGCAAGATATAGCAGATTCTGGAGGTCAAATGGACTGTATCGCGATTGACATGTCTAAAGCATTTGATAGGGTGGATCATGGGAGACTACTGGCAAAAATGAGTGCAATTGGACTAGACAAAAGAGTGACTGAATGGGTTGCTATATTTCTAGAAAATAGGTCTCAGAGAGTTAGAGTAGGTGAAGCCTTGTCTGACCCTGTAATAGTTGAGAGGGGAGTTCCTCAGGGCAGTGTTATCAGACCTTTATGTTTTCTTATATATATAAATGATATGAGTAAAGGAGTGGAATCGGAGGTAAGGCTTTTTGCGGATGATGTTATTCTCTATAGAGTGATAAATAAGTTACAAGATTGTGAGAAACTGCAACGTGACCTCGAAAATTTTGTGAGATGGACAGCAGGCAATGGTATGTTGATAAAAGGGGCTAAAAGTCAGGTTGTGAGTTTCACAAATAGGAAAAGTCCTCTCAGTTTTAATTACTGTGTTGATGGGGTGAAAGTTCCTTTTGGGGATCATTGTAAGTATCTAGGTGTTAATATAAGGAAAGATCTTCACTGGGGTAATCACATAAATGGGATTGTAAATAAAGGGTACCGATCTCTACACATGGTAATGAGGGTGTTTAGGGGTTGTAGTAAGGATGTAAAGGAGAGGGCTTATAAGTCTCTGGTAAGACCCCAACTAGAGTATGGTTCCAGTGTATGGGACCCTCACCAGGATTACCTGATTCAAGAACTGGAAAAAATCGAAAAAAAAAGCAGCTCGATTTGTTCTGGGTGATTTCCGACAAAAGAGTAGCGTTACAAAAATGTTGCAATGTTTGGGTTGGGAAGAATTGAGCGAAAGAAGAAGAGCTGCTAGACTAAGTGGTATGTTCCGAGCTGTCAGCGGAGAGATGGCGTGGAATGACATTAGTAGACGAATAGGTTTGAATGGCGTTTATAAAAGTAGGAAAGATCACGATATGAAGATAAAGTTGGAATTCAAGAGGACAAACTGGGGCAAATATTCATTTATAGGAAAGGGAGTTAGGGATTGGAATAACTTACCAAGGGAGATGTTCAATAAATTTCCAATTTCTTTGAAATCATTTAGGAAAAGGCTAGGAAAGCAACAGATAGGGAATCTGCCACCTGGGCGACTGCCCTAAATGCAGATCAGTGTTGATTGATTGATTGATTCAGAGAGATCCAACTGCTTCAGCAAGAAAAAGCAGCAGGGATTGATCATATTACTGGGGAGGTACAAAGTGCCTTATTTAAAATTTGGAGAGTAACTGTAATCACTTTCAACACTTATACAAGCCTCAGATGCAAACAAAGAACTCGGAGTAGACAACAGCACCCTTAGACCCACGCAAGGCTAGATGGCTTACAGCCTGATGGTAGGCCAAGCTTTGCAATTGTGCAACAACACCGGAGAAGACAACACACTAGAATAGGAACAATCATTGTACTGAGTTTGACTGGGAAATGTGAAGAGTTACTGCATATCATAGATAGAAGGAGAATATCAATCCTAGGACTGAGTGAAACTAAATGGAAAGGTAAAAAGGAAGAAAGCTTTGAGGAAAAAATATACCCTCTTCTGGAATGGTAACAACAGAGAGATGAGAAATGGACTACGACTGATATTGTCTAAAGAGTTAGATGGTATTACAGACATCCAGTACATCAATGAGAGGATAATAAAGGCAACAATTCACCTTGGGAAAGAGAAGCTGACACTGGTGTAAGTGTTTGCCTCTCAGACATGTTGCAATCAAGTTGAAAAGAACAAGTTTCTCAAAGACCTAGAAGAGATCATCAGTGAAGAGAGGGCAATCATCATCGGGGCCCAAATGCACAGATCGGGACAGACAGGAATGGCTATGAGAAGTTGATGGGACCACATGGCTATGGGAGAAGGAATACAGAAAGTGAACATCTCCTAGACATCTGCATTAGAAACAGTTTGGTAGTAAAAAAAGAGTTGGTCCAACAAAAGAGTCAGTCACAAGATTACCCGATACAGCTGGGATGGAAAGAGCAAGACAGTCATTGACTATGTCATTACAGATAAAGAAAGAAGTAGACTTGTGACTGATGTCAAGGTGATTCCAAGTGAGACCCTCAATAGTGACCACTGGTTGTTAGTAACAGATCCGAAAGGCATCAATATACCGAAGATAACAACCAGGAAATTACCTAAGATTAAGGTGTGTGAACTACAACATATTGGAAAAAGGGCTGACTATCAGGACCGTATAAGAGTATAACTGCCTACAAAAGAAGTGGAGAGTGGTGAGGTAGAATGGACAAGATTTAAATACACCTTGATAAAAGAAGCAAAAAAGAACCAGCTGTTGAAACCTGCACAGAGGTACATCCCATTACATGGGCAGAAACAGAAGCAGCCCTAGAAAACATGCCACAAGGGAAATCCTCAGGAATCGATGAAGTCAGCACGGACATGATTAAAGCAGCAGGAGTCCAGGGTTTACAGTGGCTACACAGAGTGCTCAATGCAGTTTGGAAAGATAGCATGATACCTACTGATTGGAGCATGGGTGTCATTATCCCCCTGTTTAAGAAAGGAAATCACTCAAAATGCTCCAGCTACCAGGGAATAACACTCCTTTCCCATGGACTTAAGATTCTTGAGAAAATCTTAAAGAGCAGATTGTGAGTCATCTTAGAGCCACTGTTTGAAGAAGAACAGTATGGCTTCAGGACTAACAGGTGCACAAGAGACCTAATCTTCATTGTCCGTATGTTAGTGGAAAAATATTGGGAAAGAGGCAAAACTCTGTTTATGGTTTTCCTTGACAATGAGAAGGCATATGACAGCATTGCAAGAGAGAAGATATGGGAATGCCTGAGAAAAGGGAATGTGCCAGAGGGACTGGTGAGGAAAGTTCAGATGCTGTATGAGAACTGTAGCAGCAGTGTGTGATTGAGTGATGGACATTCATCCTGGTTCAAGACCGAAAGTGGAATCCAGCAAGGCAGTGCACTATCCCCATTACTGTTTATTACTATCAATGATGACATAATGAAGAACATCAAGAAAACTTCTGGTGAACTAAATGCAATGACCTTTGCTGATGATGTTATGATCTGGGGAGAAACTGAGTAACAAGTACAGTTGAGAGTCAATGAATGGAAGGTTAATTTCCAGGAGTTCAATCTCAAGATAAGCGAACTTAAAACAGCAGTGATGGCAATAAACAGAGAGGGACGACCAGCGACCATCATGCTAGGAAACCATCCACTCGAAAGTATGGAAAGCTTTACATACGGTACCTTGGCAGTGCAGTATCTTGAGTTACACCCAGCATAAAGCAGGTGGCAAATTGAGTGCAGAACAGCTCTCACTTTTACCAGCAAGTACGAACACTCCCCTGGGATCCCAAAATACCAACAAAATCAAAGCTGGTGATTTTCAATCAGTACTTCATACCGATCTTAACCTATGGTATTAAAACCTGCACTCTAAATAAGAAAGACTCATCAAGACATCCAAGATGAAGATGAAGAAACCAAATTGGACAAGTTGAGGAATGATGTGGTTAGGAAGGAAGCTGGGATTTTTACATGATTGTTAGATCAGATCAGAATGTCCAGACTGAAGTGGTTTGGGCATGTACTAAGGATGGCGCCAACAAGGACAGCATATGCTAACTTGGAGCGACATGTGGAAGGGATTACAAGTTATAAATCTCATTTTCCAACCGTATTGGAGTTCAGAGTATCAAATTATTATAATTAATGAACCACCTTTCCGATACACAATTTTATGTATTGGAAAGGTGGTTCATTAATTATAATAATTTGATATGATGTGGAAGGGAAACGGATGGTGGGAAGACCAAGAAGACCAAGAACCCACTGGATGGACATCGTAAAGATGTACATTGCAGATCAGGGGAGGACACTGGAGGACGTCATTAACAACAGAACGTATCTCAATAAGACATAATGGAAGAGGCTCACCAACAGTACCCAGGAAAACTGGAACTGTGCACTGATTATGATGATGATGACTATGTAATAAATAATAGTGTAACACCAAAGGAATGGAAGGAATCTATAATACCAATTTTAAAAGGAAAACGTGATAAAAGGAAACCTGATAACTACAGACCAGTCAGCCTGACCAGTGTAGTTTTTAAGATACTGGAGTTTAATAGCAAAGTATATTAGAGGCGTATGTGAAGACAAGAATTGTTTCATGAAGAGAAAATCCACATCACATACGAGTGTTAAGCTATTAGGCCCAGTTAAGAATTGTTGGTATATCTAAACCACTGAGTGTATGTTGAACATTAAAGCTTGAAATTTTCTTCACCAAACGGAAATGAAAAATAATTCATGCAGTAGAGGGTTAAAAACTGAATTTAAATATGCTTTGGGTGAGGTAATTGAAATAAAAGAATTAAAATGAGTTTTGAAGATATTTTGTACTGGAAGGGTCATATTGGTGACATTGTTGGGAAAGCATACAGATTGTTACATGTCATAATGAGGCTACTTGCAGGCTGCAATGAAGAATTTAAGGTGGTTAAAGAAAAACAGCATGATTTGTAACTGGGAATTTCAGGAGAAAAGTAGTGAATCAGGAATGTTTGAGAAACTTGGGTGGGAAGCTTTATGTAAAAGGAAATGGAGGAAACTAGACTTACAGGATTATTCAGAGCCTATACTGGTGAGGAAACATGGGGGATTGGGGGGGAGAAATCCATTTGAGGATTCAGTTGGAAAATAATTATTTTGTCAGAGCTGACCAAAGTGTAAAATTAGATGGGATTTTAGCATAAGATCGTGGAGTAATTGATCCTTTGCCAAAATCTATACAGATATTCAAGAAAAAATAAAGTGCAACAGAGAAAAGAAATGTTAGAGGGCATTCAAACTCTTCAGGTTATTGTACAGAAATATTTTTTGTGAATAAATCAATTCATCCCATTGTGTATGGAGATTGAACAGTCATATATGGGAGTGAAGTAAAGTAGGGATTTCCAGGGCCCTGGGACCGCTACGGTATCTGTGAAGACCCTTCAGGAACTCTGAAAATTGGTGGAAGAGAAAATATTGATTTAGAAAGAAATTTTCTTCCAAGGCACAATTGGTGGAATTTCAGCAGGGCATATCAGATCTGTTGGATTCAGGAGGCCAGTTGGATTGCATAGCTTTTGACAGAGTGGAACATGGAATATTATTAAATGAAATGGAGGTAATAGGACTGGGTACAAGGGTTATGCATTGGGTAAGAACATTTCTAAATTCAAGTGCTCAGAAAGTCAAAGTAAGAAATCATGTATCACAGGAGGAGAAAGTCTGGAAGGGAATTCCACAGGGCAGTATAATGCAAACGATTTATAGAAAAGTATCTCAAAGATAAGATTGTATGCAGGTGACATAATTAATGATAGGGATATAAATAACATAGCAGATTGTACAGAATTACAAGGGACTTTGACAGTATCCAGCAATGAGTTGAGAATAATAACATGAAGGTTAATGGAGGCAAATCAACTGCCGCAACATTTACAAATACTGGCTTAAAAACTGAATTTAAATATGCTTTGGGTGAGGTAATTGAAATAAAAGAATGAAAATGAGTTTTGAAGATAATTTGTACTGGAAGGGTCATATTGGTGACATTGTTGGGAAAGCATACAGATTGTTACATGTCATAATGAGGCTACTTGCAGGCTGCAATGAAGAATTTAAGGTGGTTAAAGAAAAACAGCATGATTTGTAACTGGGAATTTCAGGAGAAAAGTAGTGAATCAGGAATGTTTGAGAAACTTGGGTGGGAAGCTTTATGTAAAAGGAAATGGAGGAAACTAGACTTACAGGATTATTCAGAGCCTATACTGGTGAGGAAACATGGGGGATTGAGGGGGAGAAATCCATTTGAGGATTCAGTTGGAAAATAATTATTTTGTCAGAGCTGACCAAAGTGTAAAATTAGATGGGATTTTAGCATAAGATCGTGGAGTAATTGATCCTTTGCCAAAATCTATACAGATATTCAAGAAAAAATAAAGTGCAACAGAGAAAAGAAATGTTAGAGGGCATTCAAACTCTTCAGGTTATTGTATAGAAATATTTTTTGTGAATAAATCAATTCCATCCCATTGTGTATGGAGATTGAACAGTCATATGTGGGAGTGAAGTAAAGTAGGGATTTCCAGGGCCCTGGGACCGCTACGGTATCTGTGAAGACCCTTCAGGAACTCTGAAAATTGGTGGGAAAATGGGCTCCAGTCAAGACACAGCAGGTAGTTGGTCATGTTTGGTACCAAAATGGGTTTTAAAAAAAGGATGTAAATATAAACCATATAACAGTTGTATAGCATTATTTTAACTGATTTTTCATACTTTATATTAGTTGATTATGTGTGCAGGTGCAAAAGGTATGAGTAGAAGTTTGTAAATAATATAAATTTATTAAGGATGAGCCGTGTGTTCAACATAACAATTGTTAGTATAAATTGTATAGTACCCTATTTTAGGAAATTTTCTTTATTTTAAAAATGTTATATATAGTGCTTGATAATAATGTATTTTTGTGTATCATTTGCCTCCAAGGTGGACACCTCATTTGCAAAGAGAGTGATTTTGATTTGAATTGAAGCACTATACTATATGGACAGCCGATTGTGACATAAAACACAATGCTTCTCCCTGTCAACATAATCCTTAGACTCATGAAGCAATACGTAACAATTCTGTGTGATGAACACTGGGTATGTCAGTACTATTAGTTATAATTTCCCAATAGATGTGAAATAACCCTGATGTACATGTTCATAATGGACAACTGAGGGATGCAATCATTACTACTTCAATTTTTGAACTTGTGAAACCTGCATAGTTAACATTTAAGACTGTAATGGGAAATTTTCTTATGAACCAAAATGGCTCAAATTTATAAGAAAACACTTAGACTGATATTGATGGACTTCTGAGATGTAGGATGAAGAATGTGAATCAAAGCAAACTGTTTACATATAGTACCTTTATTGACTAAGATAGAACAGATAAAGTAGGAATAAAGGTACCACACTACCCATTTGCTAACAGAGCAACTTCTCACACTGTTAACCTATTCAGATCAGTGCCTTCTAGTACGTTATAACATGGCAGGTGAATCCAATTTGCAGGATAATGCGATTTGTTTTCAGTGACCTTTGCTTCCTCATCAGGTAACCATAGGACTGCTCACAGAAGTATTGCAAGAAGTGAGTCATCAACCACAATTCTCAACAGTGCTGGGTAGGCCCAGTAACAGTGAGAGATTTTAGCCCATCAACCTATGATGTTTCTAACTGATACTGCATTTATTTTTGTAGTATTCTGGAATTTTAAGTTTTAATCGCACTGACCAGAATATCGTCTCCATCCCTCAATAAGGTGGGGTTAGAGGATAAGGTCCTTAGGTCTCTGGTACCAGTACTCTCGTTCTTAATCTTAATATGAGTTATGTCTCAGAAGGGGACGTGTCCTTCTTATATCGGACAACATTCGGTCCCACGGCAGAAGTCTCAGCAACTCTAATGATAGTAGGAGATATCTGCTCCATTAGGCTACGAATTTCGACCGGGCTTTTCACACTGGGATAACCATTGCTTTCAGAGGAATGTGATGTATGGAAGATGGTCCAACAGAACACTCGCAGCCATAATTACAAGTTTAAAATAATACCAATATAATGGTCCGTTATTGGACATTATAAATTTTCCAGCTAACTCATTCTTGGTTGCCTGCGTTTTGCCCTCGTGTGCTAAGTTAGGCTCATCAGTTGGGACTTAGCACACCACCCAAGACGCAAGGCTAGTCCCAACTGATGAGCCTAACTTAGCACACGAGGGCGAAATGCAGGCAACCAAGAATGAGTTAGCTGGAAAGTTTATAATGTCCAATAATGGACCATTATATTGGTATTATAAATTTACTCATACAGGACAAATATTTTAAATTCCCTATGGGAATCAACATCTGTATTATCTGATGGCCAGGCAGGCATCAATTTTTGAAAATGAGACATAGCTCTCATAGTGCATTGGCACTGCTGGTGGCTTCAAGTAGCCTATGCAGAGGCCTCCATGGTATGCACTAGCCTTGCGTCTTGGGTGGTGTGCTAAGTCCCAACTGATGAGCCTAACTTAGCACACGAGGGTGAAATGCAGGCAACCAAGAATGAGTTAGCTGGAAAATTTATAATGTCCAATAATGGACCATTATATTGGTATTATAAATTTACTCATTCAGGACAAATATGTTAAATTCCCTATGGGAATCAACATCTGTATTATCTGATCGCCAGGCAGGCATCAATTTTTGAAAATGAGACATAGCTCTCATAGTGCATTGGCACTGCTGGTGGCTTCAAGTAGCCTATACAGTGGCCTCCACGGCATGCACTAGCCTTGCATCTTGGGTGGTGTGCTAAGTCCCAACTGATGAGCCTAACTTAGCACACGAGGGCAAAACGCAGGCAACCAAGAATGAGTTAGCTGGAAAATTTATAATGTCCAATAACGGACCATTATATCGGTATTATAAATTTACTCATTCAGGACAAATATTTTTTAATTCCCTATGGGAATCAACATCTGTATTACAAGTTTAAGTAAATCTCTCTCAACACCTGATCAAAATATCACCGCTCTTTATTCAGTCCAATCGTATATTGAAAAGAATAGTGTTGTTTTTTGTTTTGTGGCTCATGAACTTAATCTCTTTCCTGTTTACAGCAAGAAGATTGGTAGACTACCAGGACGACAATTTAGCATAATGACGAATGTCTATTAGGCACTCGTGGGAGAGATCTCGACAGTTTTTAATATTGATGGCAAATACCAGTATCACTTACGGGAGAACAGCTTCTCACAGGAAGTCAAGTAAGCACATAGACATTTAACCTGCATGCTGCTAAACCACACTCCCATTTCAGAAACTTTTACATATAGTGCTGTCCCAATATTTTTAGTTACCGGTATGTATCTTGATTAATGAGAAGAGACAGCATCTTAAGAAGTCTAAATCAACATTAAACTAACACATTGCTCACTACATCTACCAAAGTCCATAACTAGTAGCATTAATACAATACGATACGTAGAAAACGCCAGTCATGCGGGCCTATGAAGTTAAACATGTATTAATTAGAGCATAGGATACTAAAATGGAAGAAACTTACCGAAGACATGGCTTTTACGTACAACACAGCCTGTGTTCACATCAACTAATAGTATCTCAGATGACTTTGTGAGAACGAACAGCACATTCAGACTTTGGTGATACAATATTCTTTCGGCTTCATACCGCAATTTTATGAAACGATCTTCTTTTTCCCAAGGATCGTCATCAGCCATTCCAAATATTGGATATCTTGGTACCGTACGTACGATACCGCTGCACAAGTATAATGAACAACAACTCACGTTTTAAATTAAATCTTTTTTGAGTAGCGTCCGGCTAACATATCTTACCGAAACCAACAATCGCTGTGCAAGGAATACTAAACACCCAGGAGTTTAGATACCGCTTTGTTTGATAACAACAGAGAGTTTACAAATACGAATTCTAAGAGAAAATGAGCTATCAGTCCTTATCTATCAATCCAATACTGTCTCTGGGCGTTGCCTACGAGATAAGAGTAAGGCCGGGAAATACAGCACACTAGACTTGACCTCGAGTTACTTCCGACAAACGCCGCTAGAGTTCTCTTTACTGACCTGTCTCGCCCGTTCACTGCAAAACACGTTCCAGTACGAAATCCTATAAAAATTCATTGAAACTAGCAATTTCAGAAAACACCAAACAGATGTGAGATTAAAAATTAGACCAAGAGCAGTTGTATGACTTACATTCTACAACGTATTTCCTACACTTTGCTCAAACGAAATAAGTAATCCACAAAAGAAGCAAAGAAGTCTATTAGCGAGTTTGTCACTTCTTTTCGTTTTCTCTAATTCTGCCTCAGTGTATCCGATAAACTGATCGAGAGTGCGGTCATAAATAACTTTGGGTTTAATCACCATCGTATAAATTATAAGCTTTCCTACATTTTCTTACACACCTCCGATGTTGCGACATTCGCATTGAAGCCGCTGATTGGAGAGCGATGTTATGTCCGTTTCGCCATTAGAAAATCCTATATAATTTTTAGCATCTTCTGATGTGATACAGTTAGGCAGTGCAAGGATCTTAAATCTGTACAGGGTAGGTGCTTTCCTATACCGGGACCAGAGGCCGCAAAATTTTGGCATCGTTTCTCCGCATTCCACTTTTTCTTCCCGTAAGATTCAGTTTGTTCTATCAGGAATAAAGCTCCTAAATGACCATTTGTACCATTATTTTGAATTTGGTTTACAGTTTGGTCAAGTTCAGATACCGTACCTTAAATCATTTTTCTGATTTCATTACCGTATCCTACTTCTTACTATATAGAGACTGTTTTCCGTAAGCTGGCGTTTCAGATCTCATCCACATACATTTATATTTAACATAGATACTCTTAGCCTTTCCTTGACATAGAATCGAGACTTGTAGGTATTTCTTGTTTGTTTGTGGGTGACGTAGATCAGTTATAAGCTCAAGATATCGTATGTTCTTCGTTATCTGATTCAGAAATTTTACATAATTTTGATGGCAATGCGTTATTTCTTGGAAGTGGTGTCTTCCTGCGTTTGACACTTTTCTGTTGTGAACAGGATATACGCAAAAAAAAAAAAAGAAGGAAATTCGTTGGCGAGAATTCACTTGATTGATATGCTTGCACTGAATTCTGATGTACTAAGATGCCAGCTACATACTCGTGCCTCGAAATAGCTTGCCTACATTTCTCTCTTGAACCGCTCTCCGAAGGAAAATTATGGAACGTCACATTTTCTTGCTTTTTAGCGGTATCCGAAGTACATAGAGGTACACAACAGTGAACCATGCTTTACAACCTCACGGACACTCACCGACAGAAACAATATGCACAATAAATTGCATAAAATCAACACAACATCACAATTACTCTGTATATCACAATGTTAAAGTCCGCCAAGAGCAGAACAGAAACCTGACATTTAGCGGTCAAACCGTGAACACGGTCGGGCAGTCTTTTCAGCGGCAAATTGCTAGCTATGTCCCGGGCTTGTATATCTCGTAAGCAACGCTCTGGGGTGTTTTAAACGTGATAGTGGTGGGGTAACGTTCGGCAGTGTTCGGCATTTCTATTCGTCATGCTTCGGCCGTTGTTTGATTGGAGGAAGGGGTGTTGGTGTTGTTGGAGCGATTCGGTATAGTAGCCATTACTGATACAAAAAAACTCATTTTGACTTTTGCCTTGTACCATTAATTTATAATGGATTAAATATCGTTTCCCTTCTGTTCATAAAATACGATGTTGGTAAAAACAGCCGATTGCGAGCTTTTGCCACGAATAGTACCATTAATTAATAACGAATTAAATATCGTTTCCCTCCTGTTCATAAAATACGATGTTGGTAATGTTGAATGAAGACCTTGTAAATTGATCTGAAAATGCAATATCCCGGTCTAAAACACTTCTTTCGTCCATGTATCAGAGTGATTATACGATGTTTTGTCGATATTGGTACTGAATTAATCAAGAGCTACATTGTGTGTTGACCAATATGAACTTGTTAAAATTTGGAGGATACACTCCCAGTTTCTCTTTATGATGTTGTGATAGATCTATATAGACCCTATACAATCAATTTCCCTTCATTAATAACAAGGGTGCGACATTTCTTCAATAACTACTGATCTGCATTTAGGGCAGTCACCGAGGGGGCGGATTCACTAACTGTTGTTTTCCTAGTCTTTTCTTAAATGATTGCAAAGAATGTGGAAATTTATTGCACATCTCCCTTGGTAAGTTATTCCAATCCCTAACTCCCCTTCCTTTAAACGAATATTTACCCCAGTTTCTCCTCTTGAATTCCAACTTTATCCTCATATTGTGATCTTTCCTAATTTTAAGGACACCATTCAACATATTTGTCTACTGATGTCCTCGCATGGCATCTCTCCAATGACAGGTTGGAACATACCACTTAGACGAACAGCTCGTCTCCTTTCTCCCAAGTCTTCCCAGCCCAAACTTTGCAACATTTTTGTAAAGCTACTCTTTTGTCGGAAATCACCCAGAACAAATCGAGCTGCTTTTCTTTGGATTTTTTCCAGGTCTTGAATCAAGTAATCCTGGTGAGTGTCTCATACACTGGAACCATAGTCTGGTTGGGGTCTTACCAGAGACTTACATCCTTACTACAACCCCTAAATACCCTCATAACCATGTGCAGAGATCTGTACCCTTTATTTACAATCATATTTATGTGATTACCCCAATGAAGATATTTCCTTACATTAAGATCCATTTATTTACAATAATCCCCAAAGGGAACTTTTACACCATCAACGCAGTGATTAAAAATGAGAGGACTTTTCCTATTTGTGAAACTCACAACCTGACTTTTAAGCCCGTTTATCATCATACGATTGCCTACTGTCCATCTCACAACATTATCGAGATCATTTTGCAGTTGCTCACAAACTTGTAACTTATTTATTACTCTGTAGAGAATAACATCATCTGCAAAAATGCCTATCTCTGATTCCAATTCTTTACACATATCATTGATATATATATAAGAAAACATAAAGGTCCAGTAATACTTCCTTGAGGAATTCCCCTCTTAATTATTACAGGGACAGATAAAGCTTTGCCTAGTCTAATTGTCTGAGTTCTATTTTATAGAAATATAGTCACCCATTCAGTCACTCTTTTGTCTAGTCCAACTGCACTCACTTTTGCCAGTCTTCTCCCATGATCTACCCTATCAAATGCCTTAGGCAGGTCAATTGCGATACAGTCCAATTGACCTCCTGAATCCAGGATATCTGCTATATCTTGCTGGAATCATACAAGTTGAGCTTCAATGGAATAAGCTTTCCTAAACCCAACTGCCTTCTATCAAACCAGTTTTTAATTTTGCAAGCATGTCTTATATAATCAGAAAGAAAGTTTTTCCCAAAGCTTGCGTGCAATGCATGTGAAACTGACTGGCCTGTAATTCTCAGCTTTGTTTCTATCACTTTTCCTTTATACACGGGGGCTACTCTAGCCATGGTATAGCCAAGGGGGGAGGGGGGTCAGGGAGGGTGGCGGGGTCACCCACCAAAATGTTTCTAAATATTTGCAGCATTGGAAAGATTGTGACATGATGTGAGCTGCATGTTAGCTCCTCATTCTGTGCCATATAAGTAATTATTTTGAAGAGGGACCATTTTATCACCAAGAAGCCAAAACTATGTGCATTCTCGGTAAGTTATGAAAAAGATTTTTTTTTCTAACACTAACAAGATGGATTGTGGATGCATACCTAAGTTCTATAGGTAGGCCTATATATTTTGTCAAATGCCCGGTGACTGATTGGAACCTCAAATGGCACCATCAAAAGTGAGGGAAGCTGTTTTGTAATTGGCGGGCATGATAACACATTTCCAATGGTTCTATCTTCTCATCAGGACTGCTGAGGCTTGAATGACAGTCAATGCATGAAACATTTTTAAAAAGGTAAGTCACGCTCTATTGATACTGGTTGTACTTAAAACACTAGATCCTGTTCCTTACCTTTCTTTAGTACTTTTGAGCCATAACCGCATCATTTATGGTGGTGTATTTTGAGTATCCAACCATTCTTCCAGCATACATTGTACCTTAAATGGTGAGAGGATGCAGTGGCGTACCCAAAAAATAATTTCAGTGGGTATAATTCCAGGACAGTAGCGTGGATACAATGTTTCCTTGGAAGGGGTTGTGAAAAGGTCCTATATTTTTTATTTAGAATTTGCTTTATGTCCCACTGTAGGTCTTATGGTGATGATAGGAAAGGAAAGGACTAAGAGTCGGAAGGAAGCGGCCATGGCGTTAATTAAGTTACAGCCCAAGCATTTGCCTGTTGTGAAAATGGGCAGCCACGGAAACCATCTTTAGGGCTGCTGACAGTGGGGTTTGATCACAGTATCTCCCGGATGCAAGCACACAGCTGTGCGCCCCTAAGCGCATGGCCAATTCGCCCGGTTTATATGAAAGGAAAGCCGGTCCTACCGAGTGCGGTGACAGATCTTCAGTAGATATTGATGGCTTTGATTGTTACCATGTGCAATCAAACTTCTGTACTCTTAACATAAAATGGATGCATTATTGAATCTGTTCATAAAATTGATAACATTGTATTTTTCATTTGTGAGGAAGTAGAATCTTCATTTAATTGATCTTCTTAAAAAAAAGGAACTTCTTTCGTACTATGCCCCTTGAAGGAGACTACCTTCCCGGTAGTAGATATCTCGATTACGGGAGACTCAAGGCCAACTCTACTGCACTCACAAACAAGTCTGTATGCTCCCCATCCCCAAAGTTTCTTAACTGCTTCAGTGCCAGGATTCGAATGCAGGATGCCTTAAGTCCAAATCTAAAATAAGGAGACCTAAAAGTAACCAGCCGGCTCTGTGGTGTAGGGGTAGCATGTCTGCCACTTACCGGAGAACAAGGGGTCAATCCCCGGCCAAGACAGGGATTTTTACCTGGATCTGAGGGCTTAATTACAACATAGATTTTCTGGTAAGTTCTCAATGTCACAAGTGTACCACGAGGTACAGTAATGTCAAAATAATCTTTATTTTTGAAATTTTACTCACACTTCTCTTTTAAGAGACTATTCTTTTGTTGTACACAAACCTGAATGACGTCTTAAGTAATATATCACATGTGATTAATATGTAAAGATGTAGAATGATTGCGCTAATCCTCAATTACTGAATAGCACACTTCCAGACCATATTTCAGCCACAGAACATAATGTCACACCATGACTATAGGGTGAGAAGCCTGCCAGACTGTGCATATATAGGACTAAAGAAGGCTACGTCTCTCTATAAGCAGTTAAAATGTTTTACTTAGTTTTACCAATGAAAGTAGTGACATCAGTTCAAAAGTGTAAACAGGACCATATAAAAAGTGCCAATATGTTAATTGATAAAAATATTGGGTGATCTACTTAACAAATAGGGACAATATGAATTGGTTATCTGGAAAGTTGATTAGGTATATTATGAACACCAACAATGTAATATATATTAGACACTTGAAATATTTTAAGAATCATTATTTGAATCTTCAGTCCACAGACTGGTTTGATTTAGCTATATGTTAACTTCATTTCCATGTAATTACTGGCATCCTGCTTCTAATTTGTATTTTGTCATATTCAGAGAAATATGTCCACTGGGTTCAGCTTCCATACACAACTCTACAAGCTCTGTCCGCTGTGCAGCAGATGTCACAGAATCTTTTGACATTGGAGTGAAAGTTCATCCACCCTGTCACCACTCCTCTTCATTCTGTGCATGAACACAGTAAACGCGGACCTGCATACCCCCATCTACAGACACTTTTCCGTGCTGATGACCTTATGCTGGATAGCGGCTGACGAAACTAGCTTAATGAAATTTTCACCCAGTGGAAAATAAGGCTGCAACCTTTGGATTGCTGCTAAACATTACGAAAACAGAGTACTTGGGGTGCAGAACCGAGGCGAATGGGACAATACGGGTTGATGCCATTTAACTACTGAAGATGTTTGCGTTCCGTCACATTGGCTCCTGCGGGACGGCATATGGTGACACACTTGTAGATGCTCGAGCATGAGTTAACACCGCCTGGTTGAAGTGGCACCCTTTGTAACTACAAGATCTCCCACTGTGTCTCAAATTGAACATCTACTGCCAAGTCATTCACCCAGTGGTACATTATGGGGATGGAATGTTTGTCGGTTACAAAGAAATATGAGCAGATCCTGCACATAAAGAAGATGCGCATGTTTTGATAGATGCTGGGAGTCACGCAACTAGACCACACTAAGAACTAAGAGGTCTGGAATACTTAGAGTTGCCCCGATTTCTGAAAAAATGAGAGAGGGAAATTTGAAATGGTATGGTCATTTGGCCAGCGCTGGCACAGAATCTGTCGTGAAGGAAGCACTTACATTCAGCCCAGATGGACAATGGCCTTGAGGCCAACCTAAAAAGCAGTGGATGCTGAGGAAAGTCATGAGAGGTATTCATGCTGTGAATGCTGATGAACCTGGCAAGAAGGAGGGCAGAATGCAAGAAAGCAGATTCTACATAAGATGGGTAGAATATCAAAAAAGCAGAAGAAGAAGAATTGACTACTTCTGCTTGTTTTGAACCCACGGTCTTAGCATCCAGTGGTGTATAACCTACCATTAATCTAGTGAAGTATGTGTTTGGGTGAGGAATTCCCAATTAAAATCAAGGAGGAACATGTCGGCTGGGGCTACTTGTCACACACCTCCAAGGGGATTATTAATAAACAAATGAAGAATCACTAGAATGAAAGGGAAATGGAGAAATCGGAGATCCCAGTGAAAGACTGTACGACCTCCTCTTCATCCAGCACAAATTTTACAGGCATTTGCCATATTTTTTAGGAGTGTATATTAGCCATATTCTAAATAAGTAAAAGAATGTGATTTTGAAAATTTAAATCACACATATAATTAAATAATTAACACCTTACTTAGGGGATTTATAGTAGGGCTATTTTGACCCTCTTCAGTACTATCAAGCAAAATTGCTACTGTTTGTGAGTCTTAAAATTTAAACCTAAAAACAATAATGTATTCAATGATTAATAAAAATATTCTTCAGATGTGAAAATTTATGAAAACCTCCACGGTATTCTCTAGTGATGTGTCTTGGTAGGTGTGATATTTACCAACTGCTGAGCCCAAATTAACACACTAGGGCAAAATGCTGGCAACCAGCAATGAGTTAGCTGGAAAATTTATAATGTCGAATAACTGACCAACAATATCGGTCTTATGAAATTTTTTTGGATTCCTTCAAAATGCTCCAACAATTTTTGACAGAACTCTTAAATCATTTGCATTTACAGAAAAAAGACCTATTTTAATCTTGAGCCATGTTAGCCATTTAACTTTTAAAGCATAAGAGAATTTTAAAATATCATAATGGAAGCAGGCAAGCTTGCTGATTTAATGATTCCAAATATTGTGAACAAAAACAACAGGGCCAGTAGGTTTGCATGGACTCTGAACCAAAGACATTTTAACTGTCTATTTAGAAAATATGTTATGCTCCTGCTTTTGGGAGATAGTACATCTGAGGCTCACCATCGGCACTCCTAAAAATGGTTCCCCATTTTCACAACATGTACCTTAATTAAGTCTACGGTCACTACCTACAAAGTACAGGCCATGTCCTTTCACTTTGTTGACAAAAACTGCTATTGTTAGTACAACTTGTAACATGATGAAAAAATTATCATGCATTCAATGCAATCTGTGGTCACTTTGGAAAATGGTCAGCATGCCAGAGATAAGCTGCCCGACCCTAGAAACAAAAAATACCATAGGGCTGTTGCAAGGAAAAGACAAGAATGGAGATGCTACGTTGCATCATGGGTAGCCTCTCCTATGTAGCGTATTATGTTATGAGTGGGCCAGTGTTCTGAAAAATCTCTTCAGGGATTAAGGCAGCCTCATGACAGATATTTTCTAACATGCAAATATATTATTTTGTGATTGTAGAATTAAATTGACACAGGTCGATCCCCTTCTGGTGTAGTGGTTAGCGTTACTTCAGTGGTTTGATGCTCCATCAGTCAATGAACTTGCTTTGCTTCAAGTCAATTTAGCAGGCCTGGCATAAAAACAGGCCATCATCCATCTTATGCTTGCAACCACGTACATTCCTGTTTATGTATTTTCACTCAAACTGCATAACCAGGTTCATGGAGCACAGATAATTATGATGTTAACTCGCTACATATCTTAGGTTGGGGTGATATTTCTCCCGTCATTCAACGTGCTTTCTGTTAGGTGTGGAGTCTGGATGATTTGCATGAGCATACTCTCTATTTCTCCCTCACATTTTCAAAGTCACATTGTTGGTGCTGTAACCAGGAGAGAGTAGCTTTTGCCATTTATGCTGAACCAGTGACAGGCCTACATGTTGTCATTTCATTTTGTAATGCCGCATTGTGTTTCATGTTGCTATGTAAATTGTACATTCTTTACTATTCACAGTGGTTACTTGTATATTGTCATACTACATTAGACACTGATGCTCTCTCTCTCTTTTGTTTCTTTGTTTATATTTCTGAAAATTTAAAATTTTTCATTTTCTCATGAGACAATTAGGGGGTCAGGGTATTTTCCCCATGTGGATGTGCCCCTGGTAGAGAACTGAGTACCACTTGGCCTAGAATAGAGAAAGTGAAATCTGTCTTGCAGATGAACTAGGAGAAGTATCCTCAGGACAAGGAAATTAGACATAAGTATACAGATATGATTTGTGAAAGGTGTAGTATATAGAAAGAGGAGGCATACAGGATTAGTAAAATTACACTTAAGGAAGTGGAAAAGACAGTAAATAAACTTCATGGTCATAAAGCAGAAAGAATAGATGAAATGGTGAAATGCAGTGGTAAGGCTGGGATGAAATTACTTCAAAGATTAATAACAGTATGGGTAGCAGGTAGAGACACTCTTTGAGGCAGCTCTACTTCAGGGTATAGTGACCTCGCCCACGTGAATTCCAAATCACACTGACACAGTATGAAGAATCTGGTAAGGGTCCCAGCTCAGAGTTACGAGTGAAGACCTGAATGGCATCTGCAGTGGAGGAGATGGGCTTAGGTACAGTGGAGATAATGGATGAGGCAGCCCAGTACCCAGGGATTAATAAGAGTACACTAAATTAACTTGCTACCTTGTAGATGAAGTAGAGGACTACTAAAGACTAGGGGAGTTCAACCTAACAGAAAATCTCCTGGCTGTTGTTGACCTAGGAAGTCAGCAGAAGAGGGAAAATAAAATGGATTGCCTTGAAATATTTTTAAATGTTCAATAATTTCCAAGTTTTTGAAAATGTTTAAGAAGAAGCTAGGTAAACAATCAATAGGGAATCTGCCACCTGGGTGACAGCCTTTTATTGCAAATCCTTGATGATGAATGGAAATACATTAGAACAGTACAAGAACTCAAGTACTTTGAAAGCGTGGAGCAGGGCAAGAAGTACTCCAAATAAAAATAAATTTATTTGCAAATGATGTGTAAACTTGGTGGCAAATGATATATTATATTGTAAAATACATTGTTTCCAAGCACTAAACATTAAAATAAAGAAAGAAAAAGTTTTCCTAAAATGCAGTATTATGCAACTTAATAAAAATTCTTTCTATTTAACACACAGCTCATCCTTAATAAATTTATATGATTTACAAGAATCTACTCATAATATATTCTGTACCTACACACATAATTATATGGTATGTGGAATCACTTCAAATAACACGATGCAACTGCTATAAAATTTAAATTTACATTTTTTTTTTCTTTCATTTTTTTTACCCATTTTAGTACATAATGTACATAACGACCTGCTGCGGCTTAACCAGATGCCACAACTTTTCAGAGTTCCTGAAGGGCCTTCAAAGCTACTGTAGCAATTCCAGGGCCCTCAGTGTTACCACTGTACTTCACCCCTACAGGAAGTCCCCAGCTTTGGCTGTCCAGTCTCCATAGAAAAAGAAATGGAATATATTCACAAATATTCTTTAGTTACAATAACCTGCACAGCTCGAATGTCCTCTAACATTTCTTTTCTCTTTGGTGTTTATTCTTTTCTTGAATATCTGTACAGATTTTGGAAAAGGATCAAACATTTCCGCAGTTAAACTCTTACACTCCTTCTCACCCTTCCCAATGAATTAAAATTTACCCCAATAGTTTCTGATAAAATCCCATCGAAATTTATACTTGTGGTCAGCCCTGCCAACATAATTAATTTCCAACAGATGCCACTCATGTATTTCCCCCCAGGATTCCTCTCCTGTATAGGCTCTATACCATGTGATTCAGCTGCCCCTTCCAATGTAGTTTCATTCAACACAAGTAAGGTGTGACATGGTTATAAAGTGGCTATACCCCTGCAGGCATACTATATGGTACTAATGTCCAGTGAACACATTATGCATAAGATTCGGAACCCTACTGACAGGTTATATCATTCGCTCGCAAAACATGACGCCCTGAAATCATGTAGCGACATCCTTTGACTATGTAAGAATGTTAACATGTTGTGCCTCATGATCGGGTGTAACAAAGAGGGGAATCAACACATAAGACAAGGTAATAGTGCAGTAATTAATGTCTTCAACACTGAACCAGATCGTGTATGTGCTCTAGTCTCGTCGTAGTACCAGCATATTCTCAGAAGTGTAGGGTAGCAGATGTGGTTAGATGTTACCCTGGCATTTGACAGAATGTGCCATCACCAGTTCAAATCCTGCATCTTTCAAATATTTTTGTATCTGTATGATGTTTGAATACATAAACACTGTCCCACGTTTGCCACATTGAAACAGTAAAACAACGCTATTATTCACCTTGTGCCCTGTGAATACTCCACTGGTTAGGGCCTGAATGTAATCTCTGCTGTCATTCGGCATGTTTTCCACAGAGGAATATGTTGGCAAGCTCCTTCATCTTGGGGAAGTATGACAAAACATGTGGGGGCACTACGTCAGTACCAGGAAAAATATCCTGACAGGCGATGCTCGGCTGCTACAATATTTGGCAATGTTGAAATTTGATTAAGGACAACAGGCGTGATTTTCAAGCAGCCACCAGTTCATGATAGGCACGTTACATCGGGTGATAATAAGAGGCAGTTCTGGAAGCAGTTCATAATTATCCACACATCAGGACAAGGGCGACTGCACAACAGGTGAACACCAGGCAGCCATTCATCTAGCAATTACTGTGTGAACATAAATTTCATTCACAACATTTTGAGCTACACCAAGAGCTCCATGGGAGGGATTTTGAAACTCGAATGTAATTCTGTCTGTGGCTGTTAGGCAGGCTGAACAATGATGCAGCATTCGTATCACACATCTTGTTCTTGGAAGAATAATGCTTCCACAATAATGGGAACATCAATCATCACAATATGCACTACTGGAGTTCGGACAACCCTGACTGGGTGGGGCAGGTGGCCCATCAAGTACGATGGGGTGTGAATGTGTGGTGTGTAATCTTGGAGGATCACCTAATTGGACCTTGTTTGTTTGAGGGTCATTGGACGGGCCCATGCTACCTACGTATTTTATGTATCAGGAACTCCCACTGCAGCTGGAGGATGAGCCCTTGCACGATCGTTAGATGGTGTGGTTGCAACAGGATGGAGCTCCACCACATTCGAGTTTACCCGTTCGTAACCATTTGAACGAGGAACTGCCAGGGAAATGGTTAGCACGAGGTGGCCGTCTTCCTATGTCCGACAGATCACAGGAATTAACACCATTAGAGTTATCCTTGTGGGGGCATTTAAAGAAATTTTTTTACACTCAAGCACCAGAAAAACCCGACCAGCTGCGGCAATTCATCACGGATGCCTACCGAGCAATTACACCTTGAATGCTTCAGCGTGCAAGATGGTCTACTGGACACCGGACCCGAATGTACACTTGCGTCAAAGTGGCTGTGTGGTTTAAGTCTCATAGTTATAAGCTTGCATTTGGAAGATAGCGAATTTGAACCTGACTATCGGCAGCCCTGATTATGATTTTCGATGGTTTCCCATTTTCACACAAGGCAAACCTGCCGCTCTAACTTAATTAGGGCCAGGGTTGCTTCCTTCATAATCCTAGCACTTTTCTATCCCCTTGTTACCATAAGACCCTCTCACACCCTCTGACTCGGAATCAGATCTGCGCAGAGGGCCAGTCATATATTTTTTTGCTGGAATAATATAATTTTGTTTGTCCCTTGTCCTCGAGAGTTCTTGGGGCATACACAGCACAGCACAAGCAGAGAATCATTCATTTTTATATACAAAGATTATTATAATTATTATTATTATTATTCTATGCTTGAAAATACGACACCTTTAACCCACCAAGTGATACATAAAAACCTCTTAAGTGATAAGTGACTGCAACGTATTCGTATAATTTTTTTTTTAATTCATAAGAAATACAAAATGACTGTAAAATATATCATGTTGCACATCTTTTTGCTCAGTACAAACTAGAGACTACGATTATGTAATAATATAGATTACATACCTGGATTTCATTTTATTGGGGGTGGTGAATTACAATTTTTCAGTTTTTAAAAAACAATGTTTCAACTTTCACTGTACATAGCTTCAAAATGATAATACTGATCTGCATTTAGGGCAGTCGCCCAGGTGGCAGATTCCCTCTCTTGTTTTCCTAGCCTTTTCCTAAATGATCAATCAATCAATCAATCAATCAATCAATCAATCAATCAATCAATCAATCAATCAATCAATCAATCAATCAATCAATCAATCAATCAATCAATCAATCAATCAATCAATCCTGATCTGCACTTAGGGCAGTTGCCCAGGTGGAAGATTCCCTATCTCTTGTTTTCCTAGCCTTTTCCTAAATTATTTCAAAGAAAAATATGAAATTTATTGAACATGTACCTTGGTAAGTTATCCCAATCCCTAACTCCCCTTCCTATAAATGAATGTTTGTCCCAATTTGTCCTCTTGAATTCTAACTTTATCTTCATATTGTGATCTTACCTACTTTTAAAAACGCCACACAAACATATTCGTCTACTAATGTCATTCCACGCCATCTCTCCGCTGACAGCTCGGAACATACCATTTAGATGAGCAGCTCTTCTTCTTTCTCCCAATTCTTCCCAGTCCAAACTTTGCAACATTTTTGTAAAGCTACTCATATGTCGGAAATCACCTGAACAAATCGAGCTGCTATCCCTTGGATTTTTTCCAGTTCGTGAATCAGTGTACCTCTTATTTACAATCCAATTTATGTGATTAACCCAATGAAGATCTTTCCTTATATTAACACCTAGATACTTACAATGATCCCCAAAAGGAACTTTCACCCCATCAACGCAGTAATTAGAACTGAGAGGACTTTTCCTATTTGTGAAATCCACAACCTGACTTTTAACCCCGTTCATCAACATACCATTGCCTGCTGTCCATTTCACAAGATTATCGAGGTCACATTGCAGTTGCTCACAATCTTGTAACTTATTTATTACTCTATACAGAATAACATCACCTGCAAAAAGCCTTACCTCTGATTCCACTCCTTTAGTCATATCATTGTAAGAAAATATAAAGGACCGATAATACTGCATTGAGAAATTCCCCTCTTAATTATTACAGAGACAGATAAAGCTTCACATACTCTAATTCTGTGAGTGCTTTTTCTAGCAATATAGCAACCCATTTAGTCACTCTTTCGTCTAGTCCAATTGCACTCATTTTTGCCAGTAGTCTCCCATGATCCACCCTGTCAAATGCTTTAGACAGGTCAATCGCGATTCAGTCCATTTGACCTCCTGAATCCAAGATATCTGCTATATCTTGCTGGAATCCTACAAGTTGAGCTTCAGTGGGATAACATTTCCTAAAACCGAACTGCCTTCTATCGAACCAGTTATTAATTTCACAAACATGTCTAATATAATCAGAAAGAAAACCTTCCCAAAGCTTACATACAATGCATGTCAAACTTACTGGCCTGTAATTTTCAGCTTTATGTCTATCACCCTTTCCTTTATACACAGGGGCTATTATAGCAACTCTCCCTTCATCTGGTATAGCTCCTCCGACCAAACAATAATCAAATGAGTACCTCAGATATGGTACTATATACCAACCCATTGTCCTTAGTACATCCCCAGGAATCTTATCAATTCCAGCCGCTTTTCTAGTTATCAACTTTTGTATCTTATTGTAAATGTCATTTTCATCATATGTAAATTTTAATACTTCTTTAGCCTTAGTCTCCTCCTCTATCTGGACATTATTCTTGTAACCAACGATCTTTACATACTGCTCACTGAATACTTCTGCCTTTTGAAGATCCACACATACACAATCCCCTTGTTCATTAATTATTCCTGGAATGTCCTTTTTGGAACCTGTTTCTGCATTAAAATACCTATACATACCCTTCCATTTTTCACTAAAATATGTATGACTGCCAATTATGCTTGCCATCATGTCATCCTTAGATGCCTTCTTTGCTAGATTCAATTTTCTAGTAACTTCCTTCAATTTCTCCCTATTTCCACAGCCATTTCTAACTCTTTTTTTTTCCAGTCTGCACCTTCTTAGTCTCTTTATTTCTCTATTATAATAAGGTGGGTCTTTACCATTCCTTACCACCCTTAAACGTACAATTGCTTTAAACCAATCCCAGAGTCTGTTTACTTTTTTATTTACAGTTTTCCACCAATCATAGTTACTTTTTGAAACTGCCTCATGCCTGCTTTTTCAACCACATGGTACTGCCTAATAGTCTTACTTTTAAGACCTTCCTTTCCATCTCATTTATTTTTAACTATGACAAAAATAGCTTTGTAATCACTAATACCATCTATTACTTCAGTTTCCCTATACAGCTCATCTGGTTTTATCAGCACCACATCCAGGATATTTTTCCCTCTAGTTGGTTCCATCACTTTCTGAATCAGCTGTCCTTCCCATATTAACTTATTTGCCATTTGTTGGTCATGCTTCCTGTTGTTCGCATTTCCTTCCCAATTGACATCTGGTAAATTCACATCTCCCGCTACAATCACATTTCTTTCCATGTCGTTTCCTACATAGCTGATTATCTTATCAAATAATTCTGAATCCGTATCAGTGCTACCCTTTCCCAGTCTGTACACTCCAAATATATCAAGTTGCCTATTATCTTCAGAAATGAGCCTTACACCTAGAATTTCATGTGTCTCATCTTTAACTTTTTCGTAGCTTACAAATTCTTCCTTAACTAAAATGAATACTCTCACCATTCCTATCCTATGTATTAAAATGCCAGCTACATGCACATGCCTCGAAATACCTAGCCTGCATTTCTCTCTTAAACCACACTCCTAAGGAAAAATTATCGAACGTCACATTTTCTTGCTTTTTAGCAGAATCTGAAGTACGCAGAGGTACACAAGAGTGCACCATGCTTTTCAACCTCACGGACACTCACCGACAGAAACAAAATGCACAATCAATCGCAAAAAATATTTTCAGAGAGATCCAACTGCTTCAGCAAGAAAAAGCAGCAGGGATTGATCATATTACTGGGGGGGTACAAAGTGCCTTATTTAAAATTTGGAGAGTAACTGCAATCACTTTCAACACTTATACAAGCCTCAGATGCAAACAAAGAATTCGGAGTAGACAACAGCACCTGCAGACCCACGCAAGGCTAGATGGCTTACAGCCTGATGGTAGGCCAAGCTTTGCAATTGTGCAACAACACCGGAGAAGACAACACACTAGAATAGGAACAATCATTGTACTGAGTTTGACTGGGAAATGTGAAGAGTTACTTCATATCATAGATAGAAGGAAAATATCAATCCTAGGACTGAGTGAAACTAAATGGAAAGGTAAAAAGGAAGAAAGCTTTGAGGAAAAAATATACCCTCTTCTGGAATGGTAACAACAGAGAGATGAGAAATGGACTACGACTGATATTGTCTAAAGAGTTAGATGGTATTACAGACATCCAGTACATCAATGAGAGAATAATAAAGGCAACAATTCACCTTGGGAAAGAGAAGCTGACACTGGTGCAAGTGTTTGCCTCTCAGACATGTTGCAATCAAGTTGAAAAGAACAAGTTTCTCAAAGACCTAGAAGAGATCATCAGTGAAGAGAGGGCAATCATCATCGGGGCCCAAATGCACAGATCGGGACAGACAGGAATGGCTATGAGAAGTTGATGGGACCACATGGCTATGGGAGAAGGAATACAGAAAGTGAACATCTTCTAGACGTCTGCATTAGAAACAGTTTGGTAGTAAAAAGGAGTTGGTCCAACAAAAGAGTCAGTCACAAGATTACCCGATACAGCTGGGATGGAAAGAGCAAGACAGTCATTGACTATGTCATTACAGATAAAGAAAGATGTAGACTTGTGACTGATGTCAAGGTGATTCCAAGTGTGAACCTCAATAGTGACCACTGGTTGTTAGTAACAGATCCGAAAGGCATCAATATACCGAAGATAACAACCAGGAAATTACCTAAGATTAAGGTGTGTGAACTACAACATATTGGAAAAAGGACTGACTATCAGGACCGTATAAGAGTATAACTGCCTACAGAAGAAGTGGAGAGTGGTGAGGTAGAATGGACAAGATTTAAATACACCTTGATAAAAGAAGCAAAAAAGAACCAGCTGTTGAAACCTGCACAGAGGTACATCCCATTACATGGGCAGAAACAGAAGCAGCCCTAGAAAACATGCCACAAGGGAAATCCTCAGGAATTAATGAAGTCAGCACGGACATGATTAAAGCAGCAGGAGTCCAGGGTTTACAGTGGCTACACAGAGTGCTCAATGCAGTTTGGAAAGATAGCATGATACCTACTGATTGGAGCATGGGTGTCATTATCCCCCTGTTTAAGAAAGGAAATCACTCAAAATGCTCCAGCTACCAGGGAATAACACTCCTTTCTCATGGACTTAAGATTCTTGAGAAAATCTTAAAGAGCAGATTGTGAGTCATCTTAGAGCCACTGTTTGAAGAACAGTATGGCTTCAGGACTAACAGGTGCACAAGAGACCTAACCTTCAGTGTCCGTATGTTATTGGAAAAATATTGGGAAAGAGGCAAAACTCTGTTTATGGTTTTCTTTGACAATGAGAAGGCATATGACAGCATTGCAAGAGAGAAGATATGGGAATGCCTGAGAAAAGGGAATGTGCCAGAGGGACTGGTGAGGAAAGTTCAGATGCTGTATGAGAACTGTACCAGCTGTGTGTGATTGGGTGATGGACATTCATCCTGGTTCAAGACCGAAAGTGGAATCCAGCAAGGCAGTGCACTATCCTCATTACTGTTTATTACTATCAATGATGACATAATGAAGAACATCAAGAAAACTTCTGGTGAACTAAATGCAATGACCTTTGCTGATGATGTTATGATCTGGGGAGAAACTGAGGAACAAGTACAGTTGAGAGTCAATGAATGGAAGGTTAAGTTCCAGGAGTTCAATCTCAAGATAAGCAAACATAAAACAGCAGTGATGGCAATAAACAGAGAGGGACGACCAGCGAACATCATGCTAGGAAACCATCCACTCGAAAGTATGAAAAGCTTTACATACGGTACCTTGGCAGTGCAGTATCTTGAGTTACACCCAGCACAAAGCAGGTGTCAAATTGAGTGCAGAACAGCTCTCACTTTTACCAGCAAGTACGAACGCTCCCCTGGGATCCCAAAATACCAACAAAATCAAAGCTGGTGATTTTCAATCAGTACTTCATACAGATCTTAACCTATGGTATTAAAACCTGCACTCTAAATAAGAAAGACTCATCAAGACATCCAAGATGAAGATGAAGAAACCAAATTGGACAAGTTGAGGAATGATGTGGTTAGGAAGGAAGCTGGGATTTTTACATGATTGTTAGATCAGATCAGAATGTCCAGACTGAAGTGGTTTGGGCATGTAGTAAGGATGGCGCCAACAAGGACAGCATACGCTAACTTGGAGCGACATGTGGAAGGGAAATGGATTGTGGGAGGACCAAGACGACCAAGAAGACCAAGAACCCACTGGATGGACATCGTAAAGATGTACATTGCAGATCAGGGGAGGACACTGGAGGACGTCATTAACAACAGAACATATCTCAATAAGACATAATGGAAGAGGCTCATCAACAGTACCCAGGAAAACTGGAACTGTACACTGATTATGATGATGACTATGTAATAAATAATAGTGTAACACCAAAGGAATGGAAGGAATCTATAATAATACCAATTTTAAAAGGAAAACGTGATAAAAGGAAACCTGAGAACTACAGACCAGTCAGCCTGACCAGTGTAGTTTTTAAAATACTGGAGTTTAATAGCAAAGTATATTAGAGGCGTATGTGGAGACAAGAATTGTTTCATGAAGAGAAAATATTGATTTAGAAAGAAATTTTCTTCCAAGGCATAATTGGTGGAATTTCAGCAGGGCATATCAGATCTGTTGGATTCAGGAGGCCAGTTGGATTGCATAGCTTTTGACAGAGTGGAACATGGAATATTATTAAATGAAATGGAGGTAATAGGACTGGGTACAAGGGTTATGCATTGGGTAAGAACATTTCTAAATTCAAGTGCTCAGAAAGTCAAAGTAAGAAATCATGTATCACAGAAGGAGAAAGTCTGGAAGGGAATTCCAGAGGACAGTATAATGCAAACGATTTATAGAAAAGTACGTCAAAGATAAGATTGTATGCAGGTGACATAATTAATTATAGGGATATAAATAACATAGCAGATTGTACAGAATTACAAAGGGACTTTGACAGTATCCAGCAATGAGTTGAGAATAATAACATGAAGGTTAATGGAGGCAAATCAACTGCCGCAACATTTACAAATACTGGCTTAAAAACTGAATTTAAATACGCTTTGGGTGAGGTAATTGAAATAAAAGAATGAAAATGAGTTTTGAAGATAATTTGTACTGGAAGGGTCATATTGGTGACATTGTTGGGAAAGCATACAGATTGTTACATGTCATAATGAGGCTACTTGCAGGCTGCAATGAAGAATTTAAGGTGGTTAAAGAAAAGCAGCATGATTTGTAACTGGGAATTTCAGGAGAAAAGTAGTGAATCAGGAATGTTTGAGAAACTTGGGTGGGAAGCTTTATGTAAAAGGAAATGGAGGAAACTAGACTTACAGGATTATTCAGAGCCTATACTGGTGAGGAAACATGGGGGATTGGGGGGAAGAAGTCCATTTGAGGATTCAGTTGGAAAATAATTATTTTGTCAGAGCTGACCAAAGTGTAAAATTAGATAGGATTTTAGCATAAGATCGTGGAGTAATTTTTCATTAATTGGGAAAGGCCTGAAGGAGTGGAACAGTTTACCAGGGGAAGTGTTTGATCCTTTGCCAAAATCTATACAGATATTCAAGAAAAAATAAAGTGCAACAGAGAAAAGAAATGTTAGAGGGCATTCAAACTCTTCAGGTTATTGTATAGAAATATTTTTTGTGAATAAATCAATTCCATCCCATTGTGTATGAAGACTGAACAGTCATATGTGGGGGTGAAGTAAAGTAGGGATTTCCAGGGCCCTGGGACCGCTACGGTATCTGTGAAGACCCTTCAGGAACTCTGAAAATTGGTGGGAAAATGGGCTCCAGTCAAGACACAGCAGGTAGTTGGTCATGTTTGGTACCAAAATGGGTTTTAAAAAAAGGATGTAAATATAAACCATATAACAGTTGTATAGCATTATTTTAACTGATTTTTCATACTTTATATTAGTTGATTATGTGTGCAGGTGCAAAAGGTATGAGTAGAAGTTTGTAAATAATATAAATTTATTAAGGCTGAGCCGTGTGTTCAACATAACAATTGTTAGTATAAATTGTATAGTACCCTATTTTAGGAAATTTTCTTTATTTTAAAAATGTTATATATAGTGCTTGATAATAATGTATTTTTGTGTATCATTTGCCTCCAAGGTGGACACCTCATTTGCAAAGAGAGTGATTTTGATTTGAATTGAAGCACTATACTATATGGACACCCGATTGTGACATAAAACACAATTCTTCTCCCTGTCAACATAATCCTTAGACTCATGAAGCAATACGTAACAATTCTGTGTGATGAACACTGGGTATGTTAGTACTATTAGTTATAATTTCCCAATAGATGTGAAATAACCCTGATGTACGTGTTCATAATGGACAACTGAGGGATGCAATCATTAGTACTTCAATTTTTGAACTTGAGAAACCTGCATAGTTGACATTTAAGACTGTAATGGGAAATTTTCTTATGAACCAAAATGGCTCAAATTTATAAGAAAACACTTAGACTGATATTGATGGACTTCTGAGATGTAGGATGAAGAATGTGAATCAAAGCAAACTGTTTACATATAGTACCTTTATTGACTAAGATAGAACAGATAAAGTAGGAATAAAGGTACCACACTACCCATTTGCTAACAGAGCAACTTCTCACACTGTTAACCTATTCAGATCAGTGCCTTCTAGTACGTTATAACATGGCAGGTGAATCCAATTTGCAGGATAATGCGATTTGTTTTCAGTGACCTTTGCTTCCTCATCAGGTAACCATAGGACTGCTCACAGAAGTATTGCAAGAAGTGAGTCATCAACCACAATTCTCAACAGTGCTGGGTAGGCCCAGTAACAGTGAGAGATTTTAGCCCATCAACCTATGATGTTTCTAACTGATACTGCATTTATTTTTGTAGTATTCTGGAATTTTAAGTTTTAATCGCACTGACCAGAATATCGTCTCCATCCCTCAATAAGGTGGGGTTAGAGGATAAGGTCCTTAGATCTCTGGTACCAGTACTCTCGTTCTTAATCTTAATATGAGTTATGTCTCAGAAGGGGACGTGTCCTTCTTATATCGGACAACGTTCGGTCCCACGGCAGAAGTCTCAGCAACTCTAATGATAGTAGGAGATATCTGCTCCATTAGGCTACGAATTTCGACCGGGCTTTTCACACTGGGATAACCATTGCTTTCAGAGGAATGTGATGTATGGAAGATGGTCCAACAGAACACTCGCAGCCATAATTACAAGTTTAAAATAATACCAATATAATGGTCCGTTATTGGACATTATAAATTTTCCAGCTAACTCATTCTTGGTTGCCTGCGTTTTGCCCTCGTGTGCTAAGTTAGGCTCATCAGTTGGGACTTAGCACACCACCCAAGACGCAAGGCTAGCACACCACCCAAGACGCAAGGCTAGTCCCAACTGATGAGCCTAACTTAGCACACGAGGGCGAAATGCAGGCAACCAAGAATGAGTTAGCTGGAAACTTTATAATGTCCAATAATGGACCATTATATTGGTATTATAAATTTACTCATACAGGACAAATATTTTAAATTCCCTATGGGAATCAACATCTGTATTATCTGATGGCCAGGCAGGCATCAATTTTTGAAAATGAGACATAGCTCTCATAGTGCATTGGCACTGCTGGTGGCTTCAAGTAGCCTATGCAGTGGCCTCCATGAAGGCAAGCTCCATCGAGTAGAAGAACTTCCGGTAACAACTACATCATCCCAGCTAACTGCCTATACCACAGCCGAGCCTACAACTACGCCATCACAGAAACCACCACAACTACAGACTTCTTCACCTTTCTACATCACTCCCATTACCACCACCTACACCACCACGACCACCACTGTCACCTCGACCACTCCAACATCTACCCTCCGTATTTCCCAGATCGCTGTTACAACAGTTGTCCCATGCCACCCACCTTCACTAATGACCTCTGCACTCCTCACTTCGCCTATCCCTTCACATCACTATGTATTTCCTGGAACAACGAATACCACAGTCGACCCACCGCCTTCGCCAGCTTCACCCAGAACAGCAGGCTCCGCAACATCATCGCCCTCGCAGCCACCAACAACTTCTCACAGAATGTCCAGCTGTGTCATCCGTGGAGTGGACCCGGCTCTCTCCGAAAGGAGCATATTTCAGCAACTACACGCTGAAGACATCCCAGTCCGCCGAGTCTTCCGCATCAAGAATGCAACAGGGCCAACATTCATGGTACGCATCCACGTCCCGAGCGCCATAGATGTTCAACACCTCATCGACCACGGAGCTTACATATATGGCCAATGTCATAGAGTAGAACCGTCCATCTCTCCCCCCAATTCTGTCAGACATCCCCCCAACAATTCTCCCCGCCGCCCCCAGGCAGCCAACTTCTCACCTCGTCAATCTGTCAGTCCACCTCCTCACCCATATAGCTTCTTTCCTTACCCACCTCCGCCACTCTATCTCATCCGGCACTTAATATCTTCCCTTCATAATCTCACTACGTCCTTGCACCTCCTCACCTTTCAATGCTATCCTAGCGATCTTCTCTAAATTTCAATCCTAGCGAAAATCCCCTAAAATTCGCATATCCGTAGCCCACCTCATTAAATTTGTCACATCGCTCTTCCCATCTCACTCATTCCTTGTTCCTCACAGTTCTCTTCGCTTCCATTGGCCAGAGAGATCGCGACACGATCTAGGGGACCCGCCCCGTCCTTCGGGCGGGGAATGAAAGCTCTCCAGCAGCAGCAGCCTCCATGGTATGCACTAGCCTTCCGTCTTGGGTGGTGTGCTAAGTCCCAACTGATGAGCCTAACTTAGCACACGAGGGCGAAACGCAGGCAACCAAGAATGAGTTAGCTGGAAAATTTATAATGTCCAATAACGGACCATTATATTGGTATAATAAATTTACTCATTCAGGACAAATATGTTAAATTCCCTATGGGAATCAACATCTGTATTATCTGATGGCCAGGCAGGCATCAATTTTTGAAAATGAGACATAGCTCTCATAGTGCATTGGCACTGCTGGTGGCTTCAAGTAGCCTATAGAGTGGCCTCCACGGTATGAAGGAGCAGCCGACTGTCGTAGCGAGAGGTCATACGTGCCTGTCGCTCCGCTGTCTCTCTCCTCTCACCGAGACCTTCAAGACTACGAGACTACACTACCTGTCCCAATCGGTTACCGCTTCTCGGTACCTAGTGTTAGATAGGGAATCTGTAGGCCAGGGACCCGCTTAACAACGGGTCATCCCGCGTCTACTAGCTCGCTTTAGAATGTCCCCACACAAAAACACACGGCAACAGACTCGTAATCTCCAAAAGGGCATTTGTCATGCACTTAGGAAAGAGCAATTTGTCAGCGAGTCTGGAGCCACTACAGACATATGCGACGAACTTCAAGAATTGACGGAGAGTGAGGAGATGCCGTTATCACGGCTCCCTACCCACTCTACGGCCGTCAGTCCACCAGCGGAGGGAACAGCGCTGTTCTCACAGCGCAACCCCCCGCCAACCACCCAGAGTACGGTGGGGCTGACCAGCCCCATATCACTACACAAGGACACCTTTAAGGACTACCTCCATTTCCTGCCTTCAGGTAGCCCTACCCAAGCCGCCAACGGCCATACCATGTTGTGCTCCACGGTGCTGTCACCGCAGTTAAGCAACATAGGCCTTGGTCAGTGTTTGGATGGGTGTCCACAAGCGCGCAGCTCAGCGCTAACGGCCCCCGCTACGGCCACGGACCCGGCCGAGCGGGGACTGTTGGCGACCCACCACTGCGTGCCCCCCGTGAGCAGTGAGCGAAATGCGCCAGAGGAGCACAGAACAGTCACCCCTGATTCCGTGCAAGTAAACCTGGCGCACGAAACTCACGTAACGGGGTGCGCCATGCAGTACTTTGCGCTCACCACCACCACAAACACAACCACCACCACCACTACCAGGACAACCCCCATAGCCACCCCGTCAGTAGCCACAGGCAAGCACATACCTGTGCAGCTGCTGCCCACTCGGCCGGCTGGCTCTACTCGAGCCGAGCCCCGAGAAAGGAGCGCGCAGCGCAGGGAAAGCGAACCAGGAGGCCTGACGTTATGTGCGAGTGAGCGGGAACCGGGGTTCGACCCTGAAGTGCCGGAACTCGCACATGGGAAAGTGACTGGGGAGATACCTGAACATAAACAGGAGGCCACCTCTCCCCCTAACACAAATCTTGCCCCCAAACCCAACCCAGCGGCAAGCCAGCCGGACGCCGGGAAAGCGGGACCCAGTCCCGCAAACCTGTGTGATGAGGCGGCGCCCAAGGTAAGGAGAGAGGGCAAGAATAAACGAACTGGGCGAAAGGCCCAATGTAAAGTTCAACCCCACCACAAGCAAGCTGGCAAATCGGACTCCGACTCAGACGAGGAACATCTGGTGATAGATGCATCAAGCACATCCCAGGATGCCGACTCTGAAGGCTCGGAGGGAGAGGAACCGTGCGAGCGCGTGGCGACCGAACCCGAGGTCCCAGCCACCCGGCCGGGAAACCAGGGCGACGGCTTCAGGGAGGCAAAAGGGAGGAAGAGGGGGAAGGGGAAAGGCAAAGTAGCCCAGCCCCTGAGCCGCAAGGCTCAGAAAGGCGGGGTACGTAAACCAAGTACCCAAGCCGATAGGAACTCAGAAACATCTATCGGCCCAACCCAGCCTCAACACGCCACCAACACGAGGCAGGCTCGGCTGAGCCCACCTCAACCACCACCACCACGAACACAACCAAACACCCGTAAGGTGGCAACCCCCCCACCCCTTACGGTGTACACCAAGAATACCAAGTCACTAGAAGAGGAGCTCCTCAAAAAGCTAGCGCATGATCAGAGAAACTACTACTTCTCCAGGCCGAGAGTAGATGCGCACGAAGCAATCCGGCTGCATATGACTAGCTTTGAGAGCTATGAAATCGCTATCGAGGTGCTGAAACGGCTGAATATTAACTTTGTAAGAATATTGCCCAACAGCACTATGAAGCGATTCGTAGTGAGGACTCCCATTAACGGAAGTAATGCGGATGAAATCCAACTTGCCCTGAAGGCGCAGGATATCCCCGCATTCTCCGTGGTGCGAATGAGACCAGGAAATAGGCCTGCCAAGGGCAACCTTTTCCTAGTTGCCGTGGCGGATACCCCAGGAGCGGACAACATGCGGAAAATGAGGATGCTCGCGAACATGCTGGTGTCAGTCGAGCCGTACCGCCCCCCAGCCACTGGCCCCCAATGTGGAGTGTGTCAGAGGCATGGCCATCCAGGGGCGGGGTGCCGACTGGAGCCCAGGTGCCGCAGATGCGCCGCCTCCCACTTGTCTCGCGACTGCCCCCATGGCAACGACCCTGCGTACTCCAAGTGCGCAAACTGCGGGGAAAAACACGCGGCTAATTTCAGAAACTGTCCGAGCCGCAGGACACTCGAAGCCGTCAATCAAGGCAACGGGCTAAAGGGTAATAAGCGTGGCAACCCTAAAGCTCAAGCAGGCCCATCAGGCAAAGGCGCATCACGCAGAAATAAACCAGGCCAGTCAGGCAAAAAGGACCCTTCAGGTCCTGCAGGCCCCTCAGGCACCAAGGGCCAAGAACAAGGCCCTTCAGGCACACAGCGCCCATCAGGCATGAGAATATTAAATTTTAAACCCCTAAGGACGGTGGGTGAACACAACCCCGGGCCCTCAGCCCAACCAGCCCCCACCACCGTTCAAACCATGAACTCCAATCTAGACAAAAAGAAGGCCCAGACCCAAGCAAGAAATCAAAGGCAGGCTAAGCCCACGCAAGCTCATCCCGAGCAGTCACAGGGCCCCGACCAGGCCAGCTCCACCCCCCGCAGTGAACCTGCCAATAGTAAACAGGCATTCGCACCACCGCCCCCAACGCCCGCCCCCTGCACCACATCAATCACAACACCTACACAAGAACAGGCACAGAAGCCAGAAGGGAAAATGGTAGTAAAGGCGTTCAGGGAAAGGATCGAAGAAATCCTGAAAACCTTCTTCCCGAACCTGAACCTCACGGCAGCCATAACCACTGGGGTTATGATGGCCAACATGCTACCATTCCCCTGGCTGAAGGACCTGATTAATGCCATTGCTGACCTCCTGACCCTAGATGGCTGAACAACCAAACGAGGACGATAATAATAACAATAATAATAATAACACGCAGGAGCTTCGAGTTCTAATATGGAACTGCCAGGGCGTCAGGTCTAGGAAATACGAACTCGAAGCCTTCCTAGCCGCGAACACTATACACGTAGCTCTCCTAACTGAAACCTTCCTCCCACCGGGGAAGAAGTTCACTATAAGAGGCTACAAAATACACAGAAGCGATAAGGCTAATAGAGTCGGAGGAGTGGCAGTTCTGGTAAGGAAGGACATCAAACATATGGAAATAGACTTACCAGAACTGGTCGAGCTGGAAGCGTGCGGAATTGCCATGCCAGTGCGAGGAACACTCGTCAATGTAATATCGGCATACTCCAGACCTAAACACCTTAACACACAAGATTTAGAATCGGTATTAAGGCAAAATCGAAACACGATCCTAGGAGGCGACCTAAATTCGAAACACGCCAGCTGGGGGTGCCTGAAACCTAACGCAGACGGCGAAAGGCTGTACAACCACATGCTATCCCAGGACTATGTGGTAACAGCCCCCAGTGAACCCACATTCCTAGCACCAAACGAACAGGTCGACGACATATTGGACATCGCCCTACTGCGAAATATTCCTCAAAGACACACCATAAAGGTCATTAACGACCTAGGGTCGAGGCATCAACCAGTAATATTTACACTGGAAGCGAACCCCGAGGAATATGAGAATAACCCCAAGCGCCGACTCAACTATAAAGCAGCCAACTGGGGTAAATTCGAAAGAAAATTAGATTCACTCCTGCAGGGGACTGAGGACATACAAATAGTAAACCCAGCCCAAACGGATGAATCACTAAGAACACTCGTAAATGCGATCCAGGCAGCCACAACTGCGAGCATTCCGGTACACAAACCTAGACAAAACACCAACATTGAAATACCGGCCCACATTAAAGATCTAATACGCCAGCGCAACAGACACAAGCGCAACTGGGCCCGACACCACCGCGATGAAGACCGGATACGTAAAAACGAACTCAGGGTCGAAATCGAAACCGAAATAATGGAGTATAGGTCACGGATCTGGAATAACAAACTGAGTACATTCGACACAAATACCAGACCGGTGTGGAACTTAGCGAGATATTTCACGCGAGAACCACACGTGATCCCAACAATTAAGGGACCCAACGGACCAGTATACGAAAATCAAGACAAAGCAGAGGTGATAGCCGACTCACTCGAGGAGGCCTTTAAGCCCAATGACGAACCGTCGGACCCCGCCTTCACTAGGCAAACAGAGGCCAAGGTAGCGGAATTCCTAGCAAACGCACCTAAGCCCGAGGTTAAGAAGACTAATATCCACGAAATTAAGTGGATAATAGACCACCTTAACCCGAAGAAGGCACCCGGCCCAGACGAGATTCAAAACATAATAATCAAAAAGCTAACACCGAAAGCTCTCGCACTACTCACTAAAATATACAATGCAATGTTCCAGTTGCAGTATTATCCGGAACAGTGGAAAAAGGCGAGAATTCTTGTATTCGGCAAACCAGGCAAGGACAAATCTAACCCTAATAATTATAGGCCCATCAGTCTCCTGGACGCTCTCAGCAAAGTATTTGAGAAAATACTGCTGAAAAGGCTCATAGCACATATCAAGGAAAGAGGAATCATTCGAAACGAACAATTCGGTTTTAGAAACGGCCACTCCGCCCCGCAACTGCTTACCCGGGTCCTAGAACAAGCGACCATCGGACTAAACAAGCGGAGGGACACAGGCGCGGTATTCCTTGATATCCAGAAGGCATTCGATAAAGTCTGGCACGAAGGCCTATTAGCGAAATTAATAGACCTCGAATTCCACCCAGGGTACATAAGATTAATTAAATCATACCTGGAAGGCCGAGAGTTCCAAGTAGATGTTCACAACACACTGTCAAGCATGCGACCAATCAGGGCGGGCGTAGCCCAGGGGTCACTAATAGGGCCAATCCTGTTCATCCTATTTACGAATGACATGCCAACAGCGGAACTCACTACCACGCACCTCTACGCGGATGACACTGCTATCACAGTCCAACACTTTCAGTTAGCATCCGCCCGAAAGAGACTACAAGTAGCACTACGAACTCTCGAGCCCTGGCTAACCAAATGGCGCATCAAGGTCAACGTTGACAAATGCCAAGCTGTGATGTTCACTAGGAAGAACAGACGCACACGTATGCCAGCTAACATAAAACCGCTCAAACTATTTAATCGAGATATAGCATGGCACGACAAGGTCAAATATCTAGGAGTAGTCCTAGATAGAAAACTAACCATGCTATATCACATTAAAGACATCCAGCGGAAAACAAACGCACGACTGGCACAGCTCTATCCGATACTGAATAAAAGATCCAGTATTAACAAGCGAGTAGCAATAAACATGTACAAGGCCCTAATTAGGCCGATAATAACGTACGCAGCTCCCGCCTGGGGCTACACTGCTATGACAAACCTGGATAAGCTGGAACTAATACAAAACAAATGCATTCGAGCAGCGGCTAGACTCCCGTATGACACACCAATACGCCACCTACGCGCAATTGCGAAAGTCAGCTCGATAAGGCAACACATACGAAATCAAACACTCCGAATGTACAAGAAGTCATGGGGTAGTAAAGTCAACCCACTAGTCAGTGGAATAGGACGCTATGACGTCGATCTATACACCAAATACCCCACACCGAAACACATTCTGTTCAGGCACAGGGCCAGGAGGCCGGGGGCCCAAAACCGCCCTCGCTCTTAAACTGACACCAACTCACAATACCGCACCACTTAACACTATGCACACACACCGCAACACCTGTATATATGTGCATGCTTGTTTACAACATACATCCTTTCCCTAGATTGTGTTATGTTATTACTATGTTTTAGCCAAGCGAGCGAGGATTGAGAAAAGTAATACATCACGACGAAGGCAACAGAGCCATGAAAGAGACGATCCAATCCAACCTCGCCCCCACCAGCGACAAAGGAGTGGACGAAAAACGAACCCCTGCTAATACCACTAACTATTAATCTATTAATTGTAATTGTAATTGTACTTGTTCTACAGGACACGAGAGCGGAAAAGCGGCCCGCACTCTACAGAAGAAAGGTAATAATGTATATATAACAGGATGTGTGTATATTTGTGTATATATTTACAGAGACAAGTGTGTGACACCAACACCGCAAAGAAGGGACGTCATCAGGCGGGAAAGAAGATGCCCCTTACAACAAGTAAGGCTTGGCACTAATCCCCTTCTCCGTAAAAGGAGACTTGGCACCAGGGACTGCTGGCTGCTGGACCAAGGGACTAACCTGTGGCCCAAAGCCCAGACGCCAGCGGACCCGAGCCGCACCAGGCAGTGACAAGTAGGACTGATCCCCCATAATAATTGACAAAGCTAGGTAAATGGTTATGATCGCATGACACATATTCCTAACTAACACAACCTCTGGTCTTTTTCCAGCCCACATCCTTGCATGTGCTATCAAAAGATGTCAGGTTTTACATGTAGGCTCTTTCTTCTTTCTGCCTATGTGGTTTTTCCCTGACCCTTCAATACCATACTTCAACACCATATACCTAACACAATCTCGCCTGGTAACGTGTCTGACATGGAAACAGGCAGATACTCCTTGTATCACTTCCCACTCTACCCAGCTATCTCTTTTCTACTTAGAAATTAATAGCATGTCGGAGGCCATGTAGATTGAGTCGATGGTCACGGCGGGGGAGCGGGCTACGGGGGCCCCCCGTAAAAAAAAAAAAAAAAAAAACCTCCACGGTATGCACTAGCCTTGCGTCTTGGGTGGTGTGCTAAGTCCCAACTGATGAGCCTAACTTAGCACACGAGGGCAAAACGCAGGCAACCAAGAATGAGTTAGCTGGAAAATTTATAATGTCCAATAACGGACCATTATATCGGTATTATAAATTTACTCATTCAGGACAAATATTTTAAATTCCCTATGGGAATCAACATCTGTATTACAAGTTTAAGTAAATCTCTCTCAACACCTGATCAAAATATCACCGCTCTTTATTCAGTCCAATCGTATATTGAAAAGAATAGTGTTGTTTTTTGTTTTGTGGCTCATGAACTTAATCTCTTTCCTGTTTACAGCAAGAAGATTGGTAGACTACCAGGACGACAATTTAGCATAATGACGAATGTCTATTAGGCACTCGTGGGAGAGATCTCGACAGTTTTTAATATTGATGGCAAATACCAGTATCACTTACGGGAGAACAGCTTCTCACAGGAAGTCAAGTAAGCACATAGACATTTAACCTGCATGCTGCTAAACCACACTCCCATTTCAGAAACTTTTACATATAGTGCTGTCCCAATATTTTTAGTTACCGGTATGTATCTTGATTAATGAGAAGAGACAGCATCTTAAGAAGTCTAAATCAACATTAAACTAACACATTGCTCACTACATCTACCAAAGTCCATAACTAGTAGCATTAATACAATACGATACGTAGAAAACGCCAGTCATGCGGGCCTATGAAGTTAAACATGTATTAATTAGAGCATAGGATACTAAAATGGAAGAAACTTACCGAAGACATGGCTTTTACGTACAACACAGCCTGTGTTCACATCAACTAATAGTATCTCAGATGACTTTGTGAGAACGAACAGCACATTCAGACTTTGGTGATACAATATTCTTTCGGCTTCATACCGCAATTTTATGAAACGATCTTCTTTTTCCCAAGGATCGTCATCAGCCATTCCAAATATTGGATATCTTGGTACCGTACGTACGATACCGCTGCACAAGTATAATGAACAACAACTCACGTTTTAAATTAAATCTTTTTTGAGTAGCGTCCGGCTAACATATCTTACCGAAACCAACAATCGCTGTGCAAGGAATACTAAACACCCAGGAGTTTAGATACCGCTTTGTTTGATAACAACAGAGAGTTTACAAATACGAATTCTAAGAGAAAATGAGCTATCAGTCCTTATCTATCAATCCAGTACTGTCTCTGGGCGTTGCCTACGAGATAAGAGTAAGGCCGGGAAATACAGCACACTAGACTTGACCTCGAGTTACTTCCGACAAACGCCGCTAGAGTTCTCTTTACTGACCTGTCTCGCCCGTTCACTGCAAAACACGTTCCAGTACGAAATCCTATAAAAATTCATTGAAACTAGCAATTTCAGAATACACCAAACAGATGTGAGATTAAAAATTAGACCAAGATCAGTTGTATGACTTACATTCTACAACGTATTTCTTACACTTTGCTCAAACGAAATAAGAAATCCACAAAAGAAGCAAAGAAGTCTATTAGCGAGTTTGTCACTTCTTTTCGTTTTCTCTAATTCTGCCTCAGTGTATCCGATAAACTGATCGAGAGTGCGGTCATAAATAACTTTGGGTTTAATCACCATCATATAAATTATAAGCTTTCCTACATTTTCTTACACACCTCCGATGTTGCGACATTCGCATTGAAGCCGCTGATTGGAGAGCGATGTTATGTCCGTTTCGCCATTAGAAAATCCTATATAATTTTTAGCATCTTCTGATGTGATACAGTTAGGCAGTGCAAGGATCTTAAATCTGTACACGGTAGGTGCTTTCCTATACCGGGACCAGAGGACGCAAAATTTTGGCGTCGTTTCTCCGCATTCCACTTTTTCTTCCCGTAAGATTCAGTTTGTTCTATCAGGAATAAAGCTCCTAAATGATCATTTGTACCATTATTTTGAATTTGGTTTACAGTTTGGTCAAGTTCAGATACCGTACCTTAAATCATTTTTCTGATTTCATTACCGTATCCTACTTCTTACTATATAGAGACTGTTTTCCGTAAGCTGGCATTTCAGATCTCATCCACATACATTTATATTTAACATAGATACTCTTAGCCTTTCCTTGACATAGAATCGAGACTTGTGGGTATTTCTTGTTTGTTTGTGGGTGACGTAGATCAGTTATATGCTCAAGATATCGTATGTTCTTCGTTATCTGATTCAGAAATTTTACTAAATTTTGATGGCAATGCGTTATTTCTTGGAAGTGGTGTCTTCCTGCGTTTGACACTTTTCTGTTGTGAACAGGATATACGCAAAAAAAAAAAAAAAAAAAAAAAAAAAAAAAAAAAAAAAAAAAGAAGGAAATTCGTTGGCGAGAATTCATTTGATTGATATGCTTGCACTGAATTCTGATGTACTAAGATGCCAGCTACATACTCGTGCCTCGAAATAGCTTGCCTACATTTCTCTCTTGAACCGCTCTCCGAAGGAAAATTATGGAACGTCACATTTTCTTGCTTTTTAGCGGTATCCGAAGTACATAGAGGTACACAACAGTGAACCATGCTTTACAACCTCACGGACACTCACCGACAGAAACAATATGCACAATAAATTGCATAAAATCAACACGACATCACAATTACTCTGTATATCACAATGTTAAAGTCCGCCAAGAGCAGACCAGAAACCTGACATTTAGCGGCCGAACGGTGAACACGGTCGGGCAGTCTTTTCAGCGGCAAATTGCTAGCTATGTCCCGGCCTTGTATATCTCGTAGGCAACGCTCTGGGGTGTTTTAAACGTGATAGTGGTGGGGTAACGTTCGGCAGTGTTCGGCATTTCTATTCGTCATGCTTCGGCCGTTGTTTGATTAGAGGAAGGGGTGTTGGTGTTGTTGTTGCGATTCGGTATAGTAGCCATTACTGATACAAAAAAACTCATTTTGACTTTTGCCTTGTACCATTAATTTATAATGGATTAAATATCGTTTCCCTTCTGTTCATAAAATACGATGTTGGTAAAAACAGCCGATTGCGAGCTTTTGCCACGAATAGTACCATTAATTAATAACGAATTAAATATCGTTTCCCTCCTGTTCATAAAATACGATGTTGGTAATGTTGAATGAAGACCTTGTAAATTGATCTGAAAATGCAATATCCCGGTCTAAAACACTTCTTTCGTCCATGTATCAGAGTGATTATACGATGTTTTGTCGATATTGGTACTGAATTAATCAAGAGCTACATTGTGTGTTGACCAATATGAACTTGTTAAAATTTGGAGGATACACTCCCAGTTTCTCTTTATGATGTTGTGATAGATCTATATAGACCCTATACAATCAATTTCCCTTCATTAATAACAAGGGTGCGACATTTCTTCAATAACTACTGATCTGCATTTAGGGCAGTCACCGAGGGGGCGGATTCACTAACTGTTGTTTTCCTAGTCTTTTCTTAAATGATTGCAAAGAATGTGGAAATTTATTGCACATCTCCCTTGGTAAGTTATTCCAATCCCTAACTCCCCTTCCTTTAAACGAATATTTACCCCAGTTTCTCCTCTTGAATTCCAACTTTACCCTCATATTGTGATCTTTCCTAATTTTAAGGACACCATTCAACATATTTGTCTACTGATGTCCTCGCATGGCATCTCTACAATGACAGGTTGGAACATACCACTTAGACGAACAGCTCGTCTCCTTTCTCCCAAGTCTTCCCAGCCCAAACTTTGCAACATTTTTGTAAAGCTACTCTTTTGTCGGAAATCACCCAGAACAAATCGAGCTGCTTTTCTTTGGATTTTTTCCAGGTCTTGAATCAAGTAATCCTGGTGAGTGTCTCATACACTGGAACTATAGTCTGGTTGGGGTCTTACCAGAGACTTACATCCTTACTACAACCCCTAAATACCCTCATAACCATGTGCAGAGATCTGTACCCTTTATTTACAATCATATTTATGTGATTACCCCAATGAAGATATTTCCTTACATTAAGATCCATTTATTTACAATAATCCCCAAAGGGAACTTTCACACCATCAACGCAGTGATTAAAACTGAGAGGACTTTTCCTATTTGTGAAACTCGCAACCTGACTTTTAAGCCCGTTTATCATCATACGATTGCCTACTGTCCATCTCACAGCATTATCGAGATCATTTTGCAGTTGCTCACAAACTTGTAAATTATTTATTACTCTGTAGAGAATAACATCATCTGCAAAAGGGCCTATCTCTGATATCAATTCTTTACACATATCATTGATATATATATATATAAGAAAACATAAAGGTCCAGTAATACTTCCTTGAGGAATTCCCCTCTTAATTATTACAGGGACAGATAAAGCTTTGCCTAGTCTAATTGTCTGAGTTCTATTTTATAGAAATATAGTCACCCATTCAGTCACTCTTTTGTCTAGTCCAACTGCACTCACTTTTGCCAGTCTTCTCCCATGATCTACCCTATCAAATGCCTTAGGCAGGTCAATTGCGATACAGTCCAATTGACCTCCTGAATCCAGGATATCTGCTATATCTTGCTGGAATCATACAAGTTGAGCTTCAATGGAATAAGCTTTCCTAAACCCAACTGCCTTCTATCAAACCAGTTTTTAATTTTGCAAGCATGTCTTATATAATCAGAAAGAAAGTTTTTCCCAAAGCTTGCGTGCAATGCATGTGAAACTGACTGGCCTGTAATTCTCAGCTTTGTTTCTATCACTTTTCCTTTATACATGGGGGCTACTCTAGCCATGGTATAGCCAGAGGGGGGGGGGGCACTCACCAAAATGTTTCCAAATATTTGCAGCATTGGAAAAATTGTGACATAATGTGAGCTGCATGTTAGCTCCTCATTCTGTGCCATATAAGTAATTATTTTGAAGAGGGACCATTTTGTCACCAAGAAGCCAAAACTATGTGCATTCTCGGTAAGTTATGAAAAAGATTTTTTTTCTAACACTAACAAGATGGATTGTGGATGCATGCCTAAGTTCTATAGGTAGGCCTATATATTTTGTCAAATGCCCGGTGACTGATTGGAACCTCAAATGGCACCATCAAAAGTGAGGGAAGCTGTTTTGTAATTGGCGGGCGTGATAACACATTTCCAATGGTTCTATCTTCCCATCAGGACTGCTGAGGCTTGAATGACAGTCAATGCATGAAACATTTTTAAAAAGGTAAGTCACGCTCTATTGATACTGGTTGTACTTAAAATACTAGATCCTGTTCCTTACCTTTCTTTAGTACTTTTGAGCCATAACCGCATCATTTATGGTGGTGTATTTTGAGTATCCAACCATTCTTCCAGCATACATTGTACCTTAAATGGTGAGAGGATGCAGTGGCGTACCCACAAAATAATTTCAGTGGGTATAATTCCAGGACAGTAGCGTGGATACAATGTTTCCTTGGAAGGGGTTGTGAAAAGGTCCTATATTTTTTATTTAGAATTTGCTTTATGTCCCACTGTAGGTCTTATGGTGATGATAGGAAAGGAAAGGACTAAGAGTCGGAAGGAAGCGGCCATGGCGTTAATTAAGTTACAGCCCAAGCATTTGCCTGGTGTGAAAATGTGCAGCCACGGAAACCATCTTTAGGGCTGCTGACAGTGGGGTTTGAACACAGTATCTCCCGGATGCAAGCACACAGCTGTGCGCCCCTAAGCGCATGGCCAACTCGCCCGGTTTATATGAAAAGAAAGCCGGTCCTACTGAGTGCGGTGACAGATCTTCAGTAGATATTGATGGCTTTGATTGTTACCATGTGCAATCAAACTTCTGTACTCTTAACATAAAATGGATGCAATATTGAATCTGTTCATAAAATTGATAATATTGTTTTTTCATTTGTGAGGAAGTAGAATCTTCATTTAATTGATCTTCTTAAAAAAAAAGGAACTTCTTTCGTACTATGCCCCTTGAAGGAGACTACCTTCCTGGTAGTAGATATCTCGATTACGGGAGACTCAAGAACAACTCTACTGCACTCACAAACAAGTCTGTATGCTCCCCATCCCCAAAGTTTCTTAACTTCTTCAGTGCCAGGATTCGAATGCAGGATGCCTTAAGTCCAAATCTAAAATAAGGAGACCTAAAAGTAACCAGCCGGCTCTGTGGTGTAGGGGTAGCATGTCTGCCACTTACCGGAGAACGAGGGGTCAATCCCCGGCCAGGACAGGTTTTTTTACCTGGATCTGAGGGCTAGTTCAAGGTACACTCAGCCCACATGCTTATAACTGAGGAGCTATCTGATGGTGGGATGGCAGCCCCAGGCTAGAAATCCAAGACTAACGGCGGAGAGGATCCATCGTGCTGACCGCACAACATCTCGTAATATGCAGGCCTTCGGGTTGAACAGCAGTCAGTTGTCAGGCGATGGCCTTTCGGGGCCTTTAAGCCATGGAGTTTGGTTTGGAAAAGTGAACAGAGAAAGAAGTGACACCCCTGAAAGGCTCTTTAGCTTCCAGATAGTTCTTCTGTCCGGCCTCATGCATTAAGGACAGTTCGAAAATGTACGCCTTAATAAATGCACCCCATAAAAACTTTGTAAAAATACTAACTGCGTCTATTTATAACAATAATCACAAACGCCTCCTTTTCATGTGGCTCAGTTGGTTGCGTTGCTGTCCTTCTGAGTCCGAGTTAAGGTTCAAATACTGGCTTGAGTCGGTGGCTCTTAAAAGGGTCATGAAATGGCAACTGCTCCGTGTCGTTGTTTTCAGGCATGTTAATAAAAATTATACATACGAATATTAGCATCACAAAACTGTAACTTTATACTACTGTATTCTGTATCCCAGGCTTGCGAGGGAAACTGATCAACAATTTTCTTTATGTTGCACCGACACAGATAGTTCTTATGGCAAATGTGGGATAGAAAGATCAGAGGAGTTGGAAGGAAGCCCCTGTGGCCTTAATTAAGTTACAGCCCCAGCATTTGCATGGTATGAAAATGGGAAACCACGGGAGAACATTATTAGGGCTGCCTAGAGTTGGGTTCGTATCCACTGTCTCCCGCATGCAAGCACACAGCTGCGAGGCCCAGAGAAACTAATCGCACAAGGTAAACACTACCTAGCATATGTTGTGGTATGTATTTTTCTTTACCAACTAACAAAATATCTATACCCATACGCTTTACAGGGTATATTTATTTATTTGTTTATTTATGTATTAGTGCCTTTCTTACAGTGGCGAAGTTAGGGCTTAAGGTCCTCTTGTGCACCTAACCACATACTAATCACAATCTTAAATAAAATACTGAGATACTCAAAATAGTTAAAACTACATAAATTATTAGAATTGAAATTAATTAAAATAAATTACTAACTAAATTAATATTAAAACTAATTAATATTAAAAACTCTTAAAAATGAACAATCCTCAGTCAAGCGCACATTCATACTTCAACCATTCAGTCAGCTGTCCTCAGCAGGTAGTCTCAGCAGATGACCTTAAATCGTGATATTAAAAAAAATCTAGTTTTGCTGACCTGAGCTGGCAGAGAATTCCATAATCTGGCACCAGTCATCACCAATGATCTATTAATTTTATTTGTGCGGTGCAGTGGAATAGAAAGTATGAATGAATGAATATTTTTTAATTCACCCCATCACTAGGTGTTCCAGGGGTGTCTGATTCAGGAACATTATCAGGTGTACACACAAAAACACACCAAAGTTTCATCGCTGTGGGATGTTTTCAAGCACTAAATTTTAAAATAAGGAAAGAAAAAGTTTTCCTAAAATGCAGTATTATGCAACTTAATAAAAATTCTTTCTATTTAACACACAGCTCATCCTTAATAAATTTATATGATTTACAAGAATCTACTCATAATATATTCTGTACATACACACATAATCAACACATAATTATATGGTATGTGGAATCACTTCAAATAACACGATGCAACTGCTATAAGATTTAAATTTACATTATTTTTTTCTTTCTTTTTTTTTTTTTACCCATTTTAGTACATAATGTGCATAACGACCTGCTGTGGCTTAACCAGATGCCACAACTTTTCAGAGTTCCTGAAGGGCCTTTAAAGCTACTGTAGCAATTCCAGGGCCCTCAGTGTTACCACTGTACTTCACCCCTACAGGCAGTCCCCAGCTTTGGCTGTCCAGTCTCCATAGAAAAAGAAATGGAATATATTCACAAATATTCTTTAGTTACAATAACCTGCACAGCTCGAATGTCCTCTAACATTTCTTTTCTCTTTGGTGTTTATTCTTTTCTTGAATATCTGTACAGATTTTGGAAAAGGATCAAACATTTCTGCAGTTAAACTCTTACACTCCTTCTCACCCTTCCCAATGAATTAAAATTTACCCCAATAGTTTCTGATAAAATCCCATCGAAATTTATACTTGTGGTCAGCCCTGCCAACATAATTAATTTCCAACAGAAGCTACTCATGTATTTCCCCCCAGGCTTCCTCTCCTGTATAGGCTCTATACCATGTGATTCAGCTGCCCCTTCCAATGTAGTTTCATTCAACACAAGTAAGGTGTGACATGGTTATAAAGTGGCTATACCCCTGCAGGCATACTATATGGTACCAATGTCCATTGAACACATTATGCATAAGATTCGGAACCCCACTGACAGGTTATATCATTCGCTCGCAAAACATGACGCCCTGAAATCATGTAGCGACATCCTTTGACTATGTAAGAATGTTAACGTGTTGTGCCTCATGATCGGGTGTAACAAAGAGGGGAATCAACACATAAGACAAGGTAATAGTGCAGTAATTAATGTCTTCAACACAGAACCAGATCGTGTATGTGCTCTAGTCTCGTCGTAGTACCAGCATATTCTCAGAAGTGTAGCGTAGCAGATGTGGTTAGATGTTATCCTGGCATTTGACAGAATGTGCCATCACCAGTTCAAATCCTGCATCTTTCAAATATTTTTGTATCTGTATGATGTTTGAATACATAAACACTGTCCCACGTTTGCCACATTGAAACAGTAAAACAACGCTATTATTCACCTTGTGCCCTGTGAATACTCCACTGGTTAGGGCCTGAATGTAATCTCTGCTGTCATTCAGCATGTTTTCCACAGAGGAATATGTTGGCAAGCTCCTTCATCTTGGGGGCACTGCGTCAGTACCAGGAAAAATATCCTGACAGGCGATGCTCGGCTGCTACAATATTTGGCAATGTTGAAATTTGATTAAGGACAACAGGCGTGATTTTCAAGCAGCCACCAGTTCATGATAGGCACGTTACATCGGGTGATAATAAGAGGCAGTTCTGGAAGCAGTTCATAATTATCCACACATCAGGACAAGGGCGACTGCACAACAGGTGAACACCAGGCAGCCATTCATCTAGCAATTACTGTGTGAACATAAATTTCATTCACAACATTTTGAGCTACACCAAGAGCTCCATGGGAGGGATTTTGAAACTCGAATGTAATTCTGTCTGTGGCTGTTAGGCAGGCTGAACAATGATGCAGCATTCGTATCACACATCTTGTTCTTGGAAGAATAATGCTTCCACAATAATGGGAACATCAATCATCACAATATGCACTACTGGAGTTCGGACAACCCTGACTGGGTGGGGCAGGTGGCCCATCAAGTACGATGGGGTGTGAATGTGTGGTGTGTAATCTTGGAGGATCACCTAATTGGACCTTGTTTGTTTGAGGGTCATTGGACGGGCCCATGCTACCTACGTATTTTATGTATCAGAAACTCCCACTGCAGCTGGAGGACGAGCCCTTGCACGATCGTTAGACGGTGTGGTTGCAACAGGATGGAGCTCCACCACATTCGAGTTTACCCGTTCGTAACCATTTGAACGAGGAACTGCCAGGGAAATGGTTAGCACGAGGTGGCCGTCTTCCTATGTCCGACAGATCACGGGAATTAACACCATTAGAGTTATCCTTGTGGGGCATTTAAAGAATTTTTTTTTACACTCAAGCACCAGAAAACCCCGACCAGCTGCGGCAACTCATCATGGATGCCTACCGAGCAATTACACCTTGAATGCTTCAGCGTGCAAGATGGTCTACTGGACACCGGACCCGAATGTACACAAACCAAAACGGTAATCACATCGAGCATTTGCTTCGAAAAAACATTGTCAGGGCAGTTGTGTTCCTATTATATAAAGTCCATATGTGTCTGGCCTGCTAACTAATCGGCCTTTCTGAGGCCAACAAACCCATTAACACACAATTTGCATGAAAGCGGGTATTGAACTTACATGACATGCGGTACGCATTAAACAAATATTTTGAAAATATGGAATCTTCACCCCTGGTTCGAACCTCCCATATCAGACCTAAGATCTCTCTGTCGTGCCTTTACCAACTATGCTACGGTTCTCTATGGCACACTGTGCAGCTTATAGCATGTATTAGGTTTACTGCCATCTCAATATCATGCCACAAGTGCGATAACAGGTATAACTTGAAAACAATATTCTCTTACCCATGGGTAACTAATGCAAATATTGAGCTTGAATTATTATTATTATTATTACTTTTATTATTATTATTATTATTATTATTATTATTATTATTATTATTATTATTATTATTATTATTATTATTATTATTATTATTATTATTATTATTTACATAGTTGAAAAATCATATTGTGGGTGAGGATATGTCATGAAACATGTGTTATACATAGATATTTATATGGTTTCCGTTAATGTAAATACCTGTAAATCAATATCACAATTTATTCTTACCTGTATATAAATTGTAATTCATAATTTTGAAGCACAGTGACTTCCAGAAAGGTATAGGCATGGGAACGATTGAGAATATTCTGTACATTATAATCTGTGCATTATGCAAGAAGATATATTTTTGTAAGGTTAATTTCTAGATGCCTGGCCAGCCACATATACAAGGATTGGGGCAAAAGTGATGGCAGCTATTTTTTTTCTTGTAGATATGTGACCGGATCACAAACATATATGTGTCATGTGGAAGTTCTGCAGGCATAGTGTGTATGCAGAACAAGAGATAGCTCTGTGAAAGCTCTGTGCGGCGAGGGCTGTGAAATTGTTCAGTTGGTGAGTGTCGTGTGAGATGGAAGTAACCCATGTTGAGCAGCATGCTTACATCAAAATAGAAGTTCTCCAAGGGAGAAATGCGATGGAATGTCACAGTGAGTTAGTGGAAGCCCTTGGAAATAATGCCCTACCATACCGTACAGCAGCACGGTGGGGTAGGAAATTTCAGCATGGACGTGTGTCAACCTTATGAATTCCAGCTGCTTTTCTACCTTTCAACTTTTGTACCATACTGCAAATGTAATTGTTATCATAGGTAAATTTTAATACATCTTTAGTATTAGTCACCTTCTCTATCTGGACATTATCCTTGTAACCAACAATCTTTACATACTGCTGACTGAATACTTCTGCCTTTTGAAGATCCTCGCATACACACTCCCCTTGTTCATTAATGATTACTGGAATGTAGTTCTTGGAACCTGTTTCTGCCTTAATGTACCTATACATACTCTTCCATTTTTCACTAAAATTTGTATAGCCACCAATTATGCTTGCCATCATGTTACATGTCGAGTATCCCTCGCTGAACATAATTAAATCATACTTAAATAACAGATATCAGTTTGTCTCAATTAAAAATAGGTATTCCACTTTGAAGAAAGTTACAACTGGTGTGTCACAGGGCTATGTCCTCGGTCCATTTTTATTCATTCTGGCAGTCAATGATTTACTGCAAAATGTCAAATGTCATGCTCTTATATCGTACGCGGATGATGCAACGTTAATTACAAAACACCAGAGCATCTCAGGTTTGCATCAGATGTCACAGGAAGCTCTTGCAACTGCAATGCATTGATTTTCATCCAATAGGCTGTTGTGCAGTCAGGATAAAACTCAATTTCTCACACTAGGATTATCCAAAGATATTGAAAGTCAGTCAGTCAAACTTTTGTGTTTTCATATTGATACCAAATTGAACTGGGAAACACACATTGATCACGTTTGTGAAAAAATATCACGAGTAGCCTATTTGATATGGAAATTGAGGGATTTAGTTAGCAGTGACTACCTAAGGATGGCATATTTTGGTCTGTTCCAGTCACTCGTTACTTATGGACTGTTATAATGGGGGCATTCTTCTTATGTATATAATATTCTTCTACTGTAATACAGAAAAAGGTTGTCCGAAAAATATGTAGTGCTGGTGCAATTGACCATTGTCAACCTCTCTTCATTAAGCTTAAAATACTGACAATTATAAATTTGTATATTTATATATCCTTGACCTATGTTAAAACAACATAAATGAATTCAGTACTAGGGAAAACATTCATCTTCATGATACTTGAAGTAAAGCAGGCATTGACATCCCAATTCACAGGCTGTCAAAAACTCCTCACTCACATAAAATCAGTTGTTTAAGATCATTTAATAAATTACCACATTCTGCACGGTCCACTCCTTTAAGTAATTTTAAAAGAAAAATGTATGATTGGTTAATAGAAAATTCATTTTATAATACCTCTGAATTCTTAGAAATGCATAATGTTAGTATTAAGTTTTAATGAAAGGTGTATGTTCATTTAGCCCTAGTAATATTAAGTACTAAATTATTATCAGTCGACGAAGACTATTTCATTGTATATGGTCAATGGCAAATAAAGATTCTTGATTCTTGATTCCGTATTTCACTTTTTCTTCCCGTGAGATTCAGTTTGTTCCATTAGGAATAAAGCTCCTAAATGATCATTTGTACCATTATTTTGAATTTGGTTTACATTTTGGTCAAGTTCACATACTTTAAATCATTTTTCTGATTTCATTACCATATCCTGCTTCTCAATATAACGATTGTTTTCCATAATCTGGCATTTGAAATCTCATCAATATACATTTAACATAGATACTCGCAGCCTTTCCTTGACACAGAAACGAGACTTGTAGGTACTTCTTGTCTGTTTGTGGGTGACGTAGATCAGTTATATGCTGAAGATATGGTATGTTCTTCGTTATCTGAATCAGAAATTTTACTAAATTTTGATGGCAATACATTATTTCTTGGAACTGTAGCCTTCTTGCGTTTGACACTTTTCGTTGTGAACAGGATATACACTAAAAACAGAAGGAAATTCGCTGGTGAGAATTCGCTTGATTGATATGCTTACACTGAAATCTGATGTATTCTCTCTTAAACCGCGCTCCGAGGGAAAATTTTCGAACTTCACATTTTCTTGCTTTTTTAGCGTTATCCAAAGTAAATAGAGGTACACAACAGTACACCATGCTTTTCAACCTACCGGGCGAGTTGGCCGTGCGCGTAGAGGTGCGCGGCTGTGAGCTTGCATCCGGGAGATAGTAGGTTCGAATCCCACTATCGGCAGCCCTGAAGATGGTTTTTCAGTGGTTTCCCATTTTCACACTACGGCCGCTTCCTTCCAACTCCTAGGCTTTTCCTATCCCATCGTTGCCATAAGACCTATCTGTATTGGTGCGACGTAAAGCCCCTAGCGTTTCAACCTCGTGGACACTCACCGCCAGAAACAATATGCACAATAAATTACATAAAATAAACACATCACAATTACTCCGTACATCACAATGTTAAAGTCCACCAAGAGCACAACAGAAACCTGACATTTAGCAGCCAAACCGTGAACACGGTCGGGCCGTCTCTTCAATAGCAAATTAGCAGCTATGTCCCGGCATTGTATATCTCGTAGGAAACGCTCTGGGGCGTTTTACACGTGATAGTGGTGAGGGCCTCCTCTATGAACCATGCGAACTTGCCGTGGTGGGGAGGCTTGCGTGTCCCAGTGACGCAGATAGCCGAGCCGCAGATGCAACCATATCGCATGGGCATCTGTTGAGAGACCAGACTAACGAATGGTTCATCAAAAGGGGGGTTGCAGCCTTTCGGAAGTTGCAAGGGCGGCAGTCTGGATGATTGACTGATATGGCCTTGTAATAATACTCAACATGGCTTAGCTGTGTTGATACTGCTACACGGCTGAAAGCAACGGGAAACTACAGCCGTAACTCCCAAGGACATGCAGCTCTCTCTGTATGAATGGTGTACTGATGATGGCTTCCTCCCAGGTAAAATATTCAGGAGGTAAACTAGTCCCCCATACGGATCTCCGGGTGGGGACTACATGAGAGGGGGCGATCATCAGGAAGATGGATACTGACATTCTGCCAGTCAGAGCGTGGAATGTTAGAAGTTTGAATCATTGGGGTAGGTTAGAAAATCCGAAAATGGAGATGGATAGACTAAAGTTAGATGTAGTTGGTATAAGTGAAGTACGTTGGCAGGAAGAAGAGGATTTTTGGTGAGGTGACTACCGAGTTATCAACACAAAATCAAACAAGGGAAATGCAGGAGTTGGTTTAATAATGAATAAGAAAATAGGGCAGTGGGTAAGCTACTACGATCAGCATAGTGAAAGAATTATTGTTGTCAAGATGGACAGCAAACCAATGCCTACCACAATAGTGCAGGCCTATATGCCGACTAGTTCAGCAGATGACGAGGAAATCAAAAGAATATATGAAGAGATAGAATATTTAATAAAATATGTAAAAGGTGACGAGAATCTAATTGTGATGGGAGACTGGAATGGAGTGGTAGGCCAAGGAAGAGAAGGTAATACAGTAGGAGAATTCGGATTGGGACAAAGGAATGAAAGAGGAAGTCAGCTGGTTGAATTCTGCACTGATCATAATTTAGTCCTTGCCAATACTTGGTTCAAACACCACAAACGATGGCTGTATACGTGGACAAGACTTGGAGACACTGGAAGATATCAAATAGATTTCATTATGATTAGGCAGAGATTCAGAAACCAGGTGTTGGATTGCGAAACTTTCCCAGGAGCAGACGTGGACTCTGACCACAACTTGTTGGTCATGAAATGCCAACTGAAGTTGAAGAAATTGAAGAAAGGAAAGAATGCAAAAAGATGGGATCTAGACAAGTTGAAAGAAGAGAGTGTGAGGGATTGTTTGAAGGAACATGTGGCACAAGGGCTAAATGAAAAGGCTGAAGGAAACACAATAGAGGAAGAGTGGATAGTCATGAAAAATGAAGTCAGTAGGGCTGCTGAAGAGATGTTAGGAAGGAAGAAAATATCAACTAAGAATCAGTGGATAACTCAGGAGATACTAGACCTCATTGATGAATGACGAAAATACAAGAATTCTAGAAATGAAGAAGGCAGAAAAGAAAACAGGCGATTAAGGAATCAAGTGGATAGAAAGTGCAAGGTAGCTAAGGAAGAATGGCTGAAGGAGAAATACAAGGATGTCGAAAGTTGTATGGTCCTGGGAAAGGTAGATGCTGCATACAGGAAAATCAAGGAAACCTTTGGAGAAAGGACATCTAGGTGTATGAATATTACCAGCTCAGATGGAAAGCCACTTCTAGGGAAAGACGACAAAGCAGAAAGATGGCAAGAACATATCCAACAGTTGTATCAAGGTAAAGATGTAGATAATTTAGTTCTAGAACAAGAAGAGGCTGTTGATGCTGATGAAGTGGGAGACCCAATTTTGAGGTCAGAGTTTGACAGAGCTGTGACAGACCTAAATAGGAACAAGCCACCTGGAATTGATGACATTCCTTCTGAATTATTGATTGCCTTAGGAGAAAGCAGCATGGCAAGGTTATTCCATTATTGTGTAAGATGTATGAGACAGGAGAAGTCCCATCCGATTTTCGGCAGAATGTTGTTATACCTATTACCAAGAAAGCTGGTGCTGACCGGTGTGAAAACTACCACACCATTAGTTTAGTATCTCATGCCTGCAAAAATTTAACACGCATTATTTACAGAAGAATGGAAAAAGAAGTTGAAGCTGAGTTGGGAGAAGATCAATTTGGCTTCAGAAGAAATGTAGGAACACGTGAAGCAATCCTGACTTTACATCTAATCTTAGAGGATCGAATCAAGAAAGACAAGCCCACGTACATGGCATTCATAGATCTAGAAAAGGCATTTGATAATGTTGATTGGACCAAGCTATTTAAGATTCTGAAGGTGATTGAGATCAGATACCGAGAACGAAAAATTATCTACAATCTGTATAAAAATCAGTCTGCAGTGATAAGAATCGAGGGCTTTGAAAAAAGAAGCAGCAATCCAGAAAGGAGTGAGGCAAGGCTGCAGTTTGTCTCCTCTCCTCTTCAATGTTTACATAGAACAGGCAGTAAAGGAAATCAAAGAGGAATTTGGAAAGGGAATCACAATCTAAGGAGAGGAAATCAAAACCTTGAGATTTGCCGATGATATTGTTATTTTATCTGAGACTGCAGAGGACCTCGAGAAGCTGCTGAATGGTATGGCCGAAATTTTGGGTAAGGAGTACAAGATGAAAATAAATAAGTCCAAAACAAAAGTAATGGAGTGCAGTCGAACGAAGCCAGGTGATGCAAGAAATATTAGATTAGGAAATGAAGTCTTAAAGGAATTAGATGAATATTGTTACTTGGGTAGTAAAATAACTAACGATGGCAGAAGTAAGGAGGACATAAGATGAAGACTAGCACATGCAAAGAAGAGCTTTCTTAAGAAAAGAAATTTGCTCACTTAGAATTAGAATTAGAATTAGAAAGTTGTTTTTGAAGACTTTCGTGTAGGGCGTGACATTGGATGGAAGTGAAACATGGATGATAACTAGCTCAGAAAGAAAGAGAATAGGAGCTTTTGAAATGTGGTGTTACAGAAGAATGCTGAAGGTGAGATGGATAGATCGAATCACGAATGAAGAGATACTGAATCAAATTGGTGAGAGGAGATCGATTTGGCTAAATTTGACAAGAAGAAGAGATAGAATGATAGGACATATCTTAAGACACCCAGGACTTGTGCAGTTGGTTTTTGAAGGAAGTGTAGGTGGTAAGAACAGTAGGGCTAGACCAAGGTTTGAATATTACAAGCAGATTAGAGCAGATGTAGGATGCAGTAGTTACGTAGAGACGAAAAGGTCAGCACAGGATAGGGTGGCATGGAGAGCTGCATCAAACCAGTCTATGGACTGATGACTCAAACAACAACAACAACAACAGTGGTGGGGGTAATGTTCGGCAGTGTTCGGCATTTCTATACGTCATGCTTCGGCTGTTGTTTGATTGGAGGAAGGGGTGTTGGTGTTGTAGGAGGAATTCGGTATAGTAGCCATTACTGATACAAAACAGCTGATTTTGACTTTTGCCTTGTACCATTAATTTATAATGGATTAAATACTGTTTCTCTTCTGTTCATAAAATACGATGTTGGTAAAAATAGCTGATTGTGAGCTTTTGACGCGGAGGTACCATTAATTTACAACGGATTAAATATCGTTTCCCTACTGTTCATAAAATACGATGTTGGTAATGTTGCATAAAGACCTAAAATTGATATGAAAATGCAATATCTTGGTCTAAAACACTTCTTTCGACCATGTGTCAGAGTGATAGTGATGTTTTGTCATTATTGGTACTGAATGAATCAAGAGCTACATTGTGCATTGACCAATACCTTGATGTAAATCCATGGTTACCTACACATATTATAATATAGGTACCTAGTGTACTGTAATTTTTAATTGTAATATTTTGCTTTCGGATGGATGTGTATAATGTGCTATGACTTCAATCAAATGACTCAATTGCGGTAGATTCATTATTGAATAGGTTGAGGTAGTCTATATAAACTTGTTAACATTTTGAGGATACAGTTTCCCTTTATGATGTTGTAATAGGTCTATATAGACCCTATACAATCGTTTGCCCTTCATTAACCTTTAAGTGGTCGCTATATGAGATTTTCTCTCACATTATTTTTTATTGTGATATTACTTCACAGTGATGAAAGGGAGGTGACTGTTCCCTCTTCTAGCTGAGTTTATAACTGTCGTGAGTAGAGCGATTCACATTTGAAGGGTAAGCACCCCCTCCCCTAGTCAGAACAATGGTTCCTATATATCCGTGCGCGCTGTGTGAGAGTTTCTCTCATCGCGCGACCAATGGCGTTGGTGTTATGTTGTAGTGGAGCGGAAAACTTACTCCTGTTGTACGCGTTAGTATTTGTATTATGAGCACTTCTTGTTTTTGAAAATGTTATTGTGTTCAGAAACCTTGTTTTTTTATGTAAATGTTACTAGATATAATGAATGTATGAGATTTTATTTTTTTTACAACTCCAGGACGGAAGTTATTTTTATGTACATTCGGAAGTTATTTTTATGTACATTGCATATGTTATTTTAAGTAGCAATTTGTGTCTTTAACAAACAGCTAATCATTTCATATTTATGTCCGGCTCCATGGCTAAATGCTTAGCGTGCTGGCCTTTGGTCACAGGGGTCCCGGGTTCGATTCCCGGCAGGGTCGGGAATTTCAACCATAATTGGTTAATTTCACTAGCATGGGGGCTGAGTGTATGTGTCGTCTTCATCATCACTTCATCCTCATCACAATGCGCAGGTCGCCTACGAGAGTCAAATCAAAAAACCTGCATCTGGCGAGGCGAACTTGTCCTCGGACACTCCCGGCACTAAAAGCCATACGCCATTTCATTTTCATTATTTCATTTTTATCAAAAATATATAAGGTAGAACTTGCGTTTGATTTCAGTGGTAAATTTCAGCCTTACGCCCCACAAAACTGTGAAAAATGTCACATTTATTTTAATGTGAGAGAAAGTCTCACGCGCGACCACTCGCGTTACATTTTGGCTAGCGACCGCTCGCGGGTTAATAACAAGGGTGCGACATTCCTTCAATCACTGCTTTTAGGGCAGTCGCCCAGGTGACAGATTCCCAATCTGTTGTTTTCCTAGCCTTTTCTCATATGATTGCAAAAAAATTGGAAATTTATTGAATATCTCTCTTGGTAACTTATTCCAATCCCTAACTACCCTTCCTACAAACGAATATTTACCCCAGTTTATCCTCTTGAATTCCAACTTTATGGTCATATTGTGATCTTTCCCACTTTTAAAGACACCATTCAAATTTATTCGTCTACTGATGTCATTCCAAGCCATCTCCCCACTGACAACTCAGAACATACCACTTAGACGAGAAGCTCATGTCCTTTCTCCCAAGTCTTCCCAGCCTAAACATTGCAACATTTTTATAATGCTACTCTTTTGCCGGAAATCACCCAGAATAAATCGAGCTGCTTTTCTTTGGAATTTTTCCAGTTCCAGAATTGAGTAATCCTGGTGAGGGTCCCATACACTGGAACCATACTCTAGTTGGGGTCCTACCAGTGACTTATATGCCCTCTCCTTTACATCCTTACTAAAATCCCTAAATACCCTCATACCCATGTGCAGAGATCTGTACCCTTTATTCAAATCATATTTATGTGGTTACCCCAAAGAGGATCTTTCCTTATATTAAGACCTAGGTATTTACAATGATCCCCAAAGGGAACTTTCACCCCATCGTTGCAGTAATTAAAACTGGGAGGACTTTTCCTATTTGTGAAACTCACAACCTGACATTTAACCCTGCTTATCATCATACCATTGCCTATTGTCCATCTCACAACATTATCGAGGTCATTTTGAAGTTGCTCACAATCTTGTAACTTATTTATTATGCTGTACAGAAAAACATCATCTGCAAAAAGTCTTATCTCTGATTCCACTCCTTTACACTGTGCCCGTTCGCATCTCGTAGACCAACAACAAAATGGCGGCGTAGGAAGGTATGGCCCATGCGATCTACTAAGGCAATGAACTTCGTATCAATGCAACGTATAGGAGGCTATGTACGTCACGGAAAGGATAGGTTTCGAAGACACTGGAGAACAGTAGAGGCTCATTTGAATTGTTTTAAAAAAAATATAGCAGCGGGTGAATTGTTTAACGAGACTCTAAAAAATTACTTTCATGTAGACAAGACGCAGATGCGAGCAGATCCACATATTCCAAGAATAGATTTGCCTACTGAAGAAGAATATTAATTATATATATTCGCGACAGCATATAATTAAAGTATTCATCGCTGTATGCCAGTAGATGAGCCGAGAAAGAAATATAAATATATAAATTTTGGTGATATACGACGGATTTGGAATATCAAGTAGCAACGTAACGATCGAAAGAATCGGAATTCACCATTGTGAAATATTTAATAACTACACACGAGAAGAATATAACTACCGTAGCAGTAAAAAATAATAATTATTTACGGAGAAAACTTTTTACAGAAAGAAAAACTTTAACGATTATTTAAAATAACAGAAAATGCAGAATATCATGACTAATTACTGCGCACAGGGAATTCTTTTCATTGTCAACAGATACATGATGATGACTGTCTGCTAATTCATCAAGATGGACCGAACTGGGGATATGTACCGTCGAATCAGATGACCAGGCGGAGATTATTGGACAGACCAACCAGTGGAGATGATGACGTTGGATGAGCATCGGCCAGCCGAAAGACCGGATGATACGAAGTCGTCTGACGAGCTATGTAACCAGCAGATGACCGTGAATGTCCAGTTCAGACAGAGATCCAGTTCTAATCTGAGGGTCTAGCAGCAAGTGAAGGACGGAGCAACCACCAGACCAGATGTAGCAACTGACGAGCTAAGTCCATACTTTTCTATAGTAGAGTAGTTTCTTGCAATCTGCACCCTCAATCTATATTGGCATGTGCTGAGAGTTTGGTGATTTATGAAGTAATTAAGAACGCGTGTGTAATATAAGTAATGTGTGAAATACTTAAGATTTTAAAATTAGATGGAAGTGATGAATTAGAATGACAATATGACATATACTAGATAATGCACTAGCACATCGACAGTGGAAATAATATCCGATAAGAGAAAGGTATGTTACTTGAGTAGAGCTAGAATCAATGAGTCTAAGTTACTAGTAAAGGTTCGATTAATCTCGTTTTACCTGAGTATAGTTTACGTCACGAATTACCTGCGCAATACGATGATCATTGACAAATTAAGTATTCCTTTCGTCAGAGAAAGAGGGCATATGAATTCATATTACTGTTATTAAAAATAGAGGTTATTGTCTGCGTATTTTGCTAAGCAATTCTTGAATATTTAGCATATGGTTTCGGAGTTATGGCTATATGCATGCGGCTAAATGGAAGCCGATAGGATGTTAAAGTATCGACGGTAGTGTATTGAAATGTGATTATATATTGATGAATGGTTTAAGTGAAGAGATTTAGTTATGTTCTACGGGAAGTGTAAGAATTGCTATTTGACGTGTTAATGATTCATTAGTAATATAAGGTGAGTTTCTATGCCATGTTTGAAAATATACGTCAAGAAGAGAATTCCGCGCAGATGACCATTTCAAGGTAAGGTAAACATGAATTATGTAGAATTGTGTATCGTGACAGTGATATTGTGTTTGACTTGGGTGAATAACAGGTACTGCGTAAGAGAGAGTGTTCATATATATGATGCAATAGACTCATGATTGATTATATATCTAGTATTTCGTGGAGCGGTGATCTTACAGGTTGATATGAAATACCTGCATTCTATACTATCCAAACACGTTCAGTAGCACGTATATAAATGAAATATTGAGACAGTGCAGATCATAAGAGTACATTGAGCCACTAATAGATGAGTGTGTAGATTAGAAACTATTCGAAGAGTTAGTTAGATTTTTTTTTATTTCTACTCAGATAAATATGATTTTAACTCAGTATATAAAAATGAAGAATATTACAATGGTTAGCTAGGAGCCAGATATCGTAGGCACGAGGGTGGTATTGCTTTAGCTCGTAAGTCGTTACTTGTTCACATTAGAAAGATATTACCTAACACTCGGAATTCAAACCTATGAAAGACTTTAACTTATGATTGGAAGGTCGGTGAACACTGCCACAATTTAATACACGCGAAAGTGTATACTTGGGAAACATGTCTCATATGTTGTGAGGATAACTTTAATAATTAACAGAGCAGTATTTACAATATGAAAATTTTATTTGATTCCTTGAATGCTCAATGATCGCAAATATTATTTAAAAAAATGTAATACTTTCGGAACATGGCTACGAAGGTTCACATGTGTATTTATTGGAATTTGAACTTATAAATGAGAGAATGTTAGCATTTTTTTTTAAGTTCCACTATTTTATCTTAAATGAGCCAGCGCTGACTCTAACTTATTTTCAAATGATGAGATAACACGGAATTAATACTACCCAGATTTCACCATATCTCGAACATTAATTTTTGTCAATAAATAATCTTATATATTTTCTTTAGAATGTGACTGAGTTATGATTTCTGTTCTGGTAACGTTTAGAGTTAAGTTAGTTGTTAAGTTTTCTAGATGTAAGCAATCGACAAGTTCTTACAAACGAAATGCGAGATAATTTCTAGATATCGGTCGTCATTCTCGTGGATATTGATACTCCCATCACGAGTACCCCAGCGGCCAATTTCTCTTCCGAAACCACGTTAAATAATTACATATAAAATCTCAGATTTTATGGGCGGAAAAAGGATACCCTGAGAAGAATTAATGAGCTACCGGGACAATCTTGCACTGACCGTTGCAAGAGCGGGTGCAAGTAGTTAAAATGGCTGCCCAACTGTGGGGCAATTGAAGAGAAACACACCGTGGGAAAGTTATTAAAATGACGCCGCAATGTGTGACGATTTGAAGAGAAAGACACCGCGGGATCATTGAATATTGGTTGCCAGAGGTAATTTTTGACATCATAACGTGATTTAAAATGGAGAAAGATGCCGTGGGAACTGTTGGTTGCCAAAGAATAAAATGCCGCAACAGTGGAGCGAGTGAAGAGAAATACACCGTGGGAACGCCAAATAAAGTGAAAAAAGTATTGGAAACGGTCTTCACTTTGAAATAAATTAAATGTCGCATTAATGGTTGGCGCCTGAAGAGAAACACATCGCGGGAGTGTATGAAAATAGTCTGATAATTTATATTACTTAATAGGCAATCATGTGACGAAGCTCGAAATGTAGGTATCGGGTATAGAAAACATGTCACTAATGTATTGAGTAATTTATTAATTATTACCACATGGCTGAACCTGTGAAGATATATTAATAAGGAATTATTGTATTTATTAGATGAATGCTTCTTTTTACTAATAATAATCTAGGGTAAGGTGATTTTAAGTCAATATGAAATGATACATAGTTAATTTTAATTATGGTATAGGCTGATGGCCATACATATAAATATGGAATGCAGCATAACGGAATTTTAATTTATTTATTTCGTAACATGTTCCGAAATGTGAACGAAATCATAGATTTGAACTCTTGGTCTGGTTGTTGTTGGTCTATCTGGTGAGATGGTGCCGATCTCCAGGAAGGTCCATCAATATTATTATTTACTGAAGAGAAAACTTCAAACTAGTGCATATAGTGCAAACCTTGAACTATTTTTAAACCTTGTAGACTAAGTTATTGTGGTGTGTGTGATATAATATTTAATATTTTGTGAACTTAGAGGACTGTTAGGCAAATAAGTGATTTTTAACAAAATAGAGAGCTTAATATAAACTTTGAGATATTATAACGAATATATAAAAAACGACATAAAATGGCAACACAGGGTAGAGTTCAGACAAGAAGAGAACAAGAAGAGGAGATGAGAAGAGCTCAAGAGAAACAAGAGGGAGCGCCATTATGGTTTCTCGAATATTTGAAGCAACAACAAGAAAAAGAGAGGAAACTGGAAGAAAAAGAGAGGAAACTGGAAGAAGAAAGACAGAAGGAGAAACAGGAGCGTGAAGAAAAAGAGAGGAAGCTGGAAGAAGAGAAGGAAAGAAGACGGACAGAAAAGGAACGAAAGCAACAAGAACAACGTGAAGAAAGAAAGAAAGAGCATTATGAGTTGATGCAAGAATTGCACAAGAAACAAGAAGAATGGCAACAGAAACAGAAAGAATCTTTAGAAGAATTTGTTAGGAAAATAGAAGACGAACATAAAGGGATGATCGTGGAGCTACGCAAGAAACAAGAGGAAGTGACTGAAGAAACAGCGAAGACACGGTTAGAAGTAGGTGAAGTTAAGAACGAAATTCAAAACATGCAGATGAGGTTGACTGAAACCATGGAAAATAGAAACAGGGAAATACACGAGGAAATAAATAAAATAAATGAAATGGTAACGGAGAACCAGGAAACAATCCGAAAATTGGAGCAAGAGAAAATAGATAATATAACAGCTAGTATGCAAGGATTAAATCTAAGACAGCAAGACCTAGATGAAAAATATGACCAAGCTGCGACCAAAGTAGCGCAGAAAATTGATGAATTGAAGCAGAAAATAGAAGATAACAAGCTGGAATCGGAACGAAAAATTGAAAAGACAGAAGAGGAGATGAAACAGATTAGAAGAGAAATACAAGAGATGAAGGTGGAATCGCACACGGCAAAATCAATGGGCTCAAGCTCTAGTGATAGGCAGAGAGCAGTAGAGGTACAGATTAATGAGAGAGAGAACACACCTTCAGGGATAAGTGACCCATGTAGAAGAGATATGGAAATATTAAACAGTAGTAATCAAAGTGAAGGAAGCACGATAATTAATATCATTAAAAATTACGACGACCGCCCAAAACATTTTGACGGTTCGGTTAAGACCTCACCGAAACAATTCCTTAGGGACATAGAGGAATATTTTAGGGAAGGAAAAATTCAGGAGGAAAAGAAATTGAGAATTATCGAAAAACATCTGGACGGGAACCCAAATATTTGGTTCCAGGCTTTCAAGTACACATTCCATAACTATGACGAGTTTAAGGTAGCTTTCCTGAAGAAGTTCTGGGATCCTGAGATCCAGCAACAGCTAAGATTAGAGCTGTATTCAAGGAAATTTTCGACTGCAGGCCAAACTCGCTTTAGTGATTTCTTCTCCCTACAATTTCATCGTTTTCAGGACTTAGATTCTCCACCTAGCGAACTGGAGGCAATTAAAACTATTCAGAGGCAATTACCACTCGAAATACAAAGATTATTAGCAGCCTCTGATATACAAACTGCTATTGACATGGAGAGACGATTAAGACAGATCGACCTAACGTCATCCTGCTTAATAGAGAGGAACCCCAGAAATATAAGACAAATAGAAGCAGTCAATACGCTCAGCTCCGAAATCACTAACCAAGGACTAGATAAGGGTCATGAAATTAGGACAGAAGATTGTGTTAGAGCCCAAAACAAAGAACCAAGAAAATGTTATTGTCAGTATAGTGGTCAACAGCACGGAAGATGTGGGCAAATTGGAAATAGAAATAGTTTCCAGTATAGGAGTAACATTCGATATGGGAACAATAGAAGTCGACCATATCACAGGAACAGAAGGCGATACGATGAGAGGAGAAGACCTGCACAATATAATCAAAATGAAGAGAATAGGCGATATCTTCAAGAGCTAAGAGAAGAGAGACAAAATAGGAGCCGATGGGAGGAAGCCATCAAAAATAAGGATATAAACGGCGACCTCGAAGGCGCAGAAAGTCTCGAACTTCAAAATTATAAACGAAGAAGACAGGAAGAAGGTTGGAAGGAGCATGAAAATCATGGGAACACAGAAATTTCCCAAACATCTGAGCGAAAAAAAAAACGCCGATGATGAACTAGTTAAACACGAAATTGTAAATATTAAACCGTTAGTGAATATTGTCAAAATTCGCAGTTGGGTAGTAGCACAAATAGATCATTGGGACATTCAACCTGAAGATTTAATTAAAGAAGATACTTGTCACGAAACTCAACCTAAATTCAAGTTACCAGTAATAGTTGTGAGAGTGTTCAACACCCGATTGTACTGTTTAGTGGACTCTGGAGCTAGCATAAGTGTAATGTCATATATCTTATTCCAAGAGCTAAATCAGAAAATACAGATACCAATCATACCTGTATCTGGTGTAAAAATCCGAGGCATAATTCCAGACAAGTCTGTTGAATGCAAGATACAAGCCTACTTAAGTATAAAGATCGGAAAATATGAATTTGAGCATCCATTCATGGTTATGAAGAAAATAAAATACAACGTCATTTTTGGAATAGACTTCATGATAAGCTCTAGGATGACAATTGATATGGATAAGGGTGAAATTCGATTTCCAGTGGTAGAAAATGATGGAAATAAAACTGTAGAAAGAGTTCAAATTAGTAGCACACTTGAAGAAAACGAATGGTTGAAGATCGAGGGAAAAGAAGTGGATCTATTGGACGGAGAGAGCCAAGAACTAGAAGAAAGAGATCTTAACACAGAATTAGAGCCGGAATTGGTCATGAGAATTGAAGAGATAGTTGCAATCGAAGAGGAGAGCTATGAAAAACCCGAAATTTGGGAGGCTATCATTCAAGCTGCGGTATCTGCAGAAGAAAAACGAATATTGTACAACATCATAAACAAATATATTGAAGTTTTTAGTGATAAACCAGGGCAGATTCCTAACTACAAGTACAAACTGATAGTTACTGACTGGACGCCATATAAGGGAAAAATATATGATGTGCCAGAGAAGTATTTCACTGAAGTTAAACAAATCATCGAGGAAATGTTAGTTGATGGATTGATCGTGAAGACTACCACACCATTTCTGAACCCTATAGTAATCGTAAAGAAAAACAACGGAAAACTGCGTTTGTGCCTCGATGCGCGAGTCCTAAATTCCAAACTGATTCCAGAGTATAGTCAGGCCCCTAAAATTAAGGACATTGTGAAGAGATTTCGAGGTCAGAAATATTTTACGAGTATGGACTGCACAGCTTCATTTCACCATATTGTACTTGAAGAAAAGTCACGGTTATTAACAGGTTTTATGTTTAATAACCAAACATATGCCTATTGTCGGTTGCCTTTCGGATTAAAGGTCAGTTCGGCAGTATTGATAAGGGCACTAGACAGAAGCCTAACGAGTGAAGTAAAGGACTTTGTAAATTGTTATGTTGATGATCTAGTCTTTGCGAGCACTACCTTCGAAGAACACTGTGTCAAATTGGAAAAGCTATTAAGTAATTTACAGAGAACTGGCTTCAAAATAAATTTATCAAAATCTAAATTTTGCCAAAGCCAAGTACTTTTTGTAGGTCACGTGATCGATGGAGAAGGGATAAGACCAAATCCCGTAAAAATAAAGGCAATATGCGATTTCCCAAGGCCGACTAAAGTAAAGCATATAAGGCAATTTCTTGGGTTGACTGGATTCTTCTCAGACCATTGTGAAGGTTACACAGATACGGCTGCACCGTTACAGAACTTGCTAAAGGTCAACAATAAATGGAAGTGGAATGATGAGGCAGAAGAAGCATTCATCAACATGAAAGAGCTGATGAAGAAAAGTATCAAACTGGGATATCCTGATTATCAACAGAGATTCATAATTCAAGCTGATGCATCACATGTTGGTGTAGGAGCATGCCTATATCAAGAAGATAATGAAACCAAAAGACGAACTTATTTGGCATTTACCAGTAGGAAACTTAGAAAACATGAGCAACATTATACTACTACTGAGCTTGAACTACTCGCAATAGTGCACGCATTACAACATTGGAGACGTATAATTTATGGCTACCCAGTAACAATACGGACAGACCACAAGGCGTTGACTTTTGGGTTAAAAGCCGTCATGATCAGCGAAAGGATAACGCGATGGATGTTATTCACGCAACAGTTTGACCTAAAGATTGAACATTGCAGTGGAAAGGAAAACATCTTAGCTGATGCGTTAAGTAGAAACCCACATGAAGGTGAAGAACATGTGCTAGCAATCGAACTGGATATTCAAGACGAACAACTACTAAGAAAGTTAGAGAATCTGAGAGAATTTCAAGAATCTGACCAGAAATTAAAGATCATCATCGATAATTTGGTTAACAGGGAATCAACGCCAGAACTCACAAAGAAATATGAAATCGTAGACGGAATACTATTGAAAGTAGTGGACAAGATCAGTAACAGCAAAAGAATTGTAATACCGGAAGAGCTACAAAGAGAATTAATCTGGCATACTCACAAGATGACAGGACATGCTGGTATAGACAAGGTTATAGGGACAATAATGGAGAAATTCACGTGGAATGGATTACGAAGATCAGTAAGAAACATAGCAAAAACATGCGATGTGTGCCAGAGAGTAAAGCATAACAATTACACATGCGGACAAAAACGGATCCCAATTATACCATCTAGAGCTCAGGAAATTTATGCAATAGATATTTTTGGAAAGTTGCCCACTGCTAGGAAGGGAAAGAAATATATACTAGTGGTTATCGACATATTCTCTAAATATATTTCATTGCAAGCCATACAGAGAGCCAATACTAAACAAGTTTTACACGGCATCATTAATAAGACATTTCCTGAAATGGGAAAACCGGAGAGGATCCTTACTGATAGAGCAACACAATTTATTTCAGTTATGTTCCGCGAACGAATAAGAAATGAGGGCATCAAGCATACGTTATGCTCAGTTCGTCATCCAGCAGCTAATCCCGTAGAGATATATATGAAGGAGATCGCTAAATTCGGGAGAATATATTGTAGTCAACAACATTGGAAATGGATAGATATGTTAGATATCATAGCTGAAAGTTTAAACAACACGGTTAATCAATCAATAGCCCAAATTCCTAGCGTAGCCCATAAAAATGTTCACCCACAGAGAACATGGGACAGCATTTTCACTATGCAGCTAGAGAAAAAGCCAGATCCTCAAGAAATAAATCTAAAGATCCAACAGAGACTCAAGGATCAGTCTCAAAAACGGTTAAGAAGGCTACGGAATAAGAAGTTCCATCCACATTTCAAACAAGGAGATCTAGTTCTGGTTAAGACTGCACCAATATCAAATGCACCAGCAAAAATATGTGCTAAATTTCTGCCGTTATACAATGGTCCCTACAGAATCGAACGCGTACTTGGGAATAATGCGTACGAAATAGCAAGTTTAAATGGCAAATATCGTAACGTACATAATGCATGCAATATCAAGTTGTACTTCCAAGAGAATCAGCAAATGTAATAAGAACTTAAGAGATAAGAAAGTCTAAAGCCATTAAATGACCTACCATTGTGAAATGCGCAAAGAGGAAGGAATAAATATCTTTATTACGACCACTAGAATGAAGAAAATGCAGTTGCCAAATACATGGTTACGGGACATGTAAACAAATTAATGCAACTAGGACGTAATCGATATCAATCTGCTGATATTCGATAATCGAATAGATAATATCGCAATGGCAGAGAATATACGAGATGCAAAGTCACATTTGAGATTCAAGTTAACAATGAGAAAATATATCGTGACCAATATATTTTCTTCATGCCAGGGGGATTAAATGTGCCCGTTCGCATCTCGTAGAACAACAACAAAATGGCGGCGTAGGAAGGTATGGCCCATGCGATCTACTAAGGCAATGAACTTCGTATCAATGCAACGTATAGGAGGCTATGTACGTCACGGAAAGGATAGGTTTCGAAGACACTGGAGAACAGTAGAGGCTCATTTGAATCGTTTTAAAAAAATATAGCAGCGGGTGAATTGTTTAACGAGACTCTAAAAAATTACTTTCATGTAGACAAGACGCAGATGCGAGCAGATCCACATATTCCAAGAATAGATTTGCCTACTGAAGAAGAATATTAATTATATATATTCGCGACAGCATATAATTAAAGTATTCATCGCTGTATGCCAGTAGATGAGCCGAGAAAGAAATATAAATATATAAATTTTGGTGATATACGACGGATTTGGAATATCAAGTAGCAACGTAACGATCGAAAGAATCGGAATTCACCATTGTGAAATATTTAATAACTACACACGAGAAGAATATAACTACCGTAGCAGTAAAAAATAATAATTATTTACGGAGAAAACTTTTTACAGAAAGAAAAACTTTAACGATTATTTAAAATAACAGAAAATGCAGAATATCATGACTAATTACTGCGCACAGGGAATTCTTTTCATTGTCAACAGATACATGATGATGACTGTCTGCTAATTCATCAAGATGGACCGAACTGGGGATATGTACCGTCGAATCAGATGACCAGGCGGAGATTATTGGACAGACCAACCAGTGGAGATGATGACGTTGGATGAGCATCGGCCAGCCGAAAGACCGGATGATACGAAGTCGTCTGACGAGCTATGTAACCAGCAGATGACCGTGAATGTCCAGTTCAGACAGAGATCCAGTTCTAATCTGAGGGTCTAGCAGCAAGTGAAGGACGGAGCAACCACCAGACCAGATGTAGCAACTGACGAGCTAAGTCCATACTTTTCTATAGTAGAGTAGTTTCTTGCAATCTGCACCCTCAATCTATATTGGCATGTGCTGAGAGTTTGGTGATTTATGAAGTAATTAAGAACGCGTGTGTAATATAAGTAATGTGTGAAATACTTAAGATTTTAAAATTAGATGGAAGTGATGAATTAGAATGACAATATGACATATACTAGATAATGCACTAGCATATCGACAGTGGAAATAATATCCGATAAGAGAAAGGTATGTTACTTGAGTAGAGCTAGAATCAATGAGTCTAAGTTACTAGTAAAGGTTCGATTAATCTCGTTTTACCTGAGTATAGTTTACGTCACGAATTACCTGCGCAATACGATGATCATTGACAAATTAAGTATTCCTTTCGTCAGAGAAAGAGGGCATATGAATTCATATTACTGTTATTAAAAATAGAGGTTATTGTCTGCGTATTTTGCTAAGCAATTCTTGAATATTTAGCATATGGTTTCGGAGTTATGGCTATATGCATGCGGCTAAATGGAAGCCGATAGGATGTTAAAGTATCGACGGTAGTGTATTGAAATGTGATTATATATTGATGAATGGTTTAAGTGAAGAGATTTAGTTATGTTCTACGGGAAGTGTAAGAATTGCTATTTGACGTGTTAATGATTCATTAGTAATATAAGGTGAGTTTCTATGCCATGTTTGAAAATATACGTCAAGAAGAGAATTCCGCGCAGATGACCATTTCAAGGTAAGGTAAACATGAATTATGTAGAATTGTGTATCGTGACAGTGATATTGTGCTTGACTTGGGTGAATAACAGGTACTGCGTAAGAGAGAGTGTTCATATATATGATGCAATAGACTCATGATTGATTATATATCTAGTATTTCGTGGAGCGGTGATCTTACAGGTTGATATGAAATACCTGCATTCTATAGGCTACTATCCAAACACGTTCAGTAGCACGTATATAAATGAAATATTGAGACAGTGCAGATCATAAGAGTACATTGAGCCACTAATAGATGAGTGTGTAGATTAGAAACTATTCGAAGAGTTAGTTAGATTTTTTTTATTTCTACTCAGATAAATATGATTTTAACTCAGTATATAAAAATGAAGAATATTACAATGGTTAGCTAGGAGCCAGATATCGTAGGCACGAGGGTGGTATTGCTTTAGCTCGTAAGTCGTTACTTGTTCACATTAGAAAGATATTACCTAACACTCGGAGTTCAAACCTATGAAAGACTTTAACTTATGATTGGAAGGTCGGTGAACACTGCCACAATTTAATACACGCGAAAGTGTATACTTGGGAAACATGTCTCATATGTTGTGAGGATAACTTTAATAATTAACAGAGCAGTATTTACAATATGAAAATTTTATTTGATTCCTTGAATGCTCAATGATCGCAAATATTATTTAAAAAAATGTAATACTTTCGGAACATGGCTACGAAGGTTCACATGTGTATTTATTGGAATTTGAACTTATAAATGAGAGAATGTTAGCATTTTTTTTTAAGTTCCACTATTTTATCTTAAATGAGCCAGCGCTGACTCTAACTTATTTTCAAATGATGAGATAACACGGAATTAATACTACCCAGATTTCACCATATCTCGAACATTAATTTTTGTCAATAAATAATCTTATATATTTTCTTTAGAATGTGACTGAGTTATGATTTCTGTTCTGGTAACGTTTAGAGTTAAGTTAGTTGTTAAGTTTTCTAGATGTAAGCAATCGACAAGTTCTTACAAACGAAATGCGAGATAATTTCTAGATATCGGTCGTCATTCTCGTGGATATTGATACTCCCATCACGAGTACCCCAGCGGCCAATTTCTCTTCCGAAACCACGTTAAATAATTACATATAAAATCTCAGATTTTATGGGCGGAAAAAGGATACCCTGAGAAGAATTAATGAGCTACCGGGATAATCTTGCACTGACCGTTGCAAGAGCGGGTGCAACACATATCATTGATATATATAAGAAAACATAAATGTCCAGTAATACTGCCTTGAGGAATTTCCCTCTTAATTATTACAGGGACAGATAAAACTTCGCCTACTCTAATTCTCTGAGTTCACCGGGCGAGTTGGCCGTGCGCGTAGAGGCGCGCGGCTGTGAGCTTGCATCCGGGAGATAGTAGGTTCGAATCCCACTATCGGCAGCCCTGAAAATGGTTTTCCGTGGTTTCCCATTTTCACACCAGGCAAATGCTGGGGCTGTACCTTAATTAAGGCCACGGCCGCTTCCTTCCAACTCCTAGGCCTTTCCTATCCCATCGTCGCCATAAGACCTATCTGTGTCGGTGCGACGTAAAGCCCCTAGCAAAAAAAAAAAAAAAAAATTCTCTGAGTTCTATTTTTGGCAGTAGTCTCCCATGATCTACCCTATCAGATGGCTTAGATAGGTCAATTGGGATACAGTCCAATTGACCTCCTGAATCCAGGATATCTCCTATATCTTGTTGAAATCTTACGAGTTGAGTTTCAGTGGAATAACCTGTCCTAAACCCAAACTACTTTCTATCAAACCAGTTTCTAATTTTGCAATCATGTCTTATATAATCAGAAAGAATGCTTTCCCAAAACTTACATGCAATGCATGTCAAACTAACTCACCTGTAATTTTCAGCTTTCGTGCCTATCGCCCTTTCCTTTATATACAGGGGCTACTACAGCAACTCTTCATTCATTTGGTACAGCTCCTCATGCAAACAATAATCAAAAAGGTACTTAGATATTGTACTATATCCCAACCCATTGTCTTTAGTATATCCCCTGAAACCTTATGAATTCCAGCTGCTTTTCTAGCTTTCAACTTTTGTACCATACTGTAAATGTAATTGTTATCATAGGTAAATTTTAATACATCTTTAGTGTAAGTCACCTCCTCTATCTGGACATTATCCTTGTAACCAACAATCTTTACATACTGCTGACTGAATACTTCTGCCTTTTGAAGATCCTCGCATACACACTCTCCTTGTTCATTAATGATTCCTGGAATGTAGTTCTTGGAACCTGTTTCTGCATTAAAGTACCTATACATACTCTTCCATTTTTCACTAAAATTTGTATGGCCACCAATTATGCTTGCCATCATGTTATTCTTAGCTGACTTCTTTGCTAGATTAAATTTCCTAGTAATTTCCTTCAATTTCTCCTTACTTCCACAGCCATTTTTAACTCTATTCCTTTCCAACCTGCACCCCTTTCTTAGTCTCTTTAATTCTCTGCTATAATAATAGTGGATCTTTAACATTTCCTACAACCTTTAAACGTACAATCTTATTTGCAAATTTTTTAACAATTGCTTTAAACCCATCCCAAAAATCTTTTCCACTGATCAGAGTTACTTATTAAGAACTCCCTCATGCCTGTGTTATGAGAGATATGGTACTGCCTAATAGTCCTAATTTTAATATCTTCCTTTCTTTCACATTAATTTTTAACTACCACAAAGAGAGCTTCGTGACCACTAATACCATCTATTACATCGGTTTCTCTATAGAGCTCATCTGTTTTTACCAGCACCACATCCAGAATTTTCTTCCCTCAAGTTGGTTCTATCACTTTCTGAATCAGATGTCCTTCCCATATTAACTTACTTGCAATTTGTTAGTCATGCTTCCTGTCGTTCGCATTACCTTTCCAATTGACATTTGGTAAATTGAGATCACCTGCAACAATCATCTTCCTTTCCTCATTGCTTCCCACATAGCTGATTATCCTATCAAATAATTCTGAATCAGCGTATGCGCTACCCTTTCCCGGTCTGTACACTCCAAAGACATCAAGTTGCTTGTTATCTTTAGAGATGAGCCTTACACCCAGAATTTCATGTTTGTCAACTTTAATTTCTTCGTAGCTTACAAATTCTTCTTTCACCACAATGAATATTCCCTCACCTACAATTCGTACCCTATCTCTATGATGCACACTCCACTTCCATGAGAAAATTTCTGCATCCATTATATCATTTCTCAACCATGTTTGACTCTTATTACAATATCTGGTAAGTATATATCTGTTAAATTACTTAATACTATTCCTTTCTTTACAATACTTCCACAGTTGAGCACTAGCATTTTTATGTCATCCCTGCTTGATTTCCAGTTCTCTGTTCCCTTATCACCACTCCATAGGTCACCCTGTTTCCCTGAATGTACCTTCCGATAACCCTTCTAAACAAACTTCCTAACTGCATGGGGTAGAAATTTACAAAGAGGGCCGCAAGGATTATTACATGACATGTAACTTTAAATGCTCCTATTCTCACCTGAAAATGATTGTGGAACAGATATTTGTTCAATATGCTTGCCAGGGACTAACCCGCCTGTCCAACCAACAATACTGTTTTAGGAGCCATAGTCCATTGCTTATGTGGTACTGTAACTGTGATTGGTTGACATTTGGAAGAAGATGACATCATTGGCTCCTAGGACGAAGTTGAGATTTTGTAATTATTAACCTTTGCAGAAGAAGTAAATTTACGAAGTGGCCAGTGAAGTTTAAAAGTGTCATTGCGTAGGACGATAACCTTACACTTTCTCATTTCCTCCTTTAATCTCGAGGAAAATGGCGAGAAATAAAAGTCATTTATTATCTTTAATATATATATATTTGTACATCCAGGCCAATCTTTGCTATAAGAACAGTGGCCCCTTTGGGGCCACACTCCCTTTCAGAGGCTCTTTTCTATTGTTGCCGCACATAATGTTGCACGGCAAGTAAAAAGGTAATTTAGTAGATGTAACCTATCTTTGCACATCCAGGCCAATCTCTGTCACGAGAAGAGTGACCCCTTCAGGGCCCCACTCCCTTTGGGGCTACATTCCCTTCAGAAGGATCTTTTCTACTGCCGCAGCGCATACTGTCCGCATGGCAAGAAAAAGAAGTATAGCCATATGAAACCAACAAGCAACATTTGGCAGCATTGTCGTTCCTCTCGGCACTCCCTCTCAGCGCTACTAGTGGGACAGTCAACTGGCGTACGTCACTTAGTGGTGGCTTGTGTTCCTAATCCTTGCAGCCCTCTTTGTAAAGTTATGCCGCCCGAGCTCGATAGCTGCAGTCACTTAAGTGCAGCCAGTATCCAGTAATCGGGAGATAGTGGGTTCGAACCCCGCTGTTGGCAGCCCTGAAGATGGTTTTCCATGGTTTCCCATTTTCACACCAGACAAAAGCAGGGGCTGTACCTTAATTAAGGCCATGGCCGCTTACTTCCCATTCCTAGGTCTTCCCTATCCCATCGTCACCATAAGACATATCTGTGTCAGTGTGACGTAAAGCAAATAGCAAAACAAAAAAAAGTTATGTCGCTCAGGGCTCAAATACGTAACCCTCGTGTCGATATATTTACTGGCACGTAACATTAATTCTGCGAGACAAAACTGCAGCACCTCGCCATCTCCAAAAGCTGTGAAAGTAGTTAATGGGACGTAAAACATTGAATCATCATCGTCATTACAGGTACTGGTATTTTTAGCATGTAACCACGGTTTTGCCCACGTTTATTAATTAACCATTGAATGTTTTTAAGCATTTATTTATTTATTTTCTAAATTTATTTATACACATCGTTTTTAAATAAATTGTATGAAATACATTATTTTACCTTAGTTTCACCCCTTCTCACCCCAATGCCTAGGGGACTGAACTTGGACTTAAAAGATATCTGCAGTGTTCCTATTCATTTCAGTGACCCGATAACCATAGATTTTGCATTGATATTGGTTGTTTTCTACTATTTTTATTTCACCTACTTTCCAACCCTGACCCTAGGGGTGTCTTATCCCACAGTACTTTCTTTCCAGATAGTAAGTCGTATGTGTAACCTACCAAATTTGTATGATGATGCTTTTTGTTTAAAGGGGCCTAACATCTAAGGTCATCAGCCCGGTTTGTTTGAGAGCAGTGTTGGAACAGACACAGTAACGGTATACATATTCATCTGTAAATTCTGTCATACCGGGCAAGTTGGCCATGCGGTTAGTGGCGTGCAGGCTTTCATAACCAGGTCTGCTGCAAGTTGTATTGAACAACTCCTCAGTTGTTCTCATGAGGTTAAGTGAACCTCATTCAAGCCCTCGGTTCAGTATTAACATATTCGGATTTGGGTTCTTGGTCACATAGTTGTAAGCTTGCATTATGGATAGGGTGGGTTCGAATTCCACACTCAGCAACTCTGCAGATGGTTTTACCGGGTGAGTGGCTGTTCGATTTTGGCTAGGCAGTTATAAGCTTGCATTCGGGTGATAGTGGGTTCGAACCCCACTCTCAGCAGTCCAGATGATGATTTTCCTTGATTTCCCATTTTCGCACCAGGCAAAAGTTGGGGCTCTAATTTAATTAAAGCCATGGATGCTTCCTTCCCAATCCTAGCACATTTCCATCCCTTCGTCACCATAAGATCCATCTCAAACCCTCAGACCTGGAATCTGATCTGCGCTGATGGCCAGTCATATATTTTATTGCTGGAATAATAAAATTTTGTTGGTCCCTTTCCCTTTAGAGTTCCTGGGTTAAACACAGTGCAGTACAAAGAGAGAAACATTCATTTTTATATACACAGATTATTATTATTATTATTATTATTATTATTATTATTATTATTATTATTATTATTATTATTATTATTATTATTATTATTATTATTATTATTATTATTTTGTCCTTGAAAATAGGAAACCTTTAACCTAGGGAACAGATGCCTTTGGTAGCCACTTCTAACCTGGAGAACAGAGGAGACTAACAAGGACGCGAGCAATGTAATTGTGTTTGTGAACTGGAGAGCTGTTTTAATATCGATGACTATTAATCTTGAACGTGTGTTGTTGAGTATTCAGCTCGAAGTATCGTCCAACCCCTGAAAGCTCCTCCACCCGCTGTCAAAGACTGCCTAGACTCATTGAAGATTTCTACGAGAGAAATGAGGAGTGAGGTAGTTTTCTGGTGCTTTCCTCACCAAGCTGGAAGGTGCTCTTAAATATTAGTCTACCAAGCCTACTGAAATAGATACACCAACTGACCATATGCGTGACATTATGACGCCATTCATAACAGGGACTGGCTGCATAAGGAATGGCATTACTAGCTTCGCTCATACGTCCGGTCACTTACATATCGTCGAAGCCAAGGATGAGACTGAGACAGGTCAATGAAAGTAAAAAATTTGACCTAGCCCCTATGAGAAGGTATAGTGCACTGTCACTACTAGGTCTTGCCAGTAAGGGCAAAATCTGGAACATGAAAGCATCAATAAGTGTATTTTAATTTCCTCTTCATTATGAATCCTAGCATTGGTGTGGTGTTGAAATACTATTTTTGATGTGATGAACTGAAATTGTTAGGGTACATCTTCAGCTCTGAATTGTTTGCAAGGTTAAACTTTCCAAAACTTACACAGCATTTATCGGGGCAAGGAACTCTCTCTATTTATTTTTAACAATTTATGTTTTCCATTGTAATTTCTTACAACATAGATTTTCTGGTATGTTCTGAATGTCATACGTGTACCAGGAGGTACAATAATTTCAAAATAATCCTTATTTGTGAAATTTTACACACACTTCTCTCTCAAGACACTAATGTTTAGTTGTATGCACACCTCACTCATGACCTGGGTGACTTCTTAAATAATATATCACATATGATGAATACGTAAAGGTGTAGAATGATTGCGCTAATCCTCAATTTCTGGATAGCACACTTGCAGACCACAGTCCAGCCAGAGAACATAACGTCATACCATGACTATAGGGTAACAAGCCTGCCAGACTGTGCATATATAGGCCTAAACAAGGCTACATCTTTCTATAAGCAATTAAAATGTCTTACTCAGTTTTTCCAATGAAAGTAGTGACTTCAGTATAAATGTGTAAACAGGACCATATAAAAACTGCCAATATGTTTACTGATAAAAATATTGAGTGATCTACTTAACAAATAGGGACAATATGAATTGGTTATCTGGAAAGATGATTAGGTATATTATGAACACCAACAATGCAATATATACTAGTCACTTGAAATATTTTAAGAATCATTATTTGAATCTTCAATCCACAGACTGGTTTGATTCAGCTACATGCTTACTACACTTCTATGCAATTACTGGCATCCAGCTTCTAATCTGTAATTTGTCATATTCAGATAAATATGTCCACCAGGTTCAGCTCCTCTACACATCTCTACAAGCTCTGTCCGCTGTGTAGCAGATGTCACAGAATCTTTTGACATTGGAGTGGAAGTCCATCAAGGATCTGCTCTGTCACCACTCCTGTTCATTCCGTGCATGAACACAGTAAATGCGGACCTGCATACCCCCATCTACAGCCCCTTTCCCATGCTGATGACGTTACGCTCGAGAGCGGCTGACGAAACAGGCTTAATGCATTTTTTACCCAGTGAAAAATAAGGCTGGAACATTCGAATTGCAGCTAAACCTTGCAAAAACAGAGTACCTGGGATGCAGAACCCAGGCAAATGGTACAATATAGGTTGATGACATTTCACTACTGAAGACGTTTGCGTTCCGTTACATTGGCTCCTGCGGGACAGCTGATAGTGACACACTTAAAGATGCTCGAGCATGAGTTAACACCACCTGGCTGAAGTGGCACCCTTTGTGACTTCAGGATGTCTCACTGTGTCTCAAATTGAAGATCTAATGTAGAGTCATTCACCCAGTGGAACCGTATGGAGATGGAATGTTTGTTGGTTGTAAAGAAATATGAGCAGATCCTGCACATAAAAGAGATGTGCAAGTTTTCATGGATGCTGGAAGTCATGCAACTAGACCACACTAAGAACTAAGAGGTTAGGAATACTCTTAGAGTTGCTCAGATTTGTGATAAAATGAGAAAGGGAAATTTGGAATATTATGGTCACATGGCTAGCGCTGGCACAGAATCTGTCGTGAAGGAAGCATTTGCATTCAGCCCAGATGGACAATGGCCTTGTGGCAGACCTAAAAAGTGGTGGATGCTGAGGAAGGACATGAGAGCTGGAGGTATTCATGCTGTGATTGCTGAAAAACCAGGCAAAAAGGGGGGGCAGAATGCAAGAAGGCAGACCCTACATAGGATGGGAAGAATTTCAAAAAAGAAGAAGAATTGACTACTTCTGCTGGTTTTGAACCCACGGTTTTAGCATCCAGTGGGGTATAATTTACCATTAATCTAGTGAAGTATATGTTTGGGTGAGGAAGTCCCAACTAAAATCAAAGAGGAACGTGTTGGCTGGGGCTTCTTGTCACACACCTCCAAGGGGATTATTAATAAACAAATGGAGCATCACTAGAATGAAAGGGAATTGGAGAAACCGGACATCCTAGTGAAAGCCTGTACAACCTCCTCTTTATCCAGCACAAATTTTACAGGCAGTCGCCAGGTTGGTTAGAAGTGTGTATTAGCCATATGCTAAGTAAGTAAATAATCATGATTTTGAATTTTTTTTTTTTTTTTTTTTTTTTGCTATTTGCTTTATGTCGCACCGACACAGATAGGTCTTATGTCGACGATGGGATAGGAAAGGCCTAGGAAGTGGAAGGAAGCGGCCGTGGCCTTAATTCAGGCACAGCCCCGGCATTTGCCTGGTGTGAAAATGGGAAACCACGGAAAACCCTCTTCAGGGCTGCCGACAGTGAGGCTCGAACCCACTATCTCCTGATTACCGGATACTGGCCGCACTTAAGCGACTGCAGCTATTAAGCTCGGTTTTGAAAAATTAAATCACACCCCTAATTAAATAGTTAACTCCTAACTTAGGTGATTTATAGTAGGGATATTTTGATCTTCTTCAGTAGCAAAATTGCTACTGTTTGTGAGTCTTAAAATTTAAACCTAAAAACAATAATGTATTCAATGATTAATAAAAATTTACTTCCGATTTGAAAACCTATGAAACCCTCCACGGTATTCACTAGTCATGTGTCTTGGTAGGTGTGATATTTACAAATTGATGAGCCCAAATTAACACACTAGGGCGAAATGCTGGCAACCAGCAATGAGTTAGCTGGAAAATTTATAATGTCGAATAACTGACCAACAATATCGATCTTATGAAAATTTTTCGGTTTCTTTCAAAATACTTCAACAGTTTTTGACATAACCCTTAAAACATTTGCATTTTTCAGAAAATAGACCTATTTTAATCTTGAACCGTGTAAGCCATTTAACTTCTAGAGCATAAGGGAATTTTTAAAAATCAATAGAAGCAGGCGAGTTTGCTGTTTAATGATTCTAAATCTCGTGAATATAAACAATGGGACCATTAGGTTTACATGTAATATGAACAAAAGGGAAGTTAAATGTCCATTTAGAAAATCTTACATGCCCCTGCTTTTGGGAGAAGGTATATCTGAGGCTCACAATCTAATGAAGTCTACGGTCACTACGTGCTCAGTACAGGCCATCTCCTTTCCCTTTATTGACAAAACTGCAATTGTTAGTGCACTTTTAACATATAGAAAAAATTATCATGCATGTAATGCAATCCGTGGTCACTTTAGTAAAAAGTCAGCATGCCAGGAATAAGCTGCCCGTCCCTAGAAACAACAAATATCATAGGGCTATTAATAATCTTGACCATAGTGGCCGGTATTGGATCCGTATTGACTTAATCACAACAAACATGTCGGCAATTGATCCGCCTAGTCAATACTATATATTGATTTTTATTTAGCTTTCACCTGAATATTACGTGAAAGGTAAATAAAATTCTAGTACATAAGGGAATTTTAAAAAATCAATAGAAGCAGACGAGTTTGCTCTTTTAATGATTTCAAATCTCATGAATATAAACCACAGGGCCATTAGGTTTACATGGAATATGAACAAAAGAGATGTTAAATGTCCGTTTAGAAAATCTTACATGCCCCTGTTTTTGGGAGAAGGTTCATCTGAGACAGAGCTTTCACTTCAACATTACGTGAAAGATAAATAAAAATCAATGTATAGTATTGACTAGGTGGATCTATTACCTACATATTTGTTACCATAGGGATGTCGAAAGGGAATGACGAGAAGGAAGATACTACGATGCGCCATGGGTAGCCCCTCTTATGTAGCGTATTATGTTATGAGTGGGGCAGCGTTCTGAATAATCTCTTTTGGGATTAAGGCAGCCTCACAACAGATATTTCCTAAAACTCAAATATATTTGTGATTGAAAAATTAAACTGACACAGGTCAATCGCCTTCTGGTGTAGTGGTTAGTGTTACTATAGTGGGTTGATGCTCCATCAGCCAGAGTACTTGCTTTGCTCCAAACCAATTTAGTGGCCCTGGCATAAAAAAGGCTATCATCCGTCCTGTGCTTGTAACCATGTACATTCCATTTCATGTATTTTCACGAAATCTGCATAACCAAATTCATGGAGCACAGATAATTACGATGTTAACACGCTACACAACTTAGGTTGGGGTGGTATTTCTCCCATCATTCAATATGCTTTAAACTAGGTGTGGAGTCTGGATGATTTGCATGAGCATACTCTCTCTTTCTCCCTCACATTTTCAAAGTCAAATTGTTGGTGCTGCAGACAGGAGAGAGTAACTTTTGCCATTCATGGAGCACAGATAATTAGGATGTTAACACGCTACATGTCTTAGGTTGGAGTGGTATTTCTCCTGTCATTCAACGTGCCTTAAGCTAGGTGTGGAATCTGGATGATTTGCATGTGCATACTCTCTCTTTCTCCCTCACATTTTCAAAGTCAAATTGTTGGTGCTGCAGACAGGAGAGAGTAACTTTTGCCATTTATGCTGAACCAGTGACAGACCTACATATTGTCATTTCATTTTGTAATGCCACATTTTGTGTCCTGTTGCTATGTAAATTGTACATTCATTACAATTCACAGTGGTTACCTTAGACGCTGACACTCTCTCTCTCTTTTGTATTTTTGTTCACATTTCTGTAAATTTAACATTTTTCATTTTTAAATGTTCAATAAATTTCCAAGTTCTTTGAAAACTTTTAAGAAGGAGCTAGGTAAACAATCAATAGGAAATCTGCCACCTGGGCGACAGCCCTATAATGTAAATCATTGATGATGAATGAAAATGCATTGCAACAGTACCTACAAGAATTCAAGTACAGGTACTTTGAAAGCATGGTCTCAAACAAGGGTGGAGCAGGGCAAGAAGTACTCCAAATCAGAATAAATTTATTTGCAAATGAGGTGTCTACCTTGATGGCAAATAATATACAAAAATACATTGTTCCCAAGCACTAAATTTTAAAATAAAGAAATAAAAAATTTCTTAAATACAGTATTATACAACTTACGTAAAAAAAATTCTATTTAACACAGATCATCCTTAATAAATTTATATGATTTACAAGAATATACTCATAATATCATCTGTACTTACACACATAATCAACTCATATTTGTACGGTATGCGGAATCACTTCAAATAATACTATACAACTGCTATATGATTTAAATTTACACTGGTTTTTTTTCCCTTTTTTTTAACCCATTTTTGTACATAACGTGCAAAACAACCTGCTGCAGCTTAACCAGAGCCCCTTTTGCCACCATTTTTTAGAGTTCCTGAAGGGCCTTCACAGCTACGGTAGCAGTCCCAGGGCCCTCAATTTAACCATTGTACTTCACCCCTACAGGCAGTCCCCAGCTTTGGCTGTCCAGTCTCCATAGACAAGGAAATGGAATTTATTCACAATAACCTGCACAGGTCGATGTCCTCTAAAATTTCTTTTGTGTGTTGGTGTTTATCCTTTTCTTGAATATCTGTACAGGTTTTGGAAAAGGATCAAACATTTCCTCAGTTAAAATGTTCCACTCTTTCACACCCTTTCCAATTAATGAAAATTCACCCGAATTGTTTTTTGTAAAATCCCATCTAATTTTATTCTTGTGGTCAGCCCTACCAATATAATTATTTTCCAACAGAAGCCTCCCATGGATTTCCCCCCAGGCTTCCTCTCCTGTATAGGCTCTATACCATGTGATTCAGCTGCCCCTTCCAATGTAGTTTTGTTAAACACAAGTAAGGTGCGACATGGTTATAATGTGGCTATACCCCTGCAGGCATACTATATGGTACTAATGTCCAGTGAACACATTATGCACACGATTCGGAACCCTACCGACAGGATATATCGTCCGCTCGCAGTGTCGTGCCTCGTGATCGGGTGTAACAAAGAGGGGAATCAATACATAGAACAAGGTAATAATGCAGTAATTTATGTCTTCAACACAGAACCAGATGGTGTATGTGCTCTACTCTCATCGTACTACCCGCATGTTGTCAGCAGTGTAGCGTAGCAGATGTGGTTAGATGCTAGCCTAGCAATCAACGGAATATGCCATCGCTGGTTTGAATCTTGCATCTTTCAAATATTTTTGTATCTGTATGATGTTTGAATACATGAACACAGTCCCACCTTTGCCACATTCAAACAGTAAAACGACGCTGTTATTTATCTTTTACCCTGTGAATACTCCGCTGGTTAGGGCCTGAATGTAATCTCTGCTGTCATTCGGTAGGTTTTCCACAGAGGAATGTGTTGACATGGTCCTCCTTTTTGGGGAAGCCCGACAAAACCTGTGCGGGGCACTACGTCAGTACCAGGAACAATATCCCGACAGGCGACGCTCGGCTGCTACAATATTCGGCCGTGTTAAAAAGGCGCCTCAGGACAACAGGCATGATTTCCAAGCAGCCACCAGTTCGCGATAGGCAAGATACATCGGGTGAAACAGAAGAAGCTGTTCTGGAAGCAACTCATAATAATCCACACATCAGTTCAAGTGTGATTGCACAACAGATGAACATCAGGCGGGCTGGGCAATGATACAGCATTCGTATCACACATCTTGTTCTTGGAAGATAATGTTTCCACAATAATGGGAACGTCAATCATCACAATATTCACTACTGGAGTTCGGACAATCCTCAATGGGTGCGGCAGGTGGCCCATCAAGTACAATGGGGAGTGAATGTGTGGTGTGAAATCTTGGAGGATCACTCAATTGGACCTTATTTGTTTGAGGGTAATTGGCGGGCCCATTTACCTTACGTATTTTATGCATCAGGAACTCCCACTGCAGCTGGAGGATGTGCCCTTGCATGAACGTTAGACAGTGTGGTTGCAACAGGATGGAGCTCCACCACATTTTAGTTTACCCATTCGTAACCATTTGAATGAGAAATTACCACGGAAATGGATAGCACGAGGGGGCCCTTTTCCTTCGTCTGTCAGATCATGGAAATTAACACCATTAGACTTCTTCTTGTGGGAACTTTGTTTGCACTCAAGGGCCGGAAAACTTCGACCAGCTCCGCCAACTCATCACGGACGCCTGCCGAGCAACTACACTTTGAATGCTTCAGCGCGCAATATATTTTCAAAATATTTGTTTAATACGTACCTCACGTTATTTAAGTTCAATACCCGCTTTCATGCAAATTGTGTGTTAATGTGTTTTTTGCCCTCAGAAGGACTGATTAGCTGGCAGACCGGAGATATATGGATTGGAAATAATAGGAACATAACTGCCCTGGCAATGTTTCATTGGAGCAAATGCTCAACGTGATGACCGTTTTGGTTTATGTACATTCAGGCCCGTTGTCCTTATTTTCTAGACACGGCATAATCCCAAAAGCTTATACAGTATCATGTCTATAAGTACGGGCCGTGAGAGGATCAATGGCAACAACAAAAATACAAATTTATGAATATCTCTGTTATCACAGCCAGTATGGAAAAAATATGTAAGATTTAAGTGATCAGAAATTTAATTTTATATAACTTTAGTTATGTAGTATTTATTGATAGGACCAATAATAACATAAATACATGAGAATTAAATTTTAGGACTTCCCCTAAACTACCAGTTCACTTAGTATGAATAAAATGATTTATAGCCTAGATTCTAGAGACTCATTCCCTGACTTTACATGCCGATTTTCATTAAATTCTCTTGAGCCATTTTCTCGTGATGAACCACAACGTCGGCAGCCCTGACGATGGTTTCTCGTGATTTCCCATATTCACACTAGGCAAATTCTTGGACTGTATGTAGTCTACTTTAGTGAAAACCATGGCCCCTTCCTTCCCACTCTTAGCCCTATCCTTTCCCATCATCGCTGGTGAGACATACCTGTATCGGTGCAATGTAAAGCAAATATCATAATAATAATGTAGGTAGAAGGTAGGGACTCTTTTCAGAGTCAGCCCTACGCTCAGGGTGGATCTCCTGCCTATGTGAGTCCCAGAGCACACTGACCTGATGCATAACATCTGGTAATGGACCCTTGCCAGGGCTACTGTAATGACCTCATAGGCAACTACAAGGGAGAAGGTGGACTTCGGTACAGTGTACTTGGTGGAGGAGGCAACCCAGTGCTCGGGAGTAATGCAATAAAAGGTATCTGAACTATGTTAGGGGCAGATATCAAACTTACTCTGACTGTCTGAATCCATAGTGGGCGGCTCAGGGGCAGCGTCTCATCGCCAATTTAGGGCCGGCTCTGAATTTAACTCCTCTGAGGCTAAGAAGTCCTCAAAATAACCACCATGCACATCTGAACACACCACCTGATTGATTAATCTTTCAAGATTAAAATTATTGTGTCCACCTTTCAATACAAATATATATTTTTAGTGATTAAATTCTACATGAATTAAAAACACCAGTTAGGGACATGTTTCGCCCTAGTTATGGGCATCTTCAGCCTATATTAATCTTAAGGTCAAGAATTAAAACTATAAACATTGGAACTTATAGTAAACTAACTTAATACTAAATACAATTGTCTTATGCTATTTACACAGTTTACAATATGTACAGTATGTACAATATGTGCATTAACTTTGCCAGAATTTATGAAATAATGAATTCATTTATTTTATAATGACTAGACTTCCAATTGTGGATTGGATTGATCACGGCGTGAATTGGGGTTTCTCAAATTGTATTGACTAGAATTTATCACTGCATGAGTTGGGGTTTCTTCAACTTTTATGGTCGTCTGAGTCGTAAGAATTTTTACAAAACCGGAATCTTGGTTAAAGTCGTTCATGTTAGGGTTTGAATCTGTTTGAATATTCCTTTAGAAAGAAGCATGGTTATGTTTTAAGGTTGAAGCGTGTTAGTCGGAGACATATTGTTGATATCATTCATTGCTTATCGGATAAAAATATTTTGGAAAATTCCGTCATTCTTGTTGATTAACTTCCCATTGGTGCATATTCAATCTGGGAGGAATATGAGTTATCTGTAACTGGATAAGAGAGAGAGAAAAAAAAACCGGGAATTAGAATGATGAATGTGGAACCCAATACGGTAATAATTGCAGAGTGTATATCGTATAAACTTACTAGTCTTGTCGACGTTAGCTGGGACCAGACACAACCAGAACAATTGGTCCCAGCTAACGTTGACAAGACAAGTAAGTACATATACATACGATATACACTCTGCATTTATTACCGTATTGGGTTCAACATTCATCATTCTAATTCCCCGGTTTTTTTTTTTTTTTTTTTTTTTTCCAGTTACAGACAACCCATATTCCTCCCAGATTGAATATGCACCAATGAGAAGTTAATCAACAAGAATGATGGAATTTTCCAAAATATATTTATCCAATAAGCAATGAATGATATCAACAATATGTCTCCAACTTACACACTTCAACCTTAAAACATAACCTTGCTTCTTTCTAAAGGAATATTCAAACTGATTCAAACCCTAACATGAACGACTTTATCCAAGATTCCGGTTTTGTAAAAATTCTTATGACTCAGGCGACCATACAATTGAAGAAACCCCAACTCACACAGTGATAAATTCCAAAACAATTTGAGAAACCCCAATTCATGCTGTGATCAATCCAATCGACAATTGGAAGTCTAGTCATTATAAAATAAGTTAATTCATTGTTTAATAAATTCTGGCAAAGTTAATGCACATATTGTACATACTGTACATATTGTAATCTGTGTAAATAGCATAAGTCAATTGTATTTAGTATTAAGTTAGTTTACTATAAGTTCCAATGTTTATAGTTTTAATTCTTGACCTTAAGATTAATATAGGCTGAAGATGCCAATAACTAGGGTGAAACATATCCCTACTGGTGTTTTTAATTCATGTAGAATTTAATCACTAAAAATATTTGTATTGAAAAGGTGGATACAGTAATTTTAATCTTGAAAGAGTTTACTTATTGTATCTTCAATACGGAACAAAATGAGATTAGTTACTTGTAACCTGATTGATTGTTGGACATGTTAGAACACACCAGTTATTGCATGTATTTGATGAAACCTTGTTCAATCAATCAATCAATCAATCAATCAATCAATCAATCAATCAATCAATCAATCAATCAATCAATCAATCAATCACTACTAATCTGCATTTAGGGTAGTCGCCCAGGTGGCAGATCCCCTATCTGTTGCCTTCCTAGCATTTTCTTAAATGATTCCAAAGAAATTGGAAATTGATTGAACATTGCCTTGGTAAGTTATTCCAGTCCCTAATTCCCCTTCCTATAAACAAATATTTGCCCCAATTTGTCCTCTTGAATTCCAACTTTATCTTCATATTGTGATCCTTCCTACTTTTAAAGATACCATTGAAACTTATTCGTATACGAATGTCATTCCAAGCCATCTCTCTGCTGACAGCTCAGAACATACCACTTAGTCAAGCAGCTCTTCTTCTTCTTCTTTCTCCCAAGTATTCCCAGCCCAAACTTTGCAACAAATTTGTAACGATATTCTTTTGTCAGAATTTTCCCAGGACAAATTGAGCTGCTTTATTTTTTGGATCCCCTCCAGTTCTTCAATCAAGTAAACCTGGTGAGGGTCCCATACACTGGAAGCATACTCTATTTGCAGCCTTACCAGAGACATTTATGCCCTCTCCTTTACATTCTTACCACAACCACTAAACACCCTCATAACCATGTGCAGAGATCTGTACCCTTTATTTATAATCCCATTCATTTCATTACCCAAATGGAGATCTTAAATATTAACACTATGATTCCCATAAGGAATTTTCACCACATCAACACAGTAATTAAAACTGAGAGGACTTTTCTATTTGTGAAACTCACAACTTACTTTAAACCCCATTTATCATCATACAAATGCCTGCTGTCCATCTCACAATGTTATTGTGGTCGTTTTACAGTTGCTCCTTATCTTGTAACTTATTTATTACTCTTACAGAATAACATCATCCGCAAAATGCCTTATCTCTTTTTCAACTTCTTTACTCATATCATTTATATATATATATATATATTATATTATATATTTATTATATTATTATTTATTATTTATATATTATTTATTATATTATATATTTATATTTATATATATAATTATTACAGGGCCAGATACAGCTTCGCCTACTCTAATTTTCTGAGATGTATTTTCTAGAAATATAGAAACCTATTCAGTCTATCTTTCGTCTAGTCCAGTTGCACTCATTTATGCCAGTAGTTTCCCATGATCCACCCTATCAAATGCCTTATACAGGTCAATTGCGATACAGTCCATTTGACCTCCTGAAACCAAGATATCTGCTATATCTTGCTGGAATTCTACAAGATGAGCTTCAGTGGAGTAACCTTTCCTAAACCCAAATGGCCTTCTATCAAACCAGTTATTAATTTGGAAGCATGTCACATATATTTAATTAATTAATACTTTATTAACGGTAATACCATTTTACATAACAGTAGAGAAGAATAAACAAAACAAAACACACTAAAAAGAAAGTTCAATGGAGTATAAGTAGAAAAATATGTACAGAGATATAGCCTACACAGGTTATATTACAAGTACGCACAGGAAAGTAATAGTCAGTTCTGGAGATTATGTGAGTGATTTCGCAATTTTGACAATGAGCAGTTAAATATATCAATATCCAGTTTGTTTAGAGATCTTGACATTCGTTCAGTTGGCTCATTGGATGCGTAGTTAGTTCTATGCGAATTTGTAGACAATGTATTCTTGAACCTTGTGCACCTGTCTGGTACATGTACGTTAATTTTTGCAAGCAGTTGTGAACAATTCACCAAGGAATGAAGCAATTTAAAAATGAAGAGTGTATCCAATAATTCACAGCATTGTGACAGGCTATGCATATTTAAGGACTGTTGTAAGGATGTATAATCAACATTATCATATGAAAATCCTGCTCTAAATGAATATAAACGAAGAAATTTATGTTGTACTGAATCTAATCTATGGATAGAGGTCTGATGAGAAGGGTTCCAAACAGGTGTACAGTATTCTAGTATAGGGCGTACCATAGACACATACAGCAATCAACAGGTAGCTAGTTTGAAAATTCTCTAGAATATCTAGTACTGCAACCCAATCTTTGAAAAGCTTTCTTACAAATATTTTCAATATGTTCATTAAACGATAGGTTATAACTGAATAAAACACCACTTGTGAAACAGGAGTTAGAATGTTGTTATTACTAAATTTGTACTGAAATGATATTTTCTTCTTGTTTTTAAAAAACGATAATATTTTACATTTCTCATGATTAAGTTTCAACCCATTTTTGAATGCAATACTTTTCCATATGATGTAAATCTTCTTGAAGTTTTAAACAATCAAGTGGACAATTAATTTGCATGAAAATTTTTGCATCGTCAACAAACAGAAGCAATTCAGAATTCTTAAGTATATTTTTAATGTCATTTATGTAGAGAGTAAAAAGTAAGGGCACAAGGTGAGACCCTTGAGGAACTCCACTGGTAACAATAATAGGTGCAGAAAAATGATTCCTTATTTTAACAATCTGCAGGCAATTTTTAAGATACGATTCAAACCATGAGAGAAGAGGCCCATTAATTCCGTAGTCTGTTAGTTTTTGCACCAAGATATCGTGGTCGACAGTGTCAAAAGCTTTTGAGAAGTCTGTATAAATGCAGTCCACTTGGGAGTGGTTCTCTATTGCTTCCAAGAGGAACTGATAGAATAAAAGAAGATTGCTACAGGTTGACCGTCCTGAAAAGAATCCATGTTGCTCATCAATGATGATGTTTCTAAAGAGAAGTGTGATTTTGTCAAGAATTATTGAGTCAAAAATTTCGGAAATATGAGAAGAAATTATAACTGGTCTATATTGTTTTATGTTAGTTTTATCACCATTTTTAAAAACTGGACTAACAAATCCTTTCTTCCATTCCACTGGAAAAACGCCTTGGTTTAATGATAAGTTGAACAGATAAAAGAGTGCTTCACATAAAATAAATGAGCAGTACTTGAGCAGGTACGTTGAAACACCATCAGGTCTGACAGTTTTCTTTAATTCCAGAGATATCAGTTTGTTGTAAATTTCTGCCTTACTAATGTTTATAACTGAGGCAGTGAGTGAGATTTTGTCAAAATTGAGTTATTGGTACCCTTGTGTAGGGCGTACATTCATCTTTCAGTGTGCAATATATCAAAGACTTCCGCAGGCTCCTTCCTTTCATTTTCAAAGAACATATTTTTTGTGAATTACTCATTTCACGTTTATGCTGCGAGAGAATGAGCTATGCCAAGCAGCTAGAAGCATTCAGTGTGTGCGCTGTGTCTATGCAATCTCTGAAGCATCTCGTGAAGCAACAGAATATGGGAAATATACGTGCCTTCTACTTAAATGCTCATTAATTCTCCTCTTTGGGTAAATTCCACTGCATTCTTGCTGAATTACACTAGTTAACAAATTTAAACTTTTTTTTTGCATCTGGTTTGTAAATGGGTGGATTTACCTAATTTTGGGGTGCTGAATACACTGGTAAAATCAGTTTTTCTCTATGACGTCACATTTCCTAGATATACAGCAGAATAAAAAAACGGCAATAGCGAAAATTGACACAATTAAGTCAAACAAAAATACACATTCAGAACATTTGAAATCAATACTGTTTTGTATGTACACATGGGCATGATGCCAATGAAAGGTCCAAATAAGTTCAGAAGATATTTTCACCTTTAATCGTCTTTGGTTTTTGAAAAATGCGACGACGGAGCTCTTCTTTTGTTTGCCGTTTCATCACTCTCCCTAACAAGACCCCAGCAGTAGTCACGCATCATCGAAGGGTTCCAATGGCCTTGGTAACGGTGTTCCATGGTAAGAATGTCTTAGTGAAAGCGTTCACCATGCTCATCGCTTACGGCTCCCAAATTTTCCGAAAAGAAATCAAGGTGAGAATGTAAAAAGTGAATTTTAAGCGACATTCTACACCACATGTTCTTATAGTTGTCCAACAGATCATTCATAATGGTAACATAGTTTTTGTCTTTCCTGTTACCCAAAAAGCCCTTCACAATTGCTTTAAAAGAAGACCAAGCAGCTAACTGGATATCTGTGAGTTTGGTATCAAAGGTTGGGTCTTTCAGCAATTTTCTTATTTGTGGTCCAACAAATATACCCTCTTTCAGCTTTGCCTCACTTAATTTGGGAAACTTTTCTTTTAAGTGATTGAATGCCTCACCTTCTTTATCCAGAGCTTTTACAAAGTTCTTGATAAGGCCCAACTTGATATGAAGGGGAGGCAAAATGATTTTATTGGGCTCAACCAATGGGGTATTGTTCACATTTACGTTTCCAGGAACATATGACTTCCTTATAGGACATTCCTTGACTGTATAGTGGTTCTTGGTGTCACGGCTGTCCCAAAGGCACAAAAAGGAGCAGTATTTCGTGAATCCAGCCTGTAAACCTGTAAGGAGTGCAACAACCTTTAAATCACAGCAAAGCTGCCATTCATGATCCTTATATTTGATTGCCTCTAGCAGCAAAGCCATGGCTTCATAAGTTTCTTTCATGTCTACTGTGTAAGCCAAAGGTACCGATGGAAATGCATTGCCATTATGCAGTAGTACTGCTTTCAAGCTGGTTTTACTGGAGCCAATAAGTAGTCACCACTCCTGTGGATTATGTTGTACACCTAGCTGCATCATCAGACCATTGACATCTCTACATACACACATTGAATTCTGCATATCGAAATACTGAGCGAAGGAAGCACCTCTTGATCTGAAACAGGAAATTTTTGTCCCTGGAACTAGAAGGTTCCGTTGCTGCAGTCTCGACCCCAAGAATTCAGCTTGCTGTTTCGAAAGTTTTAGATCGCGAACCAAATCGTTCAATTCCTCTTGATTAAAGAGCTGAGGTGAAGTGTCATGATATTGAGGGAAGTACTCTTTTATTTGTTCAGTACTTTCTGATTCACCTGACATGGTGTCTGGTTCCGTGGCTTTCAAGTTACAGACAAGAACAGATAACCCCTCATCATGGGGCACAGGCAAATGCACTGATACTTTATTTTATGTCTAGTTTTGCTTGAATGTCCCGAAATATTTGTAAGACAGAAGTAACAGTCTGAATAATGGTCTTTAGGCTCACACCACACCATCGGAACAGCGAATGGCATGGCTCGGCGTTTTCCTTTCAACCACTCGGTTAAGGTTGTAGTACAGGTTATGCAGGCAATATGAGGTGCAAAATTGTTATCTTGATCACCAACAGGACAATCAAAATGCAATTTATATGTCTTATTAACCAAATCAGTGATTGGTTTTCTTTGGGCTTTTGGAGTGAATTTCCCACACACATAACAAAAGTTGTCGGGGTGGTTTAGACAGCAACGAGATTTTTTTAGTTGCCATTTTTCTTAGTGTAAGTTTTAAACAAAAAGTTCGCTTTTTCACAGGAAACACTCACTGAGGATCTCTTTTACACCACTAGATTACCACACCAACCATTTACTGACAATTTGCAGATCTTCTAGCTTTCCTATGCAAATAAAGAAGAAACAATTAGACATCAAAACAGAAGAACAGCAAAAAGCGAAATACTGAATACAAAAATAAAAAACCTTTAAAAACTCAAAAATGGTACGTGCTAGAACATTTTGAAAGGTATATTCGGATTCTACACACCAAAATACATACTAGTTGATGTATCACATTCCAGATGCAAAATGGCTGTTGACTAGTGTTATCAGTCTAAATAAGAATGCATTGTGTGCATATTTTGGAGAAAATCAACTTTGGGGGGAAGGTAAAAAGGAGATGAATTACTTTATTAGGATACTGATATCTCAAAAACTGAAGGTGTTACAGATGTGAAAATTGGTATTTGGAGCCTCCTTTAAAAATAAAGAAATACGTATTTTTTCGGAAAATCCACTTAATGGGCATGGGGGGGGGGGTTGAAAGAATTGAAAATTACTTGCAGTCTTTGTATGAGGATACTACTTATATCTCAAAAACTAAAAATGTTGCAGATGTAAATATGGTATTTGGAATCTCCTTTAAAAATAAGTACGTAATTTTGTTTTGGGAAAATCCACTTAAGGGGGTCAAAGAATTGAAAAATTAGTTGAATTATTTGTATGAGGATACTTATATCTAAAAAACTGAAGATGTTAGACATGAAAATTGGTATCTGGAATCTTCTTTACAAATAAAGGAATACAGATTTTTGTGGGAGGGGGGGTGAAAAAGGAGTTAAATTCTCTTTATAAGGATGCATATATCTCAGAAACTGAAGGTTTTACAGTCTTGATAATTGGTATTTGGAAGCTAATTTATAAATAAAGAAAAACTTTTTTTTTTTTTTTGGAAAATACACGTAAGTGGGAGGGTGAAAGGAAGTGAAAAAGAATTGAATTATTGTTATGGGTCTCCTTCTATCTCAAATATCGAAGGTTACTGACACGTAAATTGGTCTTTAGAATCCCATTTAAAAATAAAGAAGCACACATTTGTTTGTGGGAAATCAGTTTAAAGGCGGGGGGGGGGGAGGATGAAAGAGAATTTGAGTTGGTTTTATGAGAATACTTATCTCTCAAAAACTGAAGATGTTTTAGCCATAAAAGTTGGTATTTTGCATCTCCTTTAAAAATAAAAAAGGCGTATTATTTGTTTTTGGAAAATCCACTAATGGGACTAAAAAGAATGGAAAAAGCGGGTGAATTTTGAAAATGAACACCCGTATATGTCAAAACCTTAACATGTTAGAGACATGACACTTGGTATATGGAAATGCCTTAAAAAATAGAAGAATATGTATTCTTTTGTTTTCGGAAAAAGCACTTAACGGCGCTGAAAAGAAGTGAAAGAAGAAATTAATTACTTTTTACGAGGTGGGGTTGATTTCTGTTTTATGGGAATACTCATAACTCAAAAACTGAAGATGTTAGATGTGGAAATAGGTATTTGGAATCTCATTTAAAAATAAACATGTTTTATTTTCGATTTGAGAGAAGACTGTTTTTTTTTACATGTACAGTTCTGTATGGAAAATTCTAAATTCCCATGGAGGGAATTAGATATTTTTCACCAATAGAGCATGTCAAAAACATATCAGATGTAAGGCTTTTCAAGCGTTTGCTCTATTAACCAGCGCTTCGTCCTAGGTCCGACACCAAACTGTCAGAGTGGGAACTGTCAGACCCTAGACGAAACGCTGGTTAATAGAGCAAACGCCTTAAAAGCCTTACATCTGATATGTTTTTGACATGCTCTATTGGTGAAGAATATCTAATTCCCTCCATGGGAATTTAGAATTTTCCATTCGGAATTGCTAGGCGGGCAATAATTCCATTGTGGTGATTTATCTCCCGTATGCATTTATCAGACTGTGCCTCATATATGGGCTTCTGATAAGCTCACCTGCATACACCCAGCGTCAGTGGGTAGGGTCTGACACATCCCACTCTGACGAGTCTGGTGTCGGACCTAGGACGAAGCGCTGGTTAATAGAGCAAACGCCTGAAAAGCCTTACATCTGATATGTACAGTTCTGTGTCGAATGATCATCTTAGCACCGAAAGGCAATAAAACAAATGTGGTTTATAAAGAGTTTCTCTACCGAGCTTGATAGCTGCAGTCACTTAAGTGCGGCCAGTGCCCAGTATTCAGGAGATAGTGGGTTCGAACCCCACTGTCGGCAGCCCTGAAGATGGTTTTCCGTTGTTTCCCATTTTCACACCAGGCAATTACTGGGGCGGTACCTTAATTAAGGCCACGGCTGCTTCCTTTCCACTCCTAGCCACTTCCTGTCCCATCATTGCCGTAAGACCTATCTGTGTCAGTGCGACATAAAGCAACTTGTAAAAAGAGTTTCTCTGGCGAATGATACCCAATTTTCGGTGAGTTATTATAATTTAGGGATTTTCAGATAATGTCGTAGTAACGATTACTTCTATTAAATTACAAAATCCACACGAGCGAAGCCACGGGTAACTGCTAGTATTTGTTATAAAGGACTAAAAGCTTTATAGTAACCGGGTAATCAAGGCAATTCTTGGGTAAGTACTGTTAGCGAATCTATAGGTAGTAATGCGAGGTTATTTTGTTTGGTTGTTTGCAGGTCAAAAGGGCCTAAGGAGCCGGTTAAATGACAGAATTAAACCCTCTAAATAATTTTCCTAAAGAGTTTGAAATGTATGCTTTGAAATGGTAAACAACAAATTATATGTTAATAGGAATAGTTTTCTCAGTATTAGAGCAAACACAAAACTCTAAATATCTCAGTTTCATCTAACTCTGGCATAGCCCACTCTCTCACTCACTGCGTCAACTGATAGATTGACAGAGAAAGGATAATCATATGACATACTACTACTATTCTGATAAGAAGAATAAACGGATGAAAAGTGGTTAGCAAAAAGACTGGCAATATTTTCTCCAGTATCGGCTGTAACTTCATTAAGATGCATTGTTGAAGGAATATTATTGCATGACCTTTTAGAACTTAGATATTGCCAGAATTTCTGTGGATTGGAAGTAATACTTCGTTCACAGTTGGTGACATACATTGTATAGCAAGATTTAGATTCAGACTTGCATTCATTTCTTAATTTCAAGAAATGCTGATAATCACTATTGAGATGTGATATTTTGTATCGCTTGTGTGCTTTCTTCTTTTCAATAAACAGGGACTTCAATTTATGATTAAACCACTTTGGGAACTTGGGAGTCTTAAAATTTCATATAGGGATGTAAAGTTCCATGCCATAATGTAGTACTGAATAGAAGATTTCTACTGCTTTATCAATTGATACATTTTGAAACACCTCCTCCCAGCTGAACTGTGACAGATAATAATTTAGTCCATTATAGTCACCATTTAAAAAGTCAAAATAAAAACTATCAGCACCAAGGAATTGTATAGCTCATTTATAGGTAAAGAGATCTCTAATGCTGGGTGGTGTCTATCGAGGGGGACAATGCTTTTATTACTAGATTTTACTTCAATGGAACTGGAGTTACTGAAAACCAAATCAAGAAAGTGATTTAGAAAATTTGGGATAGCATTAAACTGATTTAAACAGAGATAAGAAAAAGTGTCTATAACTAAACTGGACTGCATAGTGTGGTTACCTACTGATATAAGGCCAGAAGACGTTTCTTCATTTACTATCCAATTAAGATGTGGTAGATTTTAGTCACCAACAATGAGCAATAAATGGTTGTCAAGATTTGACACAATTTTTTCAACAGCACTAGAATGTTCAAAATATTTTTGGACAGGAGACTTGGATGGAATGTATACAGCACCAATGATTAATTTTGTGGTGTTAAAAGTCAGGGACACAAACAACTGTTCAACTGTGTTAATGCATGGTATCAGAGTAGGTTTTTTTTTTTTTTTTTTTTTTTTTTTTTTTTTTTTTTTTTTTTTTTTCTAGGGGCTTTACGTCGCACCGACACAGATAGGTCTTATGGCGACGACAGAGTAGGTTTAAACCCCTTGTTAATACAGATCATTACCCCCCTATGGGATGCCTTCGTACTCGTTAAAGAAGACCTATCACATCTGAAAACTGAATACATTTCGAGTCCGAGTTCCACATCACTAATTTCATCATTTAAGTTTGTTTCGGTTAATACCATGAAGTCATAGTCAGCTAAACATGAAGAAATTTTAAGTTCAGTTAGTTTGCTTCGAAGTCCATTTACATTTTGATAGTATCCTCTAATCAGAAAGAATGCTCTCTCGAAGCTCACATGCAATGCATATCAAACTGACTGGCCTATAATATTCAGCTTTATCTCTATCACCGTTTCCTTTATCCCTAGGTGCTACTATAGCAACTCTCCATTCATTTGCTATAGCTCCTTCATACGAACAATAATCAAGTAAGTACTTAGGGTGTGGTCCTTTTATCAACCTACTTCTTTAGTATATCCCCATAAATCTTATCAATTTCAGCTGCTTTTCTAGTGTTCAAGTTTTGTATCTTATCATAGGTAAATTTTAATACTTCTTTAGTATTACACACCTCCCCTATCTGGACATTATCCTTGTAACCAACAATTTTTACATACTGCTGACTAAATACTTCTGCCTTTTGAAGATCCTCTCATACACACTGCCCTTTTTCATTAATGATTCCTGGAATGTCCTTCATGGAACCTGTTTCTGCCTTAAAGTGCCTATACAAACCCTTCCATTTTTCACTAAAATTTATATGACTGCCAATTATGCTTGCCATCATGTTATCCTTAACTGGCTTGTTTGCTAGATTAAATTTCCTAGTAAGATCCTTCAGTTTCTCCCTACCTCCACAGCCATTTCTATTTCTTTCTGATCTGCACCTCCTTCTTAGTCTCTTTACTTCACTGTTATAATATAGTGGGTCTTTACCACTCCTTACCACATTTAAAGGTACAAAACTGTTTTCAAATTCCCCAACAATTGCTTTAATCCCATCCTGCAGTCTGCTTACATTTTTATTTACCACTTTCCACCGACCATATTTATCTCTTAAAAACTCCCTCATGCTTGAATTATCAGTCATGTGGTATTGATTAATAGTCCACTTTTTACAACTTCCTTTCTATCACATTTATTTTTAACTACAACAAAAGCAGCCTCCTGATTACTAATACCGTCTATTACTTTGCTTTGTCTATAAAGCTCATCTGGTGTTACCAGCATCACATCCACAATATTCTTCCCTCTAGTTAGTTCCATCATATTCTGAATCAGCAGTCCTTCCTGTGTTAAATCTTTTGCCATTTGTTGATCATGCTTTCTGCCATTTGCATCATCTTCCCAATTGATTTTTGGTAAATTGAGATCTCCCACTACAGTCACATTCCTTTCCATATCATAACCCACATAGCTTATTATTTTATCAAATAATTCTGAATCTTGTTATCCATACTGGTGATTACTACATTGTCCATAATGGCATACCTGGCTCCAAACTAAATCCTGAATATGAATTATCTTCCCACTCAAAGTACTATGACAGGATTGGCTCGTAAATTATTGATCATCGTGAATATTTTCACAGGACTTCTTGTATTATTTTGGTCTACACTATCCACCCTCCCCTGTCCCGCACGATTTCTTCTCCCACACATTTGGGAACACCCTACATACCGTTTCCAGCCAAGCTACAAGAACACGATTGCTCCAACTCTACTGAAGTGAAGTACCTTACGACAGCAATTTAGCAGAACATTTTACCAAGAACACTATAAAAGCTTTGTTTGGCATATGCTGACTATAATTAGAGTAAAACTTCTGGAAAACTAACGAGCAGTTTTAAGAATATCATACAATCCTGTTTACCCTAGTACACTAGAACTGACAATAATGTGACGACACAGGTCCTGTTGCACCATCAATGGAGAACACAGTGAATTAAGTTAACCTCACTCTGTGGGAGAGAATATCCCAACTTTTCTACCATAATCTGAAATTCAGTACACATGAAGTTGCCAAACATGTTGTTGTCGAAACTCTTTAAGTGTATTTCTACACAGGAGTTCCTGATCTGCCACTCCATGGTGAGTTTTGTCAATAGATTTTTTACATTAAATTACCCCCTTAATAAAATGCGATTCCCATTTCTGGATCATTGAAATTGCTCATGTGATACAAGAATTAAATTTAGTACATTGGACATTAGCTAATTGTGCTGATGTTATCGGTACTGCTTAGCACACACACACACACACACACACACACACACATGCACAATTTTCAAGAAAATCCAACCAGGAGAATGAAGATGTGTATCCCCGTGCTTCTGGAGGTTACACATCTCAGTGAAACAACTGCAGATGATGTGATTGCCAAATGACAAGACACCACCTCCTTTACATTGAACCATAAGAAGTTAAGTTAAAAATTGAACTGGACAAAGGTGTATTGGGCGAGGAAATTCCATCTCCATGAGCGTTCATTCTCATCCCATCGTATGTTTCATATGTGGATACTACTACTATTATAATAATTATAAGGAAGTATATTTCTAAACCACATTATTATGAGATTCCACTTATTTGGAACAAGATCTTAAGATACTTGTCCTCTGTATTGGCAAATAGTAACTGACTATTCAGGAACATTGGGTGACCCCCCTCCGTTCCAACTTTGTGGAGGAAAAAGCATATTTATAATTTTGTTTTAGCTGCCTGAAACTAGAAATGATAGGATTTACATAAAAACAATTTATACACACCTTCTTGTCTTATCACCTAATTGATTACTTTAATTTCTTTAATTATTGAAAAAATAGGTGGAAACACACACAAAATATCATACAGGGCCACATCAAGTAGTGGAGGCTGACGTAGCAACATGTAGCATGCGCTGTGAGACAGGGTAGCAGGGTGTATAAGTCTGAGGTATGATTCACCCATTAACTGTGCACATTCAACAGTCTAGTGATATCACTCAGTCAATGTGTCTGTGTAATTCTATCTAGTGTCTGTTATTTTGTTAGTGTGTAGTGAAATAGGAAGACTTTTTAATTGTATAATCTGCAATACTGCTATTCAATTGTAATACATGTATAATTACTCCTCTGGTGAAAGTTTTATTCTATAGTATTGAATCAAAATTTCAAAATCCTCTTGTTACCACACTTAAGTTGGTGAACTGTATATTTACTTGTCTGTCAAAATTCAAAATTCAAAAATGTACAATTGCTTAGCTAAAATGTTTCAATATAGATGTTTACCCCACTCCCCCACTGTATCACCCAGACCCAGGTAATATTTGTTGTCTAAGCATTTTCTAATTGCCAATCGCCACCACTTTCCAGAAATATAACACTTTTCAAAAGTGCTCCTTTTATCAAAGCTTGTACCTGTTCATACTGATTTGGTTCAATTCTACAGAGCAGTGACTCAGCTAAGATATCTACCTCAATTACCTTCTAAATCATACAGTAAATTATATGTGTTTTTATTTCAAAATGTATTTCTAAATTTACTTATTCTTAAGAATGTAAGTTCCAGTGTTACAACTCATAGTGAACATTCCCGGTCTGTTTGCGTAGGCTATAAACTACTCAAGTTCCTTTTGAGACAACCAAATACCTCCACTAATACCTATGCTTTCTGTGAACATGTAATAGCTGAGAACGGTCTAGACCTAGTGAAAATAGTTCAATGAAAATGAAACAAGTAGGAACTTCAATGCCATGAAATTCAGGAAACAAACCATGCAAGTTAGGAATTTCAAATTACCCAATTGCAACAGTCAAGTTTTAGGAAGGATGGTGGTCTGAGATTGCTCTTGGTAAAATCTCAAAGTGTAGTAAATAAACAATTAAAATTCAGTATATTGATGGAATCTTATGAGAAATGAAATGAAATGTCGTATGACTTTTAGTGCCGGGATATCCCAGGACGGGTTTGGCTCGCCAGGTGCAGGTCTTTCTATTTGACACCCATAGGTGATCCGCGCGTCGTGATGAGGATGAAATGATGATGAAGACAACACATACACCCAGCCCCCGTGCCATTGGAATTAACCAATTAAGGTTAAAATCCCCGACCCGGCCGGGAACCAAACCGGGACCCTGTGAATCGAAGGCCAGTACGCTGACCAGCCAATGAGTCGGACATCTTATGAGATTGATGTGGTGATATGAGTGGAATCATGCTTGAGAGAAGAGGTGGGTAATCGAGGAGTATTTCCAGAAGGGTATACATTCTATTGGAGAGACCAAGGAGATAAGATGGAAGGGGGTAAGTGGTGGTGGTGTAATTCTCCTGAAGGAAACTTATTGCTTACATGAATGGTTTACCGATGAAAGAGATGAAATATTAGTAATAAATATAGTTTGTGATAATATGAAGGAAGTGGGAGACATTGAAATATTTGAGAAACTAAGAGACTTACTCATGAAAATAATAATGATATGGCAATAATCGGGGGAAATTTAAACTTGCCTGAAATTGAATGGAATGGAGCTGGCAAATAAGTTAATTTTGGAGGTGCAATTTACACAAGTAGTAAAAGCACCAACTAGACTCAATAAATTACTAGATGTATCAATCAATCAATACTGATCTGCATTTAGGGCAGTCGCCCAGGTGGCAGATTCCCTATCTGTTGCTTTCCTAGCCTTTTCCGAAATGATTTCAAAGAAATTGGAAATTTATTGAACATCTCCCTTGGTAAGTTATTCCAATCCCTAACTCCCCTTCCTATAAATGAATATTTGCCCCAGTTTGTCCTCTTGAATTCCAACTTTATCTTCATATTGTGATCTTTCCTACTTTTATAGACGCCATTCAAACCTATTCGTCTACTAATGTCATTCCACGCCATCTCTCCGCTGACAGCTCGGAACATACCACTTAGTCGAGCAGCTCTTCTTCTTTCTCTCAATTCTTCCCAACCCAAACATTGCAACATTTTTGTAACGCTACTCTTTTGTCGGAAATCACCCAGAACAAATCGAGCTGCTTTTCTTTGGATTTTTTCCAGTTCTTGAATCAGGTAATCCTGGTGAGGGTCCCATACACTGGAACCATACTCTAGTTGGGGTCTTACCAGAGACTTATATGCACTCTCCTTTACATCCTTACTACAACCCCTAAACACCCTCATAACCATGTGCAGAGATCGGTACCCTTTATTTACAATCCCATTTATGTGATTACCCCAGTGAAGATCTTTCCTTATATTAACACCTAGATACTTACAATGATCCCCAAAAGGAACTTTCACCCCATCAACGCAGTAATTAAAACTGAGAGGACTTTTCCTATTTGTGAAACTCACAACCTGACTTTTAGCCCCGTTTATCAACATACCATTGCCTGCTGTCCATCTCACAATATTTTCGAGGTCACGTTGCAGTTACTCACAATCTTGTAACTTATTTATCACTCTATAGAGAATAACATCATCCGGTTAAACCATGAGAAATTGTTGTTAAAAACCAAGGTAATTGAGGGAATATGTGACCTTAAGGCTGTAATAATGGATGTAGGACTGGTACCAAAATGGCTTAATAAAGGGTCACACAAGACAAGAACTTTTACAGAAAAACTAGTTGATGAATTGGGGACTTAACTTATATGATAATTCAGTTGTTGGAGTAATGAAAGGTGTAATGTGAATACAGCTTGGGCAAATTTTAAAGGAACCATTTGGGAATGAGGGAAGTGATTTGTACTTATTTAGAAGGGTAAAATGACCTCAGACCCTGTTTTTTTATACAAGGAAGTAAGAAAATTTAAAAGGAAAACAAGAAAATGAAATAGGGTAGGAAGAACATAGAAACAAGAAAACAGATGAGTGAAAAAGGAAGCAAAAGAGTATTACATGAATGGTATACTTCATGAGGGTAATGACCACAAAGGCATATTGTAAAAGCTGTATTCATTCACTAGGAATCAAAAGGGAAATGGAATCCAAATTCCCACAATTGTGGGAGATAAGGGTGAACATTTTTTTTATTTTTTGCAAATAATGAGAAAGCAAATATTTTCAGTGAGGAATTCAAATATTCAGTAAAAGATTGTCATGAGCTGGAAACCCAAAAAGAAGAGAGAGAAGATGAGACACATAAGGAAACAAGAACTTTCTCATTCACAAATGAGAATATTTTCAGAGAAATCCAACTGCTTCAGCAAGAAAAAGCAGCAGGGATTGTTCATATTTCTGGGGAGGTACAAAGTGCCTTATTTAAAATTTATCTTTTACTATGTTATAAATGTCATAAAAATAGAATGCCAGGTCAGGTACATCCTACTACCATATGCGACAGTAGACGGTATTATCTGCGACTGTCCTGCCCAGGGTTGGGCGGATGTTACCAAACTTGACAAACTAAGGGAGAACCAACGGCTATGGGCAAAGGAGTTCACCCTTAGGGGGATTGTTGAAGCCATTGTGTAGGAAATGACACATAAATTCAACTGGAAGCTGCTGCCTTGCAGATGTGGCAGAGGACTGCTAAAGGCTAAGGGACATAACCCTGACAGAAAATATTTTCTAACGTTAAGCCTAGCAAGTCAGTTGGAGAGTAACTACAATCACTTTCAACACTTATACAAGCCTCAGATGCAAACAAAGAACTCGGAGTAGACAACAGCACCCGCAGACCCACGCCAGATATGACGGCTTACAGCCTGATGATAGGCCAAGCTTTGCAATTGTGCAACAACCCTGGAGAAGACAACACACTAGAATAGGAACAATCAGTGTACTGAGTTTGACTGGGAAATGTGAAGAGTTAGTGGATATCATGGAGAGAAGGAAAATATCAATCCTAGGACTGAGTGAAACTAAATGGAAAGGTAAAAAGGAAGAAAGCTTTCAGGAGAAACTATACCCTCTTCTGGAATGGTAACAACAGAGAGATGAGAAATGGAGTACGATTGATATTGTCAAAAGAATTATATGGTATTACAGACCTCCAGTACATCAATGAGAGGATAATAAAGGCAACAGTTCACCTTGGGAAAGAGAAGCTGACACTGGTGCAAGTGTTTGCCCCTCAGACATGTTGCAATCAAGATGAAAAGAACAAGTTTCTCAAAGACCTAGAAGATATCATCAGTGAAGAGAGGGCAATCATCATCGGGGCCTCAACGCACAGATCGGGACAGACAGGAATGGCTATGAGAAGTTGATGGGACCACATGGCTATGGGAGGAGGAATTCAGAAGGCGAACATCTCCTAGACGTCTGCATAAGAAACAGTTTGGTAGTAAAGATAAGTTGGTCCAACAAAAGAGTCAGTCACAAGATTACCCGTTACAGCTGAGATGGAAAGAGCAAGACGGTCATTGACTATGTCATTACAGATAAAGAAAGAAGTAGACTTGTGACTGATGTCAAGGTGATTCCAAGTGAGAACCTCAATAGTGACCACTAGTTATTAGTAACAGATCTGAAAGGCATTAATATACCAAAGATAACAACCAGGAAATTACCTAAGATTAAGGTGTGTGAACTACAACATATTGGAAAAAGGACCGACTATCAGCACCGTATAAGAGTATAACTGCCTATGGAAGAAGTGCAGAGTGGTGAGGTAGAATGGACAAGATTTAAATACAACTTGAGAAAAGAAGCAATATAGGTTTGCACGAAAACAAGTGAGAGAGTAAGGGAAAAAGAGACACCCTGGTGGAATGAGAGAGTGAGATCCTCAATAAAGGAAAGGAACAAAAACAAAACAAATTCAGTTGAAACCATCAAAGCAATTGAGGATCCTAATGGAAATCTGGCCAGGAAAGACGAAGACATCAGATTGTTTCTGAGGAATCATTTCAATCACCTTTTGAACAGGACAGAAGCAGATCAGAGAACAAAAGAACCAGCTGTTGAAACCTGCACACAGGTACCTCCCATTACATAGGCAGAAACAGAAGCAGCCCTAAAAAAGTTTTCCACAAGGGAAATCCCCAGGAATCGATGATGTCAGCATGGACATGATTAAAGCAACAGGAGTCCAGGGTTTACAGTGGCCACACAGAGTGCTCAATGCAATTTGGACAGATAGCATGATACCTACTGATTTGAGCAAGGGTGTCATTATCCACCTGTTTAAGAAAGGAAATTGCTGAAAATAATTAACGAACAGGGAATAACACTCCTTTCTCATGGACTTAAGATTCTTGAGAAAATCTTAGAGAGCAGATTGCGACTCAGCTTAGAGCCACAGTTTGAAGAAGAACAGTATAGCTTCAGGCCTAACAGGTGCACAACAGACCTAATCTTCAGTGTCCGTATGTTAGTGGAAAAATATTGGGAAAGAGGCAAAACTCTGTATATGGTTTTCCTTGACATTGAGAAGGCATATGACAGCATTGGAAGAGAGAAGATATGGGAATGCCTGAGAAAAAGGAATGTGCCAGAGGGACTGGTGAGGAAAGTTCAGATGCTGTATGAGAACTGTACCAGCTATGTGTGATTGGGTGATGGACAATCATCCTGGTTCAAGACCGAAAGGGGAATCGAGCAAGGCAGTGCACTATCCCCATTATTGTTTATTACTATCAATGACGACATAATGAAGAACATCAAGAAAACTTCTGGTGAACTAAATGCAATGACCTTTGCTGATGATGTTATAATCTGGGGAGAAACTAAGGAACAAGTACAGTCGAGAGTCAATGAATGGAAGGTTAAGTTCCAGGAGTTCAATCTCAAGATAAGCAAACTCAAAACAGCAGTGATGGCAATAAACAGAGAGGGACGACCAGTGAACATCATGCTAGGAAACCATCCACTAGAAAGTATGGAAAGCTTTACATATGGTACCTTGGCAGTGCAATATCTTGAGTTACACTAGCCACAAAGAGGTGGCAAATAGAGTGCAGAACAGCTCTCACTTTTACCAGCAAGTACGAACACTCCTCTGGGATCCCAAAATACCAACAAAATCAAAGCTGGCGATGTCAATCAGTAATTCATACCAATATTAATCTATGGTACTAAAACCTGCACCCTAACTAAGAAAGACTCATCAAGGCATCCGAGATGAAGATCCTTGAGGTCCATAATTCAAAAACTGAATTGGACAAGTTGAGAAATAATGTGGTTAGGAAGGAAGCTGTGATTGTTTCTTGATCGTTGATCGGATCAGCATGTCCAGCCTGAAGCGGTTTGGTCATGTAGTAAGGATGGCGCCAACAAGGACAGCATATGCTAACTTGGAGCCACATGTGGCAGGGAACGGATGGTGGGAAGACCAAGAACCCACTGGCTGGACATCGTAAAGATGGACATTGCAGATCGGGGGAGGACATGGGAGGACGTCATTAACAACAGAATGTATCTCAATAAGAGAGAATGGAAGAGGCTCGCCAACAGTACCCAGGAAACTGGAACTGTAAACTGATTATGATGATGATGATGATGATGATGATGATGATGATGATGATGATGATGATGATGACTATGTAATAAATAATAGTGTAATACCAAAGGAATGGAAGGAATTTATAATAATACCAATTTTAAAAGGAAAACGTGATAAAAGGAAACCTGAGAACTACAGACCAGTCAGCCTGACCAGTGTAGTTTTTAAAATACTGGAGTTTAATAGCAAAGTACATTAGAGGCGAATGTGGAGACAATAATTGTTTCATGAAGAGAAAATATTGATTTAGAAAGACATTTTCTTCCAAGACACAACTGGTGGGATTTCAGGAGGGCATATCAGATCTGTTGGATTCAGGAGGCCAGTTGGATTGCATAGCTTTTGACAGAAAGGAAATGGAGGTAAAAGGACTGGGCACAAGGGTTATGCATTGGATAAGAACATTTCTAAATTCAAGTGCTCAGAAAGTCAAAGTAAGAAATCATGTATCACAGGAGGAGAAAGTCTGGAAGGGAATTCCACAGGGTAGTATAACGCAAACGATTTAGGGAAAAGTACAACGTCAAAGATAAGATTGTATGCAGGTGACATAATTAATTATAGGGATATAAATAACATAGCAGATTGTACAGAATTACAAAGGGACCTTGACAGTATCCAGCAATGTGTTGAGAATAATAACATGAAGGTTAATGGAGGCAAATCAACTGAGGCAACATTTACAAATACTGGCTAAAAACTGAATTTAAATATGCTTTGGGTGAGGTAATTGAAATAAAACATGTAAAATGAGTTTTGAATATAATTTGTACTGGAAAGGTCATATTGGTAACATTGATGGGAAAGCATACAGATTGTTACATGTCATAATGAGGCTACTTGCAGGCTGCAATGAAGAATTAAAAAGAAAAAGTTACTTAAATATAGTTTGTCCATTATTGGAATAAAAAATTGTTTGCGATTCTCACCAGGAATAGTTAATAATAGAAATAGATGGTGGTCAAAGGAAAGCAACATGATTTGTAACTGGGAATTCCAGGAGAAAAGTAGTGAAGCAGGAATGTTTGCAAAACTTGGGTGGGAAGCTTTCAGTAAAATGAAAGGGAGGAAACTAGACTTACTTGATTATTCAGAGTGTTCATTAGGCACACGTGGGAAAGATCTCAACATGTTTTTAATATTGATGGCAAATATCAGAATCACTTACGGGAGATCAGCTTCTCACAGGAAAACAAGTAAGTGCTTAGACAGTTAACCTGCATGCTGCTAAACCACACTCCCATTTCAGAAATCTTTACATATAAAGCTGTCCCAATATTTTTAGTTATGTATCTTGATTAATTAGAAGAGACAGCATCTTAAGAAGTCTAAATCAACATTAAACTAACACATTGCTCACTACATCTACCAAACTCCCTTAACTAGTAGCATTAATACAATGCGATACGTAGAAAACGCCAGTCATGCGGGCCTATGAAGTTAAACATGTATTAATTAGAGCATAGGCTACTAAAATTGAAGAAACTTACCGAAGACATGGCTTTTACAAACAACACAGCCTGTGTTCACATCAACTAATAGTATCTCGGATGACTTTGTAAGAACGAACAGCACATTCAGACTTTGGTGATACAATATTCTTTCGGCTTCATATCTTAAATTTACGAAACGATCTTCTTTTTCCCAAGGATCCTCATCAGCCATTCCAAATATTAGATTTCTTGGTACCGTACGTACGGTACCGCTGCACAGATAGTATGAACAACAACTCACGTCTTGAATTAAATGATATTTGAATAGCGTCCGGCTAGCATATCTTACCCAAACCAACAATCGCTGTGCAAGGAATACTAAACACCCAGGAGTTCAGATACCGCTTTGTTTGATAACAGCAGAGGGTTTACAAATGAGAATTCTAAGAGAAAATAACCTATAAGCTATTATCTATCTATCCAATACTGTCTCTGGTGCGCTTTACACGCGATAGTGGTTGGGATAACGTTCGGCAGTGTTCGGCATTTCTATTCGCCATGCTTCGGCTATAGGGATGTACTGAAACACTACCGATAGATGCCTCATGAGTGGTACACGGTATGCCCTTGTCAATCGTCAGTTATTCCTCTATGTTTTTAATGGAAGTTGTCTAGTTAATTCATGAAGTTAAAGTTTTCATATATCGCAATGGCAGAAAAGACAACAAGTAAACTTTTTTGCCTGACTATTGCACTATTCCAATGTTCCAAATTTAAGGTCAATCGTATTCATACCATCAATTACCTAAGGAGGAGCCCTTCCGTAAAAAGTGGCTGCATGCGCTTCGTAGATAAGACTTAAGAAATAAAATGTGTGACTCATAATATCAATGTCTGCTCGAAGCATTCTGCAGTTAGATATTGCCATTGCAGAAAGGAGGGAATGAGATAATTAATTATAGTTAAGAATTTTTTTATAATAATTTAATGACGTTCTCGGATATTAGAGCGCTGGCCTTCTAAGCACAACTTCGCATGTTCGATCCTGGCTCAGTCCGGTGATATTTGAAGGTGCTCAAATACGTCAGCCTCGTGTCGGTAGATTTACTGGTACGAAAAAGAACTCCTGCGGGACAAAATACCGGCTCCTCGGTTCCTCCGTGTACTCCGATCTTTCTTGGCATCGTCCATTCGAGTAACACTCTCCAATTTCATTTCATTTCATCTGCCAACCATTAATTATTGCCCCAGAGGAGTGTGACAGGCTTCGGCAGCCGGCACAATGTATATCCTCGCCGCTAGATAGGGCCTGGATACAGGCTGAAGATTTTCATTTTCAGTATTATTCCATAATTTTAGGTGAAAGAAGAAGACTTAACGAGAACGCTGTACCTTCGATATTTTTATGGAGTGGCACCAGCACCCTAGAAATAATCCCGAGTGCAAGAAGATTTAGAAGTTGGGAAGCAGCCAGAACATCGTGTACGGTGGTGTACCATACTTTCCAAAAGTATGGAAGATGGTGAAAGTGTGTCCAGTTTTTAAATATGGGGACAGTAAAATTATTGAAAACTACCGTCCTGTTTGTATTTTATGTACACCAGCTAAAATATTTGAGCAAATAAACTTAATATACATGCGTATATTTAATCATGTGAGAGTCGGTATACATATTAATCAGCATAGTTTTATGCCAGGTAGATCAACTACGTCTAATCTATTAAAATTTATACAACATGCGTACCGGTATGCCGTTTAGAATAGTCAAGGGCCGGTCGACGTAATATACACAGATTTGTCTAAAGACTTCGACAAATTAGATCATGGCATATTAATGAGTAATTTGTTATGCTTTGGTATGCCCCTCCTTGGTTAAAACTGCTTGCACCTTATCTCAGTGCACGGAAACAATATGTTTGGTACCGTCAACATGAGAGTTACGCATACAATGTTACTTCTGGTGAACCACAAGGGTCTAACTTTGACCCTTTATTCTTTATTTTATATATTCACGATTTGCCCACGAGAATTAGGTTTTCTCAATGTTTATTATATGCTGATGATGTCAAACTTTATGAAGAGATTCGTAATATTGATGATATGTGGAAATTACAATATGATTTGGATTACTTATACACTCTGTTAATGAATTAAGGGCAATTGTTACAAAAAAATGTATCTTTCAAGGAGCATATTAATACAATTCCTATAAGAAATTAAGTTTTCTAATTAGAAATTCAAGAGATTTCACTAACACGTATGCACTCACCTTATTGTTCAATTGTATTGTCCGATCAAAACTTAAGTACGTACGGTATTCGTATATAATTTGATCTCCATATTATAAATCTTATCGAAATAAAGTTGAAAGAGTGCAGAAACGCTTTTTAAGATATCTTTGTTGTAAAAAATATAAGATATATTCCCTTTTAGAAATTAAGTTTCATATGAATTTTTGTTGAATGAATTTAAATATGCATCGCTAGTCAGTAGGCGTGTAATAGCTCAACAAATTTATCTCTTTTGGATCGTTAATGCATTAATTGACGAAAATAGTTTGCACCACGAGTTATGCTTTAATGTTAGAAAAGGAAATTTAAGATTTCGGCAAATTTTTTATAACTCCAGTCTCCAAAACTGTATTTTTAAGAACTCTCCGTTTATCAATATGTGTGAAACATTCAATACCTTAATAAATATCATATAGATCTTGACTTTGCTGATGAATATGGCACATACCGTATGTAAATATATTAAAAGATTTGTACTAGTCGACACTGGCGTAGCCAAGGGGGGGGGCCCAGGGGGCGGCCCCCCCCAAAATATTTCCTGAAACTAGAGCGAGGATCAGCCGTTGTTTTACGTACGGTACCAACAAATTTAAAACTTACGCCGAAATGTTAAGTTAACGTAGCGACAAAGAATCTACTAGTAAGGCCCAATAGGGCCATACATAATTCTCCATATTTGTACTGCTTGAATGAAAGGAAGACAATTAGGATTGTGATGCGCGGGGATATTTCCCTGTAGAGGTCTCACTATTGAGAATGTAACCGTGTGTTGACAATAATGTCAAGAAATGAAGAAAGGGGTAATTAGCAAGGGATTATTCAGTAGGGGGCCGGAACGTGACCACCGAGATAACGGGGGCCACGTCCAGAAACATTTGCAAGCTTACAACATCGTGTCAGCTATTGCATATCGGTTCCAGGAAACAACAATGTCCTAGGGATCCTCGGGTTGTACTGTGGTTGAGAGATGTGCTGTGTTTAAGTTGCAGCGTTGGGAAGACTGTGACGGGATTGTGAGCTGCACGTTAGTTCCTCATTTTGTGCCATATAAGTAACTTTTTTTGAAGAGGAGCCGTTTTGTCACTGAGAAGCCAACACTATGTGCATTCTCGGTAAGTTATGAAAAAAGTTTTTTTATTCTTACAGTAGCAAGACAATCGCGGATGCGTGCCTAAGTTCGATAGGTGGGCCTGTATATCTTGTCAATTGCCCGGAGACTGACTGGAACCTCAAATAGCACCATCAAAAGTGCGGGTAACTATTTTGTAATTGGCGGGCGTGATAACTCAGTCCCAATAGTTCTATCTTCTCAACAGGACGGCCCAGGCTTGAATCGCAGTCGATACATGAAGCATTTTTAAAATGGAAAATCACGTTCTATTGACACGGATTCTACTTAAAACACTAGATTCCGTCCCTTACATTTCCTTATAGACTTTTGAGCCAGAACCCCATCATTTATGGTAGTGTATTTTGAGTATCCCACCATTATTCGGACTTACCTTGTACCTTAAATGGTGAGTGGATGCAGTGGCGTACCCACCCAGACCAGTAGTGTGGATACAACTTTTCCTTGGAAGGGGTTGTGAAAAGATTTTTTAATTTTTATTTAGAATTTGCTTTACATCGCACCGTAGGTCTTATGGCGACGATGGGAAAGGAAAGGGCTGAGAGTGGGAAGAAGCGGCCGTGGCCTTAATTAAGGTACAGCCCCAGCATTTGCCTGGTGTGAAAATGGGAACCCATAGAAAACCATCTTTAGGGTTGCCGACGGTGGAGTTTGAACCCACTATCTCCCGGATGCAAGCACACAGCTGTGCGCCCGTAACCGCAAGGCCAAATCGCCCGGTGGATATGAAAAGAAAGCCGGTCCTACCGAGTGCGGTGACGGGTCTTCAGTAGATATTGTTAGTTTTGATTGTTACCATGTACAATCATACCTTCTGTACTCTTAACATAAACCGACTGCATTATTGAAACTGTTCTTTCTTCGTTTGTGAGGAAGTAGAATCTTCATTTAATTTGTCTTCTTAAAAAAGGAACCACTTTGGTACTACACCCCGTGAAGGTGACTACCTTCCAGGTCGTAAATATTTCGATTACGGGAGACTCAAGGCCAACTCTACTGCACCCACAAACAAAGCTATATACTCCCCATCCCATGCCTTTCTTAACTCTGTCAGTGCCGGGAATCGAATGCAGGATGCCTTAAGTCAAATTCTAAAGTAAGGAGACCTAAAAGTATCCAGCCGGCCCCACGGTGTAGGGGTAGCGTGCCTGCCTCTTACCGGAGGCCCCGGGTTCGATTCCAGGCCAGGTCAGGCCTGGTTCGAGGTACGTGTTTATAATTGAGGAGCTATCTGACGATGAGATGGCGGCCCCGGTCTAGAAAGCCAGGAATAACGGCGGATAGGATTCGTCGTGCTGACCACACGACACCTCGTAATCTGCAGGCCTCCGGGCTGAACAGCCGTCGCTTGGTAGGCGATGGCCCTTCAGGGCAGTTACGCCATGGAGTTTGGTTTGGAAAAGTGTACCGAGAAGGAAGCGACACCCCTGCAAGGCTCTTCAGCTTCCAGCTAGTTCTTCTGACCGGCCTCGTGCATTTAGGACAGTAAGAAAACGTACGCCTTAATAAATGCTCCTCATAAAACCTTTGTAAAAGTACTAACTGCATCTATTTATAACAATAATCTCAAACGCCTCCTTTTCATGTGGTTCAGTTGGTTGAGTCGCTGCCCTTCTGAGTTCGCAGGTTCAAATCCCGGCTTCGGTCGGTGGCCCTTAAAATGGTGTTGAAATGGCAACAGCTCAGTGTCGTTGGTCAATCAATCAATACTGATCTGCATTTAGGGCAGTCGCCCAGGTGGCAGATTCCCTATCTGATGCTTTCCTAGCCTTTTCCGAAATGATTTCAAAGAAATTGGAAATTTATTGAACATCTCCCTTGGTAAGTTATCCCAATCCCTAACTCCCCTTCCTATAAACGAATATTTGCCCCAGTTTGTCCTCTTGAATTCCAACTTTATCTTCATATTGTGATCTTTCCTACTTTTATAAACGCCATTCAAACTTATTCGTCTACTAATGTCATTCCATGCCATCTCTCCGCTGACAGCTCGGAACATACCACTTAGTCGAGCAGCTCTTCTTCTTTCTCTCAATTCTTCCCAACCCAAACATACTGCAACATTTTTGTAACGCTACTCTTTTGTCGGAAATCACTCAGAACAAATCGAGCTGCTTTTCTTTGGATTTTTTCCAGTTCTTGAATCAGGTAATCCTGGTGAGGGACCCATACACTGGTTTCTGGCACGTAAATAAAAATTATACATACGAATATTAGCGTCATAAAACTCTAACTTTATACTACTATATTCTGTATCCCAGGCTTGCGTGGAAAAGTAATTAACAATTTACTTTACGTCGCACCGACACAGATAAGTCTTATGGCGACGGTGGGATAGGAAAGGCTTAGGAGTGGGAAGGAAGCGACCGTGGCCTTATTTAAGGTACAACCCCAGCATTTGCTTGGTGTGAATATGGGAAACCGCGGGAAAACATTTTCAGGGCTGCCGACAGTGGGGTTCGAATCCACTATCTCCCGGATGCAAGCTCACAGGTGCGTGCCCCTAACTGTGAGGGAAACTAGTAGGACAAGGTAAACCCTACACAGCATACGTTGTGAGGTGTACCCTTCCTTTACCAACTAACAAAATATCTACACCCATACGCTTTACATTATATATATATATATATATTTGTTTGTTTGTTTATTTATTTATTAGTGCCTTCAGTACAGTGGTGAAGGTAGGGCTCCAGGCCCTCTCGCACACTTAACCGCATATTAATCAGAATCTTAAATAAAATACTGAGACTCTTAAAATAGTTAAAACTACATAAATTAATAGAATTGAAAATAAGTTTAAATAAATTACTCACTAAATTAATATTAGAACTAATAAATAAAAAACTCTTAAAAATGACTAATCTTCAGGAACGCACGCATTCTTCAACTATTCAGTCAGCTGTCCTCAGCAGGTAGTCTCGGCAGGTGACCTTAAATCATGGTTAAAAACAGCTACTTTCTCTGACCTGAACTGGCAGGGAATTCCATAATCTGGCGACAGTCACCACAAATGATCTATTAATTTTATTTGTGCGGTGCAGTGGAATAGAAAGAATGAATCTAGAACGTGTATTTAAGTTGTGAAATGATGATTAGAAGTTGAATTTAGAAGAAATATACAGTACATTGGCTGACTTGCAGCTAACACTGATCACCATCGTTAAAGTGTGTAGCTGCCGACGTTTATCAGACATCAGCCATGAGACAGCTTGATAGTGTGGGGTGACATGAACATCGTACCTGATATTGTAAATAAATCGCAGGCAGGAATTCAGTGCTCGTTGAAGTTTAAATGTTTCTTCTCTCGTCATGTCAACTAAAACAACGTCACAATATTCAATAATAGGGAGAATGAGTGTCTGTATTAGTTTGGCCTGTAGCTCAAATGGAAATGCATCCCTCTGCCGTTTAGGAGAGTGAAGAACTCCTGAAATCTTTTTACGTATTTATTTCGTGAGATCAGACCGATCAACTGTTCCATTCATCATTACGCCGGGATTTGTAACCGTTTTACTGTAGGGAATAATATTACCATTCAGTAGGATAGCGGGATTGCGACATTGTTTGAACAGTTCAGTAATTTTCGAGATCCAATTATAATTGAGATTTTTTGCAGTTTAGTATAAGAGAGCTTCGTTGTGCATATACACTGAGTCCTCGGAGGTCCCTGTTAACATCCTGTCTTGCAGTGTCGATATATTTGAAGATCGTCAGCACAGAGGTAATGCGTGTTATTTCCTGTCACAGATGGTATGTCATTGATATAAATACAGAAAATTAGGGGCCATAGAACACTGCCCTGTGGGGGCAACACTAAGTTTCATTTTCCATTTAGAGGCATTGTCGTTTACTGCTACACGCTGTTGACGGTTACTCAAATAAGAACTAAAAACCTTAAGCGCAGCCAGGTCGAAATTTAGCAGCTCCATTTTCTTTATCATAGTCGGAGTTACTATAGTGTCAAAGGCGCTACTGAAGTCAAGAAGGATAAGTATAGTGAGCAGTCGTTTGTCCATAGCGTTTCTAATGTCTTCAGTAACCTTCAAAAGTGCTGTCGCGGTACTGTGACCCTTCTCAAATCCAGATTGCAAAGGGTCCAAAAGAGCATTTTCATTTAGGTATTCCAGAACTTCCTCGTATACTAAACGTTCAAAGTTTTTAGAAAGCTCAGGGAGTAGGGCGATAGTCAGAGGGTGATTGTGGGTTTAAACTCTTAGGTACCGACATAATATTGGCTGTTTTCCAGACAGTAGAGAAAGTTCCGTTTAGTAAACAGTAGTTCAGTATGTGCGTCAGTATAGGCAAGATAGCACCCATAATGTTATGTATAAAAGTAATAGGAATATCATCTACACCTGTAGTCTCTGATTTAATCGAGTGCAAAGCCTTTTAACCTGATTTTGTGACACTGTGAAATGTGAATGGTGGATTGGCTGGAGGGGAGGGCGGTGAGTTGGTGCAGTTAATTTGGGTAGGTTGAATATTTATTCTACTAAAGTAATCGTTCAGTTCGTCAAGTGGAAATATATACATTTTTTATTTTTGATTAACTGCTTTGTGCGATTTCTTAAGATGCGGTTAGATTCGAAGTCTGTGTCATCTAGGGTTTGTTTATAATGTCGAAATAAAGAGTCACTGTGGGCCATCATTCTCATGCCTTCTTCATCATGGACAACAAGAAGGATGAGAAACCTATATTCGACGCGTGTGTGTGTATATCTTGGCCGCATTATTTGTATAATGTCGCTTCTTTATTGCTTATCAGATGACCATTATTATAATAACATTACCGTGTTTATTCTAAACCAGAATATTGCATCCTTACTCAAATTGTTTATTTTTGCATTCATTTCACTTGTACTCGGAATATATGAAATGCTGCAGTTATGTTGGGGTGGGAGTAATGGCGGTAGCCGGAGGGGGGGGGGGTAGGAGTCCAGACACCCCAGGAGTTTTAACGAATGTACTTTTATTAAGCATTTTATATAAAATGCATATTAATATTAGCTTCCGGAGTCCGACTCATTGGCTGAAAGATCAGTGTTGAGACCTTCGGTTCAGAGGGTCCCGGGTTCGATTCCCGGCTGGGTCGAGGATTTTAATCGCGTCTGAATAATTCTTCTGGCTGGGGACTGGGTGTTTGTCCGAACATATTCATATTCAGACAACATACTACACCACCAACCACCAGAGAAACACACAACACTGATTACATCTCTCTATATAGGGTTGGCATCGGGAAGGTCATCCGGCCGTAAAACAGGGCCAAATCCACATGTGCGACACAGTTCGCACCCGCGACCCCACACATGTGGGAAAAGAAGAAGAAGAAGAAGAAGAAGAAGAAGAAGATTGCTATTGGCCTCCGGAATCCACACGAATCCACCACTCTTACTTGGATCCAAGGACACTCATTTCCTTTTTAGGTATTCTACACCACCTAAACGATGGAAGTTTGGACAACTATCAAAATAAATCTCTGGATGAATGCCCCCCCCCCAAACTGAAATCCTGGCTACGCTACTGCTAGTCGAAGTGATTTGTTTATATGTATAATATTTACATGATTTGGTTACATTTTTTAACGTAGTAACAGACTTCTGTAGGCCCCTATATGAGATACTGTTTCATCCATTTCATTTACATATCATTTTCATTTTTTTTTTTGTATTTCTGTGTTATTTGTGCCTAATAATTTGTAAAAGCCACCTATAATTGGAGCGTGTCTCCGTTGGTGGCACATTTAATTAATAATAATAATAATAATAATAATAATAATAATAATAATAATAATAATAATAATAATAATAAATATAATTATTAATATAATTATTATAAATAACAGAGTGACTTAACGTTTGACACTTGAGCACCATCAATTCCAGGCTTCCTGAACACGAAATAATCCATCAATTCCAAATAGAAACTATTTATATGTCTTATGACCTGAAACAAGGTCTTGAAACTCGTGGTTGAAGGGAAATTCAATTCAGTAGTACTGGATGTAGCCTCTGGTACCGTACTGCAGTCGTACCAATATCGTGCTTTATGTACACCTCTAACTCAGGAGCGGTTTCTCCATAAGGTTGCAGGTTTGCGCTACCCCCATTAAATTTTTATTTAGGTAAAGTTTTATCATTTGGATTACTCAACTACTGTATTTTCGTTCAACAAGACAAACCTTTCAAGAGCTTGAAAGAGCGAATATTGACGACAGGGTATTTTACAAGCCAGTATTCTTAGATGTTCACTGCTGGAGCCCAAAAGTTTGCAACGGGAAGTCAACCTGAGGTAGGATGAAACCACGGCTGCTCGAGGGGTGCGCGGGGCTGCTAGAAGTGTGCATGTAGGCTGCCATAGGGGTGCGCGTGGAGAGGAAAAGATAGGCGTGGCTTCTTATACATTGCTTAAGTAGAGGTTTATCAACCTGGCTCCTCCTACCAAGACCGACTGGATCCCTCGCTGCGCTAAGGAGCTACGTAGAGCGACGCATAAAATCGGCCGTGCACCTACGTAACCAACTACTAGCGAAGTTGCTAGAGACCGTTGCTGCTCAATGTGAGATTCTGTTATAGAAGAGGAGTGTCATCTAGCGACACCGGATGGAAGTTCATCTGCTGGATCACGGCCGGTTGAATCCCTCGCTGCGCTCCGTAAGGAGCTAGCTAGAGCTATTCGTCCTGGCTAGAGCGACGCATCAAGTCGGCCGTAGCTGGATATATAACTAATGTCTCTAAATTTGATAATAAACACCGCCATTTCTTTCAGTATAGTCGTGAGCTTTGTTATGTGCGTACAAGCTAAGTAGCTTATTGATTTCATTGTGTAAACATTCGTGTCAGCATTTACGTTTTTATTATTGTGCGTTTTTATCAGTTAGTGGTATTTTTGACAGATCATGAATTCGGTGCAGTCTTTAATGTCTAGGCCGTTTCCGCAACGGACTGCCGAGGAACAATCCGAGGTGAAACGAATGGGAAGGCCCACGCGACGTTTAATTTCGAAACCAGATACATTACAAAAGGATATTTTTTCAATACCGGAATTGTTGATGTATCTAGATTTACCGAGCTCGATAGCTGCAGTCGCTTAAATGCGGCCAGTATCCAGTATTCGGGAGATAGTGGGTTCGAACCCCACTGTCGGCAGCCCTGAAAATGGTTTTCCGTGGTTTCCCATTTTCACACCAGGCAAATGCTGGGGCTGTACCTTAATTAAGGCCACGGCCGCTTCCTTCCCACTCCTAGCCCTTTCCTGTCCCATCGTCGCCATAAGACCTATCTGTGTCGGTGCGACGTAAAGCAACTAGCAAAAAAAAGGTATCTAGATTTGAAAATTAGCCTGTAATCATATTATATCATTGATAAAAATTGTGCACCACTGAACTCTTAAACCACCAGCCGCCACTGCTCTAACTTATATATATATATATATATATATATATATATATATATATATATATATATGTGTGTGTGTGTGTGTGTGTGTGTGTGTGTGTGTGTGTATTACTCATGTTTTCAAAACAATTAAAGAACTCAATCTTAATATAAATATCAAAAGAATAGGTTGCTACTTTTGGTCCTTCCCTTACAGCATGGCGGGACTTTACTAAGGCCGAGACATTGGAGATCCGACAACGTCGCTTGGAGTCAAGCATGTGACTTCTGTGTTCGTAATTTGTAAACAAGTCTGAGGCCCCATTCACAATGCAAACGTAACCGTAAACTTAACGACGTAACGTAACCGTAAAATTAACGTAAAATTTGTGGTGTTCACAATGGAGGAACGTAACATTAACGTAAAGAGTACACAGCAGCCAATCAAAACACTGCCATGTTATTTAGTACGGAAGTCAGGTTTTGAGCTATCTCGCAGTTTTATATTTCAATACCTAACTTAGATGGAATCAAACAACGTGGCAGCGGAATTCATATTACTTCAAACATCTATTGCTTTGCTCCTGGGAGCTGTGTAGGCCTACGGTACCTGAAAAAGGCAATGTAAACAACGGTGCAGAAAATGGGTTCATCCCTTGAATCAAAGAAGGTTATCTCAGGGCGATTTCGGTAATCTACTGTAAGAAATGACCCTCATCAGTTCGTTTTGGACATGCGGATGAAACCTGAACTGTTTGCCTTTCTTACGATTTGCTTCCCCTTTTCTAATAAAAAGAAATGTAAGGTCTCCTTTACCGACATCTATGACCCTATCTACCACACCCCGATGAGATGTTTGGATCTATTTGTTTGGATGATATCGTTTTCGTAAAATAGTAGTCCGTCATAATGTTAAGAAATATACAGGGACACTGTTTTATTTATTACAGGGATTCTCTCTCGTCCGTTTGCCAGCGCTGCGAGCTTGTCTCCCGCCATTTATTGTCAGATTTCATTACTACAGGATATTAATTTCCACCAATTATTTTTAGGTACAGCGTATTTGTAATTCTTTTTCCTTCTATCATACATAGCCTATACACAAAGATTATTTTGAAAGAGAATTACAAGTGTTTCGTCGAAAGAAGTCATTATATCGTGCACAACACACAGTGTTTACCTCTGCTCTGATTGGCGGGTTCTTAAAGTTAACGTAAAATTAACCGCAAGAGCTTGGAGTTTGCAATCCCTTAATTTTACGGACTCGCAGTTAAGTTTACGTCGGCGCATTGTGAATGGATCCATTAGATAAGATGGCCGCTAACTTCTAAGTTAACGTTAATTTTAAGTTTACGTTACGTTACGTTTGCATTGTGAATGGGGCTTGACGTCGTGTATCATTATACCGGTATTTTGTGTTCAGCGTGAATTAACTTCAAAAAATCAAAATCAAATCAAAATCTCTTTATTTGTAAATGAGGTGTCTACCTCGGTGGCAAATGGTACACTAAAATACATTATTGTCAAGCACTAAATTTTAAATTAACAAGAGAAGAATTTTTTTCTAGAATACAATAATATACAATTTATGCTAACATTTTTTCTATTAAACAAACAGATTATCCTTAATAAATTTATATTGTTTACAAAATTCTACTTATAATATCTCCTATACTTACAAGCACAGTCAACTCATATACAATATGTGGAATTACTTCAAATAATACTATGCAACTGGTATAAGATTAAAATTTACATTGCATTTATTTACATTTTTTTACCCATTTTGGAACCTAAGTAGCATAACGACCTGCTGCGTCTTAACCAGAGTCCCCTTTTGCCACCACTTTTCATTGTCCATTGTTTAAAATTGTTTAAATTGTTTAAAATTGTTTAAATTGTTTAAAATTCAAAGTACCGGTATACTAAAGATATTTTATGTGTTATAGTTAAAAAAAATAATCTACTCGCTATTTGGCATCCTGGAACGGCATTAATTTACGGCAAAGGTGAGCTTTCTCATGTTGCAGTATGTATAAGAGTTCACGCCGTTTTTTTAGCCATTCTTTGTTTGTATTTTTAAAATTGAGTAGTTTGAAAGAACAGAATGATTGTGTTATTTTATTTTACGTTGCACCAAGTATGACAACCACAACTAAAGCTAGGCTTAATTTCAGATGCCAAGGTATTGCTGTGTTCCTTCGTGCTCCAGCAACTATGATTCTAATAGACAGTCGTGTGGTGCCAATTATAATGTATCTGTTTTACAAGTTTTTGAAGCTGAGAAGAAGATAAGAGTGCATTGTTTGCTAGGATTAAGGTCTGCAAAATATAAAGAAATATATTTAAGCAAGGACATGTTTGAATTAGATTCCGATTCATTGAATATAACTGACGAAACAGAAATATGCAGTGAATTTTCCATTGTGCTAGTGAAAGTAAATGAAGTAGTAGTAGACTTTCAGAACATGTTTCCTGTCATTTACATTTCAGGTTATGTAGCTTTTAAGCTAGCCAGTAAACTTAATTGCAGGTACTGTATCTCGAACATATCAAATGAAACAGTGAAAAATGACATGTTTAATAGCTTAAACAGAGGTGGGTTATCGCTCCCATCAGAATTGCTCTTAAATGTGTGTACAAGTATATATAAGAACACCGAGCTCGATAGCTGCAGTCGCTTAAGTGCGGCCAGTATCCAGTAATCGGGAGATAATGGGTTCGAACCCCACTGTCGGCAGCGCTGAAGCTGGTTTCCGTGGTTTCTCATGTTCACACCAGGCAAATTCTGGGGCTGTACCTTAATTAAGTCCACGGCCGCTTCCTTCCCATTCCTAGGTCTTTCCTATCCTATCGTCGCCATAAGACCTATCTGTGTCGGTGCGACGTAAAGCAAATAGCAAAAAAATATATGATCATGCAGATTTTAATCTCTGAGGAATATGAGGTAGCATTTCAGAGTAAGAATCAGAAATGTGAATTAATTCAGCTTGCTAGGCGAAGTGTAAGTGATACAAGGGAGTGCTGCTCATACTGTGAAAAATCTCTGCTTATCTTTGCCCTATTTTGCAAATATTTTGATCAACAACTACACGAAACATGTTAATGATGCTGATGCCATGGTTAAGAGTTCTGGCATGAAAAGAAAACTGATTCCCAATGTTAGAAATGTATTTTGATGGACATAGAATTGTATTGTTTTTTTTCTAGTTATAGCCATGTGTTTGTTTGTTCTCATATTTACATTGACGTATTTAATTCAATTTTCACTTTGTTTCATATGTACCAGTATCCGATGAAAACTGCTCTTCCAGCAACGTTTTATTTCAGAAAACAACATTGAAGGTTAACTTCCCATATGTTACAAGTAAGACTCCAAGGAGTAACAAAAAACAGTGTTGCCAAGTTTCAGTGTCACGGCCTTTAGTGTAGTCTGGCCATGCTTACAGTCAAATGGCTTCTTTCCAGGGAGTAAGGAATACAGGGACCTGCCCGCTACATTACTCTCTGTGGCTATCGCTTGAAGCCAACGGCCACGCCCCCCATGGTTAACAAAACGTGGCAGTTCTTACGTTGAGGATATACACAAACTAAGACATTTTCTCGGGATTAGGGACACTTCGAATCGTATAATTATGTACCGTATAATCGTTTCAAAATAGCACGGCCATTAACTGTAACAAAATTCTCTGGCTATACAGACGGACAGACCTCAAGCGAAGCCAGTCAGCACCATCAAGTGGAAGACTGAAGGGGAATAAAAAAGACGACTTTACTGTGGAATGTGGAAGAAGAAGCCAGTGTCGCAAAAGTGCTTCCAGATAGTTTTTTGAATGATACAAAAGAGTGATAATGATAGAGATCCTATTAACCTTAGAGTGGGAAGAAAGTAAAGCCTACACAATAAATGTTTTAGCACAGCAAGGACCTAGAGGAAAACCTAAAGGCGGTGTCACATGTATTTTGAAACCTAATCTAGCACTTTTCAATTCGTAAATTACAGATAAGACTCTATTGGTAAGAGCAAAATTATGCAGTTGCATGTGTATTTTCAACCAGATCTTTTGGGCCGAGAAGTAACAGAGAAAATAATGATAGCTATAGAGAAGACAGTGCAAAGTGACACATTGATACTAGCAAGGGACATGAACAGCAGCATTAACAGACAATGTTACAAATGAACTGCAGTCTTCAAATGTCTGGAAGGAGGGAGAAGGGTTAACAATCGTGAATAGCATGGAACAGATGATATTCATCTGCCATAATAGAGCGACTGCCATACATGATGTATTCACACACAGACAATGTATCAGTAATGAGACAGAATATAATAGATGAAGACGTATGGAAACACCTGCCAGTAAAGACTGTCTTTGAACTGGAACAGACATAATATTGGATAGACAAAACATTTAAGAAAATATCTAGGAAAAGAAAGCTAAACCATGGTTTAATAAAACACGCTTTTTGGCTTGAAAATTACCACTAGACAAACTACATTCTGTTCACTGCATGGAAAATCCACGTTCGCAAAAGGAAAATCCGCTACATTTTTAAATCATAAATGAAAAGGAATGGTTCTATGCCACTAGAAGAAGTTAAAACAACCAGTAAGTCCCTACATGAACGTTCGATTTTTTTAAATGTGTATGAATGGTGTGAATGGATATGTAGAACCACTAGCCTTGTTGTTCTCTGTTGATTGCTGTCAAGGCTTCCTTCTCCAGGAACAGTTCTAGACACCCTATCTTGTTGGGGATTACATCGGGTCATGTGGCTGGGTAAATTTCTCTTGCTTGAAGCTCTGAGGACAGATGATTTCTCCATGTCTCCCGGTACTTTATGTAAGAACCTTTGCTGTCTGGTGTTCAGTGCCTTGTACGGATTCATTTCTGCCGCTTCTATTAACCTCTTTTCATTGTCTTCTTTCAAAGATATTGCTTCTCTTGTGGCATCCTTGTATTGTCTTTTCTTGCTTTTATAGTTCAGTAAGTTGGGCTCAGAATGATTTCTTTAAACAAAACGTAGTTTGTCTAGTGCTAATTTTAGAGCCAAACAGCGTGTTTTATTAAACCACGCAGTTGTTGTTGGCCAGGATGAAAAAGCACAAGTGATAAATGGGAATTAAACAAATGGTTACTATCACTTACCGTACTGCGTATTGTAGTGTGCAGTTACTGTGCGTGCTCCCATTTTGATACGTTTTGTTTAAAATATTTTCGAGAATGATGGGCAACGGCTGAATGGCTTATTAAGTGATCCTGAGAGTCGGGATACCAGCTGCTACGGAACGGGAGTGAGCATCTCGGATATATTATGAGTCGTGGCCCTCCTTGTGCTAAGACGGTTAGGACTATACAATCAACTGTGGTCCCTAACCCGTTAGAAGAGGGATCCAATATGTGAAAGTAAGTGTAGCAACCTGCTTCATAGATTTTTCACTGAGCATGCTCAGAAAATTTTAAGCAAGCCTCGGACCTATGGGTGTAATGGAGTCCCACTCCCATTTTACATGCGAGGGACCCCTTAGAAACAACTTTGTGAACAAAATGGAATTAGATGGGGAACTATTAATATTTATGTGATTTGTGGAAGAAAGTAAGTAGAAATAGCTGAGTTAGTAAAGAGGATGCGTCCGGATGTGTTAGGAGTTAATGATATTTGGTTTAGGGGAGATATCAAGGAAGAGATAGGAGAATATAAATTGTACTTGACAGATGATAATAAGGAAAGGGCAGAGTGTGGGTTAGGGCTGTTCATCAGGAATACTATCGAACGCAACATCATTTCTTTAGACACGTAGATGAGCAAATAATATGGGCAGATTTGGCAGTTGGAGGAGCTATGACTAGAATTATCTCAGTGAATTTACCATATGGGCATGCAGATGAGGATGAAGTTGACAAGTTTTACAAAGCATTGAGTGACACTACAGTCAGGGTCAGCAGCAAGAAGAGGATAGTGCTAATGGGCAATTTCATAATGAGGGTTGGAAATAGAACTGAAGGATATGAAAAAGTAATTGGTAAATGTGTGGAAGATATGGAAGCTAATAGGAAATGGAAATGTTTGCTGGACTTCAGTGCTAGTATGGGATTAGCAGTTATGAATATATTTTTCAAGGATAAGTCTATTCACTCCTACACATGGGTACCAGATCCATAATAGACTATATTAACCGACTTTGAATTCAGGAAAACTGTTAGGAGTGTGTGGGTTTTCTGGAGATTTTTCGATGATATAGAACAGATATAGAATAGAGGAAGTGAAATTTGACTGCAAACGAGTGCAGAATATCTCCAGGATGAGGACATAAGACAAAAGTACATGGATATGATAAGTGAAAAGTTCCAACCAATGGACAGTAGGCAGTTTCAGGATACAGAAAACGAATGGGAATGTCCAGGAACAACAGTGTGTAAAGATGGGAATTAGTGAACATCTTGGTAGAATGATTGAGTGAAAGCAGTTACTGAATCCAAGAAGAACACATGGGTTATTGTATTTATCATATTTTAATCCTTTTTAGAATTTATATAAATGTCATTTGATGAGCAATTATTGGACTGGCTAGTTTTGCGGTAATATTCCATTACATCGCTTTTTGGTGCCATCATTGCCATTCGTGGCAGAAAGTGATGTAATAGAAAATTATTGGTAAACAAAACTTCGCCGTGCATTTAGGGGCGCGCAGCTGTGAGCTTGCATTCAGGAGATAGTGGGTTCGAACCCCACTGTCGGCAGCCCTGAAAATGGTTTTCCGTGGTGTCCCAATTTAACACCAGGCAAATGTTGGGGCTGTACCTTAATTAAGACCACGGCCACTTCCTACCCACTCCTAGACCTTTCCTATCCCATCGTCGCCATAAGACCTATCTGTGTCGGTGCGACGTAAAACAAATTGTAGGAAAAAACAAGACAGCCCATTGAATGCTTATTAAACAAACCAACATCGATGACCAAACTCATTAAGAAATCCTGTTATTTGCACTAGTCATTACATTTCTGAACAGCATTCATTCCTTTTTTGCATGAGCACTTAATCCCATAGAATATTAGTCTGTCTTAAAAGTTTGGAATGTGGGTTAGTATATGTTTATCTGTATAAATTCCCAGAATTTACACAGCATCTTGTCCACTCTGGACATATTAGTAGGTGATTATTTATCACTAAATATAATGTCTTACAAGATAATTTTTAATTAAATTTTATAATTCACTAGCTGATGTACCCGTGCTCTGCTATGGAATTCTACATTGCATACAGAATTACAGGTTAGGTAGTGAACACGTTGTGAGTAAGACTGTATTAAATTGCATAGCTCTTTACGTTATCCTAGAAAAGTGGAGGGGAAGTTCGCCAAACATCTTTTCTTATGTGAAGACTGGGATAAGAAATTTTCATTGTAATGCTTGGCCTTCATGCCTACCATCAGTCTCAATTATGTTGAGGAATTTTCATAATAATGGCAGACACTCACCCTCCACCTGGCTTTTTTACATCCTCAGAAAGACTGTCTTAGTGGTTTTCCCAACTGAAATCAACATTGGCCATTACAATGACGCCAGTAATAATGTCGAGGTTAATATCAATGCTATCATATAAAATGCTCGATCAAATTTAAAACCACGCATCTTCTCAGTTTTAACTAACTGTATTACGCTGCTGATCTAACAGTCCAAAGTTCCAGAGCTGGAATGACCAGGCCGCAGACAGCCGTGAGTGATGAACACTCTTTAATTTCAGGGGGGGGTTAGGGGATTCGAGGAAGGGGGGAATGATGTAGAGTCACACAGCAAAAACTATGCCCTTTTACTCACCTGTTTAAGAAGAGTACCCTATGAGTCAGAAAATCTTAATTCAGTACACTGGCAGGGTAAAAACTATCTGACTTGGAGCCAAATTTTTCCTCCAAGAAAGAAGAGAAATCCTCTCTTCGCTGCTCATTTGAAATAAAATGAATGTAGAATTTAATAAAAGTTAAGAGGAACTTTTTCTTAAGAAACAGCTCCTTTCAGGGTGAATTTTGAGTTATTTAGTGAATTGTGCTGCTATAATTTGGAATAGGCCAAAATTTTAATTCTAGACCAGGTTATAAGTGTGCCTTTTGCTATTATTCCGTTAAGTGTGCACACTGATCATTTCTGTCAGCGCGCCAGAGTAGGGATCGAATAGCTGAAATACTATGATGAAGCAGTGTGTATTGTACCAGCAGTATCAGAAAATGTATGAACCACAGAAAAGGCATGCTAAAAGAAGAATGTTATCTAACTCCCTTAGCTATTTCCTTCCAATATTCAGGCAGGCTGTTATACTCAAATGAAGCAATAATTCCATCTATCAGAGATGAGTGCCAGCGTAAGAGACAAACAATATTACAACAAACAATGGTCAATGTAATGTTATTGTTGATCAATTTTATGAGTTTCGATATTGTAGGCCTTCACACTTAATTTTCTTCCAATTATGAAATACCAATCTTATGATAATTGGGCACGGTAAAACTGAATAAATTATCGGAAATTGTATTCCCTATAACTTCTGTTATGTTGTACTTTTCGAGAGAACCAATAAGATAGGTATTTACAAATTAAATTTTACGGTGAATAAAATTGTTTATGGTTTAAAATGTAGTTTCTCATTCCTAGACTATACATACCAATTTTCACTCAATTCTGTTTTCCCATTTTCTCGTGGCTCGGTGTTGATATGGACTTAGCAATTAAAATACTAATTCGTGAATATCTCTGTTATCATAGCCGGTATGGTAAAATATATATATATAAGATATAAATGATCGGAAATTTATTTCTATATAACTTTAGTTATGTAGTATTTATCGATAGGACAACTAATAACGTAAATATTTGTGTATTAAATTTCAGGTCTTCCCCAAAACTACCATTTCACTCAGCGTGAATAAATTGGATTTATAGCCTAGATTGTAGAGGCTCATTCTCTGACTTTACATACGGATTGTCATTAAATTCTCTTCAGCCATTTTCTCATGATGCGTGTACATATATACATTCTTACGACAGACAGACAGACAGAAATTGCGGAGAAGTAAAAAGTTCATTTCCTTGTTACTGTGGACATGACCGATATATAAATTCCAATCTTTTTTTCATTCTGAGCGATGTACAGACCAAACTCTTATTTTATATATATAGATTTCATCGCAATCATTAACCTACTTACTCCCTAAATAATAATAATAATAATAATAATAATAATAATAATAATAATAATAATAATAATAATAATATCGAGCGAGTTGGCTATATAGTTAGGCTCGTGCAGCTCTGAGCTTGCATTCGGGAGGTAGTGGATTTGAACTGCAATGTCTGCGCATCGGCCCCAAACCGAATCATTCGATTCAACATGAGGGAAAGATCAACCATTGGCACTACCCCAGGTGGTGTGCAACCCACCGTTGTCAAGAACAGTGTCAGCGAGCCTTTGGATTCTGGGTAGCTCACACCAGCATGCAAAAGATTAAAGAGCAAGGGAGTATCTCACTTTGGAACATTCAATGTCAATTCACTCCTCAAAACTGGAAAACTCAAACATCTCACTGATACCTTGTCCAAACAAAATATCCTGATAACAGCATTATAGGAGACCAGATTCACAGATAAGTCAGCTTTTGAATCAGAAGGGTATAGGATTTTGAAAGGAAAACCAGGCAAGAGAGTGATAAAGAACGTACCTCACTTGGGAATTGGTTTCATAGCAAATAAACGAATCATAGGAGGAATAACTGACTTCACTTCCCAAAACAGCAGAATATCCACCCTTTCTTTCAAAGGAGCAAATAAGTTCTACATGCTAGTCAACGCTCATGCACTCACAAATGAGTGTAACAAAACAGACCCAGGAAAAGTAGAGGACTTCTGGGAAGATTTTGAGGGAGCCATATCCACAGTACCAACTAACAATGTGATCATACTACTTGAGATTTTAATGCACAACTAAGAAAAGGAAGGAGATTCAGAAACATCGTTGGAGAACATCCAGCCCACAAAAAGACGAATTGAAATGTAGAGTGACTGATAGAATTATGCAAGACCTTCAACCTGGTCATGAAATCGACAGCCTTCAGACACCTCCCGAGAAAAAACAAAATGTGGATATCTCCTAACCCCAGCCGGGAGAGTTCCAGATATATCGCGTAGCAATCTCAAAACATGCGGAAAAGGAGATCCAAAATGAAACATGAAAATTAGATTTCAGAAAATTTTCACTTCAAGATCAAAGTCAAGATCATCCCAAGATAACAAAACAGCAGGAACACAGTTCAAACGACTGAGTTCAACACTGAATAGCTGAGAACACACGCAGATTTCAGAAGATAATTTAACAAAAGGCAGCATCATGGATGGGAATAATTAAAAGAGGCTGAGACTGATACTGCAAAAATCACTGTCCCTCTAGAGAAAAGGAGCAAACATGCATGGTGGTCATTAGAAGGTAATGAGGCAATTGAAGAACACCGGAAAGCATGGGTGAATTTGTGTTCCCAGAAAATGCCCTAAAACCAGAAGAAGTTCCAGGAAACAAGGAAGAAAACCGCCAAGATCATCAGTAATCTGTGAAGAGAGTATGAGAAATATTGCTTGATCTTGATCGAACACGACTTTCAGAAAAGCAACACCCAGGACTTTTTTTAAATATTGAGGTGCGCCTTCAGTAGATGTGAGCCACCAAGTCTGAATTTATGAAACCAGGAAGGATAAGTAGCCCACAGTGATATGGAGAAGAGTAATATCCTAGCATACCATTTTGTAAAACTGCTTAACTGTGAACCACCGTCCAACAAATTTGACTACAATCGAAAAGAACCAAATCTGGACTCGGAATCTCTAACTGCGGAAGAAGTCAGGAGCATCATGAGGACCTTGAAGAGCAATAAAGAACCTGGACAAAATCAGATTATTGCAGACCTTTGGAAATATACCAATTACAGAGCAATCATTGAACTGACAAGAATCCTGAACAAGAATTAGGAAGATGTGAAGCTGCCAGACAGATGGACACCAGCAATGATACACTCACTTCACAAGAAAGGGGATAAGACTGATGTTGATAATTACAGGGGAATGTCACTACTACCAGAGCCATATGATTTATTCTCGAAGGCACTGCTACATAGGGCAGAAAAACAATAGGAGCCACAAATTGGTGAGTATCAAGACGGTTTTAGAAAGGGCAGGTCATGTGCAGAGCAGATCCTGAACCTAAAATTGATAATTGCTTACCAGAAACAGAGAAACAAGAAATTTGTGCTCACATTTGTGGATTTCAAAAAGGCCTGCGATTCTGTAGGCAGGAAGACAATTATTCATATCCTAGAAGAAATGGGTCTAGATAGGAAGATGAGAGAACTCATTAAACAGACAGTGACTGGCACAACATCCAAGGTTAAATTCAGAGAGATCCTTTTGGAATCTTTTAGAATTCAAACATATAACACACATGGAGATGGACTATCTTCCCTTATATACAATTGTGTTCTTGACAAAGTGATTAGAGAGAGGCACCGCAAAATGCAAGAAGTAGGTGGTATACAAATGGGATGCAGGAACAAAGGAATTGGATTTGACTGTTTAGCATTTGTGGATGACACTGCAGTTCTGTCAGAGTCAATAGAGGGGGCATAGAACCAAATTGTCAAACTCAAGGAAGAAGCAAGTAAGGCAGACCTATGGATCTCCTTCAAGAAGACACAAAACATGACCAATATCAAAACAGCACCCAGATGGATGACAATTGAGAGAGAAAGGATTCAGAAAGTGGAGAAATTCAAATATCTGGGGGAGTGGATAGACAATAACCTGTCGGAAAGAAAGGCACTGTTATCAAGAATCAACAAGTTGAACTTGGCATATAAACTAACTATGAACACTTACAACAACAAGAATATCTCAATCAATGCAAAACTCAGACACTAATAGGCAGTGATCCGCTCGGAGGCTTTATATGCAGCTGAATGTTTGAACCTGATAAAAACAGGATTGGTCAAGAAGTTGGAACTAGTGGAGAGAACGATTCTGAGGAAGATTCTGAGACTCCAAAGAACAGAGGATGGATCATACAGAAAGAAAGGAAACCAAGATTATATCTGAAGATTGAATAGATCTCAGATAACATCCAAAAGAGGAGAGCCAACTTCTTTGGACAAATCTACAGAATGCACCCAGAAAGACTGACCAATCAGATAATAAGATTTTTTGAGACCAGAAAAACTACAGTTAACTGGTACTAGGAGGTGAAGAGGGACCTGGAAGAAATGGGAATACAAGGAACGGAAATCACCAACAGGGATATTTACAAGTCGAGGATCAAGGCCACGGAAAGGTTTCAAGAATAAGTTAGATATCGTACACAAGCGCCGTGGACAGAAGAAAGGAGGATATTGCAGAGTGAAAGGATGAAGGAGTACTGGACAAGGTTTAAATCCCAGAAACAGATGAGCTGAATTTGAATGAACATGGTCCATACTCAGCCAAATTGAAAGAACGATAATAATAATAATAATAATAATAATAATAATAGGGTCAAATGTACAATTCTAAATAGTTGTTGATATCAGTGGAGCATGATGTAACAGAAAGTTGATGGCTTTTTGCGGATGATGTTATTCTGTATAGAGTAATAAATAATTTACAAGATTCTGAGCAACTGCAACGAGACCTCGATAATGTTGTGAGATGGACAGCAGGCAATGATATGAGAGAAAGAACAAGAGCTGCACGACTAAGTGGTATGTTCCGAGCTGTCAGCGGAGAGATGGCGTGGAATGACATTAGTAGACGAATAAGTTTGAGTGGCGTTTATAAAAGTAGGAAAGATCACAATATGAAGATAAAGTTGGAATTCAAGAGGACAAACTGGGGCAAATATTCATTTATAGGAAGGGGAGTTAGGGATTGGAATAAATTACCAAGGGAGACGTTTAATAAATTTCCAATTTCTTTGAAATCATTTAGGAAAAGGCTAGGAAAACAACAGATAGGAAATCTGCCACCTGGGCGACTGCCCTAAATGCAGATCAGTATTGATTGATTGATTGATTGATTGATTGATTGATTGATTGATTGATTGATTGATCGATTGATTGATTGATTGATTGATTGATTGATTTAGGTTCCCTCACCTCAATGACAGGGCGTTGCAGCATCTCGCACTCTTTGCTGGACTAGCAAGGAGAGAGGACGTACCATTGGAGCATTTCATGAAGATAAGTTCTAACGTTCAAGCAATTAGCGGTACAAAGAGAAATTAAAAACAAATGTTGCTAGAATTCTAATCAATTTTAATCTTAAAAAAAGGTATTCTTTCATAGAAACTGATGATGTTCTCTTGAGAATGAACATGTCATTCTTAGTTAAATAGAGTGTTTTATATAGGTATGTTATATTGTTATACGTGATATAATTAGGGTCCGACAGACTGGAAAACTTTAAAGTTACATCAAGGAACAATCTGTCATTAATTATTTCCTTTTTAGGTATAAATTTTATTTAATCATAAATTAATTTCCTTGGACTGAAAGAACCTAACCGTTATATTTAGGCAAATTTGAAACTGAAAAGAAATGGCTTCCACTATAATAAACTATGGTATAGGAAAGAAGAGGAAACTGGGTTTAAGATCCAGGCACCTTTGCATATCTGGCCATGAGGGAGGTTGTTACTAAACCAAGAACCTTTCACAAATCACACAAACTGAGTGATTTGGCTGTGCGTTTAGGATCGCGTAGCTGTGAGCTTCCGTTCAAGAGATGATAGGTTCAAATCTCACCGTCGGCCGACTAGAAGATGGTTTTCAATGGTTTCCCATTTTCACACCAGGCAAATGCTAGGGCTGTAGGCCTAACTTAATCCTAGCAATACCAATGGTGCGGTATTTATTGCCCACCAAATCAACTCCTTATGGTTGGGTCATGGTGTTTTCTTTCCTATGATTATTATACGGAATTATATTGTGTTTCTTGAATCCGGTTGCTTAATCACATACCAGTAACTGTTCTTTTAAACTATTTTTTTTCTAGTGGCTTTACGTCGCACCGACACAGATAGGTCTTATGGCGATGAGGCGATAGGAAGAGCCTAGGAGTTGGAAGGAAGCCTTCATGGCCTTAAATAATGTACAGCCCCAGCATTTGCCTGGTGTGAAAATGGGGAACTTGGAAAATCATCTTCAGGGCTGCCGACAGTGTGATTCGTTCTATATATATAATAGGGCTATGGACCTATTGTCTATAAAGCTGAAGGACTAACATGCTAGTGAAGCTAATTCGCCAGCTGAACACCTTTCCGAGATGCCAAATAAGGTTAAGCAATGTTTGTCAGGAGCCGCCAGTGCCAAGAGTGACTATCTTCCGACAGTAAACATAAAAACGGAAGAGAACCCTAGTAAATCAGCTGAGAGTGGGAAATCAGTTATCTCACAGCACACTTCTGCCCCATCTGAACAAGTGGCTGATCGACCGCAACTACTTCTACCGTTCTTCATCAGTAACGCAGCGTTTGAAACCCCTCAACTTCAAATGCCGTCTCTTATTATTTCACCAGGTTTCAGTAGCTTGCACCACCCATTATCCATGTTGCTTAACCCCTCAGCGTCGCAGCCATTTAAAGAGCTTCCTACCCCGCGGCCGGATGAGATGTCAACTACGCGCGACTAAAATATATTGATTCACTTACAACGTTACTACAAGTATAAGAGTAGCCCGATATTCACGAAATTTGGAATTCCTTATAACAGAACTAAGTACGTGCAGATAATAACATAATTGTTTCACATTTCCTTAGTAATTTAGTTCGTGTGATAGAGTTCGAAGCACTCTTCGAGACAGGGACCCAAGTCACACTCCTGGCAGCAGTACACTGATGTCTTCTTTTCGTCGTGTTTTTAACACACGATACAACGTCACTGAGGTTTGGATTTCTCACTCTTCGGTGCTAATTTCCTGATAAAATGTCTTTTCTGCAACCTTGGAACTGTATTATCTGATGCACTCCGGCTTTGAATATTTCTTTCCCCACCCGAGCGAGCGTATTTTGTAAACAGACCTTTCACCAGCTGCTCCGATAAGGTACCCCTAATTGCTCAATATTTGTCTCTGTGTCATGTGTGAATATTATTACAGAATTTAGGAATCATTCTTCACTGTTGAAAACTTCCCTTTGACCTGTATAATTATCTATAGTCTCCTACACGAAATTTCCAAGTACTGTTTCCTCCTCATCGTCACTCATCATTTAACACTGCCACATCATCTATTCCATTATCAGTGCTGCTAATACTGTCACTACTACTTCCGACTAAACGTTCTTCTGAATTATATAATATTCCAAGCACGTTACTGTCAGTCAAACCACGGCTGAGCGCGGCGCGCCACACGGACTGATAAAGCTGCAGCAAGACCGAAAGCAGAAGGACGAAACTGAATGAGGGGAATAACACTTACTATATGCGAAACAAACCAACTCGATACATATTTCAGATGAAAGGTCGAGATATAGTCTTTCAAGCGAGATATATACCATGAACAACTGGCTCTCGTATCGTATGACAGAAAGCAGCACTTGCTGATGCCTACACAGAGCGCTCGTGGAGAGTTACGAAAATATTACGAGCTGAGAAATAAAGACAAATATACACTGACTGACAGAGCAAATGCAACACCAAGAAGGAGTGGTCAGAACTTTATGCCAGTTGCAGGGTAGACTGACGTCACTGAGGTATGCTCATGATGTGAAATGCGCCGCTGTGCTGCGCACGGAGCGAACAATGAATGGCACACGGCGTTGGCGAATGGCCCACTTCGTACAGTGATTTCTCAGCCGACAGTCATTGTAGAACGTGTTGCCGTGTGCCACAGGACACGTGTATAGCTAAGAATGCCAGGCCGCCGCCAACGGAGGCATTTCCAGCAGACAGACGACTTTACGAGGGGTATGGTGATCGGGCTGAGAAGGGCAGGTTGGTCGCTTCGTCAAATCGCAGCCGATACCCATAGGGATGCGTCCACGGTGCAGCGCCTGTGGCAAAGATGGTTGGCGCAGGGACATGTGGCACGTGCGAGGGGTCCAGGCGCAGCCCGAGTGACGTCAGCACGCGAGGATCGGCGCATCCGCCGCCAAGCGGTGGCAGCCCCGCACGTCACGTCAACCGCCATTCTTCAGCATGTGCAAGACACCCTGGCTGTTCCAATATCGACCAGAACAATTTCCCGTCGATTGGTTGAAGGAGGCCTGCACTCCCGGCGTCCGCTCAGAAGACTACCATTGACTCCACAGCATAGACGTGCACGCCTGGCATGGTGCCGGGCTAGAGCGACTTGGATGAGGGAATGGCGGAACGTCGTATTCTCCGATGAGTCACGCTTCTGTTCTGTCAGTGATAGTCACCGCAGACGAGTGTGGCATCGGCGTGGAGAAAGGTCAAATCCGGCAGTAACTGTGGAGCGCCCTACCGCTAGACAACGCGGCATCATGGTTTGGGGCGCTATTGCGTATGATTCCACGTCACCTCTAGTGCGTATTCAAGGCACGTTAAATGCCCACCGCTACGTGCAGCATGTGCTGCGGCCGGTGGCACTCCCGTACCTTCAGGGGCTCTCACCAATCGAACACGTGTGGGATCTCATTGGACGCCGTTTGCAAACTCTGCCCCAGCCTCGTACGGACGACCAACTGTGGCAGATGGTTGACAGAGAATGGGGAACCATCCCTCAGGACACCATCCGCACTCTTATTGACTCTGTACCTCGACGTGTTTCTGCGTGCATCGCCGCTCGCGGTGGTCCTACATCCTACTGAGTCGATGCCGTGCGCATTGTGTAACCTGCATATCGGTTTGAAATAAACATCAATTATTCGTCCGTGCCGTCTCTGTTTTTTCCCCAACTTTCATCCCTTTCGAACCACTCCTTCTTGGTGTTGCATTTGCTCTGTCAGTCAGTGTAATAAATAAACCGCACTCCAAATGTAGAAATAGAGCAAAGAATATCACGCGGAAAGACAAACTTCTCAGATCATCATTTCTTTATTTTCTTCTGTGGGAAAGAATGAAGCAAACATACTTTTTTTTTAAAAGCAGAAATTAGTGCTCAGTCTTACTTGACAAATTAATAACCTTGCAAAAACAAGTACATTATAATGATTTTCAATTCTTATTTATAACACTGATAAACCTGAAAATGTCTTCTTGGAAACAAAACAATTTGCATATCAATAACTACAAAACTCTTCGCGCTATAGTCGTAAATGTGAAACCATGTATGGGTCTATACGACGTATAGAGGTCGGCGGCTACGGAAGAAAAGAGGGTCTATACCACGTATAGAGGTCGGCGCTGAGGGGTTAAGGGCAATTCAAAATTTCCCGTAAATTCAACTAACGGTGTGATCTTCTTCCTGAGGTTTCTATTAGAATTCCAGGAACATGGTTTAGTGTTTTCCCTGTCTCACTCTCAAATTATCGAAATCATTTACCCATACTCGGTTGGCGTCCTCTCTGATAAAATTGTAAAGGCAATAGCTGATAGAAGCTCTACAGAAGACTTCCATCACATATTTTAGCCAATTTCATTCCAGCAAGAGCTATGTCCTCGCTGATACAAACGTACTATTTCCGAGTCCAAAGGTTGGACGAGAATTTAGCTGACTCTATTCAAGACGTAAAGTTTTATACGAGACTGTTCGCCCTTCATTATTCGGAGGGTCAGATGGTACAGACCATCATCGAAGGGATTTCACCATCCTACCGGTCTTACTTCCGTTTCGCTTCTCAACCTCAAACATTATTTGAACTTGACGCTATGACAGTGTCAGCAGAGGGAGTTAGGTATGCTGACACCTTATGAGTCGCTAGCGAGCCTCCTCCGTCATCTAATAGTCCTCGGTCACCACCTCGCCGAACCTTCTCACCACGCAAGTGTAATGCGTGTGGATCGGCAGAACATCTTCGGAATACGTGTCCCTTCGTAAAAACTTGTGGAACTAGGAAAGGAGCAGCGCCATCCCAGGGATGCTTTAAGTACGGGTCATTCTCACATCTGGCCAAAATCTGTACGTCTCTTAACAGCACACCTTCATGTTCTACTATTGGTACTGCCTCCACTAACTTAGGCGATAGGATCTCACTAGTGCAGCCTGCTGAGTCACCCAATTCAGCTCCTCGAGGCTCAGCCCAGGTTAAGTCGGGCACCGAACTCGCTGAGTAAGGAAACCTCTCTAATTTATCTTTGAAGGCCCAAGGGAATGTCCCAAAATCTCCTCTGAGACCCCAGCATTTGTGACATTTCTCAAAATTGAGATGAACCAGTCATGTCTCTAATAGACTCAGAATGTGTTAGCTCTATTATATCTGAGGAGTGGTATTCTAATTGAGAGTCTCTTGTAAATTTCCTGGTTATTGTTTTCTTCTGTTAAATGTGTTTCGGCGAATTCTTCACACTCAGAAAGTTTGGGATTTATTCATGCTAAAGTAAGCATTTCTAAATTTACCTGGAAAATTAAGTTGGTTGCCACACACTTTGCATGCCCTGTGATACCGGGGGCAGATTTCATGTCGCATTCTGGTCTTGTGCTCGACTTTCAGAGCAGGTCTTCACGCATTCAAGTTTGAGAGTAATTTACATATTCATCTTTTAAAATGTAATTCTGTTTTATCTTCGTCAGTTTTTCCTACCCAGAGTAAGATGTCGTTAGACCTTAGACATCTACCTGAGGACCAGGCTGAGAGTATTAGAAAGTTGTGTCAGTCATTTCCAGATGTATTTTAGGAAACCCTTGGTGTTACTGATTTAATAGAATACAATATTGAGGTGACGGATTACATCCCTGTAAGGCTTCCTCCAATATAGGTTATCTCCCCTAAGATGAAGGCTCTTAAGGAAATTTTTGATAGAGTGTTGAAGGATGGCATTATTCGACCTTCAAAGTCGGCGTATTCGTCGCTCATTTTTCTTGCACCGAAGTTTATTATTAAGTTTATTAAGTTTATTGTGTTTATTGGTGAACTTTTCAGGCTTTCCGCCCAAATACATGTTCCCGTTACAAAGCAAAAATAAAAATAAACTACTTACTCTAAACTCCTAACTTAATTCTTTGACCACTCACACCGGCGGAAACCAGACGACATTTGAGATGCCACCCCTGAAACTACTATGTCTACAATGTGGTCACTCACATGGACGGAAAACCGGGCCACTTGTAAGCGCCACCCCTATAACTACCTTAACTGTACATATCCTAACTTAATTTTGTGACCACCTCACACCGACGGAAACCAATCCACATGTGAGACGCCTTGGAAAAAACCTGGAACGACTCGTCCGGCCCCTCATTACAGTAACACTACCCATTCATCTGTTTCTTATACATCTACCTTAACTCTTACACACACTTATTTACTCAAGACCACAAGACCTGCCCTTCTATACTCAATTCTCTTAGAATCAACATTTCGTCCTCAGCAGAGTACTGCTTTCCAGAACCGCTAAATTAACATTTCGTCATCCACAGCGCTTGTACCTTCATTCTTATTACCTATCGTCTTGATCACGTACTGACTTAATGGTTCATAATATTATGAATGCACTGACCTACTTCCAGATAAATTCCAATTCGCTTGTGAGTAAACAGTTGCGTCATGTTTTTCATTATCTAACTTAATTACCACTACTATTTGATTTATAAGTACACGTCTTGCCAAATCAATATTAACATGCCCTATCTATATCACTGAAACCTTCCAAATTTACAAATCTTACCACTTCCCCAATGTTAATTACACTTCACAAATCTTCCACATTTACAATGTATCTCCACGATTTACAATCAGATATAATTGAACCTTCTAACTTTTGGTCCTTATCTTAGTAGTCCTTCACTGACATTTTACACACATTTATAACCATACATACCTTACTTAATCACTCTTAACGAACCTACTTCCTACAAATGCTTCCATCTAAATTTTACTTATCACTCTTACACACTCCTCTAGTTCATTCTCATTTTTCACCCTTAGCTCAATAAACTTTCTTCCACATCCACTTTCAAACCTTATACATTCATGACTATCCAATAAAACCTCATCGCCGTCATTTAACTTATTTCAAACCCAAATAACATCATGAAGTTTCCTCTTTTAACTTTATTTCACAAACTCACCTTACCGCACATAAATACCTGTTTAATTCCCACCCGTTCTCCCATTCTTTGATAATACACCCTACGATTTTTGCTCATCCCCTTTTTCTAAAAATTCCCGTTTATTGGCACTCAAAGGTTTATTTCTTACCTTTTCCGTATATTTACAATTACCTATTAAGGCTAGATCATTGCCTGATGCTCAACATTATACGCATAATGACATTTCTTTACACTTTGTCCATCGCTTATTCTTGTATAATCCCATCAGCCACCATAGTAATCCTCCTCTGTTCAACCTATCTACAGTCCAAAATTTAACACTGTCACCTCCATTACTTTATTAAAAACATTAAGCGATCTTCTATTCCTGCACTCTTCTATCAGTTTCCGTCGTTAAATATCTCTAATCCTCCTTAAAAGCACCCTCTGTTCCCTGACTTCCTTCATCCAAACCCCTTCCCACATGCACCACATTTCCACCCTCTCCAAGTATAGTTCAATTTTTCTAGCCAACACCCCTTATACATGCTTTTCTTTTGTTGTTCGTACGCAGCCTGAAGCACCCCCTCTCCTTCCCCTCTTTTCAAACCCATCCAGTTTTGACTACTCTTTTCACACACTCAACCTCTATTTCTTCCCCGCACAATAATTCCACCACAGAATTCGCTGTGCACTGAGGGAGCCCAATCACTGCCTTATCAAACTTACTCATAATTTGTCTTAAGTTAACCATCTTTTCCTCCAGCCCCCATACTTCTGCCTCTGCCAAATACTACTGATCTTAAGACTAACCTCAAGGTTTTATGGCTTATTCTCTGAAATTTAGCCAGTAAAATTTCGATTACGGCTAAGGCTGCCATCGCGTTTCATCTTGCTCTCTTAATTTGATCCTCCCATGTCCCTCTTCTGGTGTGCCTTCAGCCTTTAGTGTCCCACCCTCCATAGATGCCGCTTCAAAGATTTCATACTGTCCTTGTAAATTGCTGGCATTTCTTAAAACTATTTCTGCCATTAAAGAAGATAATTACTTTACGCTAATTGCTCTGCGACCTTTAGCTTTACCCACTCTTTCCACATCGTCTATATCCACTTCACTAAAATTTATTTTCATCTTGTTCTGGATGACCTCCACCACCTTACAAAATTACGCCCACCATGCGTTCCTTCTCATCTTCCTCAACACCGTACACAAATATGGATTTCTTCATCCTCTCCTGGTTGCTTAATTCTGCTTCTTTCTTCAACTTCAGCACCTCCTCTTCTAGATTTTTACTTTCCCTCTTAACAGCTCTACTACTTTCTCGTCGCTACAAGTTCTCTTCATCGTTTCCTTTGTCTTTGCTTCCAGCCATTTATTCATATTCCCTGTCTCCTTTGATTGCTTTTTCATCGTCTAATTCACCTGGTCCCAAGGGCAGGTTTCTTGTATAATTTACCTCACTATCTCCTTAATTGCTGCCAAGTCTTTCCAGCTGAAATTACCGCTCGTATTCGGACCGGGGTTTCTTTCCACGCCCCCCAATGACCAGAAGCACAGCAAACATTGCTTCCACCCGTGCCGCATCACCCATCTTTCCCAGCTCTTCTTTTTTTCCAAACCATTCTTAGAATTCTCCTGCTTCTACTGCCACCTCCCAATAGCGGCCCCCTTACTGTTCAACTCCCACCGTACTTCACGGTACGCACTACGAAACATGTCCTCTCTCGCCGTTCGCTCAAGCTAGACTGACGGTTTTCTTGTACCGAAACCCCAAGGTGGTTTCAGGCCTGTCATTGATACAGGGCGTTAAACCGTAAGGTCGTATTACAATCAGTGCCCCTTCCTGATCTTCATTCATATTTCTCTTGGTTTCGGAAGCTAAATTCTTCTCAATCCTAGATCTTAACCAAGCGTACAATCAGATTCCTCTGGCGGAAGAAAATCTGACTGCTTTCGCTACTGATTGGAACTTGTACGAATACAACTGAGTGCCCTTCGTACTTCCCATGGGCGCAGCCCTTCTTTCTAGGCTGCTAGATAGAGTCTTCTCCGACATCAAATTCGAATACAATTACCATTATCTTGACGATGTCGTGGTGTTTTCTGAGACCTTTGAAGAACAATTAGATCATCTTAAACAAGACCTAAATCGCATCTGTAAGGCTGGACTGACAGTAAAATTATCTAACATACCTTTTGCTAAGCCCTCTATGTCCTTCTTAGGGCATATTGTGTGGCCCGATGGAGTTTCAATCGCCCATCCTAGAACGCAGGCTTTCTGTGATTTTAAGCCTCCTAAAGATATTAAAGGAACTGCTAGGTTCATTGGCATGGTGAACTTCTTCAGGAAACGTGTTCCCAACTTTGATAATAGGGCGGCGCCCCTAAACCTACTTCGCAGGAAAGGTGTCAAGTCTGAATCGGGGCCATCTCAGCAAGATGCTTTCGAAGACCTTATGTTAGCTATCCGTAACGCCCCAGTCTGAACTATCACAGATTTATCTAAGAAATTCCTTGTTCAAACCGACGCCTCATCATTTGCAGTCGCGGCTGTCCTTCTTGAAGAAACCGACCTCGGAAGGCGGCCCATTGCCTATGCGTCTAGTACGTTATCGGCTCAAGAAGCCAGGTACTCCATTTATGAATTAGAAGGACTTGCATTCCTGTTTGCCTTGGAGACGTTCCGCCTGAATTTGGAATATATTGAGTTTGAGTTACAAACCGACAATCAGGCTCTAAGTCGGGTTTTGGCCAGGCCCCGTGGTACAGGACGTACCAGTCGTTGGGTTATCCGTATTTCGGCTTTTCAATTTTACGTCCGACACTTTTGGGGATCAGAGAGCGTGGTAGCGGATGTGTTTAAGCAAATGTTTTCGGGTGAACTTGATCCCATTGAGCAGAAGGAAAATTCATCTCCTTCTATTTCCATACATACTTGCGTTAGTATTATTTTGACTGATGCCCCTATGTTATTCCGTGACAGCGAAAAACACCAATGGGAAGATCCAGTGCTGGCTCCTATTATGGAAACCCTTTCTTCTGGGGAACATGTTGTCCCTTATGTTCTGAGGAATTGGGTTCTGTGTTGCCCTTCGGGGCATGATCAAAAGATGGAAGTTGTAGTTCTAGCTGTTCTTGTGCCCATGATCTTAAAGTATTATCATGAAACCCCATTACGGGGACATTTAGGCATTTTCAAAACTAGAGAAAAAATTAGAGAAATGTTCATCTGGAAGAGTATGGACTGCGAAATCAGGGAAATGGTTAAAGCCTGTATTTATTGCTTGCTTAGTAAGCTCACCTTGTCCACTAAGCTAGGGGTATTATCATGTCGCCCAGAATCTCTCCCTATGGAGCGATTATATATAGATTACATCGGACCCTTCCCTCAATCAAAGGGGAACAGGAACAACATTCTTGAATGCGTAGATGGTCTTTTCTAGGTTTTCATGGCTATTTACGACTAAACTGGCCACCGCTCAGTCTACCATTTCTTGTCTTAATACTATTTTCTCTTCTTCTGTTCCTTGTCAATACATAGTCTCTAATGTCAAGGCATTCACCTCAAATTTATTCCGCAAATTTTGTTTTAACTTATCCATCTCACATGTAACCACATCGGCCTATTACCCCAACCATCTCTTGCCGAGCCTGTTAGCCGTGATCTTCGATCGGCTTTGATCGCTTTTCATCATGAAGACCATTCTAGGTGGGATACTTCACTGCATGGGTTACCTTTCGTGTTCAACTCGGCTGTTCACGAGCCATACAAGTTTACTCCTGTTTCTCTCATGTACAAATATACACAAATGATTTAGGGAACAATATAACATCAAAAATAAGATTGCATGCAGATGACATAATTGTTTATAGGGAAATAAATAACATTGAGGATTGTTCAGAATTACAAAGGGACCTTGTGAGTATCCAAAATGGGTGGAAGAAAATAATAATAAGGTTAAAAAAGCATACAACTGTTACAACATTTACAAACAGGAGCTTTAAAACTGAATTTGAATATACTTTGGATGAGGTAGTTATCCCATAAGATGGCAAGTGCAAATACTTAGGTGTGAGATTTGAAAGTAATTTGCACTGGAAGGGTCATGTCGATGACATTGTTGGGAAAGCATTCAGATCGTTACATGTCATAATGAGGCTACTTAAAGAATGCAACAAAGAATTAAAAGAAAAAAGTTACTTGAGTATGGTTTGTCCATTATTGGAATATGCAAACAGTGTTTGGGATCCTCACCAAGAATACCTAATAAGAGAAATAGATAGTATGCGGAGGAAAGCAGCAAGATTTGTAACAGGGGATTTGAGGAGAAAAAGTAGTGTATCAGAAATGTTAGAGGAACTTGGGTGGGAAACTTTAAGTAAGAGAAGGGTGAAAACTAGACTTATAGGATTATATACAGGAGAAGAAGCATGGGGAGAAATCCGTGAGAGGCTTCAGTTGGAAAATAATTATATCGGTAGAACTGACCACAAGTATAAAATTAGAAGGAATTTTAGCAGAAGCGAGTGGGGTAAATATTCATTAATTGGGAAGGACGTGGAGGAGTGGAACAGTTTACCAGGGGTAGTGTTTGATCCTTTTCCAAAATCTATACAGATATTCAAGAAGAGAATAAACAGCAACAGAGAATGTGAATGAAATGTTAGAGGGCATTCAACCAGTGCAGGTTATTGTAAATAAAAAATGTGTGTGAATAAATTAATTCCATCCCCTGGTCTAAGGAGTTTGGACAGCCAAAGTAGGGGTGAAGTACAGTGGAGAATTCGAGGGCCCTTGGGACCGCGACGGTAGGTGTGAAGGCCCTTCAGGAACTCTGAAAAGTGGTGGCAAAAGGGCGCTCTGGTTAAGACGCAGCAGGTCGTTATGCTACTTAGGTTCCAAAATGGGTAAAAAAACAAATAAGTAAATAAATACAATGTAAATTTTAATCTTATACCAGTTGTATAGTATTATATGAAGTAATTCCACATACTGCATATGAGTTGACTAAATTTGTAAGTACAGAAGATATTATAAGTAGAATTTCGTAAACAATATAAATTTATTAAGGATGAGCTGTGTTTAATAGGAAAATTGTTAGCGTAAATTGTATATTATTGTATTCTAGGAAAATGTTCTTCTCTTGTTAATCTAAAATTTAGTGCTTGACAATAATGTATTTTAGTGTACCATTTGCCACCGGGGTAGACATTTCATTTGCAAATAAAGCAATTTTTATTTTTGATTTGATGTTACTTCAGAAAATGTAGGATTTACACAGTTATTCTTTGTTATGTAGAGTTAATTTTGTTTGTAACCAATGACGATTATCAGTGCATGTGGGTAGTAACTTCCCTCTCCTCATCTTGCAAGTACCCGTGTACTTAATATTTTGGTCATGTAATTTTATCTTATTCCGTGCCCTTCTTAACTCTATTTCGTGTGAGGGTTGTGTAATGATGATTTTGTGTTCCTCTCTTTGTGACACCGTTTTAGCGCCATTTTGTTGGTTTTAAAAATTCCCATGTGCGTTATTGTGGACTGGAATTAAAATATTTATTCCTCTTATCTAAATTTTTATTTTCTGCTTTATTCTCTTTTCGCTTGCTTATCTTGATTTCCTTAAATATTTGTTTTGTGTTCGGTTTAACTATTATTTTATGTATGTAGATTTTGGGGAGATGGTATTCCTTGCCCTTGTACATTTCGGTTTTATCTTTCCTTTCTTCCTCGTTTTGATTTTATTGCCAATTCTTCCCTTATTTTGGGACTGAAACTTGCCTCCCGTTGTTTGCATGCGTGGTGTATTCACTATTTGTTTTAGTATTCTTAAGTTTAGGATTTATTATTATGATTATTACCATTGTTATTTTTAATTCCTATATGATGTTAAAACTTTCCATATTTCTTATCCCTGCCTTGAGACTGTTTTACATTTTGATTTGGGTTACATAACCGTAATAATAATTATTATTATTATTATCCAATATGTACTTTAATGTGATTGTGTTCAATTTTAGGGGGGTCTTATTTTATTAAACATTGCCATTCTACATAAAAATTTCAACACACATTGTCAGTACGATTCAAAAAGGGTGAAATTTTCCTTTAATGATTGTAATAACGTGGGGATTTGTCATGGTTTTAGTGGAGTATTTCACCCGTTTAATTTCTTTCTTTGATGTTGCATTGTTGCGGCTCCCCCTCCATGTTGCTTGTACGCGTGGTTCTCGGTTCTATTACTTGACCTTGACATTCCTTTTGTTTGCGTGGGGAATGCTAATTTGTTTTCATTGGGGAGTATTGGTGTTGATGTTCTGTGCAATGCAAGGATGGATTGCTGAATCGGTACATGGACAAATACTATTTATTTCTCCATCCATGTGATATTATTTTGCCTGTTTACTGATCCTTCTCATTTAATACTTTTCTTAGTATTTGTTTATTTTATTGATCTTTGATTGATCTTCCTTGGTTGGTTTTCTTGAGTTGATATATTTTAGGGGTAGTAGCTTCCCTCTTATTTCATTGTGCAGTTTCATTTAATATACTGTCCGACTCGTTGGCTGAGGTCAGCGTACTGCCCTTCCGTTCAGAGGGTCCCGGGTTCGATTCCAGGCCGGGTCGGGGATTTTAACCTTAATTGGTTAATTCTAATGGTTCGGGGGCTGGGTGTGTGTGGCGTATTCAACATTAGAAATCATCCTAGGTAGGGACCTCACCTTCATCTTCACAGACATGCAGGTAGCCTCATAGGCCGTCTACTAGAAAAAGACCTGCACCAGGCCGCTCCGGAGGCCACACGCCATTATTATTATTATTATTATTATTATTATTATTATTATTATTATTATTATTATTATTATTATTATTTAATATACTATTAATATGATGTTTTAATCGTGTGTTTATCCCTCCAGTGGGAACTATGACAAGTTTTTACGTTGATTCACCCAAAATAATGTCCGACTCGTTGGCTGAATTGTCAGCGTACTGGCCTTCGGTTCAGGGGTCCCGGGTTCGATTCCCGGCTGGGTCGGGGATTTTAACCTAGTTGGTTAATTCCATTGGCTCGGGGCTGAGTGTGTGTGGTGTATTCAACATTAGAAATCATCCTAGGTAGGGCCCTCATCTTCACAGACATGCAGGTCGCCTAATAGGCCGTCTACTAGAAAAAGACCTGCACCAGGCCTCTCCGCAGGCCATACGCCATTATTACTATTATTACCCAAAATAATATTTTTTTTTTGAGATTTAAATTTATGAAATCACTATAATGTTACCCGTATAAATCAAATTAATTCTTGATTGTCTGTTAAACGAAGCATTTCGGTGCACCAAATCTTTATTTTTAATGCTATTTTTTCGGGGCGTCGACCCATATGGATCAAAGTTTAATTACCCCTATTTAAGTTTTGTTTAACACATTTCCTTTTGTATTTACTGATTTTATTCGTTATTGACCCCAACTCTAATTTTCTTGTATGCACATTCCTAAATTAATTATAATTTCAATTTAAAATGTACTTGTTTATCATTCAGGAGTTAACTCTGCACTTCACCGATGGGTACCGTTCCTTTTTTTATGTGGGTGGGTTTCAATTCTCTTCCCGACGGACTTATTTCTTCCTGAGTAAGTTTACTTGTGTGTTTTGGCACATTATTCCAATATCGTGTTTCTTTATCCTGTCCGTCCTTCTTTCTCGTAATCCCTGTGGCGTATTTGGAAAGTTTTGCGCCATGGCTGAAATGTGAGGTTACGTGGCAATATTTTCAAATTGATTTTATTTTTATTTGACATGATTTTAGGAATATGGAAAATGAACTTTTTATTTGATGAAATGACATTCTTTGTTTAATAACGTTATTATTCTAGCTTATATGCCCCAACTTTTCTGCAAGATTAGCCTATAAATTTTATTCAGTCGAATGGATTTTTTTCTCCACTGTAATACACTTAAGAGTAGAATAATATTAATATTTGTCTTATTTCCTTATTTGTTTGTACACGAACGGCAATACTACCGTAAGTTGAATAGACCTCTTTGTTCAGTTTAAGTGTATGTTGGGTAGTCTTTACTGAACTTGGGCAGCTCCTAGATTCTGTGTTGCCGAAGGTCCACATGGGGGAATTAAAATGAGAAGACTCAGGTTGTAAGGTATATGGAGAAGCCTTCTGCCCCGCCCATATCCATTTAAGGGCATTATTTTAATTATGAACTTAACCCTGTACAAGCTTTCCCTCTAGTAAGGTTTACCTTATTCCGTCACCGGGCAGCAATTACCTTATCCCCCGCCTCCAACACCAAGCCTGCAATCACACACTCATCCTCTATGCAGCCCGCCTCATCTGAAACCGCAACTTAGAAAAACAAACTACTTTCACTCTCCAAAAAAAATAATCTCTGTCGCGAAGTAAATTACAGTTTCAGTGCCCTGTCTGACATCGGCAGCCGAGTCGTAACATCTAGCGAGCGATGCTGGCGTGGGGTAAGGGCCCACTCTGCTTCATAACGGCGTGCTGGAGCACCAACCTTTCCGGCGAGGGCTGAGATGCGCTAATTCAACCGCCTACCCATCTTGGTGCAGTATCTATATATCTGATCTGCGGCGACCATCACCATGGCTACCCATCTCATGCTAGCGGGAAAGGTGAATCTTAGGGTACTTGGAGGGGGGGGGGGTTCGAAGGACGCCATCCTTTGGTATCGGCGGCGGCGGCCGATCTTGCTGTCAAATTGAACTTTATATCCGAGACTTCTACTGCTTCAGGGAGACTTCAAGATTGGTTTTGACTAAAATTTTTCGTCTAAGGGAACTTTTTCAAGAAAATGTCTGTAAAAATTTTGTTTTTTCCTAACAAACAAATTTCATTTTTTCACCGTGAGGAGAGACTTTAAGGGGGGGGGTCTGTACCGCGAGGGTACACCCGCCCAGTTCAATCAAACGAAGCGCCTTGAAAAAAGCCATCTTCAATATAAACTTGCAACAACTTGTGCAAAAAGTTTGGACTTTTCTCTACAGATGACTCTACCAAGAAAACTGATGTTATGTCCTCTAGTGTGAAGAGGAACGATTAAGACTGCAAAGCAATTTGTTATTTTAAGGTTTCCTAAACTGAGTTGATTTGTCTTTGCTCTTTTGTGTATCGCAGTTGTCAATACTTTGATCTCATTCCGCCAACTTCAATATTGAACAATAGGAAATGTTGTATATTTTATTTTCAACCAATCATCGTTTCCTTGTACATACAGACATGGACAAAAGTATTCATACCCCAACCCATCCAAAACAAAATGCTTTATTGCTGGACCAATACGGAGTACAGGCCAAAATTACAAATCCAGACGTATACCTTGAACAGTAATGTACATTAAAAAGCACAAAATAAACTAGAAGTAACAGTACATAACAAAGCAACAAATTTGTACTCCATGACACTGCTTGTCTGGACATAAATATTCATACCGTATTCCAGAAGAGTTCACAACTCAATGAAGAAACAGATATTACCAACTCGATCAGTAGCGCGTTTGTTGCCTTTCCTGTATATTACTTCTTTTAACCTGCTGGGCATTGAGAACACCAGTTGCTGTGTTAGTTCAGATGAAATGTTCCCCCATTCTTGTTGTAGTAACTGTTTCAAGTGTGGTTTACCTGTTACGTGGTATTTTCTTACTCTGGACTCCAATTCACTCCATAGATGTTCGATGGGGTTGATATCCGGCAATTGCGGAGGTTTTTTTAATGTGTGCGGCGTGTTGTAAAGTACCCACAAACGAGCAATTTCCGTCGTATATTTGGGGTCATTGTCATGTTGGAAGTGAAACTCGTTTTGGAGAACGTTTTCTTTCAGGGTGTTCAAATATTGAAATCTGTCCATAAATACCAACTTCCCGACACCTGAAGAGGCCATTGAGCCCCACACCATAACCCCACCCCCGCCGTGCTTCACAGTGGTAACGAGGTTCTGCTCATCGAGCTCTGTTTTAGGGCGTCTCCACACTAAAATGCGTCCATAACTTCGGAAAAAATTAAATTTACTGTCATCTGTAAACATCACTGTTGACCAAAACACATTATCCTTCGTCACATATTCTTTTGCAAATTGGAGTCTCTTCCGTCGATTCACTTTCGTTATGTGCGGTTTCTTTCTTGGGGCCCTAGATCGATACCCAGCACGTTGAAGAACCCTCCTTACTGTTTTGTGTGACACTGCATGATGGAAATATTCTGCCAGCTACGACGCTATTGCCGAAGATGCAGTGTGTGGTTGTTTTTTAATTGTAGTTACTATGAACCTTTCTTCTCGTGCGGTCAGTTTCTTCGGACGTCCACTTCTTTTCTTGCTTATAAGGGCATCCTGTTCTTCAACCTCTGTATGATGCTTTACACTGTTGGTTTACCTCTTCCAATGATGTTTCCGATCTCGGAATACGATTTTCCTTGGTGGTGAAGGCGAAAAATAAGTCGTCTCTCTTCAACAGACGTTTCCCTAGTTTTCCTCGCCATTGGAATAGTACCGTCTATGGCCAGCTGATCAGTACGTCACGGTCTGCATCTACTACACAACTAATGCCACGGACCAACACAGGTTTCTGTTGACTAGTTCAAACCTTAATTTTACACGTAAGGTATGAATACTTATGTCCAGACAAGTAGTGTCATGGAGTACGCATTTGTTGCTTTGTTATGTACTGTTATTTACTTCCAGTTTACTTTGTGCTTTGTAATGACCACTGCTATACAAGGTATAAGTTTCGGTTTGTAATTTTGACCTGTATTCCGTATTGGTCCGGCAATAAAACATTTTGTATTGGATGGCTAGGGGTATGAATAATTTTGTCCATGTCTGTATTTAATTATCCAATAAAATTGTGTGTGTGTGTGTGTGTGTGTCGGGCCTTGGCCCAGAACTCTCTAGAACCTTCCTCCGAGGTATAATAGCTGGCAATTTTTTCGAGCCGCTTTGTCTTATTGTTCGTCCAGTATACTGTGTATGTGCTGATAGTGGAGGCGAGGGCGTCTCGCCCTTTATCGAGCATTCCGGCGCAGTAAGGTAATGGCAGCCATTTAATAACTAAGCGATAGCCTCGGAAAGTTAGCTCGAGGGGAAGGTTTCCTGTCTTTAAGAGTGTAACCTTAAATTTCCAATCTTCAATAATGTAAACTTCATCTTCAAATGTAAATCTCATAACTAGCCTAGAACCTTGGCCGAAATTCGGAAATAGAGAGTGTGACACCCCCCTCGAGTTCCCTATCAACTTGTATTTGAGGAGACTATGTTTTTATAACCGTTTTCTGTCTGTAGCTTTGTAACTTAAATTTTCTCCATCTAGTCACCTCAGTAGTATAGGATTAGCCTCTGTAACTTCCGGCCAGAAGCCCAAATAGGGTTTTAATTTTTTGTACAAATTTCAAGGAGTGCAAATGTCCGCCAACGCATCATTTTGATTTTTAGGCCAGTAACTTTAACCTGTGTTTTTTTCTTCCCACAAAGGCCCGGTAGAATGAGTATTCGATACTCCTGTATGTCTATCATTTATGTTAAGTGGTTAGATTGTTGAGTGTTTAAGGCAGTGGATTCCATTTGAATGGTAAAACGAACGTTGTGCCCCGAGAGGCCTGGAAAGTGTAAATTTTCGTGAGCAAAGATGCTTGGGTTGTAAATGCGGAAGGTTGCCTTGAGGAGGCAGTAAGAGTATAAAGTTCGGAGCGCAGTCTCCTAGATTAATCTATAGAGCATAGACGCCCTTTCTGTTTGTGTAGAGGTGTTAGTATATTTTGTAAATGAAATTGAGAGACCTGTCTCCTTGACTCTTGAGTGGATGGAGCAATAGTGCTCAAGTAACCTTTGTAACATTGGGAGCTTTATACTCAGATAATTAATTGACACATTTTATTGATCTTCTGATTTCTCCTACTTTGTATTTAAATTACTGTACCTGAAATCTTGTTCTGTCGCTGAGCGACGTGTTTTGTTAATATTTAGCCTCTAAAACAGTCAAAAGAAATATAACTCTAATTTTAAAGCTTTTAATTAATCATTTGATTGTAATAGATAGACCCATTCATGCCCGCACCTTCTTTCACCTCTGTCCACCAAGGAATCTCCGTAACAATTATTATTATTTATCTAAAAGTATCGTGGTCAGTGAAAACAGGACTGATTGGGGAGGGGAAAGAGACGGCGACATAGCCCTGCCAGAGTAAAATGTCACGAACCGCCACTGATCTCCAATGAAGAACATCGTAATTTCATTCACTGGATAATTCCAGTTCAGTAATACTGTAACTACATGTAAATGGGTTATTTAATCACTTAAAGCACCCTTCTTGGGTCAAAATAAATGCATTCCATAGGGCCCATAATCGTTAATATTGAAACACTCTGATTTGTTGGAAATGTTCAAAACTTTAAACTGCTCTCCTCAACAATTTACCTTATGCAGATACGATGTTCTTAGTTGGAGAGGTCGATTTATAAAAAGACACAAAAGATGAAAGCTAGAAAGGCAGCTGGGATTAATAAAATTTCTGGGGGATATTTTAAAGGTTATAGGTTGGGATATATGACCATACTTGAAATGTTCATTTGATTGCTCTTTGCATGCAGAAACGATACGAAATGAATGGGGAGTTCCAACAGTAGCCTTAGTACACAAGGGAAACGGTGAGAAATATTAAGCGGATAATCACAGGCCAGTCAGCTTGACATGTGTTCTTTGTAAGCTGTGGAAAAACATTCTCTATGACTAAATTATACTCGTTTTCGAAATTACTAACTGGTTTGATAGAGGGCATTTCGTGTTTAGGAGAGGTTATATTAGTGAAGCTCAACTTGTAGGATTCCAGCATGATGTAGCACCTATATTAGATTCAGGAAATCAAATGGACAGTATCTTTATTGAACTATGCAATGCTTTTGACAGTGTAGACCAAGGGAGATTACTGACCAAAATGAAGCCTAGTGGACTAGACAAAAGAGTGGTTGAACGGGTTGCTACAGTTTAAAAAGTAGAATTCAGAGAATTACAGTAGGTGAAGCGACATATGGCCGGCCCAGTGGTGCAGGGATAGTATGCCTGCCTCTTACCCGGAGACACCAGTTTCGATTCCCGGCATGGACAGGGATTTTTACTGGATCTGAGGGCTGATTCGAGGTCCACTCAACCTACGTGATTAGAATTGAGGAGCTATCTGACGGTGAAATAGCGGCCCCGGTCTAGAAAGCCAAGTATAACGACCTAGAGGATTCGTCGTACTGACCACACGACATCTCGTAATCTGCAGGCCTTCGGGCTGAGCAGCGGTCTCTTGGTAGGCCAAGGAGCTTCAAGGGCTGTAGTACCATGGGTTACCGGGTGGTTCCGCAAGGCAGTATTATTGGACCTTTATTTTTTATATAAATTATATGAGTAAAAACTGGAATCACACTTAAGGCTGCTTGCGGATGATGCTATATTGTATAGAGTAGTAAATTAGTTGCAGGATTGTGAGCAATTGCAGGGGGACTTAAACAATGTTGTGGAATGGACAACAGGCAATGGTATGAATGTACACGGGATGAAAAGTCAAGTTGTACGCTTCACCAAGAGGAAAATTCCTCTCGGGTTTTAATTACTGTATTGATGGGGTGATAGTGCCTCATGGGGAACACTATAAGTAAGTGACCTAGGTGTTAGTATAAGGAATGATCTTGGTGAAATCATATTAACGAGGTTGTTAAGGAAGGTTACCGAACTCTTCACATGGTTATGAGAGTATTTAGGGGTTGCAGTAAGGATTTAAAGGAGAGGGCATATAAGTCTCCGGTAAGACCGCAGTTACGGCTCCAGTGTAAGGGACACTTACCAGAACTACTTGATACGAGAACTGGAATAGATTCAAAGGATAGAAGCACGGTTTGTTCTGGGTGACTTCCAACGAAGGAGTAGTGTTACGGAAATGTTGCAAATTTTGGCCTGGGAAGACTTGGGAGTAAAGAAAAGAGATGCTCGACTACGTGGTATTTAGAAAAGGCAACTGCTCAAATGGTTCCATTAATGAACTTATTAATGTAATTCTTACATTATAAATGTACTGAATTTGAACATTTGAGCACTTGTCTTTTCTACTTGTAACTGCTTTCCATTATGGAGAAGCATGAAATTCATTGCACACAATATGTGGTATATTTCGAGCTGTCAGTAGAGAGTTGGCGTGGAATGACGTAAGTATTCGAATATGCCTGAGTGGAGCTTTTACAATAGGAAAGATCATAATATGAAGATAGGGTTGGATTTCAAGAGGACAAATTGGGGCAAACAGTTATTTATACGACGAGGAGTAAGGGATTGAAATAATTAATCATGGGGAATGCTCGATAAATTTCCAAGTTCCTTGAAAATGTTTAATAAAAACTAGGTAACCAGTTGATAGGGAATCTGCCACCTGGGCGACAGCCCTATAGATGATTGCTTGCTTGATTGAATGATGTATAACACATGTTTTTTGAAGATGCCGAAAATGAGACTATTATTATTTCTGATGATTTTGAGATTAAGAAAATTTAAGAATTTGTTAACTTCGGATTCTATGACAAATTTTATACGGGGATTTACAGAATTAAGATTGCCTAAAAGGTTTGGCTGTCGATAATATGCTGATCTACTGTATAATGGCAAAGATGTCGTTGACATATCTTGTCCAGAAAAAGATTACATTCATACTGTTAATAATTTTTTATTATTCCATATTATCGATATAGATCTCAGCCAAGATGCCCGAAGCTGGTGAACCCATACGGAGACCCTTTTGCTGATAAATGACATCACCGGAAGATTTTTTTTTTGTTTGGAACAAGTTTTAGAATATTCAAATATTCTTAATTTCTAATTTACTGGTGGTTTATGGTGTGGGTTACTGTAGTCACGTCCTAGTTCGTGAACCATGGGCAACGGCTGAGTGGCCTAGTAAGTGGTACTGAGAGTCGGGATACCAGTTGCTACGGAATGGGAGTAGGCATCTGGGACATATTCTGAGTCATGGCCCTCCTTGTGGTCAGGACTATACATTCCACCGGTGGTCCCTAACCCGTTAGAGGAGAGATTCTCACTTGGACTATGTGTAAGTAGGGTAGCATCCTGCTTCATGAATTTACCGACCTCAGAACATTTTAAGCAAGCCTCGGACCTATGGGGGTAAATTTTTTTGCTATTTTGCTTAACGTCGCACCGACACAGATAGGACTTACGGCGACGATGGGACAGGAAAGGCCTGGGATGGGAAGGAAGCGCCCGTGGCCTTAATTCTGTACCTGAGAACCAGACTATCTTAAGTCCATTTTTTGCCTTTTTGAAATAATCCGGAGTGTAGATGATGGAGGAGCGCTTTATTGAGCCCGACTAGTTAAGTCTTGTAAAACAATAATTTTACGAATTAGCAGTGTCAATATAATCTTTAGTCCTGAGAAGCCTGTGAGCCAACTTATCCTAAGTCCACTTACGATACTTTGGTTCTAAGCAAATTATAACTTGCAATAGCCTAAGTCCGTTTAAGATAGTTTGGCATTAAGACTTTGTGTTACCATTGTAGTTCAAGTCACGTTATTGACAGGGATTTTGTTGATTTAGGCGGGAATATTACCATTGTTTTGCATTTTCTGCTCGGTTTCATTCATAAGAAGCAATGAATCGTGGACGGATGTTGGTTGATCTCGCACTGCAGCTAAACCAGTGTCCAGGAGGTAAGAATAATATTGATTAGTACAAAGTATTCATATTTCTATGCTCTACAGATATTGAAAAGTAATTTGTTGACGTTTTAGAAAAGAGTCTTCCTCTTTATGAGCCTCACAGTAATCAGCTTGTTAATCAATTTCTTTTACAGGGTTTAATGACAATGACAATGAGCTTAAGGGAACAGAAACTGCCTTTCCTTCTATGAATCTACAAGTAGATACAAAGTGGAAATAAGTATTAAGTTCATCGCACTTTATACTCATGAAAAACATTGTTTTTAAGAGTCAATGCAATTTGTTCAAGAACTGTTATTCTTACGTGTACTTTTATCTGTTGGATAGTAGCTTAAAATATTTTTGTCCACAGGCCCCTACTGTTACGATGCCCGATTTTGTGAAGAAGAAAAAGAAGAAGAAGAGGACGAAGAAGATAGTGGAGAAAAGGTTTATACTCAATTAGAATGTGTTAAAGTGAATTCGCATTACACTGACGTAGGTTACAATGATCAAGTCTCCACGCCTATTTACCCGCCGCTTGTTGCTGAAGAGATTTCAGCTTGTGGGTAGTTCTGGTAATAGATCACAGTCCCCACAGAGCATTCGTTGCTGAATGACTCTAATGATACCCCATCCAGTGCCCTTTCTTCTGTTCGTGACATCAAGCAAACAGTGAGCAGAAAATTTTTGCTCCCCTCTCGTACAACTGGTGCTAGATTGGTTCCGTACTCAGATTCCGAAGATGATTTTGAAAATAATAAGAATGGTTGTAGGAAAAGGAAAAGAAATACTTTTTTGTGGAAGAATAATGTGAGGAAAGTAAAGTACAAACATGTATTATCTCTATGACTGTCGGATTAATATCCTCCTCCTTCATTAGGTGGAGAAGAATGTGTCTCTTCAGCTGGTAAGGTAAGCGTGTCCTTCGTTCTGAATGTAGAAACTGCAGAAAGAAATGTTCCACAAAGGTAACTGAGGTTGAAAGACAGCAAATATCTAATGAATTTTGAAGCGCAGAGAAGAGTTGGGACCGTAAGAGACAGTACATTATTTCCCTTGTGGAGGAAAAACTAGTTATAAGGCATAGGCCACGATGTCATGAGACACAACGGCAAAGAACAGCAAGAAATGTTTATCATTTAAACGTGTCAAACAATAAAATCCCCGTTTGTCAAGGAATGTTTTAAATACACTGGGGATAAGTATTCAAATGGTGAAAGCTGCCTTGAAAAGGCCAGTAGGTGTGGTATGATTGAAGTTGATGGAAGAGGTAAACACACGCCATCAAATTAAGTCTCAGAGGAGCTTTGTCATGACATTAGAGCACATATTGACAGATATCCAGTTTATGAGAGTCATTACAGCAGGGAACGAAGAGGAAGTACATAGGAAGTGAACTGAATCTATCAAAAATGTATTCTTTATACTGCCAAGAATGTACGGTACCAAGGAAGGAAAACCAGCAGCAAAAGAATGGTTGTTTCGAAAAATATTCAATTAAGAGTATAACAGCGCTTTTAACTTGCCAGATAACGATACGTGTGACAAGTGCGATGAATATAATATCCAGATAAACCAACAATCGTCCACACAATATGAGATATCTAAAATCATGGAAAGGAAGAAAGAGCACTTGGAAGAAGCCACTCGCCGCTACAAGATGAAAGCAAATGACAAGGAAACTTGCGGTGAAAACGAGAAAGTCGTAATGGTGGACCTACAAAAATGTTTACCGACACTATATCTAACAAATTCAGAGTGCTACTACCTCAAGAAGTTATGGACACTAAACTATACTCTATATGATTCTACACTATCATTCGTTTTCTGGTTCTACTGTTTAACTTACCATTTGGACTTAAGATAGTCTGGTTCTCAGGTACAGAATTAAGGTACAGCCCCAGCATTTTCCTGGTGTGAAAATGGGAAACCACGGAAAACCATCTTCAGGGCTGCCGACAGTGGGATTCGAACCCACTATCTCCCGGATGCGAGATCACAGCTGCGCGCTCCTAACCGCACGGCTAACTCGCCCGGTTCTATGGGAGTAACAGTCCCACTCCCATTTGACAGGCGAGGGCTCCCTGGAAACAACTTGGCGAACGAAATGGAATTCGATGGGAGCTATCAATATTCATGGGGCTTATGGAAGAGGTAGAACTGGCTGAGTCAGCAAAGAGAATGCATCTGGATATGCAAGGAGTAAATGCTATGCGGGTAAGGGGAGATAACGAGAAAGAGATAGGAGATTATAAAGTGGGCTTGACGGGTGTTAAAAAGGGAAAGGCAGAGTGTGGGGTAGGGCTGTTCATCAGGAATACTACTGCACACAACATGGTTCCTGTAGGACACATAAAAGAGAGAATAATGTGGATAGATTTGGAGGAATTAGGACGAGAACTGTCTCAGTGTACTCACCATGTGAGGGTGCAGATGAGGACGAAATTGACAAGTTTTTTGAAGCATTGAGTGACATCGTGGTCAAGAGGAAGGATAGGATAGGATAGAGCTAATGGGCGATTTCAATGCGAGAGTTGGAAATATAACTGAAGGATACGAAAGGGTGATTGGTAAATGTGGGGAGGATATGGAAGCTAATAGGACTGGGAGCGTCTGGTGGACTTATGTGCTAGTATAGGTTCAGCAGTTACAAATACATTCTTCAAGAATAAGGATATTCACCGCTACACATGACAGGGTAGGGGTACCAGGTCCATAATAGGTTATATCTTAACAGACTTCGAATTTACGCAATCTGTTAAGAATGTACGAGTTTTCCCGGGATTTTTCAATGATACAGACCATTAACTGATCTGTAGTGAACTAGGTATCTCTAGGCCTAGGAAAGGGAAAGTGAAATCTGTCTGCAAATGGATAAAGGTAGAAAATCTCCAGGACGAGGAAATTACACAGACGTACATGGATATGATTAGTGAGACGTTTCGAACAGTAGACAGTAAGCAGGTTCAGGATATAGAAAGAGAATGGGTGGCATACAGGGATGCTGTAGTAGAAACAGCAAGGGAATGCCTAGGAACAAGTATGTGTAGGCTTACGATAGAGAAAGTGAAATATGTCAGTAGTAGGGCAATATATGTTCTAAATCACTTGCGTCAACATTTTTTGTTCTGAGTCAGCATCCGTGGTCATAAATCCCTAGTACCGAGCTCGATAGCTGCAGTCGCTCATGTGCGGCCAGTATCCAGTAATCGGGAGATATTGGGTTCGAGCCCCACTGTCGGCAGCTCTGAAAATGGTTTTCCGTGGTTTCCCATTTTCACACCAGGCAAATGCCGGGGCTGTACCTTAATTAAGGCCACGGCCGCTTCCTTCCAATTCCTAGGCCTTCCCTACCCCATCGTCGCCATAAGACATATCTGTGTCGGTGCGACGTAAAGCAAATAGAAAAAAAAATCCCTAGTAGTGTACCTAGGGGGTTTCTGACCTTGAGGTCATTGACCCCAAGTTGAGTAGTAGTACAGTGGGGATTCGCGGATTTTGAGTACGAGAGCAAGCCTAACCTCACAGGGCGCAGTTTTACGGCCAGATGCCCTTCCCGAAGCCCAGGACCTAGTTTCACGGTCAGATGCCCTTCCCGACGCCATCTTGAAGGGGAATAACTACACAGAGCACAGTTTTACGGACAGATGTCCTTCCGATCGCCATTTTGATCCTCCCACCAGAGGGGGCACATATGGCCTAACCTATTTTTACGGGAAGATGCCCTTCCCGACGCCATCTTGGAGGGGCCTAACTACCCAGGGCTCAGTTCGGTCAGATGCCCTTCCATTGCAATTTTGGTCCTCCCACCAGATAGGGCACATATGGCCTAACCTAGTTTTACGGACAAATGCCCTTCCCACCGATATTTTCATCCTCCCACAAGAGGGGGGCTCATCTGGCCTAACGTAGTTTTACGGTCAGATGCCCTTCCCGACGTCATCTTGAAGGGTCGGCTCAGTTTTACGGTCAAATGACCTTCCCATCGCAATTTTGATCCTCCCACCATATGGGACATGTATGGCCTATCCTAGTTTTATGGCCAGATGGCCTTCCCGTTGCCACCTTGCAGGGGTGGCCCAGTTTCACGGTCATATGCCTTTCCTGTTGCCATTTTGGATGGGCTTAGGTACACAGGGGTCTAGTTTTACGGTCAGATGCTCTTCCATTGCAATTTTGGTCCTCCCACCAGATAGGGCACATACGGCCTAACCTAGTTTTACGGACAAATGCCCTTCCCACCGATATTTTCATCCTCCCACAAGAGGGGGCCCATCTGGCCTAACGTAGTTTTACGGTCAGATGCCCTTCCCGACGTCATATTGAAGGGTCGGCTCAGTTTTACGGTCAAATGACCTTCCCATCGCAATTTTGATCCTCCCACCATAGGGGGCATGTATGGCCTATCCTAGTTTTATGGCCAGATGCCCTTCCCGTTGCCATCTTGCAGGGGTGGCCCAGTTTCACGGTCATATGCCTTTCCTGTTGCCATTTTGGATGGGCTTAGGTACACAGGGGTCCAGTTTTACGGTCAGATGCTCTTCTCTCCTGACAGACGCTATTTTGGAGTGGCCTAACTACACTGTCGCCATTTTAGTCTAGTTTCACGGTCAGATATCCTTCCCATTGCTATTTTGGAGAGGCCTAACTACACCGTTGCTATCTTGGGCTCAGTTTTACGGTCAGATGCCCTTCTCTCTTCACAGACGCCATTTTGGAAGGGCATAACTACACAATCGCCATCTTTGGCCCAGTTTTACGGTCAGATGCCCCTCCCGTCGCCATTTTGGAGGGCCTAACTACACAGGGCTCAGTTTTAAGATCAGATGCCCCTGATGTGTATGCCCCGTTTCGAAAAAGTAAAAAATTATTATTAATCATATGCAATCATGATTACAATTCAAGAGCTAACTGATGGAGCGATGGCAACCCTCCCCGGTCTAGAAAGCAACGAATAACGACTGAGAGGATCTCTCATGCTGGCCACACGACACTACAAAATCTGCATGCTTTCGGGCTGATTAATTTATTAATTATCATTACATGTTATCCTTCCTTCCTTACCACCTATCACCTCGTTTAGCAGTAGAATTAGGTGATGTGAACAAGAAATAATCATTAAACACATGGATAAAAAGCTATTACCATTTTTATGACTGTTATACTTACATTATTGAAATGACATCAAACTGGTGAGCACGGTGTAGAGGTGTCCTTGTTTTACCTTCTGATAAGACGCGAGCCTTGAATTCAGCAGTTTTTTACTTACCTTTTTCCATTTTACCATTTTGCAAGGTAAAGAAGAGGGGGGGAGGTGAGGAGGATGAATGCAGAGGGCACGGTAAGGAAGAGGAGGAGATGGATTTTTTATGTGTAGCACGATCGTTTTGGTTCTGCATTTTTTCATTTACCTTTTTTCTGTCATTATTGTCATGGACATAATTAGAAGGATAAAGAAAGAGGAATAGAAGTGTAATGTTAAAATATAATACTAAAAATAAAACAATATAGCTTTTTTGTATTATTCATCATCATCAACATCAATAGTGATTTTTTGTGTATTGCAAACAAATATAGAACAATAATTTGGTGAAATTGTGATTTTGTAACATTGTAAAACTTCAATAACTTTTTTTATTCTAATGATTTTCTTACCGTGAACAAAATTTTTGTATACTGCAAACAAATATAGAAAAAATAATTGGTGAAATATTATTTTTACTATTACTGATTTGTAACATTGTAAAACTACAATAACTTTTTGTATTCTGATAATATTGAATTTTTAAAAATCATGCCATTGACAAACAGATAAAATATGTAGAGAATATTATATTTCTCAAAATACCACATATTTAAAATGGAAATGAAAATAGAATTTTAAAAATAAATGATGATATAATAATCTTAAGATTTTTGTATTTACATATATGTTTATCAAAATGTAGAAAACTTTGTATTTTGTATAATCTTATCCCTTTTTCACTTAATTATTATATTTACATCAATGAAAGTTTCTTCAATAAAAAGAGATTATAACATCATAAACTACAATAACTTTTTGTATTCTGATTATTTACAATTTAGAAAATCAAGTTATGACAAACAGCTAATGTTTTTGTACAACCAAAGTACACTCATAAGAAAATCGCTATTCCACTGTCGTTTATTATCAAATGCAATTAATGAACATTTCTTCTGTTCAATAGTAAAAATAAGATGTCTGCGTGAAAGTATTCTCATCTGTCTACAAAAAGCAGCATTTTTAGATGCCAGTACATTACGATAGTGTTGAACATGTAAATGTCTAACTACACTTGAATGAACACCTTTTGCTTTTCTCACAGATTGTGAATATTCTGTCTCGTGTGCATACATTTATTAAGCTAAACCAATAAACTCAGTCATAATATTCATACAAATCTTTCATATCTTTCTTATTAAGTGGCTTAATGCCAAATTGATTACATGGTGAAAAAGAAGTGTCAAAGTATTCAGAATGGTTACGAATTACATCATAGATGTTTCTATTCCAAATATGATAAATATGATAAATAAAAATATCCGTATCCATATACAATAGTGAAAGATCTGAAAACTGCTGCTTTGCAAAACCATAATGAAAATCTAGTATGACCATTCCAAATTAAAATTGAATATTAAATTCAATCATGTGAAAGTGTTTCTTCCAGTAAATATTTCAGCCCTCTTCAGCTGGTTTGAACAGTTGACAAAGACATCGTAAATACTACTACAATTATATAAAGCCATGATACAAAAGTGATGGTGATGAGTCACGAGTGCTTATAAAGTTCTTAAAAATGCAATTTAGCATCTTCTTCTTTTTCTACTGCTTTTCCCACATCTGTGGGGTCGCGGGTGCGAACTGTGTCGCACATGTGGATTTGGTCCTGTTTTACGGTTGCTATATGGAGGGATGTAATCACTATTTGCGTGTTTCTGTGGTGGTTGGTAGTGTTTTTGGTTTTTTTTTTTTTTTTTTTTTGCTATTTACTTTATGTTGCACTGACATGGATAGGTCTTATGGCGACAATGGGACAGGAAAGGCCTACGAATGGGAAGGAAGTGGCCGTGGCCTTAATTAAGGTACGGAAAACTATCTTCAGGGCTGCTGACAGTGAGATTCGAACCCACTATCTCCCGGATGCGAGCTCACAGCTGCGCACTTCTAACTGCACGGCCAACTCGCCCAGTAGTTGGCAATGTAGTGTGGTGTCTGAATATGAAAAGGAAAGTGTTGGGACAAACACAAACACCCAGTCCCCGGACCAGAAGAATTAATTAGAGGCGATTAAAATCCCCAACCCGGCTGGGAATCAAACCCAGGACCCTGTGAACTGAAGGCCTCAACACTGACCCTTCAGCCAATGAGTCGGCAAAAATGCAATTTAGCGTGACTATCTTAAAAAGTCCTCTTGTTACAATCTTGCTGAAAAGTTGATAATATTGTTCCAGTATGGGCCGAATATTTGTCTGGTTGAATTGTGGGGAACTCCTCTTGTTTAAATGTAGTGGAACTGTTTTTACACGTAGGACCATGCTTTTGATGAAAACTGTCAATACGGAAAAATCAATTGTCAGAATTACTGACAGTTCTTATGCCTCTTGGAGTCTAGAAAGGAAAGAAAACTAAATAAGTGTGTTGGTGAAAATTGAGAAAACGAGGCTAAAAGAAATTAAGTAAATGACGATACTGAACACTCCCTGTCCTTCGGCTTCCTGCCCATGTTATGACACATTGTGTTGACATTTGACTGAACACTGGCGGGCAGCAGTAGAGAGCTCACTTTTGTCTATAGTTTATTCCATGTTAAGAAAACAGTATTGCTCTAATGGCAACAGGGTAGCCATGTCAAACGGCTCAGCTCAACAGCATCACTGGAAAACGGCGGCACATAAATTTCTGAAATTCAGTATTTAAGTTCAAGACAAAAGCGGAAGAAACTAAACTACAAATTATTGTTATGAATTAAAGGGCATGGGAGGTTTACAGGGGCTATTTTTGGTTTGTACAGAATCAGAGGCAAACTACGGCACATAAGAAACCTCAGCATTGAAGTGTAAAGCAAATTGGGGGAGAAAGTACCTAGGTCGAGTCATAAGTCATGGCTACTATTTTTTTTTTTTCGTGAACAGGAGACAACACGGAAAATCTAAGATATGCATCTGGAAACGTTCGGTATGTACTTGCGTATGATGCCACTAGATGGTGTATGTAAACAACAGTGTGGGTCTAAGTATGCCCCCAAGTTCAGTGTGTGAGTGAGAGCATCACAAAATGGAAGTCAACAAGCAGGAGCAATGATCGTATATTAAAATAGCATGCTAATCCTCGAAGTCAAGAAGCCATTATGTGGACAACGGTTTGCTAACAAACAGGACATCGTAACAGCATTTTGGAGAGAGGTGTCACACGTTAGCGATACACATGCAGCGAATGGTATTCAGTGCCTGCCCTACCGCTGGCAACATACAGTGGAATTATTGGGCGATTATTTCGAAGGTCTGTAACCAGTGGAGACCTGTCCTTTGTACGTAGTCTTGTGTATTTGTTGTCTATACCATAATAAAACAATGTTTACCAATGGGCTGTGTTTTGTCACTTTCCTACGAGAATCTCTTGAAGTCAACATTTGTCTTCAGGCTCGAGTGGTTAGGGATGTATTTAATTGCATTTAATAAATTTCCCCAGACAAACGTGGGGTACTACTGTGCTGTCGTATTGCTCACAAAAAAAAAAAATAGTAAAAATTAAATTTGGTCATAAAAAACAGTGTTACAATTAAACTGCGCTTCAGAAAGAACAGCTAAATAACAAAAAGACAAAGACAAAGTTACCTCCGTACAGGCCGTGAAGGCCCTTGGAGGAGTGGAAGGTAAAGGCTTCCACCATTGTTAACCGCGGCACGTGATGGGGTAGAGTGGTTAGCTCTACGCCCGGCCACAGCTAAATAACAAAACCAAGCACAAATAAAATGCGAGGCAAATTCTTTTATCTGTACAAGTTATGCCATGACGTATCGATGCACACCACATCACCAAAATCTTCAGTACCGGTAACAACTTCGGTACAGTATGAAAATAATAGAACACACAAATACAGTGCAATATACAACCAACTCTCACTCAACACAAGACAATTAAGCCTAAAAACACACACGCAACAAATAAATACTGTAGATGACTTCACTGCAGAAGTGAACTGCCGGCAGTTCACAGAGTGAGGGACTACACGAGGCTTGTACCAGAGCAACACAGAAGAAGGAAAATGAAGGAAGGCAATGAAGTGATGGCTGTTCCTACCATTGTGCTTCCTTCCTACAAATATATTTATGAAAAAGAATGTTATGTAGTTATTTTAATAACTCACGCGCAAAAATGACTCATCCTTTTTATCTGTCTTTCATAATACATTACAAAGTACAGTATAATATTCCTTAATCACGAGGAATTATGGGTGTCTCAGAGGGGGTGAGTTCACTCCTTGTAGATCCGTAAGAGCAATACTGTTTTCTTCACATGGAATGAACTACAGCGCCTGACAATGTGCAGCCACTCGGCTACGCTCGGGTGAAATCTGTCGGCTATACTCGGCTGTGCTCGGGTGAAATCATTCGGCCGTTCTACTGGCGCGCCTTCAAATAGGAACGGGGGTGCATTGCGAATAGTAATGGAATATGAGTGTCCAAATATTAGGCAGTATTCAAATATTACGTTATTTATTGTAATTTAAAATTAATGTTTGTTGGTTACTGTAGTCACGTCCTAGTTCGTGAACCATGGGCAACGGCTGAGTGGCCTAGTAAGTGGTCCTGAGAGTCGGGATACCAGTTGCTATGGAATGGAAGTGGGCATCTCGGACATATTCTGAGTCCTGGCCCTCCTTGTGCTCAGGCGGCTAGGACTATACAATCCACCGGTGGTCCATAACCAGTTAGAGGAGAGATCCTCACTCGGAATGAATCGACCGAGCTCAGAACATTTTAAGCAAGCCTCGGACCTATGGGAGTAACGGAGTCCCACTCCTATTTGACAGGCGAGGGACTCCTTGGAAACAACTTGGCGAACGAAATGGAATTCGATGGGGAGCTATCAATATTAATGGGGCTTATGGAAGAAAGAAAGTAGAACTGGCTGAGTCAACAAAGAGGATGCATCTGGATGTGCTAGGAGTAAGTGATATTCGGGTAAGGGGAGATAACGAGGAAGAGATAGGAGATTATAAAGTGTACTTGACGGGTGTTAGAAAGGGAAGGGCAGAGTCTGGGGTAGGACTCTTTATCAGGAATACCACTGCACGCAACATAGTTTCTGTTAGGCACGTAAATGAGCGAATGATGTGGGTAGATTTGTCAGTTGGAGGAATTAGGACTAGAATTGTGTCCGTGTATTCACCATGTGAGGGTGCAGATGATGATGAAGTTGACAAGTTTTATGAAGCATTGAGTGACATCGTGGTCAGGGTCAACAGCAGGGATAGAATAATGCTAATGGGCGATTTCAATGCGAGAGTTGGGAATAGAACTGAAGGATACGAGAGGGTGATTGGTAAATGTGGGGAAGATATGGAAGCTAATGGGAATGGGAAGCGTTTGCTGGACTTCTGTGCTCGTATGGGTTTAGCTGTTACGAATACATTCTTCAAGCATAAGGCTATTCACCGCTACACATGGGAGGCTAGGGGTACCAGATCCATAATAGACTATATCTTAACAGACTTCGAATTCAGGACATCTGTTAGGAATGTACGAGTTTTTCGGGGATTTTTCGATGAAACAGACCACTATCTGATCTGTAGTGAACTAAGTATCTCTAGGCCTAGGGTAGAGAAAGTGAAATCTGTCTGCAAACGAATAAGGGTAGAAAATCTCCAGGACGAGGAAATTAGACGGAAGTACATGGATATGATTAGTGAGAAGTTTCGAACAGTAGACAGTAAGCAGGTTCAGGATATAGAAAGTGAATGGGTGGCATACAGAGATGCTGTAGTAGAAACAGCAAGGGAATGCCTAGGAACAACTGTGTGTAAAGATGGGAAAAGGCGAACATCTTGGTGGAATGATGAAGTGAGAGCAGCTTGGAAACGTAAAAAGAAGGCTTATCAGAAATGGCTCCAAACAAGGGCCGAGGCAGACAGGGAGTTGTATGTAGATGAAAGAAACAGAGCGAAACAAATAGTTGATGAATCCAAAAAGAAGTCATGGGAAGATTTTGGTAACAACCTGGAAAGGCTGGGTCAAGCAGCAGGGAAACCTTTCTGGACAGTAATAAAGAATCTTAGGAAGGGAGGTAAAAAGGAAATGAACAGTGTTTTGAGTAATTCAGGTGAACTCATAATAGATCCCAGGGAATCACTGGAGAGGTGGAGGGAATATTTTGAACATCTTCTCAATGTAAAAGGAAATCATCCTGGTGGTGTTGTGAACAGCCAAGCTCATGGGGAGGAGGAAAATGATGTTGGTGAAATTATGCTTGAGGAAGTGGAAAGGATGGTAAATAAACTCCATTGTCATAAGGCAGCAGGAATAGATTAAATTAGACCTGAAATGGTGAAGTATAGTGGGAATGCAGGGATGAAATGGCTTCATAGAGTAGTGAAATTAGCATGGAGTGTTGGTAAGGTACCTTCAGATTGGACAAAAGCAGTAATTGCACCTATCTATAAGCAAGGGAACAGGAAGGATTGCAACAACTATTGAGGTATCTCACTGATTAGTATACCAGGCAAAGTATTCACTGGCATCTTGGAAGGGAGGGTGCGATCAGTGGTTGAGAGGAAGTTGGATGAAAACCAGTGTGGTTTCAGGCCACAGAGAGGCTGTCAGGATCAGATTTTCAGTATGCGCCAGGTAATTGAAAAATGCTACGAGAGGAATAAGCAGTTGTGTTTATGTTTCGTAGATCTAGAGAAAGCATATGACAGGGTACCGTGGGAAAAGATGTTCGCCATACTGGGGGAATATGGAATTAAAGGCAGATTATTAAAAGCAATCAAAGGCATTTATGTTGACAATTGGGCTTCAGTGAGAATTGATGGTAGAATGAGTTCTTGGTTCAGGGTACTTACAGGGGTACTTACAAGGCTGTAATCTTTCACCTTTGCTGTTTGTAGTTTATATGGATCATCTGCTGAAAGGTATAAAATGGCAGGGAGGGATTCAGTTAGGTGGAAATGTAGTAAGCAGTCTGGCCTATGCTGACGACTTGGTCTTAATGGCAGACTGTGCCGAAAGCCTGCAGTCTAATATCGTGGAACTTGAAAATAGGTGCAATGAGTATGGTATGAAAATTAGCTTCTCGAAGACTAAATTGATGTCAGTAGGTAAGAAATTCAACAGAATTGAATGTCAGACTGGTGATACAAAGCTAGAACAGGTCGATAATTTCAAGTATTTAGGTTGTGTGTTCTCCCAGGATGGTAATATAGTAAGTGAGATTGAATCAAGGTGTCGTAAAGCTAATGCAGTGAGCTCGCAGCTGCGATCAACAGTATTCTGTAAGAAGGAAGTCAGCTCCCAGACGAAACTATCTTTACATCGGTCTGTTTTCAGACCAACTTTGCTTTACGGGAGCGAAAGCTGGGTGGATTCAGGATATCTTATTCATAAGTTAGAAGTAACAGACATGAAAGTAGCAAGAATGATTGCTGGTACAAACAGGTGGGAACAATGGCAGGAGGGTAGTCGGAATGAGGAGATAAAGGCTAATTTAGGAATTTATGGATGAAGCTGTACGCATAAACCGGCTTCGGTGGTGGGGTCATGTGAAGCGAATGGAGGAGGATAGGTTACCTAGGAGAATAATGGACTCTGTTGTGGAGGGTAAAAGAAGTAGAAGTAGACCAAGACGACGATGGTTAGACTCGGTTTCTAACGATTTAAAGATAAGAGGTATTGAACTAAATGAGGCCACAACACTAGTTGAAAATAGACGATTGTGGCGACGTTTAGTGAATTCGCAGAGGCTTGCAGACTGAACGCTGAAAGGCATAACAGTCTATAATGATAATGTATGTATGTAAAATTCAATACCGAATGGCAAGGCCGTACCGAGACTACAGTTTCTAAGTAGTAGCCTACATTTTTATGGCTTTTTTAATGTAGTGCTGACCTAATTTGCTATCTCAAGACATCTCCTAGTAAACTTTAAACTTAAACAGCACTTCAACCTATTAAAATAATAAAATAAACTAATCATGCCACAGTGCAAATGGCAAGGCAATAGCGTAACTAAAATTGCAATACACATGAATATCATCATCATCATCATCATCATCATCTGTTTACCCTCCAGGTTCGGTTTTTCCCTCGGACTGAGCGAGGGATCCTACCTCTACCGCCTCAAGGGCAGTGTCCTGGAGCTTCAGACTCTTGGTCGGGGGATACAACTAGGAAGTATGACCAGTACCTCGCCCAGGCGGCCTCACCTGCTATGCTGAACAGGGGCCTTGTGGAGGGATGGGAAGATTGGAAGGGATAGGCAAGGAAGAGGGAAGGAAGCGGCCGTGGCCTTAAGTTAGGTACCATCCCGGCATTCGCCTGGAGGAGAAGCGGGAAACCACGGAAAACCACTTCCAGGATGGCTGAGGTGGGAATCGAACCCACCTCTACTCAGTTGGCCTCCCGAGGCTGAGTGGACCCCGTTCCAGCCCTCGTACCACTTTTCAAATTTCGTGGCAGAGCCGGGAATCGAACCCGGGCCTCCGGGGGTGGCAGCTAATCACGCTAACCACTACACCACAGAGGCGGACAATACACATGAATATTCTAACTTAAATGATATTTATGTCACTCAAGCAAACAGGCACACATCTACAGTACAGTAAAGTAATGTACGCTATGTTCACTCACGTATTTACACTAACACACACGATGTACATGCACATATTTACACTAACATACACAATGTATACTCATGTATTTACACTTTAAACAAATCAGCATAGCAATAAATTGGCAGCAATTGCTTCTTGCTTGCTATCGATAGGTCTTTATAAATTCAACGGTGTCTTTTTATGGGCCTTCTTCGTGGAGAACAGTCTCCTTTGAAGTTGAAACTTGATTGCGCCAGGTGATGAAATCAATGGAGTCAGTATTTTCCCTCTATTTTGGGCGGGGATAATTGAAATTATAGGCCAAAGCTGATTTTCAACAATGTCTGCATGCTCAGGTGACTGGATTTCAGCGAGAATTGTTTCAAAATGTTCTTGAAGTTGTAACTTTCTCTTTTCCATGTCACTGTCAAGTTTTCTCTTGAAAGGACTCCATAGTTCCTTGAAAACAGCTGCACTTTCATGACAAGAGGGCGATTCTTAAATGGTCAGTTCATTCCCTGAGCTGGCAATTTCATTCCTACCACTTCTGTCTCTGATGCTGACTGAACTCTTTCCAATCAGATGGATGTATTTGTACATATTAAATCTGATGGACGAATCAATGCACGTACAAATGTAAACATGGAGGCAGAACTTGCATTCAAACGGTACACCATAAACCAGTGGCGTGCACTGAACCCCATCAACCACAGCGCTGCTGGGGTAAAGAACTTTGTATTAACATTTTCTAATTATTCCTTAGAACGCTTTTTATAATGTTTAAAAAATTGAGAACATCTAAGCCAAGCCAAGTACAGCTGTCTTGACAATCTGCTTGCACTACCGCAGTTCAGCTTCTCCAGTGAGCTGGGTTCCTTGCCGGCGCGATAGAAAGCAACCCCCAGCAAAATTTAAGGTTGCTTGGGTGATGCATGCACTTGAAGCTTCCTCATGGCAAAGCTGTGGCCACTCATCCGGCAGCAACTTACGGTGACGGGCCAGCTAGCTTGGGTCAGGGGTGTTAGTTTTAACATTTGACACTCGAAGTCTTCAGCGCCACACACTAGAGTTTGCAAGAAAAATAATTATCAACATCTTAACAGTATAGCCACTTGCACATCGCCAGTATATGAGATCAATTGTAATATAGAAGAATATATTTTAGTCTTGGGTTTTGGCATGTGTACAGTTTTTTCGAGCAATTCATTGATGGCACACATAGAGTATGTGTTCCGACAGCTGCAGAAAAATATTTAGGTTGCCCAGTATGAGCACAGAGTTAAGCACGAATCGTTGTCTGTGATGGTGGTATAAAGTGAATTTTCGTAGTGTTCCTCTTGGATTGTAGGTGAAGGTTTTGTTAGTTCTGTGGCATTCTTCATTAATATAACGTGTGTTATATGTCGTGACAAATATTTTCCCTCATTTGTCGTTGATGCACGAACACTCAGTATGTGAGTGAAACTATAAAACTTCAACGACAGTAAAATATCAGTTAAATTTGCTGATTAGTTTAGATCAGGCTTTTTAAGTAAAAAACAAATAGTTAGTCCTAGTGTATTTTTGTGAAAACCATGACTGTACTATCACAAAGCATCTCCGGATGAAACTGTAAGTATATTGTTTAAAATCTGCTACAGATTAAGTTATGCTGGTGTCGTTACTGCCGTGAATATCAATTTGGAAGTATGTGCGAGCATGTAGTTGAAAATATTCTTGAATAATCTTTCTCAGGTAGACCTTTCCACAAAAAATGATGCAGCCTTATAAAATGCTAATGTTGACTTTAGAGAGTGTAGTGGGGCTACGATTGTTTATATTTAAAAAACCTTTTTGCTGCTGGGTAATGAATATGTTCATCACATGCCACTGCCTTAAACTGCAGTCACAGTTTTTGCGATCCACATTCCTTACTTCATAAAATTCAGTCTGCTTTTCAGAAGGAATTTTCCATATGCCGTCCTCATAGTTTACTCCCTCAGAGGAGAGTGACAGTGATTTCACGTGCCTTCTTCTCAATGCTGACAATTTATGCGTAAGCTTGTCTTTATTAAGGAAAATGAGGCAATCGAACAGTTTGTCTCAGAAAAACCTCATAAGATATTGATGGCTAGGTCAAGTCTCGTAGGATTATTGCCTTTCAAATAAATGTGCTTAACTACTCCATGCATATGCTCTAGGTGCGTGTTAGTGTTGAGCCCTGCATGGAGGCGATGACAATAAGGCCAATTAGTCAGCGTCAGTTCGCAGTTAGCCTCAAAGTATTCGCCAAATTTCCTGGTTACATAAAATCAGCTTCATGGTCCGTATCGCACTTCAATAGATTCACAATTAAGTATTTATTTATTTTCCACCTAGTCGATACAATGATTGCTTAAGGCAATTTTTAATGGTCAAAAGTGGTACATGTTTAGTATATTATCAACATCTTCAGCCACATAACACTGTTTAGATGAAAAATATATAAAATTGACAAAGTAATGATTACTTTATTTTATTTTATATATTTTTCATCTAAACAGTGTTATGTGGCTGAAGATGTTGATAATATACTAAACATGTACCACTTTTGACCATTAAAATTTGCCTTAAGCAATCATTGTATCGACTAGGTGGAAAATAAATAAATATTTAATTGTGAATCTGAAAATTTCCTGGTGTCGAGATCACATTTCAGGTCAGCTGTTAAATTACCAAGCATCCTGTAAAAGGCAACTTCATCTCTTTCCTCCAGTAGTACTATAAGCTCTTTGTAGGTATCAACTTGTTTCTCGTGCCCTTTGATTTTGCAGAGATTTTTCCTCCAAGTCCAATCTACATGCCACGAACAAAATAAACGAAACTTGGGGGGCATCATGACAGCCATGTCCGACATGAACACTTTGGGGTTCAACGCGTCTGGAAGAACATTTCTAATCGTTGTAAGTAAAATTTCAAATACTGCTGTGTCGGACCTATTTAATACCATGAAAGCGCAAGGGAAACCCTAACATTTATAATCTATCATTAAGAGGGTAGTCAGTTCGAAAGCGTACTTACTTAGACCGTGGGTACCATCAATACAAACAACTTTCCTTCCAAAACGTTCAAGAATTTCTTTCTGCGCTTCATTCATAATAATGAGGACAAAATCTTCCTCTTTTAGCTCAGGATTTGCTTCAGAACGTATTCCCTGACCTTTGTAGAAACAAACTATGCCACTGATTTCCTGCATCTCTTGGATCCACGATTCAACTCTCCTACAATCGTTACCATGGAGTACAGCTTCGGACTTTAAATTGTACTGCTGCTCAATGTTTAAAATATCCTTTCTAGTGAGTAAGTGCACACGCTATATGTCAGTACCACTGACAGAATCCCTAATTTCATCCAATATATTATCGAATGGAATTTTCATGGCAATTTTTGATGCCAGCTCCTTTCTGTCTGATTCAGAGAGCCTCAACCGACCTAACTCGCCCTGGTGACCGACATGAGATTTACAGTACGACACTGATACTTTTCCTGATACATGAAATGTAACATCAATTGACGTCATGAACTTCTAAGCCGAAGTTGTGTGAGCCAGCACAATGAACCTGTATGTGTACGATCCGCTGTAATCGAGAGGGGACCTGTATTTACACCTACGTTCCAGACACAGTGGTCTACATCGAAACCATGAGTACCCATTTGACAATATTCTTCCTCTCTGTAGATTCTTCGTAAGATTGTATTCTTGAGTAATTAATTTCTGCTATTAGTTTAAAGTTGTATTTATTTCATTATGGTGCTGGTAGAGTAGAGCATGTATTTTATTGATTCACTTATGGTGTATGTGAATTGTTTAAGATCTTCGAAGATTTATCACTGGTATATTGAGGCCATAATAATAATCATAAAATAATAATAATGAAGTATCTTGTTAATAACCAAGATGGTAATAATAACATTTAGGCCTAGTAATCGACCTTAAAGCAATAATCTAACTAAAGTACACTGAGATTGAGATATATTCTGAATATAAAGTCTGACCATAAATGGACCTCATTCATTTATCAGCCACACAGAGTACTTCTTCCGAATGTTGTAATTGAGAATAATAATCATGGAAGTAAAAATAATGATTAGGACGGAGAATTTAATAATGTTGTTGAGACTTGGTCTTGGTGATAGTCATGATTATAGTCATAGCCATAGTTACTGTCTTTAGGGATAATAATAATAATAATAATAATAATAATAATAATAATAATAATAATAATAATAATAATAATAACCTGATAACTCAACAACAAATTTAATGTTATGCGATGATTTAGAAATGATTCCATAAGTTCGAGTATGTGTATTCTCCGAAATATTCGTGATGGTATGTGGTTGTGATGGTTTAAGTTCATCTGTTCGTGGTCATTTGCCTTCGCATTATAATGTGATTCATTGCTACGAGTCGTGTATGTCATTACTGTAAGAGTTCGAGATAATAATAATATCAATAATAGAAACCCATACGGTGATAAATCTATTTCCATAGACTCGAGGCGATTTTATGGTCACGTGAGATTTTGCACCAGTGTATTTTATGTTCTAGGATTTCTTTCGGTTAATTCCATGTGTGCTCTCATTGTGATGATTCTGATTTGGCTGAATTTAGAATGTTTTTGTTTTGTTGATTGTGATTGCGCTCTATTTCTCAGTTAATGTTTGATCTAGTTAATGGAGGAATACAATCAAACAAGATCTGAGAAGTAAAAGAATAAGCAAAAGAATCTGAATGGAAACAAAAAATTTTAAAAAATCTTATATGTAAGAATTTGAATCCAAAATTATAGAAAACTTATATGAAATAATTTAAGTGAAATGAAAAATTATGGTAATGTGTTATGTGAGGATTTGACCATTAAAAATAAAAGGAAATTTAATGATCTGTAAATGCAAGAATCAAAGAGCTATTAAAAAACCTAAATGATTAATTCATGAGTAAAATACAGAAGGCAAGAGTATCTCTCTGGAGCCCAACTTTATGGAAACTGAACCATAAGACTAATAAATTATAATATCAGTTAATTTATTGGAATGAATAAAATAAAACTGCATAAACGATTTAAAATATGCAGAGTAGGGTAAAATGGTAACATAAAAATGAGAATAGGAGTAAAATTTTACCTATAATTAACTAGGAACAAGAGAGGCTAAGCTAGGATATAAAAATAAGCATAATTAAGGAGGTTATTCAAGTCCTAAACATTTAAATCCTTGCTGATGTAACAATTTTGTAAAAATGAACAGTATTAATAATAAACATGATGTGGAATAGGAATTAAGAGAGTAATTCAATAAATAAATAAAAATTTGAAATGAATTTAATTAATTAACCGCAAAGTGATTGAGATTATACAGGGTGCGGCAGAAATACCTAACAAATTTCAGACGTAAATAACTCAGCAACGCAACAAGCCATTCACAATTTTGTTGCGCAGTTTAAAAGAGCAGGGTTTGCCATTTATGTCACATACAGTAGATTGGAGCGAACTGAAGGTTGTATTGGCCACAGCTTTCAAATAAGTGTTATTGTCATGGTGCGCGTGGTCTTGGCCTTGGCTTTGGAGAACACGTACATTGTTTCGTCCGGGCTAGTCAGTCAGCCAGTCGCTAGCATGGCGTGGAGTGGTGAACACCGAGGTTTCGTGATTGAGACCTATTTAAAAAATGCTGACTCTGTTACCCCAACACAGCGTTTGTTTCGCAGACACTTTGGCTTAGGTCGACATCAGAAAGTTCCGAGCAGGAACACCATTCTGTTTGAGAAAAAGTGGTTCGAGTGTGAAAACGAAGCCGTCTGGTAAGCCTCGTAGCGTCTGAACACCAGAGACAGATCCATGAGCGACCTCTCCACAGCGAGCGTGTTACTGTTTGGTGCGCTGTCGCTGATTTCAGAATTGTCCCTTACTTTTTTGAAGAGGAGGACAGAACTGTAATAGTAACATCGGATCGTTACGTACAGCTGTTACTTAGGGAATCCTGCTGTGTGGTTCCAACAAGATGGTGCCACTGCACACACAGCCAGGGCGCCAATGGGCCTCCTTGGAGAAATGTTTCCAGAAAGTCTCATCTCCTTACGGGGTGACGTTCCATGGCCAGCCCGTTCCCCTGACCTCGCCCCGTGCGATTTCTTTGTCTGGGGATATCTGAAGGATCGCGTCTTCTGATGTAAGCCGCGAACACTACATGACCTGAAAGCTGCCATCCGTGAATAAATCGAGGCAATACCACAATACATGCTCAAGCGAGGCATGCAGAACTTCAGTGAGAGGCTTCAGAGGTGCATCAAACAGGACGGTCGGCATTTGGATGACATTATTATCAAAACCTAGTGTGTATGTGGATGTGACGCAAATGGCGAACACTACTCTTTCCAACTGTGCAATATATCATTAAATGGCTTGTTGCGTTGCCGAGTTATTTACATTTGAAATTCGTCAGGTATTTCTGCTGCACCCTGTACTTGGTGAAATGAACTACTTGAAAAGGGTAGAATGCTCAATCTCAAGATGATGTGTTATGGGCAAATGGATATATTTTGAATACCCTATTATCAAATTGTAATACGCATTTTCAGTAATGTCAGTTTTATTTTGGTTGATGTTACAGTCATATTGAATTGACATTGATACCAGAAGAAGCATCTGAGAACAATGAATATGAGAAATATTCAAATTGTAATTTAAGGAAACCAAGAGGCACATTTTATAAATAAGTTCTTTATATTCATTGGAATGAGTCCAGAGGTATACTCACATTGTATATTTTTTCTTTTCCTTGATGTCCAGACTGTTGTTATTAATAAATGTTTGTTGTTATTTTTTCACGTATTTCATTGTGCCAGTGTTTGTTACCTATAAAATCACCTATGCCCTGCAAAAAATAAAATTTAAAAGAACTGTCCTGATATAGCAAAATCGGCCCTGCGAACGTTCCACCCGTGAGACTCTCGTTCCGCCGACTGAGCGACCCCAGAAAAGGGGACAATACAGACAGATTATTATTACTACTGCTATTACTATGTGCAAACATAAAAAGCAAGCAAGATATTATCTAATAAAAATTAGCTACATTAAAATTCCAAACTGCAATTCTACCCATCCTAATTACATGTTAATTGAAACTATAGAATTCTAATACGAAATAAATTCCTAAGAGAGATTTTCTCCAATTACACAAATATTACAGAATGATAAAGTGAGCACCTACATTTCTAATAATATAACAACACTACAATCATTCTAAACTGTGTTTAGATATATCCTAATTACAATTGGTTAACTGAAAGAACAGAAATATAGTTAAAAATAATTCCTTATTAGAAAGATTTTTTGCTTTATTCTGACAAGCTAACAGAAATTTAAACTGCTTTTAAATGCTGAAAGTTCGAGGGTGCAAAGTATAAATTACGTCGGAGACCTGAACTACCTAATCAGAACTACAAATATGTTTTCGGAGTACAGAAACCAGCTGATTATTACTTTTTGTTTTCTTGACTACACTGTGCTCTTTGTTCTTGACTGTAGCTAATAATCCAATATTTTAATACAAAAAAGCAGCAATAATCGATAACAATACAATGACTTAACTATTTTGCCAGTGAAATACTGTATATTCTCCTGAATTTCCTTCTTTAAACAGAATTTACAAGGGCATCACATTATTTTAATAAATCATTACCTTTGTGATAGATAGAACCGGTGAATTGCTATTGGAAATACGGTATCTAATGCCTGTATGAATGTAAATTTTGTGGAAGTTACTGTTCCTTATAATATCTTGTCTTTGTAAGTATTCTATCAACAAACCTACCACCCGGCTGAGTGGCTCAGATGGGTGAGGCGCTGGCCTTCTGACCCCAACTCAGTAGTTTCAATCCTGGCTTAGTCCGGTGGTATTTGAAGATGGTCAAATACGTCAGCCTTGTGTCGGTAGATTTACTGGCACATAGAAGAACTGTGAGACAACATTCCAGCACTTTGGCACCTCCGAAAACCGTCAAAGTAGTTAGTGGGACGTAAAAAACTATAACGTTATTAAAAAACAAACCTACCGATATTTGGACGGTGTTATGCATCAACCGGCTAAGCGACAATTTTCCAAAAACGGAATACTGGCACCATCTACCGCCTAAGGGATCGAACTAACTGCTCGAATACTCACGGAGCTCTGTTTGAATTTAAACAGATGTAACGGAAGAAAAACGTAAGCGCCACTATCATAATGCGGGGTTACAAGTTATGCATCAACCGGCTATGCGCCTTATTGAAAGGTCTGATTCGGCAAGTGGTATATGGCGTTTTGTAACATCCGGCTAAACGACATCACACACAGTTTTACTCTCCCGAAATATTAGCTGGCAAGCTGATTTTAGTAGCCTATGTTGGAAACACTGTTTGTTTATTAAGAATTGGCGGACTGTCTCTAGAATTGTTGTGGTGTGCTGTGCTCGTCACTCTTAATCTCGCATGATGACAACGAAAACGCAAAAAATACTTGCGTTATTGTCCGTGGAACAGTTGGAGGAGATTGAAAGTAGAACTGACAGGGACATGTCCTATATATCACAGGTATGAGGTACGAGTTATTGTTATACAGTGCATTATCATGAGTGCTTGCTAGTTTTTACTGGATATAAGTGTACAGTTGCCTGTTTTGATTTATGTAACTTAATTTCACAAAGCAGTTTAGTAATACGTACAGCATGGTCATAAGCTTTCATTAAGTTAGTAATTAATTAAGTCGCCCGCTAAGGCCTTGAAGTAGATGCGTTAGCACAGGTGGTAATGGTGTGCCTAGAAGGATGTGGGTTCGATTCCTCATCAGTTAGTCAGCATTTCTTTTTCTGCTATTTGTATTACGACTTCATCATTTATTTGCTCTTTTCCTCAAAGGATGGGTTATCGGGCGAGTGAGTCGTTTTCAACTGATATTGTGGTCTTCTCCCTCGAGTATGTGTACATTTAATCATTTCCTTTGATATACGCGTTCACGTTGCAGAATATTAGACGATTAGATTATTAGAATTCTTTATATCTTATGTAAAGCCTTGGGGAAGTAACGTATTATGTTGTTGCAGGTAGCAACAAGCCGCATGGCTGGAGAAAACGAGGATACTCTGTCGCCTGCAGCAAGCTGCGCTGTAGAAAGAAGCCAATGGGAATCATTTTCAAGTGACCCTGCTGAACTTACCCCTCTGTTACCTGCTGCATACGATAATTGCGATATTTTATTCCAGTTTGGTGAGGATGTACTCGCACCTACATCAAAAAATGACTTTTTCAGTGTGCAAGATACCGAAAATTCTCACACGTATGATCCAAATTTACGAAACAACGATAATGATTCAGTACAGGAAAGTAATGTAACAGACCAACATGCCAACGTAGAGAACTGTCAAGCAACGTCTGAAGTGAGGTTTAGTAATAATAATTGTGTTTCGGAAATCGTCAACTCTGTTAATAATGTGAAAGCTGGAAATGAAAGTGTCAACGATTCCATAGCGATCGCTGATTCACCTTCATTAAATTCAGGAAATTTGATCACAGCCCGTATATCTGAAGGGAGACCAAGAAGGGGATGAAAAAGAAAAGTATCTGATCAGAGCAGGGACGACAGAAAAAAGAAATGCCAGCTAAACGAGTCATATGTTAGCCAACGTGGGAAGGTTGTCGATGCTAAAGAATTTCGAGACTTTCATTGCCAGGATAAATGCCATGAAAAAGTAGGTGTAGAAGAAAGAAGGAAGGAATTCAATAATTTCTGGAGTTTGGAGTCTTACGAAGCTAAGGTTTTGTTCATTTCTAGCAAAGTATCCATGGTCGAGGTAAAGAGAAAGAGAGTCAAGGGAACAAGCAGAAGAACCTGCACTAGAATTTACACTTTGGCGGGTGCGCGAGTGTGCAAACGAATTTTTACTCAAACTCTTAGAATATCTGGGGACAGGATCGATGCATATATGAAAAAAAAAAGAAATTTCGAAGTGATTAAAGATGGTAGGGGGAAAGCTAACGCTGTAAATAGATTACACGAAGGTAAGGTGGCCGAAGTAATCAGCCACATAAACCAATTCCCTAGGTATAAGTCACACTATTGCAGGGCAGAGACTAGTAGTGACTTCCTCCCATCAGATGTCACTATTCCGGTCATGTACGGCCTGTACAGAAACGAATATTCGGAGCCTGTGTCAATGTCCTCCTACAAGAAAATATTTTATACTGAATTCAATCTGAGGCGCAAAGCACTTAAGAAAGACACCTGCAGTGTTTGCGATTCTCTGAATGCTCAACTGAAAAGTCATGAGGATTCGCTTGACCTAAGGCAACAACTGGAGATCCATCAAGAGCTAGCGGAAAGGGCGCGTTCCGAAATGAAGAATGATATGAAGCGTGCTGCTACGATCGAAGATTTAGCGGTTCTGACATTCGACCTCCAGCGGACTCTACCTTTGCCAAAAATCTCCACTAATATAGTATTCTACAAACGCGTATTGTGGCTGTACAACTGTGGAGTTCATGATGGAGGGTCAAATAAAGGCTACTGCTATGTCTGGGTAGAAGGGCAAGCTGGCCGTGGAGCACAAGAGATAGGGTCTTGTCTCAGACAACATCTCATGGAAAATTTAGACGAGGGAAAGAAACATCTAATATTGTGGTCAGATTCTTGTGGGGGACAGAACAGGAACATAAAGCTTGTTCTTATGTTGAAGAGTATCCTGGCTTCACATCCAACATTAGAAACCATTCGAATGAAATTTCTAATACATGGGCACAGTTTCTTGCCCAATGATGATGACTTCGGAGACATAGAGTGCTCCTTAAAGTTTCAGCAGCGGCTGTACACTCCTGATGATTACATACAAGTCATGAAGCAATGCCGTAGAAAAAACAAATTTATAGTAAAAGAGATGAAGAAAGAAGACTTCGTGGGATCTGCTTGTTTAGAAAAGAAGGTAATGAACAGGAAGAAAGACGTTGAAGGTAAGACTGTCAGTTGGCTGAAAACCAGGGAAATTGAAATCGTAAAGAAAAAACCATATTCACTTATTTTGAAAACGTCTTCCAATAGCAGTGAAGGTCAGGAAATTTGCTTGAAAAGAAAAAGCTCATCACGTCTGAGTGATCACGACGTATTTCGGGATGACAGTCTAGAACTTCTATGGCCTAATGGGAAGCCAATATCAGAACCCAAACTGATAGACTTGAAGAGTATCATGCATCTCATTCCAAGTGACTGTAGAGGTTTCTATGAAAAACTGTATTCAAATGGCGGAACATATGACGATATAGATGGTTTTGACGAAAACCTTGATTTTACACTGCAAACTGAGAGTGTGTGAGAAATGAAAATGAAAAACTAATGTATGTGATTCAAATGTGTCCTTTGTATTTCTGTAACTAGATTTATATTTTGTTACCTAGTAACCTAGTAAACACTTTCTACTATTCACATAGTCCTATTAATGTATGTTTCTGTAAAATTCTGATATAATAAAATAGTAATAGGTATTGAAAATCCAATATTTTATTGCTGGTTCTTTTATATTTTGCTTTAAACTGTAACTGTTCACTAACCTAGTAAACACTTTCCACTATTCACATAGTCCTATTAATGTATGTTTTTGTAAAATTCTTATACAATACAATAGTAATAGGTATTGAAAATCCAATATTTTATTGCTGGTTCTTGGTTATTAACAACAAAATCTCACATAGTGGCGCTTAACTTGTTGTTGCATAACTATAAGTTCCGTAACCCTGAGCATCACAATGTTAACCGCCGCAGTTTGGTGCTTAGCCGCTTGATGCACATCTTCGACCCGTAAACTGCAAATACGGCTAAGTTAAATTTTAGGAAAACAAAAAGAATATTGCTCTGAATGAATTTTCGTGTGAATATTAGCATTACGTGCACTTCATTACATACCTGTACAAAATATTGATTTATTTCGTCTAAAATATCTCTTCTAAGATGGTTTTAAATGTGAAAACTTTTGAACGCGTTTTGCTCAAAACTAAGATTTGACGCTTAGCCAGTTGATTCATAACACCGTCCATTTAAATTTAAAAATTAATATTGTTTCTTCTTTCTTCCAACCCAAAATCGAAACAGAGTAAAACCAAACCTACAACACATTATCTAGTGAACGCCTATGGAATAACTCAATATAAAATTTAAATAAATATTACTAATCTCAATCACTACAAATAAAAACCGAACACCAATATTTATAAAACTACATGGAGCACACAAACACACAAAATTGACTGAATTTTGGTCAATCCAGGAAAAAATTTCATTTTGTTTTTAATTTATATCCCTCTTTGATTATTCTGATGTCCAGTTTCATGGCTAAATGTTTAGCATGATGGCCTTTGTTCTAAGTGGTCCTGGGTTTGACTCCCAACCGAGTTGGAGATTTTAACCTTCGTTGGTTAATTCTGATGGCTCGGAGCATGAGTGAGTATGCCTCTTCATCATTAGATTTCATCATAAATATGGTCCCCCCTTCACAGACCTGTTGTTTGTCTATAAGGTGTCAACTCGAAAGACTTGCACCAGGCCTCAACAGACCAAGTATTATCTATTCTCCAATTCATGGATATGTAAACATAAAATACAGTATCTGACTTGGAGTAAATATGATGACATCAATTCCTTCTCCGAATATAACAGCTCACAGTGAACCCGCTGTTGAGAACAAGAGTATCATTTCATTAATAGAACCTTTGACCAATTGCCTTTCAGCATTGCTAGAACAGTCATAGTCATAATTGGTCAAGTTTCTCTTCTGACGACAAGGAGCAAAGTCTTCGAAAAACATAAGATTTTCTACAGGTTGCCTCTTTCCCAAGAAGATATAATGTCATTTAACAATAATTCATTCTATTTAGAATTTCACATGCTCTATCGTCATTCATGCATTCCATACAACCAGTAAGAGAGTTTATTTGCAAATGATGTAATTCTGTTAAGATTCTGATTGCATAATCTCTGTATATTCAGATTTCTGAGCAAATTAGTACCCAGTGACTTACAGAAAACTAACAAAATGGATTTTGTTTCCAATGAGTCATTTTATTACATCTGTTTCATACAGCATTTTTAGTACTCTGTAAAAACTTTATATACTGCTCAGGATCACATTCAACACTGTGCTTGCCTTTGTCATGACATACTATATGAACAAGTTTTAAATTTTTGGTGGTGAAGAGTAAATCAAAAAAATATTCCCAATTAATAGGGCACTGAGTTCTTACAGCCAGACTAGCTGCATCTAATATGGCTGGTAATATAGTGCGTGAACGCTCTATCCTGGAAGAAAGAAGAGAGGGGTTTAAAATTCAGTATTCTTATAGTCTAATAAGGTAATGGTATCATTTAAATAAGTCTCTTTAAACAAATAGCACAATTCTTTTTATATTAGTGGTTCAGCAGACAAATACTGTATGTACAGTTATGTTATTTTCAAAAAACTGTGCTTTGAATTATAACTTTTGATCATAACATAGGGCAGTTCTTACGTCTAAGAATTGATCATATTAATGGACTTATTTTTGTGGAATTCAAAGAAACTAGTTGAGGTTCTTTTTGCTTTACGTCGCACCGACACAGATAGGTCTTATTGCAACGATGGGATAGGAAAGGCCTAGGATTTGGAAGGAAGCGGCCATGGCCTTAATTAAGGTACAGCCCCAGCATTTGCCTGGTGTGAAAAAGGGAAACCACGGAAAACCATCTTCAGGGCTGCCGACAGTGGGATTCGAACCCACTATCACCCAGATGCAAGTTCACAGCCTCACGCCTCAAAACACACGGCCAAATTTCTCGGTAGTTGAGTTTTATCAGAGGAATGAAATGATTGTGTGCAACACATGGTTTTGGAGGAAACCAAAAAGCAGGAAAATTACAAGGTATGGTTGGGGTGATAGAAGAATAAAATCTGTAATTGATTACTTTCTGGTGGAAAGGATATATTGCAAACAGTTTATGGATATAACAGTTTTACCAGGAGAACCATTTGATGGAGCTCATTAGGATTCTGATAGCAAAACTGAGGGCGGGAAAAATAGAAAAATTAAAAGAGATAAAAGATAGTAAAATAAAGGTGTGGAAATTAAAAGATGATAAAGTACAGAAAGAATTTATGGAGAAACTGAAACAACAAATTCCACTTACTGAAGAAGGAAATATGGAAGAGGAACTTTAAAAGGGTATTTGTAATGGTTCCTAGTGTGCTGTATAGAGTACACAAAATATAAATATCATTTGCGACTGTTACACTGTTTTAAATTAAACATTACAGTATTTACCTGCTTAATAGTTGCACACTTTTTCCTATTTTTATTATAAAAATCCAGGATATATCTTTTATGCAAGGAAAAAATTTAGATGTAGGCTATTAAAACATGCACCACCTCAATTGTGAAATAATCAATAGCACCAATGATACTATAGCAAATCAGTAGCAACTACAACCGATGTATCGATGGTCTTGCTACAAAGCAGTCTGCAATTGGTCAAGAACTAGTATCAAGCATCAGCTGTGTAACTTATGTAACAAAAAGCAGATAGCATTCAGCATACAGTACCAAAGTACAGTATAGCAGTAATTATTGGCAAAATAAAATATTACTAACATTTTGGCCTGCCTCGTGACAATGTTCATTAAGGCATTAAGTTTATATCATCTGAAACCGTTGTTAATCAGTTCAAGTCCCATTGGTTGAAAAGTTTTTACCATCAGAATGTTGGCTGGCAGGGTAGGACATTGCAGGCCAAAAGCCTGGATTCAGTTCCAAACCTCTCCGCAGTGTTCATACAGAGTGATGGCATATGACACTGTTCATGGTGTATCTATATAAGACTTGCTAATAATATATGAAGCCTTGAAATTTGAATTATAAACTAAGATTAGATACCCTATTATTTCAAATGTGAAGGGTCTGATGGCATTTAAGCTTTGGGCAGAAACCTCGGTGTTATTCGACAGGAGTAGGCTATGTGCCGCCACTGGGTTTCACCTTCTCCCACCCTATCATCATACATAGTACAGTCATTAAGTTCTGAGACTTGACGCCTTGAGGATAGGCACCCACAAGACTCTGTATGTTGCACACGATGCCGCATTACATGGCAAACAGCTACACAGAACCACATGCACCCTCAAATTAGTCACCGTTGGCCATTAACCACTTAAACAGTACCATATCCATCCTCAAAATAGTCTCCGATGGAAGATATGCACGTTTTCCAACGTTGGTATAGCTGCTGGAAGGAAACACCATGTTTCGTCTCCAGTTATTATCCAGTTGAGAAACGTCGGATCATCATCAGCACTACTGATGAGGTCACCACAAATTGTCACGCGATCATCACGTTGGTCTTGCAACAGGATCCGTGGCACACTGTACTGGGTAACACGAGGCATGTTGAGGTCATCCGTCAGAATTTTGTGGCAAGTACCATGGGTGATCCCTATTGCTGCTGCGAGATCGTCTACCGATTCGGAGTGGTTAGCTCGCACCACCATTGCAACTTCTTGGATCTTGCGTTTCATTCGAACTGTTTGTGGCCGACCAGTACGCACATCATCTTCCAAACTGTCCCGTCCCTGCACAAAACGTCGGTGCAACCTAAACACAACACTGCAACTCAATGCGCCCTCACCGTAAACTTGCTGCATAATTTAAAACATTTTGGCAGCCATTTTGCCTAATTTCTGGCAGAACTTGATGTTTTCCCGTTGCTCAAACTGTGACATGTCAAGGTCCGATGGGCACATTCAAATCACAGTCACAACAACGACCGTATGTCTGCTACCAGTGCATGCACTCAACTGTCTCTTGCAAGAACGAGAGACTAACTGACATGGTACCATACCACAGCGCCACCTATGTTCTATAGTGCAACACAGCGCCATCATGCGGTCAGTGTCAGAACTTAATGACTGTACTACGTATATCATGTTATTCATTTCATCTCATTTACTCCTCTGATAGAGTTGTCTTCAGGAATGGCATCCGGTCGAACAAACCTGCTATGAAGATTCATCTCGCTTCATACCTGACCCCATAGAGAAACCAGATAAGGGTTGGACATACAAAACATTACTTGTAGGATCAAAAATTGAGAAGAGATTATTTATCACTTTCAGTTTATTGCTCCTGTTAACACGTTGACTTATCTTACTCCTGACTACTGCTGGTATGCTAACAATACTGTGTTATTAGTTGTAGAGTTAATTTTGTGCTCGTTAAAAAGAACAATTATTCCAAATTAGAGTTTTCAAGCATTGTTTAAAAACTTGAATTTTACCTCTCTCTTCCTATTATCATACATCATGTTATTAATTTGAATTATATCTAGGCTATTAAAACATGCACATAGCAAGTTTTTTCGACTGGATGCCATTCGTGAAGCCAACCCCATCAGAGGAGTTAATGAGATGAAAATAAATACTATGCACACTCTAAACGTGAAAGTGTATTGTGCGGTCAACACAACTGACTGTACAGTCATTAATCCCCATTTACAAGTTTTACTGCATACTGTAATGATCTAATTTTAAGATTTTAAATATTACAATGTCGATAATGAAAAGCACCCATTAAGTGAAGAAATGTTTTTCAAAATTTTAAGGGAAAATTGGGTGCGTCCATTATGCAAATAATAAGTAGTATCTTAGCGAATATTTGTCTTATTGGTATGCCTTGATGAGGTGCAAGCAATGCAGTTCAAGGAAAAGTGCTTCTCCTCCAAAATATAACAGCTGTGACATAACAAATTTCTATCATGTTGCTTTGTGGTGTAAGGTTAACATTTTAGGCATTGTTATGGGGCTTCAGCTGTAAAGGTGACTCTTCTCTTGTAAAAAATGTCAAAATGTGAGATGAGAAAACAAGACAAACAGTTTCTGTGTGCTAAGCCTTAAATGTTTACAGGAGACTGTAACAGGAGACAGCTATCCTATCCAGCCTCCCTTGGTCTTTTTCTTTTCTGAAACAGACGCTGTTAGATCATTTGAGGCCTAGAGAGTCTTTCATTTTCATGCCCTTCACTGCTCTTGACTTTCTTTGGCCAATAACTTAATTCTTTTTGCAGTGTCGGGCCCCTTCCATTTTTTCAATCTGATTCAATTGCTCATCAGTGATCTGTATTTAGGACTGTTGTCCAGGTGGCAGTTTCCCTACAAATTGTTTATCTATTCATTTCTTAAAACCTCTTCAAAGAACTTGAAAATTCGTCAAACATTTCCCTTGATAAATTATTTCAATCCCTTACTCATCATCCTATAAATTAATGTTTGTCCTAATTTGTCCTCTTGAATTCCAACTCTATCTTCATATTATGAACTTTTCTACATTTAAATGCCCCATAAAAGCTTATTCATCTACCAATGTAATTCCATGCCATCTCTCCACCGACAGCGCAGAACATACCACTTATGACAAAGAAGTATTGGAGGTAATGTCCCTCCTGATCAACACAACTGTATTTACATGAATATACCTTATTGAGTACTAGCTTTGGCCCTTTTTTCTGGCTATCTTCAGCTTAAAGGACAAACATGAATATAAATTAAAAATACAAATTAGCATCCATTAAAATTTGATGGATAAACTTATAGTAAAACATGGTAGTGGAGGAGTTAACATGATACCAAATTTAACACATAGTTCACTGGGCGAGTTGGCCGTACGGTTAGGGCCGCGCAGCTGTGAGCTTGCATCTGGGACATAGTGGGTTCGAATCCCACTGTTGGCAGCCCTGAAGGTGGCTTTCCATGGTTTCCCAATTTCACGCCAGACAAATGCTGGGGCTGTACCTTAACTAAGGCCACGGCCACTTCCTTCCCGCTCTTAGCCCTTTCCTATCCCATCGTCACTATAAGACCTATCTGTGTCGGTGTGATGTAAAACAAATTGTAAAAAAGCAAACCCACATAGTTCGTTAGAATTTATTTTAAAGTTTTTTATGAATCTTTCATTCTTTGTTCTTTCTGATACATATTAATACATCTATGTATGTGAAAATAATTAAAACTAGCATATATATATATATATATATATATATATATATATATATATACACTGACTGACAGAGCAAATGCAACACCAAGAAGGAGTGGTCAGAACTTTATGCCAATTGCAGGGTAGACTGACGTCACTGAGGTATGCTCATGATGTGAAATACGCCGCTGTGCTGGGCACGTAGCGAACGATAAATGGGACACGGCGTTGGCGAATGGCCCACTTCGTACCGTGATTTCTGAGCTGACAGTCATTGTAGAACGTGTTGTCGTGTGCCACAGGACACGTGTATAGCTAAGAATGCCAGGCCGCCGTCAACGGAGGCATTTCCAGCAGACAGATGACTTTACGAGGGGTATGGTGATCGGGCTGAGAAGGGCAGGTTGGTCGCTTCGTCAAATCACAGCCGATACCTATAGGGATGTGTCCACGGTGCAGCGCCTGTGGCGAAGATGGTTGGCGCAGGGACATGTGGCACGTGCGAGGGGTCCATGCGCAGCCCGAGTGATGTCAGCACGCGAGGATCGGCGCATCCGCCGCCAAGCGGTGGCAGCCCCGCACGCCACGTCAAAAGCCATTCTTCAGCATGTGCAAGACACCCTGGCTGTTCCAATATCGACCAGAACAATTTCCTGTCGATTGGTTGAAGGAGGCCTGCACTCCCGGCGTCCGCTCAGAAGACTACCATTGACTCCACAGCATAGACGTGCACGCCTGGCATGGTGCCGGGCTAGAGCGACTTGGATGAGGGAATGGCGGAACGTCGTGTTCTCCGATGAGTCACGCTTCTGTTCTGTCAGTGATAGTCACCGCAGACGAGTGTGGCGTCGGCGTGGAGAAAGGTCAAATCCGGCAGTAACTGTGGAGCGCCCTACCGCTAGACAACGCGGCATCATGGTTTGGGGCGCTATTGTGTATGATTCCACGTCACCTCTAGTGCGTATTCAAGGCACGTTAAATGCCCACCACTACGTGCAGCATGTGCTGCGGCCGGTGGCACTCCCGTACCTTCAGGGGCTGCCCAATGCTCTGTTTCAGCAGGATAATGCCCGCCCACACACTGCTCGCATCTCCCAACAGGCTCTACGAGGTGTACAAATGCTTCCGTGGCCAGCGTACTCTCCGGATCTCTCACCAATCGAACACGTGTGGGATCTCATTGGACGCCGTTTGCAAACTCTGCCCCAGCCTCGTACGGACGACCAACTGTGGCAAATGGTTGACAGAGAATGGAGAACCATCCCTCAGGACACCATCCGCACTCTTATTGACTCTGTACCTCGACGTGTTTCTGCGTGCATCGCCGCTCGCGGTGGTCCTACATCCTACTGAGTCGATGCCGTGCGCATTGTGTAACCTGCATATCGGTTTGAAATAAACATCAATTATTCATCCGTGCCGTCTCTGTTTTTTCCCCAACTTTCATCCCTTTCGAACCACTCCTTCTTGGTGTTGCATTTGCTCTGTCAGTCAGTGTATATAATTTTTTTTTTTTTTTTTTTTTTTTTTGCAAGTTGCTGCCCATACCAAGCTAGTGGATACAGCTCTCAACGAGTCCACCCGTATTATCATAGGTTTCATTTCCGTGTTGACGTATAACTCATATAATAGAGTTTGAGGGATGTACTGAGTCGATGCCGTGCGCATTGTGTAACCTGCATATCGGTTTGAAATAAACATCAATTATTCATCCGTGCCGTCTCTGTTTTTTCCCCAACTTTCATCCCTTTCGAACCACTCCTTCTTGGTGTTGCATTTGCTCTGTCAGTCAGTGTATATAATTTTTTTTTTTTTTTTTTTTTTTTTTTTTTTTTTTTTTGCAAGTTGCTGCCCATACCAAGCTAGTCCACCCGTATTATCATAGGTTTCATTTCCGTGTTGACGTATAACTCATATAATAGAGTTTGAGGGATGTTCCACCATTCAACACAATGTAAAATATTTGAAATTTATTAAGTGAAGACCAGTTTTGACTCCCTTGGAGTCATCATCAGTTCTTGTAGATAATTAAATCAATGGGAATCTGATATCACTCTGGAGACAAGTACTGCCAAAGGGGTTTACTCCTAAAGAAGAACTAAGTAGTGGAAGCCATTTGTCCTATATCACCTGGAGGTCATTAAACCAGATCAGAACAGGTGTGTCTAAGTGCCGTAGTAATCTTGTGAAATGGGGTTATGCGGAAGATCCACGATGTGACTGTGGAGATATCCAGACTCCACAGCCAAGCGTTCTGGTCAATGTGTATATAATTTGTCATTAGGTTTTATTTCAACTGGTTCACATGTTTTTAAGTTGATTGTAACAAGACTGACAAGTCTGTTCGGTGTTCTACAAACACACGACAGTATACTTTTAACCCAGATCCAAGATCTTTCTTAAATTGACAAGTGTTTCATGTCATTGTGTACTTAATTTGTCATATGTTTTAGGACAACCTAATGATAAGTATTTTAGGGAATTGTCATTGTGTGTATAATTTTGTCATGATATTTTGTCAACCTATGTAGATGTATGTAGGCAATCCCCCTGATGATTGTTATCAGATTCCCATTGATCTAATTATCTACAAGAACTGATGATAACTCCAAGGGAGTAAAAACCGCTCTTCACTTAATAAATTTCAAACATTCCACCCGTATTGTAACTCGGTGTTTAAGACCTACTCCAGTGCAGAAGATATACCCTCTCGCTGGTATTGCGCCTCCAGCTAGTCAACGCAAGGTGGCAGCTAAGAAAGAGAGACACAAGATTGAGTCAGATCCCAGACATCCAATGTATAACCACAAGGTGAACACATCTCGCCTATGATCCAGTAAGAGCTTTATGAAAAGAGCAGTACCACTCTCTCCCAAGCCAGAAGTTCGACGTGTATCACTCTGAAGACAAGTACTGCCAGAGGGGTTTACTCCTAAAGAAGAACTAAGTAGTGGAAGCCATTTGTCCTATACCACCTGGAGGTCATTAAACCAGATCAGAACAGGTGTGTCCAAGTGCCTTAGTAATCTTGTGAAATGGGATTATGCGGAAGATCCATGATGTGACTGTGGAGATATCCAGACTCCACAACACCTACTCATATGTCAAGAGATGAATGACTCCCGTACCCAGGAAGATCTTATGCTTGCCACAGACTGAGGGATAAGAGCTGCAGAGCTCTGGAGAGGAAGAATTTAATGTGTCCCCCCGGACAAGGAATGTAAAGTAAAGTAAGTACCTAACAGTCTTTGAATTGTTGGCAGTTGTTTGCTGCTTTTCATATTCAAATACTGCACTGTCAGCATACCAGTGTGAACAAAGAGTACAGGGTAGTTGAGAAAACAAGAAATAATAATTTTAAAAATGGCTTTCATGGCCGCAGATCTGAAAATCTTGGGAATAGAACCGACTTTTGGGTTGTTAGGCGGTGTGCGTTTGCAGAATTTTGCCCAGACATGCCATTTGGGCTCATCAGTTGAAGTGTATCTCCATGGGGAGTACATTCTTTTGAAAATCGTGAATTCACTTCTCCTTTAGCAGGTTAGCAATCCCTATTTGCTAACACGGCAGGACCAAGCAATTGGTCTGCCACTGCTAGGTAGAGTCTTGGAGGGGTGTGCAAACCCAACTGATGAGCCCAAATGGCAAATCTGGGCAAAACTCTGCAAACACACAAGGCCTAACCACCAAAAAGCTGGTTCTGTTCCCTTGATTTTTTAAAGTAATAATCATCTGATTACTGTATTACAATGATATGCAGTTCCATGTCTTCAGCGTACTTTGTAGTTTGCACCTTGGATCATACATGGAGTAAGAATTATTAATCCTATTCTTATATCCTGATAATTACACTTCAAGTCCCCGGCTTAGTTTTGACAGAAGCTTTTGGAGGAATTACTGTAGACATCCTTTTTCAGCATTTAACGGCAGTTTTAATTTCTGTTCTGCGTAGTCCGAGAAATAATTTTTTTATTTTTTTGCTATTTGCTTTAGATTGCACCGACACAGATAGGTCTTATGGCGATGATGGGACAGGAAAGGCTTAGGAATGGGAAGGAAGCGGCCATGGCCTTAATTAAGGTACAGCATGGTGTGAAAATGGGAAACCATGAAAACCATCTTCAGGGCTGCTGACAGTGGGATTCAAACCCAATATTTCCCAGATGTGAGCTCACAGCTGCTCGCTCCTAACCGCATGGCCAACTCACCCGGTAAAATAGTAATCTACCAACTGTAATAATCTGTGTAAGTGTTTAGTTTTAACCATGTTTCTATTATTTCTGTTAACTTTTTAACATTAAGATGCTCATAAGTGCAGTTTATAATTGTAGTGTAGTTATTAGTTACGGTAGTATCTTAATTGAATTTTTTACTCTCGTGTAATTCTTGTATATTTCTTTCAATATTCAGCCATTAGTGGCAGTTTTCATTCTTGTTAGGGTATAGTAGGATAAAATAATATAATATGCTTAAGTAGTATTGTAGTGTTATTTTATTAGTTAGTAAATTGCTTACTTCATGGTCAAGTGAATGTTGTGCAATATCTCTGTTAGCTTGTAGGAATAAAAAGAAAAACCTTTCCCGTAAGGATTTAGTTTTAACTAAATTTCTGCTGATTCAGTTTACCTATTCTAATTCTAATTAGAATATACAACCTGTGACAATAAAGTTTGGTGAATAGCCCTGAACTATCAACATAGATGAACAATCTATGACAGTGACCTTACTGCTCTTCAAAATAGTCCCCTCCCATAACTATACACTGCCGAGATCAGCAATACATGTCCTGGAAACTTTGCAAGAAGGCTTCCTTTGGGATGGTGTTCAAAAGCCTCGTCATGTTTTGTTGGATGTCAGGAATATCGTCAAATCCCTTTGCTTTCAAAGCGAGTTTTAGTCGTGGGAATAGGAAGAAGTCTGGAGGATTGAGATCCAGGAGAACGCCATTTCATACTTTGCCGTTTCATTTCAGGGTCGTACCTGAGAAACCAGGATTCATCCTCAGTGACGATACAGTTCAAGAAATTTGGTGTCGCATCCGCCGTTTCGACAAAATCATGTGAAGCCTCTAAACGTGCCTGCTTCTGATCGTCAGTCAAGTGATGTGGCACAAGAAGAGAACACGTTTCCCTCTTCCCTAACTTCTGGGTAATGATTTGTCTCACGGATTCACGGTTAATCTGCAGTTCATCCACTATCATGCGCACAGTTAATCGCCAATCGTTTGTGATTTATGTCCTCACCTTCTCAATGTTTACATCACTGACAGCAGTTGCCGGTCTTCCGCTACGGGGGTTGTCAGAAATACTTCCCCGGCCTCCTCGAAAACGGGTGAACCACTCGTACACACACTTCAAGGACAGTGCTTAATCTTCATAAACACGTACCAGCAACGCATGTGTTTCTTTCAGTGTCTTGCCAAGCTTAAAACAAAACTGTACATTGAACTTTTGGTCGTTTGTGTTCCTGTTCGCAGTTTAGAACCAACGCACTAAATATGCACTTGTCAAACAGGTCTTACACGGCACACACACAATGCTCAACTGAACGATGGGAGCAGGTGGTCAAAACCTGCTGCTACACAGGTGCAGCATTGTGTGTCACCATTGTTAATGAATTGACCGTTCTGACTTCATTTACTGAACTTTATTGTCAGAGGTTGTATATAAACACAGTTTAGAATTATCGAGGTGTAGTTATTTTAATATAAATTAGCGTGCTCATTCTATTACTGGAAAATATTTGTGTAGTAGAAAATAAATCTCTATATAAATTTAGCTATTACTAAAAACCTATTGTTGTAATTAAGATAAGCTTTACTGCAGTTTAGAAATGTAACACAACTACTCTTATTACAGTATCTTGCTTGCTTTTTCTGTTTGCAAGCAGTAATAGTAATATAATCTATCTCTACCTATACACATTTAGTATAGCTACACATTTCTATAATCAGCTTCTTATAGTATTTTATAATTAGGAAGCATCAAAGTATAATGACTGTACTGTAATTATTTTATCAGTTGGTTTCTTGCTTGCGTTACTGTTGTGAAATCTTTGCGTAGTATACAACATTATTTCCTTTCTCTGACATATGTACTTCTATTCATAGAATATGCTGTTTCATTTCTGTTGATATTTTCCAAACTTTTCACATTCCTTTGAAGAAATATTTAATGACTGAGGGAGGAAGATGTAAGGACTGTGGGTGTGAGTGGGAAGTAAGGAGGATGAGGGAAGAGATAACAAGTTTGAGGGAGTTAATTAGACTTGCAAAAGAGGACATGCCTTCCTTAATCAGCACACAGGATACAGTAGGTAGACACGAGAGGGAGGAAGAAAGGGGAGAAGTTGTGGAAGACCAGTGAGCTAATGTCTTAAGGCCATGGAAAATAGGAATAATAGCTTTCTACAGGGAGTGCGACCAGGAGAGGTATTGGTGAGTCACTGCAGCTAGATCAAAAGGTGGAAGATGGAAATCAGAGAAGTATTACAGATGAGGTGTGGGATAAGAGGAAAGGGAATAGCAGGAAAGGAAAACATAGAGTAGACAATAGAAAGAGGGAGGTGGAACATGGTTGTGAGAGGGAAAGAGGGGAGGAGGAAGTAGGTTCTCCAGGAGCCATGGTATTTAAGGGAGACTGGGAGAGGATGGGATCTAATAAGGAGGGTGGGGTTGCGGCGGTGGTCAAGGGTGATTCAACTGTTAGGCATGTGGAAAAAGTGTGGAGGAAAAGGAAGCAGAGTTGAGTGTTATTCAGGAATTAGTTGAAGGCAGATGTTGAAGGAAATAGCAGGGAAGGAGGAGGGTAATGAAAAGGTGGTAATTTTCCATGTAGGTACCAACAGTATAAGGCAAGCAGGAATAGGTACTAACATAGTTGGGGTTATGTGGGACCTGGTTACATTGGCATGGAACAAGTTTAAGGAAACAGAGATTGTTATCAGTGGGATACTGTGTAGGAGGGATACTGGCTGCAGGGAGATTGGGGATTTATATGAGAATATGGAATGGTTATGTGGGAAATTGTGAGTGAGATTTGAAGATCCTAATTGGTGGGCAGGAAATAATTACACATACATATATTATCATTTCAGACCATTATGCCTTTCAGCATTCAGTCTGCAAGCCTCTGTGAATTTACTAAATGTTGCCACAATTCTCTATTTGCAACTAGTGCTGTGGCCTCATTTAATTCTATACCTCTTATCTTTAAATTGTTAGAAACTGAGTCTAACCATCGTCGTCTTGGTCTCCCTCTACTTCTCTTACCCTCCATAACAGAATCATCCATTATTCTCCTAGGTAACCTATCCTCCTCCATTCACCTCACATGACCCCAACAATGAAGCTGGTTTATGCGTACAGCTTCATCCATCGAGTTCATTCCTAACTTAGACTTTATCTCCACATTCCTGGTACCCTCCTGCCATTGTTCGCACCTTTTGTACCAGATATCATTCTCACTACTTTTATGTCTGTTACTTCTAACTTGTAAATAAGATATCCTGAGACTACCCAGCCTTCGCTCCTGTAAATCAAAGTTGGTCTGAAAACAAACCGATGTAAAGATAATGTGGTCCGGGAGCTGACTTCCTTTTTACAGAATACTGTTGATCGCAACTGCGAGCTCACTGCATTAGCTTTACTGTACATTGATTCGATCTCACTTACTATATTACCATCCTGGGAGAACACAAATCCTAAATACAGGGAGAATAATTTAAGAGTTCAGACTTCTGCTTGCATGCCGTGGGAATTCCTGTGCGAGTGCCATATGGCTTGTGTCAACACTGGCAAGATAAGGAGTGTTCACTGCCAGCGCCCAGCTGTTCAGCACTCTGTCCCTCAGTTTGCTAGAAACGTTTTAGACTTTTAAGGTGTGTTGCGAGGTTGTTATCACGAAGGCTGAATACACTATACAGCAAAGAATATTTTTGGTGGAGTGTTATTTGCACAAAAAGAAGAAACCAGTTAAAAGTTGCCTTAGAAAATTCCGTAGACAATTTCCCGGTGCGACAGTACCATCAAAACATTACGTGCATCAGCTCGTTTACAAGTGGCATAGTACTGGTTCCGTAATTAATAAGAAAAAGAAGCGAAGGAGAACAGCTCTCACACGGGAGAGGTTAGAAGATATACAGGCAAGACTCCAGGTCAGTCCATGTAAGTCGCTTCGGAGAATAGCTCAGGAAAGTGGTATTTCACCTTCTTCAGCACGTAATGCAACAAAATTGTTACATTTACGATCTTATCGGACTCATTCAGTCCATAACATACTGCCTACAGATTTCAATGCAAGAATATGATTCTGCAATAGGCTAATGAATAGTGTGCACGACGGTATTGTGGATCCGATCTTTCTTTTTATGAGCGACGAAGCCTGGTTTCATTTGAGTGGATATGTCAATGTACAGAACAATAGAATCTGGGATACAGACAACCCGCACATTTTACAGCCGAGACCTCTGCACGATGTGAAGGTGGGTGTGTGGCGCGCTATCAGTGCCCGATGCATTTTCGGTCCGATATTTTTTCAGGACACGATTACTTCTGACCGTTATATTCACAACATACTGGAACCATTTTTTACTGAACTGACTGAAGAAGAGAAAAGGTACGGCTATTTCCAGCAGGATAGTGAAACAGCCCATATGGCGCGTAGCTCTATGCGATGGTTACGGGAAGTGTTTGATGATGATCAGATCATTAGTAAAGGCTTATGGCCCCCTTATTCACCTGATTTAAGCACATGTGATTTTTATCTATGGGAAAATCTTAAAGGGAAAAGTTTACAGGAATAATCCTCGAACAGCAGAAGAATTAAAAATTGAAATTAAGAACATTGTGCGTTCTATCAGTGTCCATGAACTACAAAGTGTGTTTTGGATTCTCATTACAAGATGAGAAGCTTGAAATGCAGCTGAAGGAGATCACTTTCAGCATCGTCTGTAAATACTGGTGAGTTCAGTTTAATTTCCTACTGGATTTATTTATATATTTATTTGTTTATTTATTTATTTATTTATTTATTTATTTATTACTGGAGAGCTCAGTTTAATTTCCTAGTTGAATTATTTACTTGTTTATTCTTTTACTTATTTGTCCAGAGCATCTATGTAGCCGGTGAGTTCAGTTTCATTTAGTTTCTATAGGCGTAATCATGCCGCTTCTTCGAGCCGACTATGCTGCTTGTCATTGCTGGCACTGTGCTCGCTCTCTCCGTTTCCCAGCATGCCTAATCCTTGGCACTCTGCTCTGAACTTTCATATTAATCACCCTGTACTTGTTCCAGGTTTGTATCACCAATCTCACATATGATTCTGTTGAATTTCTTACCTACTGACATCAATTTAGTCTTCAAAAGGCTCATTTTCATACCATACTCATTGCACCTATTTCCAAGTTCTAAGATATTACACTGCAGGCTTTCGGCACAATCTGCCATTAAGACCAAGTCGTCAGCATAGGCCAGACTGCTTACTACATTTCCACCTAAATGAATCCTTCCCTGCCATTTAATACCTTTCAGCAGATGATCCATGTAATCTAAGAACAACAAAGGTGAAAGATTACAGCCTTGTCTAACCACTGTTAGTATCCTGAACCAAAAACTCATTCTACCATCAATTCTCACTGCAGCCCAATCGTCAACGTAAATGCCATTGACTGATTTTAATAATCAACACTTAATTCCATAATCTCCCAGTATGCTGAACATCTTTTCCCTCGGTACCCTGTCATATGCTTTCTCTAATTCTACAAAACATAAACACAACTGTCTATTCCTCTTGTAACATTTTTCAATTACCTGGCGCATACTGAAAATCTGATCCTGACAGCCCCTCTGTGGTCTGAAACCACACTGGTTTTCATCCAACGTCCTCTCAATGACTGATTGCACCCTCTCTTCCAAAATGCCCGTGAATACTTTGCCTGGTACACTTTATGTTTTTATTTTTTTTTCGCTATTTGCTTTACGTCGCACTGACACAAATAGATCTTATGGCGAGGATGGGACAGGAAAGGCCTAGGAATGGGAAGGAAGCGGCCATGGCCTTGATTAAGGCACAGCCCCAGCCTTTGCCTGGTGTTAAAATGGGAAACCACGGAAAACCATCTTCAGGGCTGCCGATAGTGGGGTTCGAACCCACTATCTCCCGGATGCCTGGTACACTAAGAGATACCTCGATAGTTGTTGCAATCCTTTCTGTTCCCTTCCTTATAGATAGGTGCAATTATTGCTTCTGTCCAATCTAAAGGTACCTTACCAACATTCCATGCCAATCTTATTAATCTATGAAGCCATTTCATCCCTGCCTTCCCACTATACTTTACAATTTCAGGTCTAATTTCATCTATTCCTGCTGCTTTATAACAATGGAATTTATTTACCATCCTTTCCACTTCCTCAAGCGTAATTTCACCAACATCATTTTCCTCCTCCCCATGAGCTCCGATGTTCGCAACACCACCATGAATATTTGCTTTTACGTTGAGAAGATTTTCAAAATATTCCCTTCACCTGTCCAGTGATTCCCTGGGATCTATTATGAGTTAACCTGAATTACCCAAAACACTGGTCATTTCATTTTTCCCTCCTTTCCTAAGATTCTTTATTACTGTCCAGAAAGGTTTCCCTGATGCCTGACCTAGCCTTTCCAGGTTATTATCAAAATCTTCCCAAGACTTCTTTTTGGATTTAGCAAATATTTCTTTCACTCTGTTTCTTTCATCTATGTACAATTCCCTGTCTGCATCAGCCCTTGTTTGGAGCCATTTCTGATAAGCCTTCTTTTTAAGTTTACAACAAGCTGCTCTCACTTTATCATTCCACCAAGATGTTTTCTTTTTCCCATTTTTACACACAGTTGTTCCTAGGCATTCCCTTGCTGTTGCTACTACAGCATCCCTGTTTGCCACCCATTCTCTTTCTATATTCTGAATCTGCTTACTGTCCACTGTTCGGAACTTCCTACTAATTATATCCATATATACCTCTGCCTAATTTCCTCGTCCTGGAGATTTTCTACCCTTATTCGTTTAAAGACATATTTCACTTTCTCTATCCTAGGCCTAGAGATACTTTGTTCACTACAAATCAGATAGTGGACTGTTTCATTGAAAAATTCCCAAAAAACCTGTACATTCCTAACAGATTTCCTGAATTCAAAGTCAGTTAAGATATAGTCTATTATGGATCTGGTACCCCTACCCTCCCATGTGTAGCGGTGAATACCCTTATGCTTGAAGAATGTATTTGTAACTGCTAAACCCATACTAGCACAAAAGTCCAGCAAACGCTTTCCATTCCCATTAGCTTCCATATCTTCCCCACATTTACCAATCACCCTTTCATATCCTTCAGTTCTATTTCCAACTCTCGCATTGAAATCGCCCATTAACACTATCCTATCTTTGCTGTTGACCCTGACTACGATGTCACTCAATGCTTCATAAAACTTGTCAATTTCATCCTCACCTGCACCCTCACATGGTGAATACACCGAGACAATTCTCGTCCTAATTCCTCCAACTGCCAAATCTACCCATATCATTCGCTTGTTTACGTGCCTAACAGAAACTATGTTGTGTGCAATAGTGTTCCTGATGAACAGCCCTACCCCACACTCTGCCCTTCCCTTTTTAACACCCGTCCAGTACACTTTATAATCCCCTAGCTCTTCCTCGTTATCTCCCCTTGCCCGAATATCACTTAATCCTAGCATATCCAGATGCGGCCCCCTTGTTGCCTGCACCAGTTCTACTTTCTTTCTGCCGTAAGCCCCGTTAATACTGATAGCACCCCATTGAAATTCCATTTTGTTCGCCAAGTTGTTTCCAAGATGTCCCTCACCTGTCAAATGGGAGTGGGACTCCATTACTCCCATAGGTCCAAGGCTTGCTTAAAATGTTCTGAGCTCGGTAAATTCATGAAGCAGGATGCTACCCTACTTACACATAGTCCAAGTGAGGATCTCTCCTCTAACGGTTTAGGGACCACGTTGGATTGTATAGCCCTAGCCGCCTGAGCACAAGGAAGGCCATGACTCAGAAGATGTCCGAGATGCCCCCTACCAATCCGTAGCAACTAGGGTCCCGACTCTCAGGACCACTTAGTAGGTCACTCAGCCGTTATCCATGGTTCACGAACTATGAGGTGACTAGAGATCGGGCCAGCTAGGAAGACATCTGGGAGCGCATGCGCACTTTGGACCATCTCTCGTAGCGTATCCCCTCCTAACAGAGCTCCTGCTACAAGGACAGTTCAGTGCATAAGTTTACACTCAGCTGCCGCGCTCTGCTTTGTAATTTCCCGTTGAGTAGTAACTGTGGTTAGTGGTGGTGTACGTTAGGCCTATCTGTGACAGTATGGAAGGCGTTAAAAGTAGCGTGCATCGTAAGGTGCTAAAGAGTCAGACTCGTGCAGCAATCTTGAACGTTATAGATTATGGAAAGGGAGGCAATGGAAGAAAAGTTCATGATAGATTGTAAAAAAGTGCAGGAGAGAGTAGCAGCAGCTGTTGGAGTGTCAGAAAGTTGTTTGGTACAGATTAAGAGCGAAAAACAAAAGAATTAGGAAAACCTATGGATAGTCTGTTTGAAACACCAAAGAAAAACAGAATGTGCACAAAGAATATTACTGGATTGGACGACTTTGACGAAGGTGCCGTACGTCGTATTGTTAGCAATTTTTATTTAGGTGAAAAATGTTTACCTACAGTTTAAAAAATTCATGCAAAGTTATGTAAAGACTTAAAGTTCAAAGGACCCAATACTAGTGTCAAGCGAATTCTTCAATCATTAGGATATCATCAGAAAAAAAATAACACTAACAAGCGCATCCTAATGGAAAAACACGACATAATATACAAAAGGTTTGTTTATTAAAAAATTGCCCATTATCGGGCGGAGGATAGTTGTACATGCTGGCGGTGAAGTGGGTTTCATCGAGAACTGTCTGCTAATCTGGAAGTCTGGCAGCAAGAGTGGCAACTACCACGATGACATGAATAGTGACTTTCTTTTTAAGAGAATGAAAGATATCTTCCACCTTGCAGTGTTCTTGTCATATCACAACAAGGAAGTAGATCGTGCTCCAGCCTCCAGCACACGTAAAGTGACGATGATCTCCTGGCTAGTGAATAGGAACATTCCACACCGTGAGACGATGTACAAACACGATCAAATTGCACAAGCCGGCACACAAAACCTACGTCCTAGATGAGCTCATGGAACAGTACGGACACTCAGTCCTTCGACTGCCCCCATATCACCCTGGATTAAACAGTATTGAAATAATGTGGGCAAAAGTGAAGAACTCGGTAGCTTCTCACACCTTCACTATTGACGATGTAGAGAAAATCACTAGACAGAAATTCGCGTCAATATCCGCCGAAGACTGGAACATAAGGGATGGGGAACATTTTGAAGACATTATGGAATCTTTGCGATCCAGCTGGGAGCCGACGACACGTCATCCGGTGAGGACGACAGAAGTGATGATGGAGGACTCAGTGGAATTGAAGAGATGTAGTGGACATAATAAAACAAGAATGTGCTCATTTTGTGAATAATTAAAGTGTCATTATTTTATTACTTGTTATTTCTAGTGCCATTTAAATTATCTTTGTATACATACGTTGTTACTCAGCATATGTAGACCCTTTATGGTGTTTCCTTTTATGAATTATATTTTGTTTCTGTACCTGAGAACAATTATATAATTATATATGTCATATCGTTAAGTCACATTCCTTATTTTACAAGAAAGCAACAAAATATTGGCATGAAGGAGCTAGGGACAAACAATCATATAGTATAACACTGCTTTCTCGCCTTAAAGCAAATATACATATTATTATTATTATTATTATTATTATTATTATTATTATTATTATTATTATTATTTCTTAATCTTCTTACCCTCCAGGGTCGGTTTTTCCCTCGGACTCAGTGAGGGATCACACCTCTACCGCCTCAAGGGCAGTGTCCTGGAGCATGAGACATTGGGTCGGGGGAAACAACTGGGGAGAATGACCACTACCTCGCCCAGGCGGCCTCACCTTCTATGCTGAACAGGGGCCTTGGTGGGTGATGGGAAGATTGGAAGGGATAGATAAGGAAGAGGGAAGGAAGCAGCCGTGACCTTAAGTTAGGTACCATCCCAGCATTTGCCTGGAGGAGAAGTGGGAAACCATGGACAACCACTTCCAGGATGGCTGAGGTGGGAATCGAACCCACCTCTACTCAGTTGACCTGCCGAGGCTGAGTGGACTCCGTTCCAGCCCTCGTACCACTTTCCAAATTTTGTGGCAGAGCAGGGAATCGAACCCGGGCCTCCGGGGATGGCACCTAATCACGCTAACCACTACACCACAGAGGCAGACATTATTATTATTATTATTATTATTATTATTATTATTATTATTATTATTTTGTTTCACCCTCTTTGGGGTATGTTGAATCTGTTCTTTCTCTGTGTGTTGTTCTTTTCTTAGTGCCCAGTATTGCTTCATTCTTTCTGATCTTCGTTTCTTCTCGTCTTCCGAGATAATAGATTGGGCTTTTAATGTAGATTTGTTTTGGAATGTTATGTTTTCTTCTTTAGTTATTACTTTAGCTGTTCAACCGAATAGTGAATTTTCTGTAATTTTTAATTCTACCATGTTTTTTTTCAGTTTCTTTATTCCAGTTCGGTTTTGTTTTGGTTTATGGAATAAGGCAAGATTTTTTTGGTTAATCATAGAGTTCATTCTGAGGAGGTGACCGTAAAAGTTTATCCTCCTTCTTCGTATAGTTTCTGAGAGTTTTTCAATTTTCTTGTAGCTTATTATTATTATTATTATTATTATTATTATTATTATTGTCACGGAGTTATCCGTGGAATGCAGAGGTGAAAGAAGATGTGGGCGGGAATGAGTCTAACTACAAGTCCGAAAGATGAATTAAAATTTTCATAAAGGTTATATTTTCAGAACTTAACAATTTTCATACAGACTTTCAAAATTCAACAAGTAACAAATCAACAACAAGCCAAAATCAGGTACAACGAAATCACAAGTTTTAGGACATCATTACAAGATCTGGGCTTCGAACCCCAAGTTTATAATTCCTGAGCTCTCGGCTCACAACCACAAATTACCAAAGGGCAGAAAACCCCTAATTACATGGAGCACTTGCTCCCACCTAGTAATGTCAAGCCTCCTCGAGGCACCTTTCAAAACACCATAAAGAGCTGACCCGCTCTCAATCTTTCAAGCCTATTAAAGGCAATACTATGCTTTACAATCACTTGCCATCGAGGCACAACTTACAAGAATTAAACAGGGGTATCTCATACCCAGCCTACAGGGCCTTAAATAATAGGTTAATTAAATGGCCCAAAATACCAAGATGAATGGAGGCGTTGCTTGCGCTCCTACATGAAACCTTATAAAACCTAAGGGGCACTAGGCCGATGACACAGGGGCTATTCCCAAGCTAGGGAGGTGACTCGTATAAGAAAATTTTAATACATTAAGAGTAGAAAAACGGTTATGAAAATGTAGTCACCTCAAATCAAAAATGAAGGGGAGCTCGAGAGGGTAAAGCACTCTCTATCCCCGATTTACAGTTAAAGTAATAAGAAAATTTTACATAAGCCGGCACTAAGTTACATTTTTAGATAGGTAGGTTACATTGAAAAGGTTTCGGACCTTCGCCGAGGGTTAAACTGCTGAGCTAGCAAGAAATAAAGATGTTAAAAGGCCATTATCTTTGTTGAAGAGCTGCTGCCCGAAGGAAGAGGCGCTACCCGCCCCCTGCTATACTTCCACACACTAAGCTAGATGTTGTTGAAGTGGCCGAGAGACAAGAAAATCAGCAGTTTTTATACTCTCGGGGAAGATTCGAGACCTTTCATGAATAATTAAGACACACCCACAGTCGTTTATTGGCTGGCTAAAAGTTACACATCAAAATTGAAGAAGAAAGACACGATTGGTCAAAAATTAATTACAGAAATTCTGGATTGGCTAAGTTCAAAACTGGCGGAAAGAAAAGATTTATATTGCCAACTCACAAATGAAAGAACAAACTTATGAATACAAAATTTCTTCAAGTAAAGTTTTTCCACTTCGCACTAGGGTGCATGGCCATAGTTCTTGTAGAGACATCTATCAGAGAATGTCCACACTTCTTGATAATTAGTAAACAAAAGCAGTTCAAAATTAACACAGTGACATCTTCTGAGAAACTGTTGAGATAATTCAGTTTTTAAAGTTCGAGTTTCTGCTGTAGGGGAGTACTTTGAGGCGGAAAATTCAAAAGTGCGGCGTAGAGGTGTACCAACTGGTACAATTATTATTATTATTATTATTATTATTATTATTATTATTATTATTATTATTATTATTATTATTATTATTATTGAGTTATTTTACATGACGTGGCTCAGGTTATGAAGCCTGGTGTTATAGCAAACCATATTCTACACTGTACATCTACAGCGTCATTAATTTTACATCAAATTATAATTTAAAAATAAGGACTACGCAAATTGATACACGGAAACGATTTTGACAGCTACTGTAATAAGAGGTTAAATTATGTTCTTACTCCTTCAATCTATCTGTTATCTGTAACACTTCTAAATGCATTCATTTCGGCTAGGTATGTCTGTAATTCACAGCCGGAAGGGAATTCCACTAACTGAAAATCTGCGGAGTGTTACATGTCAGTTATATTATAACAAATATTTTAGGTCAACTGTACGTCGCCACAACACTGAGCGAGAAGGGGAAGTCAGCATTCTCGCTCCCACGGCTCTGCTTTCTCACTCGCACACTTCCCCTCACCGGATGTCTTCCTAGCTGGCCCGATCTCTACAGTAACCCATACCCACATCATGAATAATAATAAGCCTCCGTGGCTCAGGCGGCAGCCTCTCACTGCTGGGTTCCGTGGTTCAAATCCTGGTCACTCCATGTGAGATTTGTGCTGGACAAAGCGGGGGGCGGGACAGGTTTTTCCTCCGGCTACTCCAGTTTTCCCGGTCATCTTTCATTGCAGCAACACTCTCCAATATCATTTCATCTGTCAGTCATTAGTCATTGCCCCAGAAGAGTGCGACGGGTCTCGACAGCTGGCACAATTCCTATTCTCGCCGCAAGATGGGGGCTTCATTCACTCCATCCCTGACCCGGTCACTGACTGAAAAGCTGGTTGTAGGTTTTCATTTTTCATTCAATAATAATAATAATCGTTCCGGGCATGACGTTAAACTGCGCCCACAAATTGAGTGACCACCAGTATAAATGGTTCTCCTCTATCAAGTGCCAATGCCCTCTTCGGAGGGCGGATTAGCAGGTAGAGGTTGAGGGCACTCTCTTGCACTTGGGGTGGGAAACTGCCCCTAAAGGCGGAAGAGCCACTAGATGGCCAATGGCGTAGGATAATAATAAATCCAGTAGTGTCTGTTCACCTACTCGGTGGGGCAACTGGTCAGCATCTGTACTCCAAGTCGGAGTGGCTGCCTCAGAAGTTCAGGAACTCACCCACCTGATGCTACTCCGATCCCTCAGGTTCAACTCAGTCGCTTGAGAACAAGCACACCATGAATCGTCCAAGTAACAACAACATTGTTCTGGGTGGTAACCAATCCACCCACCAAGTGAAAACGAAGGCAGTAGCCGGCCACTCGTATTCTGGAGGAGCCGGGCTGACACAAAAGATAGAGTAGGAGCTCTCTGGAAAAATTCCCACCAAAACGCCCTTGTACATCGGCATGCTAAACATCAACACACTTCTGCAAGTAGGCAAACTTCTCAGATTAACATCAGAATTTGATCAGCAAAACATGCAGCTACTCTCCGTATAAGAGACCAGACTCACTGTGTTGGAGACATCAGAATATGGTAACTACTGCATTTTCAAGAGCAAAACTACATGAACGGTATGAAAAGCCACACCAATGTTAGGCATGGCCTTTTTCGTACTCAAAAAGATCGTGAACTTCGTAGAAAAGATCACACCCGTAAACAACAGACTAATGACCTTGCGACTTTGCTGTGCAAATCGCCACTACACCTTCGTAAATGCCCACGCACCCACCAATGACTGCAAAGACCAGAAAAATCAGAAAAATTTTGGAACGAACTTGAAACCACACTCATCAAAATCCCTGAAAAAGACACAGTCATTCTCCTCAGCGATTTCAACAGTAAAATTGGTAAAGAAAAGTGCTACAGAAAAACCGCAAGAAAATTCTCAGCACACAAAAAGACTAATAAAAACGGCAAACGCCTTAGAGTCTTATTTAATTTTTTTTTTTTAAACAGAACCGGTTTCGACTCCTCAAAAAGTCATCTTCAGCTGTCATACATTTACATTAGACTACACATTCTCAATAGTAATACCTTACCAAATTTAAAACAATTTTTCAATTCAATCAATACTGATCTGCATTTAGGGCAGTCGCCCAGGTGGCGGATTCCCTATCTGTTGCTTTCCTAGCCTTTTCCGAAATGATTTCAAAGAAATTGGAAATTTATTGAAAATCTCCCTTGGTAAGTTATTCCAATCCCTAACTCCCCTTCCTATAAATGAATATTTGCCCCAGTTTGTCCTCTTGAATTCCAACTTTATCTTCATATTGTGATCTTTCCTACTTTTATAAACGCCTTTCAAACTTATTCGTCTACTAATGTCATTCCACGCCATCTCTCCGCTGACAGCTCGGAACATACCACTTAGTCGAGCAGCTCTTCTTCTTTCTCTCAGTTCTTCCCAACCCAAACATTGCAATATTTTTGTAACACTACTCTTTTGTCGGAAATCACTCAGAACAAATCGAGCTGCTTTTCTTTGGATTTTTTCCAGTTCTTGAATCAGGTAATCCTGGTGAGGGTCCCATACACTGGAACCATACTCTAGTTGGGGTCTTACCAGAGACTTATATGCCCTCTCCTTTACATCCTTACTACAACCCGTAAACACCCTCATAACCATGTGCCGAGATCGGTACCCTTTATTTACAATCCCATTTATGTGATTACCCCAATGAAGATCTTTCCTTATATTAACACCTAGATACTTACAATGATCCCCAAAAGGAACTTTCACCCCATCAACGCAGTAATTAAAACTGAGAGGACTTTTCCTATTTGTGAAACTCACAACCTGACTTTTAACCCCGTTTATCAACATACCATTGCCTGCTGTCCATCTCACAACATTTTCAAGATCACGTTGCAGTTGCTCACAATCTTGTAACTTATTTATCACTCTATAGAGAATAACATCATCCGCAAAAAGCCTTACCTCCGATTCCACTCCTTTACTCATATCATTTATATATATAAGAAAACATAAAGGTCCGATAACACTGCCCTGAGGAACTCCCCTCTCAACTATTACAGGGTCAGACAAAACTTCACCTACTCTAACTCTCTGAGATCTATTTTCTAGAAATATAGCAACCCATTCAGTCACTCTTTTATCTAGTCCAATTGCACTCATTTTTGCCAGTAGTCTCCCATGATCCACCCTATCAAATGCTTTAGACAGGTCAATCGCGATACAGTCCATTTGACCTCCAGAATCCAAGATATCTGCTATATCTTGCTGGAATCCTACAAGTTGAGCTTCAGTGGAATAATCTTTCCTAAAACCGAACTGCCTTCTATCCAACCAGTTATTAATTTCACAAACATGTCTAATATAATCAGAAAGAATGCCTTCCCAAAGCTTACATACAATGCATGTCAAACTTACTGGCCTGTAATTTTCAGCTTTATGTCTATCACCCTTTCCTTTATACACAGGGGCTACTATAGCAACTCTCCATTCATCTGGTATAGCTCCTCCGACCAAACAATAATCAAATAAGTACTTCAGATATGGTACTATATCCCAACCCATTGTCGTTAGTATATCCCCAGAAATCTGATCAATTCCAGCCGCTTTTCTAGTTTTCAACTTTTGTATCTTATTGTAAATGTCATTGTTATCATATGTAAATTTTATTACTTCTTTGGCCTTAGTCTCCTCCTCTATCTCGACATTATCCTTGAAACCAACAATCTTTACATACTGCTGATTGAATACTTCTGCCTTTTGAAGATCTTCACATACACACTCCCCTTGTTCATTAATTATTCCTGGAATGTCCTTCTTGGAACCTGTTTCTGCCTTAAAATACCTATACATACCCTTCCATTTTTCACTAAAATTTGTATGACTGCCAATTATGCTTGCCATCATGTTATTCTTAGCTGCCTTCTTTGCTAGATTCAATTTTCTAGTAAGTTCCTTCAATTTCTCCTTACTTCCACAGCCATTTCTAACTCTATTTCTTTCCAGTCTGCACCTCCTTCTTAGTCTCTTTATTTCTCTATTATAATAAGGTGGGTCTTTACCATTCCTTACCACCCTTAAAGGTACAAACCTGTTTTTGCATACCTCAACAATTTCTTTAAACCCATCCCAGAGTCTGTTATTTACCGTTTTCCACCGATCATAGTTACTTTTTAGAAACTGCCTCATGCCTGCTTTATCAGCCATATGGTACTGCCTAACAGTCCTACTTTTAAGACCTTCCTTTCTATCACATTTATTTTTAACTACCACAAAAACAGCTTCATGATCACTAATACCATCTATTACTTCAGTTTCCCTATAGAGCTCATCTGGTTTTATCAGCACCACATCCAGGATATTTTTCCCTCTGGTTGGGTCCATCACTTTCTGAATCAGCTGTCCTTCCCATATTAACTTATTTGCCATTTGTTGGTCATGCTTCCTGTCGTTCGCATTTCCTTCCCAATTGACATCTGGCAAATTCAGATCTCCCGCTACAATCACATTTCTTTCCATGTCGTTTCCCACATAGCTGACTATCCTATCAAATAATTCTGAATCCGCGTCAGTGCTACCCTTTCCCGGTCTGTACACTCCAAATATATCAAGTTGCCTATTATCTTTAGAAATGAGCCTTACACCTAGAATTTCATGTGTCTCATCTTTAACTTTTTCGTAGCTTACAAATTCTTCTTTCACCAGAATGAACACTCCCCCTTCCACCATTCCTATCCTATCTCTACGATACACACTCCAGTGCCGTGAGAAAATTTCTGCATCCATTATATCATTTCTCAGCCATGATTCAACTCCTATTACAATATCTGGTAAATATATATCTATTAAATTAATTCTATTCCTTTCTTTACAATACTTCTACAGTTCAACACTAACAATTTTATGTCATCCCTACTTGATTTCCAGTTCCCTGTTCCCTTATCACCGCTCCCTAGGCCATCCCGTTTCCCTGAATGTACCTCCCTATTACCCTTCTAAACAAATTTCCTAACTTATATGTACCACAGCGGTTTAAATGAAGGCCATCTGAGCGCAGATCCCTATCTCCTACCCACCCATTAGGATCTAGAAATTTCACTCCCAGTTTCCGACATACCCACTCCATAGTCTCATTTAAATCCCCAATCACCCTCCAGTCAGTATCCCTCCTACACAGTATTCCACTAATAACAATCTCCGCTTTCTTAAACTTCACCCGTGCTGCATTTTGTATTGAATGACATTCATGTTTTCGTGTGGTTATCCTGTTCGTATGTTTAAGTTTGTTTGAAGACTAATAATAAAAAGTTAACTATTTGAAACACATTAAAAGTTTATATTATCTGGTAAAACACATTGTTATGTACATTTGTACTATCACCTTTCAAGTTATACGGATAAAACAAGTTCTTAAATCAATTCGTCAGGTGTAAAAAGGTAATATGCTTGAATACAGCTGTATAAGCTCTTATAATGTTGTGTTAGGCTTTATACCTTGTCAAGTAAGAAACATATATGGGAAGTTAGATTGACATATAGATAATGAAACGTATTACGTTCATAATGATAGTAAAATAGGTAACTTAAAAACTGTGTTGATTGACATATTAAATATAAACCATGTAAGACACATTAATTGCACACAAGGTCAAGATGCACTCCAAGATGCAAACGTCTATTGATGAATCAAATGAAAAGTATAAACATTCATGAAGGTATATGTTAAGCTCATATGGGGCATTTGTTTCATTGCGTGTACATGCTAAGTTCATATGGGGCACTTTGCATCATTATACAATGTTTACATAGAGTCCAAGCACTGTGTAGCTTGCTTCTTTAATATGTTAAAGTGTTCTGGTTTGAAGATGAGTGTGTGCTGCTGAAGTTGTTAATCTTGAAACCGTTAAAAGCCTAAAAATCTCCTTCTCAAAAACCAAGGATGTGCAACCACTGCAACCTCCAGAATTTGAACACAAAATTTGGCACAATCGGAAAAGTAACTGAGTTCTGATATCTTGGAGAAATTGTAATACCAACAACAGGAAAAGAACAAAGGCCTTCAAGGTCCGCATCCAGAAAATGAAGAGAGCCCTCGGCTGAATGCAAAACATTTACAACAAAAAATGCCTCTCAATAATTTGCATTAGAAATTATAAACATTCTAAAAAAGGACAACGAGACTCTTAAAGTTGAAATTAAAAAATTAAAAGAAAGACTGTGATCGCTAGAATTTGGGACTGACCATTCTTCGAGTGATATACCGGTACAAGTAACAAACTCGAGCACGTGGTGTCAAGTAGTTCGTGGATGGCCGGCCAAGAAGAAATCTACAACTGAATTTCCGGAAATAAACATCAGAAATAGGTTTTCTGCCCTAAATAATTTAATTCTGGAAGAAAGTGATCGCGCGCGTGAAACCAAATCATCGCGATCCGCTGCCGTTGCCGTGCCGAGTTTAAAATTTAGGCCTAGAATTCAGATTCAAGACCCAGTTAGGCCTAAATCAGCGAAGGTAGCTGTGTTTGGTGATAGCCAAGGAAGGGGAATTGCGGGAGTGATTAACGACGAGAATATAGCAGCAACCGGAGAAATATATCCAGGAGCTTCTATCAGCAGTGTTCTGGAAAACGTAGAAGCAGCAACTAGGAACTTCGGGAGCGGCGATTCAGTGCTTATCATCGGTGGGATGAACGACGTAGCTCACGACGATGCCAAGAATATAAGATCACAACTTAAACATACACTAGGAAAGCTGACCCACACTAACGTCTTTGTAGTGAACGTGCCCCACAGGCATGATTTGAGTAGAGACTCGTGTGAACATTGAAGTGGACAAGGTCAATACAGATATTGTTAAAATTTGTAAAAATTTTCGGAATACTCAGGTTATTGAATGCAGCAGTTTTGAGAGATACTGTTAAACAAAACATGGCCTCCATCTAAACAATTTAGGTAAACGAAAGATAGCAAATATTGTTCTAGATTTTATTAATCTTAAGATATGTACTGTAAAACAGGCAACTCCCTTGAGTTATAATACTGACCAGGAAAACTAGTAGAAAGAGCCAGCTGTGCTTCAAGCTGGCTCAGTCAACTAGAAAAAGAAACTCAGGATAGTAAGGAATATCAAGTTACCCAATTGCAACAGTCAAGTTTTAGGGAGGAAGGGGGTCTGAGATTGCTCTTGGTAAACTGTCAAAGTGTAGTAAATAAACAATTAAAATTCGGTACACTGATGGAATCTTATGAGACTGATGTGGTGATTGGAGTGGAATCGTGGTTGAAAGAAGGGGTGGGTAATAGAGAAGTATTTCCAGAAGGGTACACAGTCTATCGTAGAGACCGAGGAGATAAAAAGGGAGGGGGGTGTTTATTCTGGTGAAGGAAACTTACTGTTCACATGAATGGTTTACTGATGAAAGGGATGAAATATTAGGGATAAAATTAGTTTGTGATAATATGAAGGAGGTGGGAATTATAGGAACATACAGGCCTGGAAGAGAGGAAAGAGACATGGAAATATTTGAGAAAATACTCATACCATACTCATAAAAACAATAATAATGATATGGTAATAATTGGGGGGAGATCTAAATTTGCCTGAAGTTGAATGGAATGGAGCTGCAAGTGAAGCCCATGAACAGAAACTGGCAAATAAGTTAATCTGGGAGGGAGGATTTACACAAGTAGTACAAGAACCGACTCGTCTCAATAACTTACTAGAAGTATTCTTGGTTAAACCATGGGAAATTGTTGATAAAACTGAGGTAATTGAAGGAATAGGAGACCATAAGGCTGTAATAATGGATGTAGGACTCGTAACAAAAAGGCTTAATAAGAGGGTTACACCAAACAAGAAATTGTACAGAAAAACTAAAGTTGATGAATTTGGGACTTACCTTAAATCACAATTCAGTTGTTGGATAAGTGAAGGGAGTAACGTGGATACACTTTGGGCTAAATTTAAAGGAATCATTTGGGAAGGAGAGAAGAGATTTGTACCTGTTAAGAAGGGTAAAATGACCTCAGACCCTGTTTATTATACAAGGGAAATAAGAAAATTAAAAAGAAAATGTAGAATAGTAAACAGGAAAATCAAAGAGGGTAGAGAGAGCAGAGAAACTAGAAAACAGCTAATGAGGGAACTGAATAGAGTGAAAAAGGAAGCAAAAGAGAATTATATGAATGGCATACTTCAAGAGAGTAATGACCACAAAGGGAAATGGAAAAAGCTGTATTCATATATCAGGAATCAAAAAGGAAAAGGAATCCAAATTCCTACAATGGTGGGAGAAGGGGGTGAACACTATTTAACAGATACTGAGAAAGCAAACCTATTTAGTAGGGAATTTAGAGATTCGGTAGATGATTGTCAAGAGCTGGAAACCGAAACAGAAGATAGAGAGGGAGAGAGACAGAGGGAAACAAGAAGCTTCTCATTCACAAATGAAGATATTTTCAGAGAAATCCAACTGCTTCAGCAAGGAAAAGCAGCAGGAAGTGATCATAATACTTGGGAGGTATTAAAGACAATGGGGTGGTACATAGTGCCTTATTTAAAATTTCTCTTTGACTATGTCATAAATAATAGTGTAATACCAAAGGAATGGAAGGAATCTATAATAATACCAATTTATAAAGGAAAGGGTGATAAAAGGAAACCAGAGAACTACAGACCATTCATCCTGACCAGCATAGTTTGTAAAATACTGGAGAGTTTAATATCAAAGTACATCAGAGGGATATGTGATGATAAAAATTGGTTCATGAGGAGCCAGTATGGATTTAGAAAGAAATTTTCTTGTGAGGCACAACTGGTGGGATTTCAGCAGGACATATCAGATCAATTGGATTCAGGAGGTCAGTTAGATTGCATAGCCATAGATCTTTCCAAAGCCTTTGATAGAGTGGAACATGGAATATTATTAAAGACATTGGAGGGAATAGGATTGGACGTAAGGGTTACACGTTGGATAAAAACATTTCTAAATTCAAGGGTTCAGAAAGTCAAAGTAGGAAATAATGTATCTCAGGAAGAGAAAGTTTGGAAGGGAATTGCACAGGGTAGTATAATTGGTCCGTTACTTTTCTTAATATACGCAAATGATTTAGGGAACAATATAACATCAAAAATAAGATTGTATGCAGATGACATGATTGTTTATAGGGAAATAAACAACATTGAGGATTGTTCAGAATTACAAAGGGACCTTGAAAGTATCCAACAATAGGTTGAAGAAAATAATATGAAGGTTAATGGAGGCAAATCAACTGTTACAACTTTTACAAACAGGAGCTTTAAAACTGAATTTGAATATACTTTGGATGAGGTAGTTATCCCAAAAGATGGCAAGTGCAAATACTTAGGTGTGAGATTTGAAACTAATTTGCACTGGAAGGGTCACACTGATGACATTGTTGGGAAAGCATACAGATCGTTACATGTCATAATGAGGCTACTTAAAGGATGCAACAAAGAATTAAAAGAAAAAAGTTACTTGAGTATGGTTCGTCCATTATTGGAATATGCAAACAGTGTTTGGGATCCTCACCAAGAGTACCTAATAAAAGAAATAGATAGTGTGCAGAGGAAAGCAGCAAGATTTGTAACAGGGGATTTCAGGATAAAGAGTAGTGTATCAGAAATGTTAAAGGAACTTGGGTGGGAAACTTTAAGTAAGAGAAGGGAGAAAACTAGACTTATAGGATTATATAGAGCCTATACAGGAGAAGAAGCATGGGGAGATATCCGTGAGAGGCTTCAGTTGGAAAATAATTATATCGGCAGGACTGACCACAAATATAAAATTAGAAGGAACTTTAGCAGAAGCAATTGGGGTAAATTTTCATTCATTGGGAAGGGTGTGAAGGAGTGGAACAGTTTACCAGGGGTAGTGTTTGATCCTTTTCCAAAATCTGTACAGATATTCAAGAAAAGAATAAACAGCAACAGAGAAAATAAATGAAGTGTTAGAGGGCATTCGACCAGTGCAGGTTATTGTAAATAAAAAAATGTGTGTGAATAAATTAATTCCATCCCCTGGTCTAAGGAGTTTGGACAGCCAAAGTAGGGGACTGCCTGTAGGGGTGAAGTACAGTGGGGACTTCGAGGGCCCTGGGACCGCTACGGTAGCTGTGAAGGCCCTTCAGGAACTCTGAAAAGTGGTGGCAAAAGGGGCTCTGGTTAAGACGCAGCAGGTCGTTATGCTACTTAGGATCCAGAACGGGTAAAAAAAAAAAAAAAAAAAATTGTAAATAAATAAATGCAATGTCAATATTAATCTTATACCAGTTGTATAGTATCATTTGAAGTAATTCCACATACTGTATATCAGTTGACTATATTTGTAAGTAGTACAGGAGATATTATAAGTTGAATTTTGTAAACAATATAAATTTATTAAGGATGAGCTGTGTGTTTAATAGAAAACATTGTTAGCGTAAATTGTATAATATTGTATTATAGGAAAAATTTCTTCTCTTGTTAATTTAATATTTAGTGCTTGACAATAATGTATTTTAGTGTACCATTTGCCACCGAGGTAGACACCTCATTTGCAAATAAAGAGATTTTGATTTTGATCACCAAAATTCGACATTACAATACCGTGATCAAACCTGAAATACTGTGCATAAGCGAAACACTGGATCTCCACAGTAAAACAGTACTTGAAGACATCCTGAAAGAGGAACATAAAATCATCAGAAAAATTCTTGGCCCAAAACTGAAAGACGAAGGATACCAACTGTAATCTCGTACAAAAACCAAGGAGCTCTCAAACCTTGTGGCCGACGTCAGAAAAAGATGCCTGAAATTTTACAGCCACATCAAATGCCTTTCAAAAGAACAGAGTGACAAGAATCTTACTAGAGGCAACAGAAAACATCAAAACGAATAAGTGGGCATCAGAAATCCGATAAGACCTGGGAAAATCAGGAATCAAAGTGGCCGACATCGCAGACCGAACCTGCTACAGAACGAAAATCAGCAAGTGGGAAGTACAGTCAGAGAGAAACCACAAGAAGATGACAGGAGCCAAGTGGACAGAAGAACAAAAAACCATGATGAGAGAAAAACTGAAGACTGCCTGGCAAAGAAGGAAATGCACAACTTCTAAGTGAGCTTGGCGTGATCAGTTTTCTGGTCTTTTTCGCATCTAATAATAATAATAATAATAATAATAATAATAATAATAATAATAATAATAATAATAATAATAATAATAATAATAATAATAATCTACGTTTTATTTATTCCGGCAAAGTTAGGGATGTACTGCCTTTCTTATACTTAGCCAGTCTTAACCTAGATGACTGTTAATAGTAACTACTGATGATAATAATATGAAAACAATAATAAGAATAATAACAGTAACAGTATTAATAAAATAATCAAACATAGTGATATTAAGGAAGAATCATATACATAAAAAGATGAAATTGCATCATCTATATAATACACATCGTACGTGAAGTACATTAAAAATATATGAATAATAAGTACAAAATATAGGTCTTAAAAGAAAGTTTCAAAAATATATAAATTTCAAGAAGATACCGAGATATTGCCTTCAATTTAGAGGTGAAGAGAAGGATCAGGAAGAAGGAGGAGATGTTTTTAGGTAAAAACTTGATGATTCATGCATGTTTACCTAGTATTTCAACACAGGCATGTTTAAAAGTTGAGCTGCTGGACATACTTCTGACATTCACTGGTAAGAGATACCAATGTCGGGCTGTGGTAACGGTGAATGGTTTTGTGTAGATTGTTGTACTGTGGACAGGAAGGGATAAATACATGGCAGTGCAGGATTGGGTATTTTGGTATGGCCAGTGGAGAGGGGTTTGATGCGATCATGGAGATAGGTTGGTTGAGAAGTTTAAAAAATATTATGCAAAAAGCAGAGTATGAAGTGTGCATCATTCCTGCAGGTGAAGCGACCCGAGCTAAGTGCATGACGGTGTGACATGGTCAGTGTAACGAAGCTCACAATTAAACTTTACACAAGCATTCTGAGCACACTGTAATTGCCTCCCCACTTCTATTGTAAACAATATTGCAATAATTAAAATGAGGTAATGCAAGTGATTCAACAAGAATTTTCTTTAGTTTAAAAAGGAAAAAGAATTTGAATTTGCTGAGACAGTGTAGCGTTCTGTATATTTGTCTGCACACAGATATAGTTTGGGCAGACCAGGACAGATGTTCATCAAATGTTATACCAAGATCCCTTACGTTTTGGCTATTCTGTATGGGAGTACCACTTATGGACAAGTGTGGTAACGCTGTTCAATTGAGTTTGCAAAGCAATTTAGGGTAACTAATAACTATTGTCTGGGATTTTGATGGGTTCAATTTTAATATGTGATATTTGGCCCATATATCTCTGCTTTTTTTTTTTTTTTTTCTATTGGCTTTACGTCGCACCGACACAGATTTGTCTTATGGCGACAATGGGACAGGGAAGGGCTAGGACTGGGAAGGAAGTGGCCGTGGCCTTAATTAAGGTACAGCCCCAGCATTTGCCTGGTGTGAAAATAGGAAACCACGGAAAACCATCTTCAGAGCTGCCGACAGTGGGGTTTGAACCTACTATCTCTCGAATACTGGATACTGGCCACACTTAACCGACTGCAGCTATCGAGCTCGGTGACCCATATATCTACAGTCATAGAAGTCTTCATTCAGGTGAAGTGTTTCAGAGTGTAGATTTTCGACGAGCTGCTCAACTAAATGGTATGTTCTGAGCTGTCAGTGGAGAGATTGCGTGGAATGACATTGGTAAATGAATAAGTTTGAGTTGAACTTTTAAAAGAAAGAAATCATAATATGAAGATAAAGTAGGAATTCAAGAGAACACATTGGGGCAAATATTAACTGATAGGATGAGGTGGAAGGCTTTAGAATGATTTATCAAAGGAAACGTTTGATCAATTTCTGAGTTCTTTGAAAACTTTTAAGAAAAGGCAAGGTAAACAGTTGACAAGGAATCTGTGCCACCTGGGCGACAATCCTAATTGAAGATCATTGATGACTGATGATGTAGCACTAATTCAAACAAAATATGAATTTCAGGTACCACATAAACTTTGAAATATGCCTGAAAAATCAAGGTTTTTCACATATTGGTTTCTGCCTTAGTACCACAAAAATGACTGGAAAACAAACAGATTTCTCTCCTGAATCTGTTTGTTTTACTGCAGGCAAATCATCCTCATGCCAAAAGCCTTACCAAATTTTTAATGATGAATAATTACCTGTGGTCCAGATTCCATGTAGAGAATATTATTCTAGCCTCCCTACTGTCATATGGATTGATGGTATGGGAAAGATAGTTGCAACAAGAAGCCTGCCATGGACCTTTACACATAAAGTCTCCATCTTCATTGCATAAACGAGCTGTACAAGGTTCTGCCTTACGATTGAAATAACTGCCAAAATATTCATGGCCAGTTAAATGTTTGGCAATATGACCAATAACATCATCAATCTTTTCTCGAACTTTACTATTTTCCTTATACAAAAGAGAATTCCTCAAGTCTGCATTGCTCTTATAAAAGTAGCCTCGTATTCGATCCTGAGATCTTCGAAAAAGGAACTTTTCTTTGGTATTAGCATTTGTATCCAAATCTGTAACAAAAGTAAGTAGAACATATATTCAGACTTAATAAAGTTATACTTGTTTTTATTATTGCTATATTATTATTAGACCCTATTATTATTATTATCATCATTATTATTGCTAGTGGTTTAGCATTGCACCAACTCAGATAGGTTTTTGGTGACAATGGGATAGGAAAGGGCTAGAAATGGGGCTTAATAATGGTGCCTGATGAGAAAATGCAAAATCACAGAAAACCATTTTCAGGGCTGCCGTTAGTGGAGTTAGAACCTAACATCTCCAGAATTCAAGCTAACAGCTTCATACCTCTTACCACGAAGCCAACTTCCTCAGTATTATGTGGGTTCCAGTAGCGAGTTTCAGTTCAGGAATAATGGGAAGACTTAGTAGAAGTGTGTAGTCCTGATAGTTGCAATAAAAATTGTTATAAATGGGCATCTTAGACGTCGTCTAAGCCATTGTCTTTCTTATATTCAGTGGAGCATGATAACACAATTCACTGGTATTTTTTCCTCTTGGCCATGGGCTCAGGGCTGCACAGCTGTGAGCTTGAGCTTGCATTCAGGAGATAGTGGATTCAAACTCCAGTGTCGGCAGCTTTGGAGATGGTTTTCTGGTGGTTTACTAAATGCTGGGGCTGTACCTAAATTAAGGCTATGGCCACTTCCTTCCCACTCCTAGCCCTTCCCTACACCATCATCGCCATAAGACCTATCTGTGTCGGTGTGATGTAAATCCAATTTTTAAAAATATCCTCTTTTTTTTCCTAAGGTTTCATAAGTTTCATACAGAATCTAGTCACTACAAATGGGTTTAGTGCTAATATCATTAACAAAATTATAAGTGAAGTAAAGAAAAGGAACAACATAAAATTAACACCAGAAAATCATAAGAATTCTAAGTGTGCCACATTCACAAACCCAAGGATTTTCCAAATTATGAAATTGTTCACAACTACCAAATTTCGTTCTAAACCAGTAATAATAATGGTCAATTGTTTTATAACTGTAATAGTGTAAATCATAGCAAAGAAAATTACTTAGGTAACAGGTAGGAATTTTCATACTAGATATCAAGAGCATTTTAATGCTAATAGACATAGAAAATATTCAGCTATGAATGTACATATGGGAGATACTGGCCATTATTACACTAATATAAACCAAGACTTAGCCATACTAAAAAAGTAACAAAGGGCAGTCTGACGAGTATATACGAAAATATCTATATAAGTTTGGAACAAGTTTACAATAGGAATAATAATTTGAATGATACACAAGAGAATAAGAATCCATTATATGAATGAAACCATCATTATTAACATCATGGAAAATCAACAGGTTGTAAAGTTCCGGCGAAAATTTGAACACTAAATGGAAAACTTCGTAACTTGGATAAATAACAAAATAAATATAAATAACAGAATTGGGCACCACCTGCAAAAGATTTACAGGAATAATTGATTCTGTAGAGCATGAATGAACTCATTCTCCCAAGGCAACGAGGCACCAAACTTGCTTCATTACCATACCTGCTACTATTTAACCCTGAAAATAAATTTGGGTAGCATGCCAGGTTTTTCTTTACTCTGCCAATAAAAGATTTACTAACAGTTTAACTACCACAATTTACTCCAAAAACAAAATAAAACAAAACAGAACCAGCACCAACAATAATCATCAAGTGATGAGACCAATAAAACAACAGCTACAAGTTATACACCACAACTAATCATAGTTCTGAAGGCCAAGCTTCAAACTGATTATTTCATACAAGTAAGACAACTGTCCATTCTTAACCTCATTTACATGAACAAAATAGCACCATCACCATGGAATGAATTTACCACATGTTATAACTGTACAGAAAACAATCCCAGTCACCTCACTATACTCTGTTAATAAAGCCATCCACATCTACAATTCAAAATGGCTGCTGTGGGATTAATAAACCATGTCTTATTATTTAAAGAATGGACAACTAATAAACACCTGGTCTACAGACTCATCTAGCCACAATCAGTCTGTGCACAACACCACATTACCTCCAGATTACACATATAAACTACCTCACTATGTGCATTTCCTCGGAGAGGAATAATCCAGAGTCTGACTTACAAAAGAACACTATATAGCGTCTTCCAAGGACTGCTCAATGGGTACTTGTAATTACCGAGTAATGCACTCGTCATAACTCCATAATGGTACAGTAATGCAACCGTCAAGAACTCGTACAACAAGGACTTTGCAATGGAAATCATCATGAACAGCAACCGCATTGTCATGAACAGTAATAGTAATCATCTTGTTGCACACACGTACACTTGTATATATATATATACACCATATGCGCTTCCTCCAGCACTCCATAATAATAAATACCTCCGCTGCACATGCACACATGTATATATAGGCTCGCTCCACATTATATAGCATTTGCTAAGTCCTCTGGAAACAAAGCTCCAAATGCCACATCTTCAAGCGTCTCTTGGTCAACACAACCTTATTCAAACTCGGAGCTTCTGGATTAGTTACTGAGCTGCCGATCTGCAAATAGCGATCTTGCGCGTTCATCCACACAGATGAATTACCATCTTCAGCTTACACTTCCTGGCCGTACCCCGGGTTTTTAAACCACTTGTTGCAACGCTTTTAACCAACTTCAACAGTCTATACCAATACAGTCACTGTTTTCCTTGGTGCACAATCTTGACTGCTAGGCCATGTGCACAGACTCTTACCCAAACAGAAATTTATACAATATATTATGATGCACATATGCAATATTCCCTAACTACAAATTCTTCTTACAATATTTTTACATCTTGATTTTACAAACTCACATTATATTCACTACTTTATATTACCAATTACAGTATTTTACGAAAATTTCCTAACGTAAAATGAGGAGATCATCATTTACAAACATTTCCTAACCTAATATTGGGGATCGTACTTTTGTACAGTTACAAGTTTAAAGTTACCTTCACAGAGACAAACACCCCTCCCTTCCAATCTACATATAGGCAGAACAGTTTCCCCCTCCCCTACGAACAGTGCTTCTCCACCTCCTCCCCGGCCAGGTCCCACCAGACGAGAGGAAACACAAGTAAAATACACGCAGTAATGTAGTGAGGAGCAGACCAGAGCTAGGCTCAGAAGGTAACTAGCCATAGGGAGAAACATAATAAAGGGTAAGTTTCCATATCTTTTAGGAAAAATATTTCCTTTTACTTTTGAAAGTTCAAACCCACCAAGATATTTCCTTTCCAGACCTTGTCACTGAAGAAGTTTTTCAGTTTGAAAGCTTCGGCACTCTCCTGTTGACCACACAAGAGCCAACGAGTTTCCATTTTTCTCCCACCTCCAAAGCAACAGCTGAACTTTCAACTTTTAATCAGTACACTGAAGCTAAACCAAACTTCAATCAATATTTTTATAAAGGAGGATTAATGTTCTCTTTAACATGTAATTTTAAAATTATTCCAAGAGAGTGGTAGAACAGAAGTAAAAAAATGTTTTTAAATATCCTTGAAAGGACATGTACTCAGCAGTACTTAGTCAATGGACAGTGACATTACAGTGTTTAAAATAGATATTTTATTGAGACTCTACGGCTGAGGAAGTCTTCAGAAGAAGATGAAACATGTACCAAATTATGAGTAAATAATTCAAGAATAAATGTATTTTCACTTGTAAAGTGAGGTGTATTGATGAAGTGGACTAGTAAATTAAATTAATGTTCCTAATGTTTTAAATTGATATTTAGAAATTTCATGATCCGTATTGAAGTGGGATCAAACAGGCTGCTCAAGGTTCCAAAAACCCCATACTGAAGTGAGAATTAATTCTTTGGGTCTAACCAAGTCCATCATATGCACATTTATTTTCGGAACCAAACCACAGATCAAACAAAGTGTTAGCTTCATATGACTTTAAACTCTGCAGCGTAATTTCAACAAGATCAAAGAACTAAAGACATATACAAGCTGGACAAACCACCATTGTACAAAACAATGGAGTCATCGTCATTTTAAAAAGATTTTGTACTAAAGTGCAATAACATATGAATAGTAACACAGTAAAGGTTTCCACCTATTCAATACTAATATGTATTTACAATATTATAAATTACATGGAACTAGTTTCAACCCACCTAGGGGTCATCATCAGCCATATTAAAGCATACATAAGTTTTTGTCGAATCCTAAAACATGTTATTTTTAACTGTAATAATTTATAAAGTGAAGTGTGGTAATGAGATGAGAAATGTTAGTATGGTGCAGGTGAGTAGTAATTAATAATAATACGAGAAATATATATACAAAGAAGTTTGGAACAAAGTACAAGTGGTGTAAAAATATAAACTCATGGATATCAGTAGTCCTCATACTAAAGAGTACAATGTAAAATAACACATATAAACATATATACAAGTATGTACAAAGTCTGGAGAGTAAAAAGTGATACTCTTTTAATGCCGAGTCGGCTTGACACTGATCAGCTTAAGCAGAGAAATTAGGCATTTGGTGTATTAAAGCTGTGTTGACCGGCTACGTTGTTGATTGTTGGACGTGAGTTATTTTTGAATTTCTGGTTAAGAAGAAGGTGGATACTGCGCGTGGATGTATTAATTCTCAGTTCTTAGCGGAAACCAAATTGGACCTGTTAAAATGGAGAAAGCTGGTAAAAACAAAAAACGGAGATAGGAAAAGGTTAACATAAAGTGAAAGGACGCTTACCTCGCGCTGCGGTGTGTGTAGTATAGCTGATGGTGTGCGACTTGTGGCGGGAAGTGAAATGTGGGCAGGGCAGGCGCGTGTGGGTTAGGAGGGGGTTAGGAAGAGTGGGGGTGGCTTGGGGCGGGGTAGGGGTGGGAGCCTTAAGGCGGAGCTGAAGGGTGCGGGAGAAAGGGTAATTGTCTCGGAAAAGTACCTTTGATTAGACTTAGGATTGAGTTTTGGTTGGTTACATTATTGTTTCTGAGGCTCCCCCCTTCCCACCCCCACCCGCCCCAAGCCACCCCCACTCTTCCTAACCCCCTCTCTGCCCACGTCACTTCCCGCCACAAGTCGCACACCATCAGCTATACTACACATACCGCAGCGCGAGGTAAGCGTCCTTTCACTTTATGTTAACCTTTTCCTATCTCCGATTTTTGTTTTTACCGGCTTTCTCCATTTTAACAGGTCCAATTTGGTTTCCGCTAAGAACTGAGAATTAATACATCCACGCGCAGTATCCACCTTCTTCTTAACCAGAAATTCAAAAATAACTCACGTCCAACAATCAACAACGCAGCCGGTCAACACAGCTTTAATACACCAAATGCCTAATTTCTCTGCTTAAGCTGATCAGTGTCAAGCCGACTCGGCATTAAAAGAGTTTCACTTTTTACTTTCCAGACTTTGTACATACTTGTATATATGTTTATATGTGTTATTTTACATTGTACTCTTTAGTATGAGGACTACTGATATCCATGAGTTTATATTTTTACACCACTTGTACTTTGTTCCAAACTTCTTTTTATATATATTTCTCGTATTATTATTAATTACTACTCACCTGTACCATACTAACATTTCTCATCTCATTACCACACTTCACTTTATAAATTATTACAGTTAAAAATAACATGTTTTAGGATTCGACAAAAACTTATGTATGATGATGACCCCTCGGTGGGTCGAAACTAGTTCCATGTAATTTATAATATTGTAAATACATATTAGTATTGAATACGTGGAAACCTTTACTGTGTTACTATTCATATGTTATTCTCAGTTCAATACGGACCAACAACATGAAATTCATAACCCTTGACTAAAGTGCAATATCATCATGTACCATATTTTATTTAATGTGCATCTATGCAGGTGTTACAGTAAAGTTGTTTTTAGTTAGTGTGTTTGCCTGATTTGACTCGTTGGCTGATGATGGCACAAGTTTAGTGCCGAAACTAGTACCGCATGTGAACGACATGTGACTGATTCACATTAATAAATGTCTGTGTATTGAATAGGAGGACCCCTATTAATTTAAATTATTGTAATGTTTTAAAGTCGCATCAACACAGATCTTTTGGTAATGATGTGAGACGAAAAGGCTAGGACTGGGAAGAATGTATACCATGCTTTAATTAAGGTACAGGCTCTTCATTTGCCTAGTGAGGAAATGGAAAACCATGGAAAATGATCTCCAGGGCTGCTGACGATGGGGATTGAATCCACCATCTATCGAATGCAAGCTCACAGCTACGTGACCCAAGCAGCGTAGCCAGTTCACTTGGTACAATTCATTGTTGGCCTCTAAACTATTACTAGGAAAATACAAGGAACCATGGGTAAGTACTGTTAGTTAAGTGAGGATGGTTACCAAGTTATACTTCCTCTTAAAAAAAAATTCACCACTACTGTAAGATTAACATCCTGCTTCGCAAATATTCAACAATACTAAAAATTATCTATGTAAGCCGTGAACCAATGGTAGTAATGAAATTCTACCGCTCTAGTTAGGTTGTACGATGAGAATAGAATTGTTGAGTCTATAAGCAGCTTGAGATCGATAACTAGGACGGATAAGATATAAGTGGACCAGGCGAGTTGGCCGTGCGGTTAGGGGCGCGCAGCTATGAGCTTGCATCCAGGGCATAGTGGGTTCGAATCCCACTGTTGGCAGCCCTGAAGATGGTTTCCCACAGTTTCCCATTTTCACACCAGGCAAATGTATCTTAATTAAGACCAAGGCCGCTTCCTTCCCACTCCTAGGCCTTTCCTATCCCATCGTTGCCATAAGACCTATCCGTGTCGGTGCGACGTAAAGCAAATTGTGAGTGGAGATTTTCATGGGGGCAGGGGAGGGGAAAGCACAAGATAGGAGACTGTAGGATATTTTAAAAAAAAGTCAAAAGTGATGGAGCGGAATAGGACTGTTCACCAGCAAAAGTTTAGCATGCAACATAGTCTTCATAGAAGAACCTGGACAAACACATGTACTTAAATCATTCCATTCGGTCCTTGTTAACCTTTTGTGCTTGTCGTATGTTCTTAGTCTTTTACAACCTGTATTCAGCTCTATCTTTTTGTCTCTTTCTGTTTCCAGTGTTTATTGAGTTCTCTTCTTATCCTTCACTTCCGAAATCAAGGATGAAAATTTGTCAAGATGGTCTCTCAGTTAGTGGTGAAGCTCATGATCCTGATGAAACTGGGAGGTAAAAACGAGATCAAGGGGGGTGAGGATGAAAAGAAATGGATGCAGAAGAACTGTGATTGATGAGGAGGAGCCAATCTCTTTGGAGATGGCAGGGTATGAAGATGTGAAGACTGTTCTTGTCTTGTGTGTGCTTGCTTTCTACTTCTCCCTTTTCCCACACTGACCTGTCATTGTGTTCATCCTATTACATGTTCCCCTTCATGTTCCCATCTCTCTTTATATGACTTAAGCAACATAGGTTGATTTGGTAAGAGCAGAAATTAGGCCTGTTATTGTTTTAGAGTATAATGCATGAGAAGGAACAAATGAGAATAAACTAAATGAGCAATAGAGAAGCTCAGTGTATCAGACATTCATCAATTGCAAAGATTGTGTAAAACTGTTAGATGATCTCAATATTTTGATAGAAATTAAAAAATTGGGCATAGGACTTCATAAGGCAAGTTTGGGTACATACTGAAGCCAACAGAAATGAAATATGCATATTGCATTTGTGAGGATGTATGAAATTAGCTGTAACAAATTCATAAGCACAAAGCTGTTCATTAATGCATTTGGAGCAGAGAGGATATCAAGTACATAATAGGGTTTTACATAGAAAAAAAAAACATGAATAGGAACATAAAATAGGATAAACACAATAACAGGGGCCTGTTCCATGAATGAAATTTGCAACTTTTCAACTTTGCACTTTCCAATTCTTGCAAAGTTCAAAGTCTTTCTGTTCCACCATGATCTAGGTTGTACTTTTCAGTTTCTTCACAAAGTGAAAAGTCTTTGCGAATGAGTGATCCGATCAAGTTTATTCCATGGACAAACTGTATAGGCCTAATACTCTATGATTTTAATGCTTTATTTTTCGCGGTAAACTTGATGGTATAATTGTGGTACCGTTAGTTTTAAAGTTTGTATCGTGGGAAAGAAAGGTTATTACAAGAAGATGGCTGTGCTGGAAGTTGTCAAAGAGAAAAAGGACATCCTTTTTGGCAACTTTAAAAATAACCTCTCAAATGATGACACGCATCAATATGAATGAGAGTACCATCTGCACATCCACACACAAAAGGTAATTCACCCTTCATTAAGAATCCTGTCACTATATTATGTGGATTATCAGGCCAACGTACTATGTTAGGTAATATTACATTTACTATAACATCTATGACTTTGGTAACAGTTCTGCAAATAATTGGTTTTGATATCCCATGCATTGCAGCTACACCATGCAGCTGGGCACCATTTACTAACCAATGTAAACATATAAGAATTTGTTCTTCTTCGGAAAGGGACTGACTTCATTTTGTTGCATGTTTCAATAAATGACCGATCATTTCAACAATATAGTCAGCCTGTGTTGGGGTAATATGAAATCACTTGTAAAATTCCGTCGAAGTGAGGTTATGAAAATTAATCCTCTCTTTGTACGTTCTCTTGTTGGATTCATCACCGTCCTCACTTGATGCTAACAAAATCTCTCGTCGTAACGTGTTTATATCACTAAAACAAATTCTACACTGAGAAACTAGTGTACACACTTGTTAATTAAGAGATGAAAAGGGAATCATCCCTTTGCAAGATTTCTGAAAACTTTTCACTTCATTTCTTTGCACTTTGTATTTCTGTACCAATGGAGGAAACATAACAGGCTTGAAAAATGAAAAGATTCCTAACTTTTCACTTTTAACTTTGCAATAGTGCTGGTAACAGAGCGATTTTTCCCGGAGCGAATGTTTGGCGCGTATTCATTCGGAGCTCTGATTTATACCAGTAATTTGCCACGCGGTAATTTCAAATTCTTATTGATACATTTACTACATGGTGGATTGGATAGGAGCATGTTCTAACAATGTTATTGGTATCATATAAACAAAAGTAACGCGGTACAGTGCCAAGTAGCTTACATACAGATCACAGTGAATGAAAAAAGAATGTTACATCTACATTACTGCTGACTTTGAAAAATTAAATAACATTGACCTAGGTAATGTGCATAAATCAAATGAACTGTGTGCATTGTTCGGTTAAATACATTTTGTTCCCATTCAGGAAAATGAACTTATTAGCTGATTCTGGAGAGAGTGAATTTCGCCGATCCGTTATGATATGCCCAGTCGTTGAAAAAATTATTTCGGCAGGTACAGAGGTGGCTGGAACTGGAAGATATCAGAGGGCTACGTCACTTAGACCTTTCGACATATTTTCCTTAACCCAGTAAGCCAATGGGACTGTAATCCCAAGCGCGTGTGGTTTTTCTGTGTACTGTCGCAAACATATAGCTGCGTCAGTCGTCGATGAGTCTGTTATATTTGCTTGAGCATCGTTCCGTGACAGGAAATTTAATAACCCACCGCCATACTTGCTTAGTCCTGCAATGGTTTGCGCAGACGGATGTAAGGACGATGTTCTTTCATGTTCCTTTTTCAGAAACAATGCTATTTCGGACTCTGCCTGCTTTCTTGCTTCATCTGCTCTTTCAGGCAAGCGAAATGCTGCCTTTTTAAAGCATGGGTCAAGGAAGGTTGCAAGTTTTGGAACCGTTCGTGATTCATAAACAAAGAGTCTCTTTTCCACTTCACTCGAAAGGGAGCCTGACAATTGTTTACCGACATCCGTCAACAAGTTTCTTGTTATATTAGTGAGTTCCAGAGACAACCCGTGCATGAGAGGGATCATTTGTGAGCACATCACACACTGTTCTCCCGAGAGAACTGTTGTCATAGTTTCTATCGGTAAGTTGATTTGAAGCATTTCTTGCAAAAGTCCCCACTCCACTGCTGAAAAGACAAATAATGGCATTAATATTACAAAGTTATTACTACATTAATTAATGCAAAAAGTCATGCATCTACCTATCATGCATTTATAAGCATATTATTACTGGTTAGACACTTAATATACGTACTTGTTTGTAATTTTTAATATAATTTGCATTATTACTGTATTTATAGGCATAACATTTTGCCAGCAGCCAAGGGGTAAAATAGAATAGACTAGAGCATCCATGTTCAGATATGACTTGTGCTAAAAATATACTCATGTTTCTGATTAAAATAGTATACCTGTGAGAGCCCGTTGGCAGTTCACCACGTTTGAATATGCAAGTAAAAGCTCGTCCTTAACGTCCAGCAAACGGCGAACCATCCCAAGTACGTTGTTCCATCGTGCGACTACTTGTACTAAATGTAGCCTTGGCTTTCCTGCTGCATCTTGAAAGCTAGCAAATTTTTCACTTGCGATGTTGTTGTGCCTATGTCAAATTATTAAAATAATAATTTAGTTTCCCTTAATCATAAAGGAGCAGTATTTTTAATACATCGACCAGAGAGTAATATGAGTTTACTAACTTGAAAAACGTCACTATATTCGAGGCGTGGTTCAGAACTTCAGCTAATGAAGGCATGTTTTTGATGCTGGCAGCTAATACCAGATTCAAAGTATGAGCCACACATGGGACATGCTGAATGGACAACTTCTGCACAGCTGCGACCATATTGGCAGCATTATCAGTAACAATAGCTGTTACTCTCCCAGTGATCCCCCAGTTTGCAATAACATCTTTCAAAGCTTGTGCAACATTTTCTGCTGTGTGATTATCTTTAAATACACAGCATTGAAGACAAGCAGATACTAAAGCGTTGTCTTTTATAAAAAAAAAAAGAAAAATGGGCCATAACTTGCTTGATTGATGTCCATATATCAGTAGTCAATGAGACAGATTCAGCCTACGATATATCAATTTTCAAGGCCTCTTTGACAGAGTTATATGTTTTCTACATTATATCCTGAAAAGAAATTCAATTAATATAAGCTATATCTAATTTATTTCAGGAAATATAAGCCTTTCATGAATGAATTAACGTACGTACATTTGCCAATGTGTGACAGGTAGGTAATAAGTACCGAGGATTCAGAGCTTTGATAAAGTCTTGAAATTCTTCACTTTCGACAATAATAAATGGCAACATATAACTTACAATGAATCTCCTTAGCATTTCGTCAATCTTTTTCTTTTCCTCGTTATCCTCACAATACATCACTATGGTGTTACCACTATCATTATCAGCATTTGCTTCAATATTTTCCTTATGGAAACGTCTTAAATGGTCCAGAAGGTTCGATGTTCCCCCACCTGTTGCATATAACCGATCACATAAAGAACATTTTGCCTGTTTTCTACTGACATCTCTTTCAAAGAAATGCCATACCTCCGATTTCCATTTTGGCATTGGAAAATGTCCATCGTACATTTAACACAAAGAGCAATTGCATGAATCCATTCTACTGTTTACTGCCGTGCCCAGCTGTAAGTTACTTAGTCTAAACTTCACAAATCTGTCTCCGAGCACTGGCTAATGACGAATCGTATGACTCACCTCAGGATGCCTTCCCCTCTCCAATCCTCCTTACTACCAGCACTCTCCTTTTCCCCTCCGTAAATATGCTCGCCATTCGTTGGTAGTACCGGAGGTAACCGGATGAGGCATTTCAATTGTATCTCCGATTCAATCAACGGAGAACTGGCTTCGCTTGCCAGCACTACTTTGCAAGCTAAATCCGAAAAGTGATCTTGGAATAAAATCTGAACTGAAAAGTGCAAAGTGAAAAGTTGAAAATTTCGTTCGTGGAATAGGCCCCAGGTCTGTAAGGAGGAAAGAAGGGGCAACAAAAAAGGGGGAAGAGGATAAATATGGACAGAGGAAAGGGCACACTGTCATCTGCAAATACAGGTAAAAGGGTTTCTGTGCTCTTTAATCCTAGTTCTTCTCTTCCTATTTCTTTTTAGTCCCCAACAAGCTTGTTTCTGCTTTCCAGCTTCATTAGCACACCCATCAACACTTACTGAGGGACCATCTTGACAGATCTTCAGTCTTGATAGGGGAAGTGTTGGACAGGATTACGCTGCAGTCTTAAGCGAGGAAAGTGAAAGGGTACGAACATTAGGAGCTCAGATGGAAAACCACTTCTAGAGACCCTGCCATGTACGCTTATACACTAAGGTGAACAACCTTACTCTTTCTCCCCTGTTAATACAGAAGGGTGTGATTAATATTATTTTCTAACTGTTGCGTTTGATTCAGTGACACTAACCATACAGTTTAAGGACCCTACTTGCTGATACAACACCTTACAGTAACTGTTAATCTTGCAGGTTGGCACTATGTAGTGAGGATTTTGTCGTGACTTACAAGATTAAATGAACTGCCACTGCCATATTATGAAAATCACTAGTTACATTTCTGGGTACGGTATAAGTAAAAAATACTTTCTTTTTTCTGAAGGATTGTAAATTTGTTTGCATAATACCAAGTAAGTAGAACTGAGGCATGTTTGAATAATGCATTTAATAATGTAGTTGGTGTTAAATGACAAACACAGCATTTCATTAATACGGTCTTATTTCATCCAATTCGTATGTATAGAATTCAATTAGGATGTATAAGAAGCACGAAAAATCTGCAAGAACTCCTCTGAAAAGGAAACCAACGTTACCTCCGCTATAATGACAATTCAGTTGAAATAGAAGGAAATTTTGTTATCAACCTAACCTAACTTAATCTTGTCTAGTCACAACTTTTGTACGGTTTACAGACTTAGCCTTTGTGTATTCTTATTGACTTATGGCATATGTACATACAGTATACTATATTTGTTTGTGCGTATTATTTCAGCATGGTTTCTCATCAGTCCATCAATTAATGGGAAATTTCAAGAAGGAAGCTGAATTATTCAAACCAGGCAAACACTGAAGAATACAGTTATAGTAATGCTTATATCAAAATAGAGGCAGAAATATATAACACTAAATTGACTGAGGGTGAGAGAGAGTGTTTATTTCCTTAATATTCTTCATTGAACTAGAAAACTGAATTAATTATGAATATCTTGACTGATCATTTACTTGCATTAAGGGAAACTCTATTATTGTAAATTATATTGAGGTTAGATTGTTGATGGTTATGTCTCGTGATTTCAATATGTAACTAGTCAAGTTGGCAGCAGTGATGACCATTCAAAAAACGATAATAGGGTGGTAATATTTGCTTTTTAATGTTTAGCCTTATGTGCTGAGTACTATACGCAAAAAAGATAACACAGAAATATGGCAGGAATATATTCAGCATTGTACAAAGGAAAAGAATTGAATGATAATGTACTGTAAAGAGATGAGGCTATCTATGCTAATGTGATGGCAGATCCAATACTGAGATCAGAATTCAACCGAGCACTGGAGGACCTAACGAGGAAAAACCAACAAGGATTGACGATATACCCTTAGAATTACTGGTTGCCTTGGGAGAAGCCAGCAAAGTGAACTAATTTAATTTAGTGTGCATGATGTGCAAGACAGCAGAAGTGCCATGTGATTTTAAAAAGAATAATTTTAATAACAAAGCAGGAGCTGGAATTTCAGAATTAGTTGTCTCTCACACATCTAAAATTTAATACAAAGTACTTATTGAAAACAAGAAACGCTACTCGATACCAAATTGCGAGAAAACCTGTTTGGAATCCAAAGATTCAGGCAAAGCAATACCAACACCATGTCTTATCTTAGAAGACTGAATAAAGAAAGTTAAGCCCACATATGTGGGATTTGTTGATCTGGGAGAGACATTAGATAACACTGATTGTTCCAACCTCTTTGAGATTTTGAAAGTTGTATGATACAACATCGGAAATACCCAGAACATGTCTTCTTGTGAACAGGAAACTAAAATGTCTTATGTTGCAGGAACACTGTTCACAGGGGTTAACTGTGGACAAAATTAAACTTGGAAATTGGGAGGGACCCAGAGAAATAACCAAAGGCTCTACATATCTTCCATATGACTCCACTAATCTGTCCCCACAGAAGAAGTTGAGAACCTAATTATCAATGCAAAGAGGAAGGGCGAACACCTAGTCCTTGGAGCAGATGTAAATTCGCACCACACGGCATGGGGCAGCATGAACTGCAATGCAAGAGGTGAGTCTTTACTAGAGTTTATTATTGGAACTGAGTTAACGATACTAAACCTAGGAATCAAGCCTACATTTATAAATAAAAATCGTAGGGAGGTAATAGACATTACACTAAGCAGTACGCATATTGCAAACTTTATTAAAGACTGGAAGGCGCTGGAGGAACCATCATTGGCAGACTACCAACACATCCAATTTGCAATAGATGCGAGACTATGTGGGACTGAGATGTACAGAGACCCAAAATGAACTAACTGGGATAAATACAGAGAAGTTCTAGGGAAGGCATTCTAATTAATGTGAGAGGACAGAAAGAATTGGATGAGGCTGTGGAACTATTAGAAGAGGCCATTATAGACTCATTCCATGACAAATGTCCTCTCAAAGAAAAGAAAAACACAAAAAGTAAGGTGGTGGAATAACAAACTAGCCGAAATGAAAAGAGGTTAGGATGTTGTAGAGAATATCATCTAGAAATGGTGTGTGGGACGTATATCATAGGAAACTCACTGAGTATAACCTAGAAATACGGAAAGCAAAAATAGAATCTTGGAGACTGTTCTGTGTGAAAGTGGAATCACACACTGAAACAGCAAGGCTCCAGAAGGTTCTGAAAGCAACCCATATAAATTAGTGGGGACTCTGGAGAAACCAGATGGGTCATTAACTCAGGCGGGGAGGGACACGCTGGAGATACTAATGGTGTGTCACTTTCCTGAGCCTGAGGAGATGACAGAAGAAGAAACGGTTGGAACAGAGACCAGATCTCGAAGAGCAGACTGGAACTGTGCCAACAGAATAATAAAACATAACCATGTAAAATGGGAAATCAACATGTTTCATCCTATAAAGGCTCTGGAACCAGATGAAATACTTCCAATACTCCTACAGGAAGGACGGGAGATACTCATCAATGCCCTGACGGACCTTTTCAGAGCTCGTCTAGCTTTAGGGTACATGCCGAAATCATGGTCTCAAGCTAAAGCAGTATTCATACCTAAGCCTGGAAGGGCAAATTATGCTTAAGCCATAGCATACAGACCATTAAGTTTAATCTCTGTCATGCTGAAATCAATGGCGAAAATTCTGGATAAATATATCAGAAGAACGGTGCAACTGAACTCAACGTTACATGAAAATCATTTTGCATATAGACCTGGCAGATCCACTGAAGTAGCACTCCACCAGTTGGTTTGTAAACTAGAGGAAAGCCTAGAATATAAAGAAATTGCAATGGTGGAATTTCTAGATATAAAAGGAGCCTTCAGCAATACAACCTATGACTCTATGATCAAAGGAGTGGAAAAGAGAAATGTGAGTAAAACCGTCGTCAAATGGATTAAATCCATGTTAGACGGAAGGAAGATAAGAGCAACCCTGTTTGAAGAAACGCTGACGGTTAGGGTCACCCGAGGCTGTGCTCAGGGAGGAGTTCTTTCGCCTCTGCTGTGGCACCTCGTGGTGAACAAAATCATAGCTATGCTCAACAGTGAACAAAATCATAGCTATGCTCAACAAACAGAGTTTTTATACAAAAGGATACGCCGATGACCTAGTGATTGTGGTATGAGGTAAGGTGATGAGTGTTATCCAGGACCTCATGCAAAGATCACTTAACCTTGTGGAGAACTGGTATCAGGAAGAACAACTATCAGTCAACCCGAACAAGATAACTCTGGTCCCTTTTACAAGAAGGAGAAAATTAGAGGGAAAAAGATCACTGAAGCTATTTGGACAAGATATATATGGAGGAACAGGCATTGCACCTAGGTGTAGTGTTAAATAAAAGTCTAACCTGGAATCCGCATACAGAAAGGAACATAATCCGGGCCAAGAAGTTGCTGTACGCATGTAAAAGAGCCGTCGGAAAGACATGGGGCCTAAGACCATCAATGGTAATGTGGATATACACAATAATCATTACACCATTGATGGCCTATGCTGCAATCATCTGGTGGCAGAAAGTAAGTCAAGGACAAGTAGATTGGATAGCCTACAGAGAATGGCATGCATAGCCATAACTGGGGCTATGAGAACTACACCGACAGAAGCCTTGAATTCTTTGCTAGACCTCCAATCACTATGTAATTTCATAAAAGGGCAGGCTAGAATGAATTCATATAGATTGGCAAAATCAGGGTGCTGGAATGCACAAAGACCCAATCTAGAACAATGTAAAATTAACAGAGTAAGAACAGAGGAAGTTCTACACATGCCTTCTGATCGTATGATACCAAAGTGCAACTTTGTAAAACTGTTTGTGACCTAGATAATAAAAAAGGAAGACTAGGATATCAACAAATAGAATACTGAAAAAGAAGATATAGTGTGATGGACTGATGGCTCAAAGACTATGGATGGCACAGGAGGAGGAATCAACGGGGGAAGACCTGAGATATCAATCCAGATGAGCCTGGGCAAACACACTACAGTCTTTCAAGTTGAAGTGATAGCTATCACAACATGTCTTGAAGAAAATCTGAAAATGAACTATAGGAATAAGAACATTTTCATTTTTATGGACAGCCAAGTGGCCATTAAGGCACTAGAAGCAGTCTAGATAATATCCAGACTTGTCTGGTATTGCCGTTCACTTCTCCTGAAGCTCTCAATGTACAACACTGTCAAAATAATATGGGTACCAGGGCATGCAGGTATAGAAGGAAATGAAAAGGCAGATAAACTGGCCAGGAAAGGGGAAAAAACATATTTTGTAGGACCAGAACCTGTATGCGGGATTTCCTATGGACAAGCCCGACACTACATAGGAAAATGGATACAAAAGAAACAAATGGAGAACTGGAAAAATACTCCAGGATCCAGGTTTGCAAAGGAACTGATAAAAGGACCAAACAAGCAGCATATTAAAGAACTGTTGAAACTCAGCAGAGATAATATAAGATCGCTAGTAGGACTTTTGACAGGACACTGCCATCTGAAAAAACATCTACACAGAATTGGTGTAATAAGAGACAGTATATGTAGAAAATGCAATGAAGCAGAGGAATCAACTGAACACATAATTTTCGAATGTGAGGTGCTGGGTAGAATCAGACTCTCCACTCTAGGACTATCAGGTGAACAGAGAGAAAAAAATCCAAGAAGACTCAAAAAGAACAACCTACAGCTTTGTGAAGGGAGCAGGTATATCTAGGTCGGAATGAAGGAAAAACATGGTAGCAAAAGATCTTAGAGGTCGACGTTAATTAGGAAATAATATTTAGAGGCCCCATGAAGAAAAGAAGAAGAAGAAGATGATGAGAACTATATAGAAACTTCCTTCCAATTGTAAGTAAGCACTCTAGAATTTACTAGAAGATATGTTGTGACATATCCTTCTAGAAGCCTGGTCAGGCGACATAAGGAAGTGGTCTTGATGGTGGAGTTAAGTTATTGTTTAGTTGGAGTTGTTTTCACGAGCACATGTTGCGTTTAGGCTGACATGCTAATGTAAGCAGTCAGCAGTCAACTGTTTCAAGGTTGCAATCTCCATGTGCTTTGTGATAAGACAGTTATTAAAGATGGTGGTTTGTTGATGTGTGTGGTGTGTTTGTGACGGCAGTTGGTTAGATTATGTGTGGTTAATGTGTAAATAATTAATTGTAAATAAAAACCTGTGTACACAAGTTGACAGCATTTCGTGTGTGTCTTTGTGGCTACATCAGGGAAAAGGGAGATGAAGTTATTACTATTTGCAGACGATACTGTGGTCTGGCGAACAAGGAGCAAGGAAGTACAGAACAACTTGATGGACTGAATGAGAAAATGGAAAGGTATGATATGAAAATCAGTGGTGGAAAAATCAAGTACATGGTTATATGAAGAGGAGAAAGACAACAGAAAGGCATTGTGAAAATTGGTGGTCAAAACCTTGAAATTGTTGACAGTTTCAAATACCTAGGGAATGAATTAATGCAGAATACAAGGCTGGACATGGATATTAGCAAGAGGGTGCAACAGAGCAATGCATCTATCAGTGAGTAAGAAAACTGTTGTGGAATAGCAAAGTACAAATGAAGTGCGAAAAGATTACGTACAAAATATATATGGCTGAGATATCGACAGGGACAAATAGGGAGGAGAGTAGAATTCAAGCCAGCGTAATGAAATACCTAAGAAGTATGATAGGAAAGACAAGGAAACAGAGGGTGTGAAATAAGATGTTAGAAAGGAAAGTCTGAATAGAAAACCTCAATGAGAGAACTGACAGGAATAAACTAAGATGATTTGGACATGTAAAGAGGATAAGAGCACAAGGGAATAATACAAAAACATAGGACGGAGATGAAGTTCAAGGGAGAGAGAGCAAGAAGGAGACCTAGAACAAGGTGGACTGATTCCATAAAGAGGAGTGCAAGAAGAAGAAACCTCGACTGGGACAAATTGATGAAAGAGGAATGGTGGAAGGAGAGAGGAAGGTGGAGAAGTGCCATAAATGCCCTGACCCAGCTGGAGCTGGATAAGGGGAAGGGAAGATGAAGAAATGAAATTAGAAAATACCCAAAAAGGGAACATTTAATAACAGATTATGTTTGATATTTAAAGGTTAATTTCATTAATTTCCCATAATTGTAAAGTAAAAATGGCTACTAGTAAACAAGCATTCATGTTCATTTTGGTCCTCTGGTCCTGAATGGGAATCACATTAACTCCAAGAACCAGGCATTATCCATCAACTCAAGGTACTAAGAATAACAGAACTAATGTGACACATCGTTCATAATTTCACCTTCACACAGAACTGCAATTTCAATACAAATACTGTAGATGTAATCAATGCCAGAATTACATATACATTCTAAATACATATACGACTTTCTCTTAAACGGCATGCCCATTCGTCACTCTTCAATTAGTTCAAGATTTGTCCAACAGACAGGACGGCCCATAGCTTTCAGGGAGTGAAGAATACAAGCAAGGCTCTCTTATATGTGTTTTATATTTAAATCAAAATGGAAGAAACCTGTAGACGCAAATTAGTTAAAAGGAGAGGTATATTTAAAGGTTACTTTTATTCGCAAACAAAAATTTGTAATCTCATACCTGAATTCTGTTGATGTTGACTTGACTGAAGCAGAACTTGAAAGACTGCTTTCAGTAAATGACAAATTTAAATGTGTGTACAAAGTGAATTAGAAATGAATGATGATGATAGTGACAAACATCTTCCATATAGTGGAGAGTTTGAGGATACAACTAATCTTCTTAATGCCAAATTAAGAAATGCCATTAAACAAAAGGACACAATTGCAAATGATAACTCACATTCTTATCTTTCAAATGACACCACTTCAAAGCACATATGGCTCCCAAAGATTAATCTCCCATTATTTAATGGAGCATTAACATCATGGTTACATTTCAAGGACACATTTGAAAGTTTAATTGTTAAAAATGGCGAACTCACAGATACTAAGAAATTTCACTACTTATTATCTTCACTTCATGGTGAAGCTAGAGAAGCCTTAAAGAATATAAGCATTTCAGATTCCAACTTCAAAGTTGATTATAATATTCTAATAAATAGGTATCACTCTCCTAAACTGATAGCATCTGAATATGTAAAATAACTTTTAAAATCACCAATCGAACCCCGTTCAACTGAAGCTGAGCTACATCAGTTAGTAAACACTTTCCAATATGAAATAGATGTTCTCAATGCCCTTAATGCTCAGCCTAGTATATTAGATCTAATACTGAGTGAGGTATTGCTCATGCGAGTGGATATAAAAATCAGATTAAAATATGAAACAAGGTATTGCCACCTTCAGTCTTTGAGTTTAAGGACCAACAGAACTTCCTTGAAAAACGTCAAACTTTACAACTCTGTGCTTCTAGCCCATTTATTAATCAAATTGACAAGTGCATACCTAAGCAAACACCTATGACAAGTCAACAATCTCATATTCCCATTTCAAAGCAATGTCTTGTTGTCCTGAAGAGCAAAAATTGTACAAATGCCCAGAATTTCTGAATTTAAATCCTGACAAGAAATTCAAGGTTGTAAAAGCCAACAAAATTTGCACCAACTGCTCAAGTCCCATAGACACCTGGAAACAATGCACATCTACATGCAGAATCTGTAACATATATCATCACAATGTCTTACAGGATGACATTAAGAACTCATCACCTCAAAGAGGACAGTGGCCCGAGTCCTCAGAAGGAACGCCTGCTATTAAAAATACCCAACAATTATCGTATAATTCTCTGAGAAGCACACCAAAATATAAAATTCTTTTGAGTACCACTTTACTTAACGTGAAGGATCCGAGGAAGATTCCATTTAGGTTGCGCCATAATGGACAATGGATCCCAAAGCAATTTCATATCTGAAAATAAAAAGTCGCAGAACTCTGCAAGCATTCGGTGATCTTACATCTCAAGACAACATGGCAGTCAACATTAAAATCTTCTCAACAGCAAATGATTATCACTTCAGTATGGAATGTACAGTCCTTCCCAAGATTACTCGTAAGATTCCTGCGTCATACATAAACCTTGAAAACTGGATCATCATCATCGTCGACCATGTCCAGTTGCAAACTGTCCACTTCATGGCCGTATCGATGAGTATAATCAACAAATTAATCTAAAAAGCCACCTAATCGATACTTTATTTCTTTTGCCTTTGTTAATGTATTTTTAAGTTTGCCAAAGGCAAAAGAAATAAAGTATCGATTAGGTGGCTTTTTAGATTAATTTGTTGTTCATGTCCAGTTGCACGGGTGTGGTGTATGATCCCCCTGCTCCCTTATCCATGAACCACTGTTCTCTCGTAATCTGCTCCCAGTCTTGTCCTCTCTCCTCGACATTTTTCTTCACCATATCGGTCCGTTTTCCTCTGGGTCTCTCCACTGGTCTTTTTTCTTTTACTTCTCTTTCATATTCTCTTCTTGCAGTCCTGCTTTCACTCATCCTTTTTACATGGCCAAACCACTTCAGTCTTGCTTTCTGGATCCTCTGTAGTAGGGAGTCTCCTATTCCCACCTCCTCATGGACATTTTCATTCCTGAACTTGTCCTTTCTGGTCTGATGTATCATGGTGCTTAGGAACTTCATTTCTGCAGCTTGGAGTTTTGAGTAGTCTTGTTTCGTTAACGTGGTAGTTTCCAAGCTATACATGAGGATGGGTGTATAATATGATTTATATAATATCATCTTAGCTTTCAAGGTACTTGTTTATCTAACAGCAGTTGTCTTACTTGGTGGTATAATTGAATTGCCTTGCTAATTCGACTGTCCACCTCATTTTGCAAGACTGTCTTTTGACATTATGCTACCCAAGTACTTAAATGTTGGAACACTGTCCAGGTTGGTGTCCCTTAGTCTGATTTGTGGTTCGTCATCTCCCCTCTGTAACTTCATCACCACCGTCTTAGCCTTGTTGATATTTAAATATCTTAAATTCAGGACTCCATTTTCGCAACTTTTCCTCCACATCATTTTCGGTTTCACCCCAGATCACCAAGTTGTCTGCAAAGATGAAAGCTTGCAAGTCCTGCTGTTCCTTACTTTTTAGTCCCTTTGTTATGGGAACCACCACAGATATAAATAGGAGGGGTGACAAAGCACTGCCTTGCTGTACTCCTCTCTTCAACTCAAACCATCTGGACAGCCCGCAATCCACTTGCACACAACTTCTTTTTTATTCATACAGTATCTTCACTTTTGCAATATGACTGTCATGAACTCCCAGCTCTTTTAGGCATTCCCAAATACGCTCCCGTGGTAAGCTGTCATAAGCCTTTTTGATGTATAGGAATAGTAGAAAAAGTGGTTTTCCTTTTTCCCAGTGCTTTTCCATTAACATCCTGACAGCAAAGATAAGGTATGTAGTTGTTTTTTCAGGTCTAAAACCATTTTGTTCCACTTCCATACCTGCCAACTTTCAAAAAGATAAATCCGGAAGATCCTAAAGTGGAAAATTTTTAACAACACGCGCATGCGTCGCAAAGTCTTTAGACATAATGAAAAAGGACGGCGAGGGGGTAGATTATAAACAATACTAATACAAGTCAAATATATGTTATGATCACTCCTGCAATTAAATACCTACACAAAGTTACATCTTTATGAGTGCTCATCTGTTTCCACTGAACACTGGGAACACTTTCCGTGATCGTATAAAACAAAGAAATTAAGCAGAATATGCCTCCCCGTGTGCAAGGTTGGGTTCATCAGTTGGTACCTAGCACACTTACCAAGACGCTGGCAACCAGGAATGAGTTAGCTGGAAAATTTATAATGTCCAATAACGGACCATTTATATTGGTATTAAAAATTTACTCATTCGGGACAAATATTTCCGATTCCATATGGGAATCAACATCTATATCATGCCTCACATTCACAGAAAATGACATAAAACTATAGTAGGCTATAGCATAATACTGAATCGATAATGCTCGTAGTCTAAAAGAGTCCAAAATCCAAGTTATCGGCCCCTCATAATGGTACTTATCGCTAGGAAAGCAGAACCATGATATCTGTCATGTTGTGGTACCAATCAAAATTAGCGTAGACTCGCAGTATTCCACACATTATGGTACTACTCACAGGTAATGAAATTTGCACATGTAATACAGAATTATGGTGTTTTGCACATTGCAGCGCCATTTATAGGCAACGCAAACCTATAGTGTTCGTCACATACGTGTACTAACCACAAGGACTCGCACTATCCCATGGTGTTCCTCATATAGTGGGTACTAATCACAGGCAAGCCAGAACCATGGTGTCACTCACCCATGGTGTTGCTCCTAAAGTGGTACTAATCACAGGCACTGTAAAAGCTGGCAATGCACTCTGTTGCTAGTAATCACAAACCTATTTTGTACCTAACATAGTGGTACTACGCGCAAGATAAAGTGACCCATGGTGTTCCCCGCGTGGTGGTATTAATCACAAGTAGTTTCATGGTTCTAATACAATCATACCTTGGTCACCCCATTTTAACTGCCTCTTACGAAAGCAGGGGATAGTCTGGATGTATTATTCGTCTGCGTCCCCCACCCACAGGGGGTGGGGACTGGAGAAAAGGAGTTGTTACTGCGGTGTATCCCGGCGGTGATGGTCTCATCAGAGTTGCCACAGTAAAAACAATCAAGGATATGAATAAACATCCTGTCAATAAACTATGTGTACTTTCAAAACCAAAAGATGAGTTACAGAACATCTGTGTAAGCAAAAGTTGATATTTACTCATGTATTTGTTTTGTTTGCTTTAAAAGTGGCAAATCCCCTTTTGGTGGGTGGTATATTCGTGATTCTGGTGCTAGCATCCCAACACCAGGCCAGCAGGTCCTGGATCCGCTACATGAGAGGGTGACAAGGAAAACACATATCAATAGATTGTAGTGAGCTCAAGGAGTCGGAACACAGCAGAAAGTGCCGGCGTTCATTGGACAGCGCATACCGCATAGCTTTAAGGATAGCATAGAGCTCTGCTGTTTACACACTACAGGCTTCTGGCAGAGGGAAAAGAACCTGTTTTTATCAACAACGAACGCACAACTTATTTCCGCTTCTGCCCTCGAACCATCTGTGTAAACAATTACTGAATCTGGATACCGGCAAACAACGGCCAAGAAGAGCCTGGGTCAGTATGCAGATCCCCGATTATTTCAGGTCATCAAATTAAGCACAGAGCTACCTGACTTGGTCGTCTGACAAGACCCATCAAATAATTTGTGAGTACTATCCAAGTGTATACCAACTGGCTGCATTGCTCGTGGATAAGCAGCGTACAGCCGACTGTCTCCATTGCAGAATAAACAGAAATAGCTTGGGTGAAGTGGCATCTGTTGCAAATTTGTAGCATAGGTCAATAAAATTTGTTGGCGCCTCAGGTGTAGAGGCCACACACCAGATTCAGTGAACAGGCTAGCAGTGGGGCTTGTACAGAACGTTTCTGTTGCCAACCTAATTCCGTTGTGATGGATGCTATTCAGTTTCACAAGGACATTTTGTCTTGCTGATCCATATGTTACACTGCCGAATCTAACCTGGATAAAATATGTACCCTATAAAATCGTAGGAGCACTGTGTGGTCTGCCCCTCAAGTAGCACTGCAAAGAAACTTCAAAATGTTGAGCTTCTTAGATCACTTGGCTTCTAGCTGACGTACATGTGGCTCCCACGATAATTTACTATCGAAAAGGAGCGCAAGTGTCAACTACAAGAAGAGCAACACTCCAAAATAAAGCTGAGGTTGGGGGTGAAGGGTGCGCTTCTGGCAGAAATGAACAACAGAGGTCTTTGCAGTTGAAAACCAGCGACTGCCATATTTAGTGACCTATACTGCAGAGAAAAATCATCTATATATAGCGACAGTATTACTGCCAAACCAGCAGCAGCAACAATACAGTTTATGGCAATCTCGAAAAGAGCGACACTGAGAACCGATCCCTGAGGGACTCCATTGTGTTGAACATAATATTGCAAATATGCCCTCCCTACTCCTAATAAAAACCAGCAAGTTACCTTAGAATCATCAACGATGCAGGACTGACAGGATGCCATATCACCATGTGGTTTCATGGGCCTCTTCCAAGTCGAAGAAAACCGCCTCCAAGTGCTGTTTTCAGAGAAAAGCATCCTGGATAGAATTCTCCAGGCATACCAAGTGGTCAGTGGTGGTGCAGGCAGCTCGAAAACCACATCGGTATTCGGACAACGGTCCTCCTTTCTCCAAACCCCACACGAGTCGGCAATTCACCATACTCTCAAATAGTTTGCACGTACAGTTAGTGAAGCAAATTGGTCTGTAACTTCTTGCATGCCTGGAATCTTTATGAGGCTTGAGGAGAGGAATTACTATTCCCTCTTGCCACTGTGATGGAAACTCACCTTCTGTCCAGATTTCGCTGAACACCTCAAGATGGTATAAGGGGCTATCCTCGCTGAGGTGTTTCATTATCTGGGCGGGGAGCCATTTCCTTACAAAGCACCAAGGCGCTGTGGAGTTTCCACTCTGTAAAGGGCACATTATAGTCCTCTGAAGCTTGAGTGACAAAACTAAGATGATGATGTTCTGCCTCCCACTTCAGAGCTAGGAATTCACAATGGTAATTCCTGGAACCAGACACACCAGCGAAATGGCTTGCTAGATGGTTAGCAACGGTAGGTGGATCAGTGACAATAATGCCTACAATGGAAATCCCCAGTACTGAGGATGATCCTTGTACACCCAAAATGCATCTAAATTTAGTCCACACTTGAGATGACAGTGTATATCACATCACAGGCAATGTATCTGTCCCTTGAAGCTTTCTTCCTCTGTTGAATAAGAACTCGCATCTTGGCGCAAAGTTTTTTAAATGTTACCAAGTTGGCCACATTTGGCTGCCTACAACAACGTTTATGAGCACAAGATCATTCTTTTATAGCTGCTGCAGTTTCTTCATTCTACCAAGGAACAAGTTTTCAGAGAGGAGTCCCAGAAAAAAATGGAATGGAATCCTTAGCAGCAGCAAGAATAACTTGCGTGATATAAGTTATATTGTCATCTATGCTCTGGCTATTCACATCATTAAAGACAGCTAGTGATGTGTACTTTGGTCAATCAACACATTTAGGAATCCATCGGGGAAGAGCCTCGATGGATTTCTCTTTCAACAAAGTAAGAATTATAGGGAAATGGTCACTGTCACAGAGATCATCATGTAAATCCCACTAAAGCAGGGGAACGGGTGCACCACTGGAGAGATTAACATCAATGCGGGAAAACGTACCGTGCGCTACACTGAAATGTGTTCACTCCCCTGTATTCAAAATGCATACATCCAGCACTCCTATTAACTGTTCCAACTACCTCCCTTCAGGGCAAGGCATTTCGAAGGGTGTTAAAATCACCCAGTAAGAGGAATAGAGGTGGGAGCTGATCTGTAACATCAATTACATCATTGATATTAAGTGGCTGGCTGGGTGGGAAATAAACATTGCAGACTGTAGCTATCACAGGCAATGAAACTCATACCGCTACTGCCCCCAGCCAGTTTCTTAATGGAACTGCTTCGCTGCAGATGTCAGAACGAGTGAAAATACCAACACCACTGGAAGCCCGGTTAGCATAATCATGTTCCGTTGGGTATAGTCTAAAATTTCTCACAGGATTGTTTGATGACCTGGTCTGAGATCTGTCACCTGAATACAGACTGTATTCTCCATGAACTGGCTGATCAGCTGGTGCAATTCAGTAAGATGCTTGTCATAACCATTATAATTCCACTGTGACAGTGCCATAGCGTGGAACATTTTGTTTTTTTGAAAAAGTGATCGGTTTCAAGTGGCTAGCCGCTTTCTAACTTACACCAATATCTCCCTCCTAGGAGGGGAACTGGACGAGATATGAGAAGTTTGGATGATGGACAGATGTGGTAAACTTGTGCTTTTGGTATTTTTGTTATGTTTAGTTTGGCAGAACGAGAGATTATTCATCATGGCGTCTTGAAGCTGTTTGTATTGTAATCATGCAAAGTACTTGTATTTAAGTTAAGGAATAAATAGGGTAATATCCAGTGAAAAATGAAATGGCGTATGGCTTTTAGTGCCGGGAGTGTCTGAGGACAAGTTCGGCTCGCCAGGTGCAGGGCTTTTTATTTGACACCCGTAGGCGACCTGCAGATCATGATGAGGATGAAATGATGATGAAGATGACACATACACCCAGCCCCCATGCCGGAAAAATTAACCAATGATGGTTAAAATTCCCGATCCCGCCGGAATCGAAACCGGGACCCCTGTGACCAAAGGCCAGCACACTAACCATTTAGCCATGGAGCTGGACAATATCCAGTGAATCAGGGCTTATTGATGAACTTCACTATGCTATTAAGTTTAAGCATCATTTTTATTATTTCTGGTCCTCCAGGCTGGATATTACCTCGATATTCATATGGTGAATGTGTCAGTGCTGTGTTAATCAAAGTAACAGAAGAATTTAGTTAATTCATGATTTAAAAGCATTCAGTAGTTGTGTGCTCACTTCCATGAATATCGAAGACTCATTTAAGATCATTCAAACTACAGTATACTCTCGATTATCGGGGCGCGGATTATCCAGTTTGCGGATTAACCATGCACATTTTCGCCTTATTCAAAATACTGTAATTGAAATGGAGTACTTTTGAATTTACAGTATTTTTCATACATATTTTTGCAGTGTAGTCTCAGTGGAAGTTAGTTATTTTCAGTACAGTACTTTGTGACATGTTGACGACTTCTTGCATTGTCCTGTCTTGTTTTGTAATAGCGAAGTGTAAGTTCCCGTAAGGAGGTGGGGGTAGACTTATTTCAAGGTTGCTGGAAGGCAAGTGCTGAGGGATCTGTATAAATGGTCAACAGCTGTTAACAAATTGTCATGCAGTAAGATATGGTACATTGTAGTGTAAAAATATGTCTGGTGTAAAACGTAAATGAGAAGTGCTAACAATCAAACCAAAATTAAATATCATTCAGAAATTAAATAATGGAATCTCTGCAAGAAAGTTAGCTGATGATTATGGAATACGAGTGCAAACAGTGCGAGACATTAAAAACAATCAACAAATGCTCATAGCCTTCTCAAGTGACTGTGATAATGATTCTGTCCCTACGAAACAGAAAAGTATGAAGACATCATCTTATCTGGAGCTTGATTCTGCATTCCTGAAATGGTTTAACCAGAAGAGAGAAGAAGGAATACCTATTTCGGGTGCTATGTGGTCCAAGAAAGCCATATTTTAAAAAAAGCGCTACACTTCGTGGGTGATTTTAATGCTTCATCAGGGTGGCTTACTAAATTTAAATAACAGCATGATATCTGTCAATTAACAGAGGAAGGAGAGGGTCTTAATTGCAAATACAGAAGCGTCTGCATCGTTTTGCAGCAGCTTTAAGGAATGTATAGAAGAAGAAAATTTTCTTCTTGATCAAATTTATGATGCTGACCAGTGAGGGCTAATGTGGAAATGTCTTCCTATAAAAACTCTCGCTTCACAAAAGGAAGTATGCCCTGGGCACAAATCTTCAAGATTGGGAAAGCCAAGAAGCCCTGTTCACTGAAGGAGACTGAAGTCAAAACCATGTCTGTCGCTTATAACAATCAGAAGGGGGCCTGGACAACTAGGGAAATATTCCTTGATTGGTTTTAAGAACATTTTGTACCAGAAGTAAGAACATTTCTTAAAGACAAAAGATTACTACAGAGAGCAGTGCTGCTTTTAGATAATGGACCTTCACATCCAAACAAAAGTTTGTTAACTTCAGACAATGGACTCACTGTTGCCAAATTTCTTCCTCCAATTGTGACAACACTGATACAGCCTCTGGATCAAGGTGTTATTGTATCTGTGAAGCAACACTATAGATCCGACCTCCTGAAAAATTTGATGGAAAAAAGTGTTGTTTCTGTATCAAATTTCTGGAAACAATATTCTTTCTTGGATGCAGTGCATGCAGTTGCAACAGCCTGGGAAAAAGTAAAATCGTGCACCCTATCACGATCATGGAGGATTTCATTTAAGTTGAAATTTGGGTTGACGTATTGGTCTAAGTTTATGTAGAATTCTTCCAATATACTGAGCAACTTAAATGAAATCACAGAAAAAAACCAACATTCTTTTCGATACAGTCATTCCCCTTCTAAAAAATTATTATTTGAAAAGAATTAAGAAACAACAACTCACACATACAAATGAACCGCTTAAAGACTTCCCCTACTCTAATCCTGCTCCCTCTACAGACGCTCCACTCATCCCTCCAAACCTCTCCTCCGCAGCCGCGAACTACAGCCCCAGAATAACACGTAACAGATCTCGACGTGCAGCCGAACAGCACACACAGTGCGAACACTCAACGTAAGTACTTTAATACACACTCACTTTTCACAACCTATTACACGCCGTTTCTTATATAAATTATTTCTACTTACAGATATCATATTCTACAACATAAAAGAAGCCCTCACGCTATCACCAGAACAAATGTACATTGACTAACATCGATATAATTTAAACCTTACTTCAAGATGTACGGCATATCAAATGAAATTCAGCTCATAATAGGCACTATTTAACTTAATAACGGCACACGCAATCTTTCATAACGACATCTATATATCAAGATAACTTCATCACCTGCATACTAACAGTTGTTAAGGAACATTGGAACGAATGAAAACAGCTATAAGCCTCAACTTAGCATATATACACCGTGTACTCACCAATTTACAAGTACAATGCAGCAATAACAAACAGTACAAATCAGAAAAATTGGACCCATTTTACTTGTTTTTACCATTTCATTTATTTTTAACTGGCCTGTTACATCGGGTCTAAAACTTTTTATGTATATATATCTTGAAGACTATAATGCTGTAAATATGTAACAATTTTACAAACACTAGTGTAAACAAGTGTAAACTTCATTTGATGTTTAATAGATTAGGTACATGAGGTCACATGCCTCACATAACAAGTACTTTTCAAGCCAAAGAATAAGATCCATCTACTATTTTAATAAGTAACTTTTTAATGTTTGGTTTAATTGAGTCAGTTATATGAAGGTGTAATGTTTTACATATGATGTTTTTGAAACCAATTTAATGTGTGTCAGCTGAGGATGACTCCATAGGGGTCGAAACCGGTACTGACTGAATTTACTGCTTTATAGTAAATAAATATTTCTCTTGATGTCGGCATGTTTCATACGAGTGCTCTGATGAAAACCAAGGTATTTGTACATTTCTTCTTCCTCCAGCTGTTGTATGGATTTGTCCCTTAAACTAGAAGGTGTCCCTTGTGCTGAGTAGGATCCTCTGATGACAGTTTGGGTTCTGCATTTGTGCAATCCAAACCGCATGCCTATATCTGAAGAAAACGTCTTGGTAATTGAGAAGAGATGTTGGAGATGGGGTTTGGTAGAGGCATATAGCTTAATGTCATCCATATAGAGTAGGTGGCTGATTTTGAATAGCTCTTCTCGCTTATTCTTAATGCTATTATTATCATTATTATTATTATTATTATTATTATTATTATTATTATTATTATTATTATTATCATCCCGGGTAGAGAACACTTTAGGAGCAACTGACCTAAATCATTTCTTGGAATTTTTCACAGTTCTTTGTTTGAAGGTAGAATTCCCATGAGTAGATTAAAATGCAACTTACAGTTTTCGATCCATGAACAGCGAACAGACGCCGAGAGCTACATTATGTTACCTTACACAATCAGGCTCAAAGTAGAAGAAAAACACAGTTTAACTGCTCGTGCACCAATTGTAGATTAATCGAGGCCAACTAGCAGGTTATAAGGGCATCAAATGCCCACAGGGCCCTGGTTTTAACCAGGATCGAAGCTACTGCCCCGAAGCATACTGCCGGTCCAACACACACGACTTCTTCTCATGGCGATTCCACTCCAACTACTCGCGTCCCATGCCAAGCAGCGTCGTTTGCCTTGTTGCTGCACGCACACGCGCAGAATCCCTCAGGCGGACTCGAAAGTTCAAAGCCTAGTCGCCAGAGCGTAGCATTTCATAGTGCGATTAGATATGATAAAAAAATTTGAACAGGAATAGCAAGATATTTCACATTAAATATGAAACGATAATGTTCTTTCACAAGGTTCATTGATACAAATTTCTAGCGGCACAGATACCAGTCCAAAAGGTTTTCTGAGGGGGTTTGGTATATTAAATACCGTCACAATAGTATTATATTTCCGATCATTTATGTCTTTACATTGTTACCATACCGGCTATGATAAGAGATATTAATGAATTTGGGTTTTTGTTACTAAGTCCTTATCAGCGCTGAGTCACGAGAAAATGGGTAGACAGGATTGAATGAAAATTGGTATGTAAAGACGGAGAATAAGGAATTACAGTCTACACTATAAATTATTTTATAAGACGCCCTAAGATCACAGAGTCGAAAGAAAACTAAATGTGAAGGCCTACAATGTAGAAAGCTTATAAAATAGATCGACAATAACATTACATTGACCATTGTTTGTTGTGATGTGCTTTGTCTTCTGTTGCCACTCATCTCCGATAGATAGGATTACTGCTGCATACCAAGTATTTTTTTAAAATTTGCCTTGCGTCGCACAGACAGGTCGCACAGGTCTCATGGAGACGATGGGATAGGAAAGGGGTATGAGTGTGAAGGAAGTGGCCTTGGCACAGGTCTCATGGAGACGATGGGATAGGAAAGGGGTACGAGTGTGAAGGAAGTGGCCTTGGCCTTAATTAAGGTATAGCCCCAGCATTTGCCTGATGTGAAAATGGGAATCCACAGAACAACATCTTCAAGGCTGCCGACAGTGAGGTTTGAATCCACTATCTCCCGGATGTAAGCTCACAGCTGCGCGCCCCTAACCACATGGCCAACTCGCCCAGTCGTACGAGTGTAACAGTATTGATTGAAATAATAACAGTAACAGTATTGGCGGGAAGTAGCTGGGGAGTTAGGTAACTTTCTTCTTTAGCATGCCATTCCTCTATTTCATAAATTTTCCAATACTACTGGTATGTAACACACTGGTTCATCATAGCATTCGAGCTATTCAATCCCTACTCTGTGGTACTGATTGGAATGAGAAGTGAGCATATTTAATGGAATAATGGCAGAGAACTGTTCATGGCTGTCTGCAGCATAGCCATTCCAGCTCTGGAACTCTGGACTGTTAGATCGGTTAAAAGTGAGAAAATGTGCAGTTTTTTATCTGATCGAGTATATTATATGATAACATTGCTTTTAATCATTACATTCCTACTGGCATTTTTGTAATGACCTATTGACTTCAGTTAGGAAAACCGCAAAGTCAGTCTTTCTGAGAATCCCGTAGCGAAGCACGGGTACATCAGCTAGTTAAGGAATAAATCGGGTAATATCTGGTGAATTAGTGCTTATTGGTGAACTTCACTACACCATTAAGTTTACGTATCATTTCCAGGAGCGCACAGGTTTAGGAGCAAATGGACCTGCTGGCACTGATGCATATCCTCCAGATGGAGGGCACAATTCCCCTTTCGCAGGAGTGAGGTAGCGCTTAGGAAGGGCATACTTCTTGCCCGCTTTCTTTTCTTGTTTAGATGGGCTGGAAGATGTTTTCCCAGCCCCTGTCAATAATGCTGTCTCTACTGGCTTGGGCATGGCTTTTGCCAACCTCTTGAGGGAGAATTTGCCTTCCCCAGTGTCAGCCAGCACAGGCTTCTCAGTGGTCAAAGGTTGGGTGGTCCCCTCCTTCGAACTTTCACTCTTTGTGGCTTTGCTTACAGGAGCAACAGCCACCTTGGGCGCACCGATCTTCACAGGTGTTCACGTAAACGACAAACCTGGTAGACTCTGTGCTATCCTGCTGAAGTTTATAGTTTCTTGGCAGGTGCATTCATAGAATTAAACTTAAAGCATGCTTTCTGGTAGGAAAGACCATCCAGGGTCTTGATCTCCTCGATCTTCTTCCCACTGAGATATACCAGATGGTTCTGATCTCAAGGCGAATGAAGGCCAGGACAGTTAGTGCACCTGTAAGGAGGTATGCACTCTTCCACGTCACGAGCTCCTCTTTCACATGTATCATACACAGATTTGAAAAATGAGATACCATATGCCCAAACCTTTGGCACTGATAGCAGTGTATTGGAGATGGGATGTACCGCCTCACATCACAGCGATAAGTAGGTCCCTTTTTCTGGCGACAGTGACTATTTGAAGGAGACAATGAACGCGCCCGTGGCAGCGCCTTCACTGTTGACTTTGTGCATAATGCACTGGACATGTGTCATGCCACATTGCTTTATGTCTTCTATCAACACCTTGTCAGTGTTCAAGATGAGATTGCAGTGGAAGATAATGCCACGAACCAGATTCAAGGTTTTGTACTCTTCCGCTTTGATGGGGATTTCGCCAAAGTGGTCACACTTGAGCAACCAATCAGCTTGCACGGCAGTATGTATCTTTAACAACAACTACCATTGTGCACTTTTTTTTAAGTCTTCCAGTTGGCCGTAGACACCTATGTGTCTGCTAAACAAAATAGACTTCACCAGCTTGAAATCCTGCCCATCGGTTCTGGTAGCAACCAGGAACCTAGGGAAGCTGGATTCCGTACCTTCATGCTGTGATTGTTTCCAGGAGGTTGCACACCTCAGGGAATCAAATGTTAAATACTTGGGTGAGGAACCACCCTAGGCAGACTGTAGATGTTTGTCTCCAGCCATGCCCAGAAACATGCCACCCATTCCGATCAGGGGCCTCTAGCCAAACCAAGCTGCCAAGAGATGACAGCGCTCTCCCTTGTCTTAGTCCAGTTTCATTTCTAAACGATTCCGCTTTCCAACCGGAATCTGAACGTTGCTGACGCAGTTGTTGTACACTGCTTACACCATTTCTACAGTTTGTGTACTGTGCTCAATAGCTGCAGTCGCTTAAGTGTGGCCAGTCTCCAGTATTCAGGAGATAGTGGGTTCGAACCCCACTGTCGGCAGACCTGAAGATGCTTTTCCGTGGTTTCCCATTTTCACACCAGGCAAATGCTGGGGCTGTATCTTAATTAAGGCCAGGGCCGCTTCCTTCCCAGTCCTAGCCCTTTCCTGTCCCATCGTCGCCATAAGACCTATCTATGTCGGTGCGATGTAAAGCCAATATAAAAAAAAAAACAGTTTGTGTACCCAGTCTCGTTTTTACCCTGATTTCCCACACCTTCTCCCTGGAAACACTATTATATGCCTTTGTTAGATCTATGAAGGTCATGACCCGATCCTTTCCAGATTCCCAACTCTTTTCCATTAATCGCCTCATGCTGTAGATTGGGTCCACTGTAGATCTTCCACTTCTAAAGCCATACTGTTCCTCTTGCAACTCTCCTTCTACCTTTCTTGTCATTCTACTCTCTAATATTCTTCCCAGTAGTTTTTCCACTTGTGATAAGAGTGTGATTCCTCTACAGTTATTACACTCTTTTATGTCCCCCTACTTAAAGAATGGTATAATTATTCCCTTTTCCCAGTCTTCTGGCACGTGTTTCAGTCTCCATATGAACTTTAACAATCTGTACATCCATTGTAGTCCAACAGGTCCAGCAGCCTTTATAATATCCAAACTAATTTCATCCATTGCTGGTGCCTTCCCCATTTTAATTTTACAGACTGCCAATTCATTGTATTGCCACCATCTCCTCTGCACAATTTCTCACATTCAGCAGTTTATCAAAGTACTTCTTCCATCTTCTCATTATTTCACCCGGATGTGTTATCAACTCTCCACCTTCCTCTTTCATCAGCTTTGTATAAACTCTTTATTTCCTATTACTTCATATATTTCCATACGGCATTCTTTTACTGCCAGCTCCATCTGTTTCCATCTTTTGAGTAAATTCTTCCCAACTTATCTTCTCTTGCTAGTTTCTTAGATTTCCTTTTATTATCAAGATACTTCCTTCTGTTTTCTTTTTTTATCTCTGTTCCATTCTTGCCATGATCTCTTCTTTTCTTCCACCTTCTCATTCCATCACGGTGTGTCCTTTTCTTTCCCTCTCATAGATGTTCTACCATAGGCACTCTCTGCTCCACTTACAAATGCCCTTTCAAATTTAGACCATTCATTTTCAATACAGCATTATGGTATCAACAGAATTTATTTTTACAGGGTATGAGATATTTGACCAACTTAAAGACAAACCAATCATGTTGATGCATTTTTGAAATTCTGCAAATAATGGTACAAACTTATACATTTACAAAACAATCATCAATGTGGTGAGACACAAATTAACTCTAAACAATAATCCAGATATGCATCACAATCACACTCGAGGCACAAGTCAATATTCTATCTTCACTCATAGACTCAAATTTTATGAAAAGGAACATACATACATATTTATGGGAATAAAATTTTACAATGCATTACCAAATCCCATTAAAACCAACCACCCTTTATCTCTACTTAAATTAAAATTAGTCCAACATTTAATATAAAGTATTAATGAATACTTCAACTGTATTAACTAACCTAACATATTAAGGGGTATCGTGTCTTAGAATATCGCACTAACTTCCATAGCAGTGTTTTGTATCTTCACATTCTGTGTATGTTCCATTTGGGGTCAATTATTTTTTACTATTGAATATGTTAAATTTTGTACAATTAGTTTGTATTTTCAAGCTTTGGATGTTCTTTAAAAATGATGTAATATTTCATTGTAAAACTTTATATTCTGTAATGAATATAAATAGATCTCTACACTAGCACCCATCTACAGTACGTTGCTAAATTACTTTCTAAAATGACCCTCCATTAACATAAAAACAGAAGTTGATAAAATGAATTTTTACTTGTGTAAGGAAGTTCCAGGAAGTTGCTTTGAACTGGGTTGATAGGTCTGTAGTTCTGCCAGTCTTCTGAAAAGTAAAGTATCAAACCAATGCGTTTTATGACTATTTCAGGTTGTCAAAGTTTGAATAAGGGGCAAAAAAACTACTACACAAATTTACCTGGAGATGACTGGGCCAAGCAGTTCCATTTCAGAATTTAGAGAACTGCACTGTGCCTCTGCATGGTGCTATAAATTAACAAGGAAAAAGTTATTATAATGTAATACAGTAATAAATACCTAACAATTTTAAATCATGAGCAAAAGCCTTGTTTAATTTTCTCGTCTGCAAAACTCATCATTTCAACATTCTGGGTCACAGCAAACATTTCCATAATCACTAACTTTATTCATATTATTAAATGTTAGACAATTCATTTATTGAAACCACCCACCGAACTCGATAGCTGCAGTCGCTTAAGTGCGGCCAGTATCCAGTATTCGGGAGATAGTGGGTTCAAGCCCCACTGTCGGCAGCCCTGAAGATGGTTTTCCGTGGTTTCCCATCTTCACACCAGGCAAATGCTGGGGCTGTACCTTAATCAAGGCCACGGCCGCTTCCTTCCCACTCCTAGGCCCTTCCTGTCCCATCGTCGCCATAAGACCTATCTGTGTCGAAGCGACGTAAAGCAAGTAGGAGGAGGAGGTATTGAAACCACCTATTCAATACTAGTAAAGTCTTTGGGACTATATCACTGTCATTATATTAAGTTTAAGTGTGGTACATGTTTTGTCTGTCATTGCAGGCATCAGCAGCCATGAATTCTAAATCCAAGTCAGAGCTCTGAGTGGATGCTATACTAGGATTATTCATAAATCAATATTTTCTATATAACAATTTGCACTGAAGTACAAGAACATTAAGGTCATAATTTGGAGTGAATACACCGTTCATGTCTTAAAGTTCTAATGTGACATCCAACTCATGTTCACATCCAATGGAAATAATACTCTAAGTGTCAACTCTCATAATGCCGATAATGAGAACGGCATGAAACATCTATACATTTTTTCAGCTTATTGGGAGATTAACTTGTACTAGAACTGTAGTTTTTAAGAATAGTTCTAGTACAAGTTATTTTAAGCCTAATAGTGATATTTGGATTTTCCAATTTAAGTTACATCTTAACACAACTGGTGGCACCGATTACGAAGACAGACTTTACTTTTGTCAGAACGTGCCTACTTTACTTATATTTTGGAGACAAAATAGATTTATTTCATGAGGTTGTAATAATTTGACAAGATACATAACCTGAATCTTACCTTTTGCTTCCAAGTAATAGCATCAATCTTCTCATTTTCTACGATATTTAGTACTTAGCTACGCATTCAATTAACTCAACATTTCTTCATGTGTGAAGTTTTCTGTCCTTCTTTTCTTGGCTGGAACTTCCATAATAATATAATAATTGTCAGGATGTAGCAGAGATATATCGAGAATGATCTGGTGATGTTAATGTTGAGCGCCGAGTATATTCTAGCACTTTTGAGAATGTGGGCTGCCAGCTGGTATATGTGCGAGCACAAGAGTTTGTTGTTTGTCAGTTTTATGCAAGAAGTCCAAGTGTAAGCATTGTATGTACTTAAATCCTCTTTTTAAATAGCCTACACTATTCATTTTAAAATGGGTAGGAGAGCATGGTTAAACAAAAGGAATATAATGTTGTTGGTTATTTCATAAACATTTTATTTTGTGAAGTTGGACATGGCTGAAATCACTATACCGGTGTTTGATGGCGAGGGTTATGTGAACCGGAAAAAACAAATAATAATGTATCTGAAGATGAAGAAATGTTATAAAGCAGACTAGTGAAGTGAATAACCTACTGAATTTATTTCTCGCCACAAACATGACTGTTCTACCCCTCAACGCTACTAATCACGTTCATTACTCTGACCGCACAAGTCATACCTTAATTGACCTTCTTGTGACAAATCAACCTCAGAAAGTAATTAAACACGGACAGATCCCTGCTCCTGGCATCTCTTCACATGATCTATTGTACATGTGTTACTCTACACGAATACCTAAGTACAAACCACGCTACATTACAATACGAGACTTACGACATATGGACCGGAATAAACTGCGCCATGATGCATGTAACTTGCCTTGGGACAGTATACGTAATTTTCAGAACATAAACTCTAAAGTAAACAAATTCAATTCAATGGTACTGGAAATATTTGATAAGCATGCAAAAAAAAGAAACAGGTAAGAATCACTCGCCATTCATCCGGGTGGCTAACGGCCGAGATAAGATCTGCTATGGCCAGTCGTGACAAACTGTACAGACAATACAAACTGAAGCATGGTACAGATGATTTTGAGCGGTACAGGATTCTGAGAAACAGAACAAAGCAACTAATTAGGAACTCTAAATATAAATACTTTCAGGAACTGATGAACACTAACAGCCCGAGACAAAAATGGAGTAAATTACGTACGTTAGGTATATGTAAAACCGTAGAACAACATGTACCAAGCATATCACTAGAGGCTTTAAATGATTATTTCGCACGGCCAAGAATAGCCTCTAACTCCTTCCCTAAAAGTTCACTACCCTTGTTTCAACAGCATTCTGTGCATGAGCAATTCTCTTTTAGAAATATCACTTCGAATGAAGTTAAAGGTGTGATATACTCTATTACATCTAATGCCACAGGTAATGATGACATTCCTATATCGCTGATTAAAGATATCTTGGGAGCTGTTCTGCCAATACTAACACATATATTTAACTACTGCCTGACAAATGGAGTGTTCCCAGATGTTTGGAAAGATGCACTAATTAGACCCATCCCGAAGAGCTCCAAGTTAGATTCTCCTTCAGATTATCGACCAGTATCCATCCTACCACCCCTATCCAAGGTACTTGAATGCCTAGTTCACACACAAGTTACTGAATACCTTACCAAGCATTCCCTCCTCAAATCCTTCCAATCCGGCTTCAGGAAAGGACATAGCACTGCGACAGCTTTACTACAAGTGACAGATGATATTAGACGTGCAATGGACCAACGGGACGTGACTGTACTGACATTATTAGACCTCAGTAGTGCCTTTGACACTGTCAACCCTCAGTTACTACTGCACAAACTTCGAGAACTAAATTTTAATAGTGTGTCGCTTCGGTTCTTTTCCTCTTATCTTGAAAATCACCGGCAACGTGTGACAGTGGGAAATATGACTTCAGGGTGGCAAAGTAAGACCCTCAGTGTCCCTCAGGGGTCGGTCCTGGGACCACTGTTATTTATCATCCAAATTAATGATATATCGAAAGCTCTTAAATTCTGCAAAGTGCAAGTGTACGCAGATGATGTACAAATTTACTGTCATTCAAAACCGAGTGATATTGATACTGCAATTACTAAAATAAATTCCGACCTAAAACATCTTAGTGACTATGCAAATGAAAACAGTTTACTAATAAACCCGAATAAAACTCAAGTTATTATTATTGGTACCAGTAAAAACCTATATTCCCTTAAGCAACGGGACATCTCTCCAATAATTTTAAACAATGAAATCATACCCTACTCTACTTCAGTGACTAACTTAGGAATTATTATGACTGAGACCCTAAATTGGACTCAACAGGTGTTAAGCACATGTAATAAAGTACACAAATGCTTATATCCTCTGAAGCGTTTCTGCAATGCATTCTCGGTTCGACTTAAAGTACAACTAATTCACTCTCTTATACTACCTATACTTGACTATTGTGACACTGTGTTGACTGAAATTACCTGCGACAGTAACAAGAAACTTGACCGGAGCCTCAACAGCTGCGTAAGATATATATTTAATCTGCGATATGATGCTCACATATCACCATATTATAACGAATTGTCGTGGCTTTGAGTGCACCAGCGCCGTGAATTTCACATGTTATCACTTCTGCACAAAATACTTTCCACTAATACTCCCAACTATCTTTCTTCACCTTTTTCTTACCTCTCTTCATATCATGACCACAATACGAGATCTGGCTCCTCTCTTACCATACCTGTAAACCGCACTGCTGCTTACAACCGCTCCTTTATAATCTCTGCGTCCAGGGCATGGAATTTGCTACCTGCGAACATTAGGGAAAATCCCTCTCATCGCAAGTTTAAAGTGGCGTGCCGCGAGTATTTGTTGAGTAGATCCTGCTGACTTGCTGGATAATTGTTGAGTGAATGAAAGAATGAATGGGATGAATGAACGGATTATTGCAGTGGATTTTACTTTGTGTATTTTAAAATTAAGGATTCTTTTGTTGTCATTTTTAATATTATTACTATTGTTTTTGCTATTAATATTATTTGTTTTATTTGTATTTGTAAATACTGTATAAGTTATGTACATGTACACTATACTCGTCTAGCGGTTAAGTGTAAGAGACGGCCTTGAGCCCTAACTTCGCCACCAATAAAGGCATTATCTATCTATCTATCTATCTATTTATTGAGCTTTCACAGCCCGTACTTACAGACATGATATACGCTTTTGGGCATAAGCCGTGTCAAGAAAATAAGGTGAAATTCTTTATGTTTTGCAGAGAACTTTGCTCCTGCATCTTCAGAAGAAAATCTCGACTGTTCACGAGAAAGGCTTCTCAAAGAATGAGGTTTGAATTTAGACGTTCTAATCAAAGTGGAAGTTGTACATTCATTCATCAACAGATGGCTCACCGGACGTGGTACAGCACTAGCGTTCAAACCAGAAGCTGATGGAACCGTCAGAATCAGTCTGAGAGGGAGTCACATAACAGGAGTATACGCATATGAAAGTATGACATAGAAAGAAGCCTGGAATGAAACATCTGGCAATGAGGAATGTACAAATTTGGAAAACACCAAAACGAAATAACAATAGTGAAGGGCTGGCAACCACGTATTACTTAAGTGGAAGCCAGTATTCCTGTTGAAACTGTTACGATTTCTACGTATTTCCACAACTTCCCATATAATCCCAGACCTATAGTGTCTAGTACGGGTAAGAGCTCGAGCATCTTGGAACACGACATCATGACTCGATGATAGAGCGTGCTCAGCTACTGTTGATTTGTCTGGCTGGTTAAGATGAATATGGACTTCCTATGATCATAAAGATGATGTTCCCCTCAGACCTAATATTAGTGCGATAGGGTCTCCTACGTATGCTCTGGCTAAATACCTAAGCAAATTGCTTCAGCCACATGTAGGACGTACTGAATAATACGTTAGGGACTCCCTGTATTTCGTCAACAAGTTGTCAACCATAACCCTCCAACCTAATGCACTTTTGGTGAGTTTCGATGTGGAGTCCTTGTTCACTAAAGTTCTGAGAGACTCGGTCATGTCTCTCATTGAACATCTGTTCCCTGAGGACATTACTAAGCTATTTTACCACTGCACGACTTCCAGCCATTTCTTGTGGGATGGGAATTTTTACCAACAGATGGACAGAGTGGCTAAGGGAAGTCCACTTTCACCCGTAGTGGCTAATTTCTTTATGGAGCATTTTGAGGAGGAGGCTATTGCTTCAGCGCCCATCAAACCTATGATTTGGCGGAGGTATGTTGATGATACATTTGTGGTCTGGACAGAAAGAAGGTCCTGAGAAACTTCATCTATTTCTAAACCACCAACATCCTTCAATTAAATTCATTATGGAGATGCAGTCGGATGGATACCTTCCTTTCTTGGATGTTCTAGTAAGAAAGAAACCGGACAGCTCCTTAAGACTATCATAAGACTATCACACAAATCATTATCTTCATGCAGATTCTCACCAACATCCAGCACAAAAACAAAGCATTCTCATGACACTCACAAAGAGTTAAGAATTAAGAACTAGTGTTAGGTTTAATGGTCCACCCAATCAATACACTACCGAGCTTGATAGCAGCAGTCGCTTAAGTGCGGCCAGTATCCAGTATTCAGGAGATAGTGGGTTCGAACCCCATTGTCGGCAGCCCTGAAGATTTTTTTCCGTGGTTTCCCATTTTCACACCAGGCAAATGCTGGGGCTGTACCTTAGTTAAGGCCACAGCTGCTTCCTTCCCACTCCTAGCCCTTTCCTGTCCCATCGTCACAATAAGACCTATATATGTCGCTGTGACGTAAAGCAACTTGCAAAAAAAAAAAAAAATCAATGCACTTCACTTTACAAGTGAAAACTATTTCATATTTAAATATATTAAACATACTCTGGAACATGTTTCATCTATTTTAAGACTTCTTCGTCTCGTAACAGATGACGATACTCATTGTCACTGTCTAATAATTTAAAAAATGGAAGAACCCATATCTTTTACTAACTGTTTGAGAATACACTGTGTTGTTGTTAGAGTCATCAGACCATAGACTGGTTTGATGCCGCTCTCCATGCCACCCTATCCTGTGCTAACCTTTTCATTTTGACATAACTATTGCATCCTACATCTGTTCTAATCTGCTTGTCATATTCATACCGTTCTTACCGCCTACACTTCCTTCAAAAACCAACTGAACAAGTCCTGAGTGTCTTAAGATGTAGCCTATCATTCTATCTCTTCTTCTTATAAAATTTAGCCAAATTGATCTCCTCTCACCGATTCGATATCTCTTCATTCATGATTTGATCTATCCATCTCACTATCAGCATTCTTCTGTAACACCACATTCCAAAAGCTTGTATACTCTTTCTTTCTGAGCTAGGTTATCGTCCATGTTTCACTTCCATACAATGCCATGATCCTGATGAAAGTCTTCAGAAACATCTAATTCCTATATCAATGTTTGAAGTGAGCAAATTTCTTTTCTTATGAAAGCTCTTCCTTGCCTGTGCTAGTCTGCATTTTGTCCTCCTTACTTCTGCAATCTTTAGTTATTTTACTACCCAAAACAATATTCATCTTCTACCTTTAATACTTCATTTCCTAATCTAATATTTCCTGCATCACCTGCCTTCGTTCGATTGCACTCCATTACTTTTGTTTTGGACTTATTTATTTTAATCTTGTACTCCTTACCAAAGACTTCGTCCGTACCGTTCTTCTTACGAATATTGCTTTCAAAAGGCAAGGTCTGGAAAGAAAGATATATATATATATATATATATATATATTTAATGGGTTTAAAACCCTCGGAAATTTAAGAAATGAGTTTCCGTCACGAATGCATGATGTAAAAGCTTACCATCAAAGTTGGTGAAACTCCCTATAGCTGGTTCACATCTGAGCCTGACAGACAATTATGGCAACCCTACGAATGACATCATAGCACGAGTACAATGATTATATGATGAAACCAAGAATTGTGTCCAGGTCCAGGATGGAAGGTCAGGTTGGTTCGAAACAAAGAGTGGAGTCCAGCAAGGAAGTTGTCTTTCACAACTCTTCTTCATAATCATAATGAAGTTTTAAAGGCAGTTAAAATAAAAGAATCAACAAATAATGCCCTAGTTTTTCTAATGATGTAATGATATGGGGTGAGATTGAAGCAGAAGTACAAGCTCGACTAGTTCTTTGGCACAAAGTTTTTAAAACCTTAGGTCTTCATATCAGCAAAACCAATACAGTTGACTTGGTGATCAGTAGTATCTCTCCATTTTTTCATCTAAGAATTGGAGATGAAGAGATAGATATTGTAGACAACTTCCAGTACTTAGATAGTGTTCTGTCTTCAGACAATACCATACAACAGGAGACTAACAGCAGAATACAGAAAGCTTCCACATTCTATCACACTGTACGTCAAGTACTTTGGGGTGAAACATTTCTATTCATTTTCAATATCAGCTTGTAAAAAATATATCTGGTACCTATATTGTACCTGACAGGACATGAACCAAGGACAGAAGGGATAAAGCAGAGTCCATATTTCATTGTCTGTGAGCAAGCTCATGGGAACTCGAAGCGTAGAGCACTGGAGTGGTGTGCCCAAGCCACCGAGAAGGTAGAGAGGGGACTTTAGTATCATGAACGAGGGAATTCCTGAGCCAAAAAGCGGAGTTTCACTCGATCACAAGATCTCTGCGAGAAGAGGGAGAGGTATGTTGTCTGACAGTCGAAATCTCAAACCCATACTCAAACACATTGTTTCCAGGATAGTACAATTTAAGGATTTTAATGATAATGCCCTGAACATGAACTGAAAAAAAGCAGTCCTCAATAGTTGAATTTACAAGGGCCTGTGAAACACTTTATAGTGGCAATATCCTAAAGAAAAGAGAAAAGTGTTATGTAAGAGCAAAAAGTTCTGTAGGACATCTGTCAAATCTCCTAAAGCCACTTGACACAGGAGAAGAACCAAGTGACAGCAGAAAGAAGGGGACAGATATATTACCAGATTGTATAATCGAACCTCTTCCAGAATAGTTCTAACAAGCTTGTAAGATTACTGGTCACCTGATTGCCGCATTGTTTCATCCATAGCGCCCCATGAAAAGGGGGAACTCAATTTTGAGACGGGAAAATTAGCTGGAGTTTGTAGCTTAGGAGATAAAAGGAACCAGAGACTCTTTCCGGGGATAACCTGACTGGTCTATCTCGTGGAGGAAACACTTACGCCCCTATGTCCATGTTTGGGAAAATCTTCCTTTGTTAGATTGACCTTTTTTGAAAAAAGAAAAAATAAATAAATAAATAAATAAATAAATAAATAAATAAATAAATAAATAAATAAATAAATAAATAAATAAATAAATAAATAAATGAATGAATGAATAAATAAATAAATAAATTCAGTAACTGTGATTAATACAGAACAAAAGAAGCTGATATGAGACCTAGTAAATCATGTCAGAATGTACGAACACTTGTAGAAACCAACTGCAGAACAGGGTGGCATTTAAATGAAGCGCATGTGAATTGCGATCTTCTGAATGAAGAATAAATTTGTGTGTCTGTTCCCAGGAAATAGGATTTTGATACACGTATGACTCAGCACCATGAATCATTGGGGCAGCGACAAGATGCTGAACCAAGAATCCATGGAGTTCAATGCCAGTGAAATGCTGTGGTAAACTCATCACTATGAACTCCTGGGAGCTCGAATGGAGATGAGGCAATGATTAGAAAAGGCTGAGTACCCGATTGTTTATTATTGCGTCATCATGTCGTGCGAATTGTCTTAACACAATGCTGTCCGCTCACGTATCAATACGTGCTTGCAAGCATGGTGCTCTGCAGCCGATCACGTATGAATACGTGTTGGTGCAAGTCTGTCTTCTGATGCCATCTAACGGTTATTGAGGAACTATTTCGAGATTATCGTTGATGTACCTAAATGGTAGAAAATCTCCGCTTCTTTTAGTACTGGCTTTGCCCGTTTTAGTCCGTCAGTGGCATTTGTTTTTGCCTTCGAATATCTTCCGTGTATCCATCAATGCTAGTAAAGAAAAATGGCAGCGCCGGTAAACAAAACCAATGGACTGACTAGTGGTGATAGTATACATGAATTATACCCTCATAATTTGTCATATGTTTCCCGTGATTGTGAGAAGAGTGAATATGAATTGTCTAATGATAATTCTAGTGCCAGAGAAAGTGATGCGGTGAATGACACGTTTATTGCACCATATGAACAATGACCTGTTCCTTCAGATTGCACAGATGGTCTAGATATAAGTACTATTGATAACATTCTCCCTATTTCTGGCAGTGAGTGGCCTAACGGGGTATTATACTGTTTTTGTAGTCTTTCTCGTGGACGCCTGGCGTTAAAATTTCGCCGAGTGAACCTGAAAATATAGGTTATGATGTCAAGTTGTTCATTTGTAATGATTTGTTGGCGTATATGGTGGAGGAATCAAACAGATATCATTACTAGAATGAACCGAAATATAAAATCTCACCAAAAACATTAAAGTGGACAGATATAACTGTAAATGGACCCAAAATTATTAAATTATGATACCCTGCAATAACTCTATGTCTCTGCCAAAACCTTCCGGCCACAGGGGCCAGTTATACGTCAGATGGGCCGGACAGCAATGCGTTAATTCTATAAATATTAAATGACAGGACTAGATTTAAGGATGCCTGAAAAACAGGGCCTATAAGTATGTTACGGGTGGTTTGAGTGGTTAAATTCATTTTTATTTCAGTGTAAATATACATGCAGATTTGTTTGAGAATATAGGTGATTTTTATTTCTAGGATAAATTCATGTTTAACATCTGTGAGTTGTATATATAGGTTTCTTTTAATGATAACACACGTGTTTTAACTATAGATGCCTGTAGTTTTGGGGAAATATATTACTGTGGTAGTATCAGCGTTGGTTTTGTAAGATTACGGCTGGGAGGGTACAGCTTTAATGCAGTGCTCATGCGATTGTCATTTTGCTTAGATATATTTAAGTTGGCAATTAAACTCATTGGCTGAATGGTCAGTGTACTGGCCTTCGGTTCAGAGGGTCCCGGATTCGATTCCGGCTGGGTCAGGGATTTGAATCGCTTCTTATTAATTCTTCTGGCTAAGGGACTGGGTGTTCGTGCCCATCCCAACACTCTCCTCTTCACATTCAGACAACATACCACACTACCAATCACCACCGAAACAAGCAATAGTGATTACATCCCTCTATATAGGGTTGGCGTCAGGAAGCGCATCCAGCCATAAAACAGGGCTAAATCTACATGTGCGACGCAGTTCATACCCGCGACCCCACACATGTGGTAAAAGCAGTAGGAAAAGAAGAAGAAGATATTTAAGTTGGGAATTAGAACTGGCATTCAAGTCTGAAGTATAATTTGCTTGCGCATGTCTTGATGTAGAACTAGCCTTACAAGTAAGCATGACGTTAAGAACAGAAGATGTCGACTAGGTCCGAACATAAGCTATACATGTCCGCCTCCGTAGCGTAACGGTTAGCACTGCTAGCTACCGTCCTCAGAGGCCTGGGTTCGATTCCCGTTACTGCTAGAAATTTAAGAATGGCAGGACGGGTGGTATGTGGTTAAAATGGTACATGCAGCTAAACTCCACTGGGGGTGTGCCTGAAGAGAGCTACACCACCTCAGGATGAGGACAAGAGTTACCTCTTTATATTTTTTTTTAGCTACAAATTTTATTGTTGTACCGTATTGAAGTGCAATTATAAGAAATAAATTGACAATACAATATGTCAATTAGTCTTGGGACTAGTTTCAGCCACAAAGTGGCCATCTACAGCCAAAATAAAAATTAAACAAATCGTGTGATAACTAAAACATATGTATGTAAGATAATGTTGCAGGAATAATTATACGATTAAAATACAAATAACAACAAAAATTAAGGTTGCGATCTTGTGAAAGATGTCTTTAAATTGAGTTAGGACCTCAGGCAATGAAATAAATCTGGAAATGATGGCCATAATTTGGAAGGTATAAAAAAGAAAAGAAATAAAAAAAGGAGAAAAATTATTTATGAGACTCAATTCTAGTATGAAATATGCAGTACATCTAATGTCTGATGTAGAACAAAACACTGACATGCTAGAGGAAGCAGGCAGGCCATGGAAACAAAGAAGTGGGTAGGGAACAAAGCACTGACAAGCTGTAGGAAGCAGACTATGGAAGCAAAGGATAAGGTAGGGCGAGGAGGCGAGGGGGATAGAGAAAGGAAGGGGATCAGAAGAGGGGAGCAAGGGGAGAAAGATAAGGGGTGTCTAAGGTGGGGCTGTAAAGGATGTGGAAGGAAAGACAGCTGCTGAGAGGGAAATTTAAAGAGATTATAAAAGAAATAATTATTTTTATCTGAGGAATTAAAAGGCCAAATAAAATGTTTGATTTCTCTGAAATATCATTTAGATTGAAGTTAGGATTGAAAAACTGTTCCAGTTGGATAAAACGGTTTTCCATAATGTTGAGCAGGGGGCCGTTTTCTTTAAGTTTGAGAATTTTCATGTCTTGGTTGATATTAATGAACTTATGGTTAGTATCACCCATGTGCTGTCCCATGGCCAAAAATCTGTTATATTTCAGGGCGTTAACATGCTCTAAGTATCTTGTACGAAAGCTCCTACCTGCCAATCAATCAATCAATCAATCAATCAATCAATCAATCAATCAATCAATCAATCAATCAATCAATCAATCAATCCTGATCTGCATTTAGGGTAGTCGCTCAGGTGGCTTCAGGGCTTACGACAGTGGTGTTCGAACCCACTATATCCCGAATGCAAGCTCATAGCTACGTGACCGTACCCGCACGGCCAACTTAGTGGGTAGTTTCTTTTCCACGCCATACCAGACCACCAACGATATTACCAACATCTTGCTTCAATGAAACACAGGACAGCAATTTTTCAATTCAAGTGAGGCAAAAGTAACTGTGCCAGAGTGAGTGGCTCAGACGATTGAGGTCCTGGCCTTCTGACCCCAACGTGCCAGGTTTGATCCTGGCTCAGTCCAGTGGTATTTGAAGGCTCTCGTCAGCCTCGTGTCAGTGGATTTACTGGCATGTAAAAGAACTCCAACACCTCGGCGTCTCTGAAATCCGTAAAAAGTCGTTAGTGGGATGTAAAGCTAATAACATTATTATTAAGAGTAACTGTAGTTACAGTGAATAATTAGCCTCTTATTTCCTGGGTTGTAATTACCAGATATATTACATTTTTAGTAGGAATGTAATTCATTATTTAACGATTATAGAGTTTTTTGTTATTTCTGTGAGCTATAAAAACGTGACACTGAAAATGTTGGTGCAACACCCAGCTTGAGATATCACCAGCCGCCACTGCCTGCCGCATAAGGATTGCAAAAGTAGCTACAATACCTGTGCACCTTTATAACATTATAGTTAGTGTTTGAAGAGCTATGTTTGTGTTTGTACTTAGGTAATTCAAGCCAACAATATTTACATAGATAATGCCATTTTAAGCTTAAGATGACTGCTAGTAACAGCTATGACATTCCCCTTTTATGCTCTTTGCAAATGTACATAACCTTATGGTTTTTATATATTGTGTACTCATTTGGGGCACTCCTGTAACACTGGTCAGGGGCGTAATGAATGTGATACAAGCCACGACGTCCTGGGTTCAATTCCCTGCTCCGCCACGAATTTAGGAGTGGACAGAGTGTGGTACCAGCCTCGTGTTGCCAAGCGGTGAATACTAGGAGCAGAGAAGAGGAACTGGCTGCCCTATCTCATGGAAACTCCCGACTTAGTATGTCTCATTGAGATTCCAACCAAACTTTAGGCAGAGCACTAAACAAGCAGATTTTATTTAAGAATGACATATATATAGTGATTGAAATTCATTACCAATAAGCATATATTTCTCTTTGCTTTCTGTTGTACCTTGATCACTATGATGGTGAAAATGGAGCATGAGGTGATGCAAAGGCATTGATGATTTCACTGTCATCAGTGGATCTAAACTTCCATATTTGTTGTCTGCCTCTGTAGCAGAATGCTTAACACTATTAGCTGCCATCCTCAAAGGCCCAGGTTTGATTCCTGGTACTGCCAGAGACTGGAGAAATGGCAGGAGGGCTGACATGTGGTTAATATGTGACATCCGGCTCATCCATTGGGGGTCATAGAATCGTAGATAGTTCTTCATTAAGTTTTAGCTTGGAAAATGATCATTCGGTCGAAGAAACAGTAAAAAAAAGAAGCCAGAAACAGCTAAAACACTGCATTTTGGACAACGCTTTGAAAAGAAAAAAAAGAAAAAAAAAGCAATAGCCTCATGAACCTCTGTAGCTGATGTAACGAAGCTAACAGTAACAGAGAATTTTCCTTCGGGAGATAGTGGGTTCAAACTCCACTGCCAGTAGCCTAGTCCTTCATCCTGACACATTTCATTTCATCACTTTTTTTTAATTATCAAATTCTTTTATTTTTATATTATGTTAGATTGCCCCAAGTCTTTGCCAATGCCCCAGCTCCTTGCCAAAAATGTAGCTGATGACAATGCTTCTTAAAAATTATTTTGGTAGCAAGATAAATTATTAGCTGCATTCTGAGTAAGAGAATACACTTTATCGAGCTATACATTTTCTGACTAAAATTTATGATGCTAAATTAATACATTATATTATCTTTGTTTGCTACACTATCTGAACAATGGATTCAGACTTTTCTAATTGGTTTTTCAAACCAACAGCTTGTTCTATTTCTTCCTTTTTATTAGACATCAATGTTATTTTCTTACAGAGTTTTAAGTACAACAACGTAAGCATAATTCAGGATTTTAATGGACTGGTACCTCGAAGACCAACGTGTTTGACATAGTTTTTAAGGTTACCAAAAATTCCCATTTCAAAGAATATTCTGACTGATTCAAGTTTGTGGGTTACTGTAGTCACGTCCTAGTTCGTGAACCATGGGCAACAGCTGAGTGGCCTAGTAAGTGGTCCTGAGAGTCGGGATACTAGTTGCTATGGAATGGGAGTGGGCATCTCAGACATATTCTGAGTCGTGGCCCTCCTTGTGCTCAGGCGGCTAGGACTATACAATTCTCCGGTGGTCCATAACCCGTTAGAGGAGAGATCCTCACTTGGACTATGTGCAAGTAGGGCAGCATCCTGCTTCATGAATTTACCGAGCTCAGAACACTTTAAGCAAGCCTCGGACCTATGGGAGTAATGGAGTCCCACTCCCATTTGAAAGGCGAGGGACTCCTTGGAAACAACTTGGTGAACGAAATCGAATTCGATGGGGAGCTATCAATATTAATGGGGCTTATGGAAGAAAGAAGGTAGAACTGGCTGAGTCAGCAAAGAGGATGCATCTGAATGTGCTAGGAGTAAGTGATATTCGGGTAAGGGGAGATAATGAGGAAGAGATAGGAGATTATAAAGTGTACTTGACGGGTGTTAGAAAGGGAAGGGCAGAGTCTGGGGTAGGGCTCTTTATCAGGAATACCATTGCACGCAACATAGTTTCTGTTAGGCATGTAAATGAGCGAATGATGTGGGTAGATTTGTTAGTTGGAGAAATTAGGACAAGAATTGTGTCCGTGTATTCACCATGTGAGGGTGCAGATGAGGACGAAGTTGTCAAGTTTTATGAAGCATTGAGTGACATCGTGGTCAGGGTCAACAGCAAGGATAGAATAGTGCTAATGGGCGATTTCAATGCGAGAGTTGGGAATAGAACTGAAGGATATGAAAGGGTGATTGGTAAATGTGGGGAAGATATGGAAGCTAATGGGAATGGGAAGCGTTTGCTCGACTTCTGTGCTAGTATGGGTTTAGCTGTTACGAATACATTCTTCAAGCATAAGGCTATTCACCGCTACACATGGGAGGCTAGGGGTACCAGATCCATAATAGACTATATCTTAACAGACTTTGAATTCAGGAAATCTATTAGGAATGTATGAGTTTTTCGCGGATTTTTCGATGATACAGACCACTATCTGATCTGTAGTGAACTAAGTATCTCTAGGCCTAGGGTAGAGAAAGTGAAATCTGTCTGCAAACGAATAAGGGTAGAAAATCTCCAGGACGAGGAAATTAGATAGAAGTACATGGATATGATTAGTGAGAAGTTTTGAACAGTAGACAGTAAGCAGGTTCAGGATATAGAAAGTGAATGGGTGGCATACAGGAATGCTGTAGTAGAAACAGCAAGGGAATGCCTGGGAACAACTGTGTGTAAAGATGGGAAAAGGCGAACATCTTGGTGGAATGATGAAGTGAGAGCAGCCTGTAAACGTAAAAAGAAGGCTTATCAGAAATGGCTCCAAACAAGGGCCGAGGCAGACAGGGATTGGTACGTAGATGAAAAAAACAGAGCGAAACAAATAGTTGTTGAATCCAAAAAGAAGTCATGGGAAGATTTTGGTAATAATCTGGAAAGGCTAGGTCAAGCAGCAGGGAAACCTTTCTGGACAGTAATAAAGAATCTTAGGAAGGGAGGAAAAAAGGAAATGAACAGTGTTTTGAGTAATTCAGGTGAACTCATAATAGATCCCAGGGAATCACTGGAGAGGTGGAGGGAATATTTTGAACATCTTCTCAATGTAAAAGGAAATCATCCTGGTGGTGTTGCAGACAGCCAAGCTCATGGGGAGGAGGAAAATGATGTTGGTGAAATTATGCTTGAGGAAGTGGAAAGGATAGTAAATAAACTCCATTGTCATAAGGCAGCAGGAATAGATGAAATTAGACCTGAAATGGTAAAGTATAGTGGGAAGGCAGGGATGAAATGGCTTCATAGAGTAGTAAAATTAGCGTGGAGTGTTGGTAAGGTACCTTCAGATTGGACAAAAGCAGTAATTGCACCTATCTATAAGCAAGGGAACAGGAAGGATTGCAACAACTATCGACGTATCTCATTGATTAGTATACCAGGCAAAGTATTCACTGGCATCTTGCAAGGGAGGGTGCGATCAATCGTTGAGAGGAAGTTGGATGAAAACCAGTGTGGTTTCAGACCACAGAGAGGCTGTCAGGATCAGATTTTCAGTATGCGCCAGGTAACTGAAAAATGCTACGAGAGGAATAGGCAGTTGTGTTTATGTTTCGTAGATCTAGAGAAAGCATATGACAGGGTACCGAGGGAAAAGATGTTCGCCATACTGGGGGACTATGGAATTAAATGTAGATTATTAAAATCAATCAAAGGCATTTATGTTGACAATAGGGCTTCAGTGAGAATTGATGGTAGAATGAGTTCTTGGTTCAGGGTAGTTACAGGAGTTAGACAAGGCTGTAATCTTTCACCTTTGCTGTTTGTAGTTTACATGGATCATCTGCTGAAAGGTATAAAGTGGCAGGGAGGGATTCAGTTAGGTGGAAATGTAGTAAGCAGTTTGGCCTATGCTGACGACTTGGTCTTAATGGCAGACTGTGCCGAAAGCCTGCAGTCTAATATCTTGGAACTTGAAAATAAGTGCAATGAGTATGGTATTAAAATTAGCCTCTCGAAGACTAAATTGATGTCAGTAGGTAAGAAATTCCACAGAATTGAATGTCAGGTTGGTGATACAAAGCTAGAACAGGTCGATAATTTCAAGTATTTAGGTTGTGTGTTCTCCCAGGATGGTAATATAGTAAGTGAGATTGAATCAAGGTGTAGTAAAGCTAATGCAGTGAGCTCGCAGTTGCGATCAGCAGTATTCTGTAAGAAGAAAGTCAGCTCCCAGACGAAACTATCTTTACATCGGTCTGTTTTCAGACCAACTTTGCTTTACGGGAGCGAAAGCTGGGTGGATTCAGGATATCTTATTCATAAGTTAGAAGTAACAGACATGAAAGTAGCGAGAATGATTGCTGGTACAAACAGGTGGGAACAATGGCAGGAGGGTACTCGGAATGAGGAGATAAAGGCTAATTTAGGAATGAACTCGATGGATGAAGCTGTACGCATAAACCGGCTTCGGTGGTGGGGTCATGTGAGGTGAATGGAGGAGGATAGGTTACCTAGGAGAATAATGGACTCTGTTATGGAGGGTAAGAGAAGTAGAGGGAGACCAAGACGACGATGGTTAGACTCGGTTTCTAACGATTTAAAGATAAGAGGTATAGAACTAAATGAGGCCACAACACTAGTTGCAAAACGAGGATTGTGGCGACGTTTAGTAAATTTTCAGAGGCTTGCAGACTGAACGCTGAAAGGCATAACAGTCTATAATGATAATGTATGTATGTATGTATGTATGTATGTATGTATGTAAGAAAAGATACAACATTTCCACTGTGTCACAAAAAGACGTAACCTCTTGAATTCCACATAAAGCATTGTTAAGTATTAAATTTAAATTATATGCTGCACAATGTACCAACTTTGCAGTTCCTGTCTTTGTTGAATTCTCATTTTGACACCTTTAAATATTGGCACAACCAGAATACTCCTGACAACAGCATTTACCTTTCATCTATTGCACTGAATATTTCCTTCCCCATTCTTAATACAGTCTGATCTTGTATTTTGCTCAAACCTAAGAAGCTTTTATTGATTTTGATATCATAACGCTTTCCATTTACATCATGTGAAACGGTAATGTAGCTAAATAGCTAAGGTAATTGATCTCAATTTGTTATGTGCTGTGTTGTGTCTGTAATAACAGAAAAGAAAGGGCAGCTTCAATGTTGTTAATAATTTCTTTTTCAACTGCATAAGATAGAACACTTATTAACTCAGTTTGAATTGAAAGGCTACTTTTGAGTGAATATTGGCTTATTTATGAGATGACATAACACAGGCTTCAACTTTGCAAGCAGGTCGATTACTTACAATTTCCGCTGCTTGATTTCCCAATTTCATCCCCATGTTCCCAAAAAGCTATATTGTTGGATGCCTTTGTTCATGACACATTCACAATACACCCAAGGACCTGTTTACATTTAATCACTTTCCTTTAGCTCTGAATTTATAATGGCATCAGCTGTGCTTTTCTTATGCTACGAATTAAGAACAACGCATGTGTTCAAATGTACATAACTAATTTTGTGTCTCACAATACTTTTTGTTATCCATGTTCAATCTTGCCTCCAAGCTGAAAACTATTTCTGTATTCCGGTTTACAATAAATGGAGTCAATTTTAGACAAGTAACACAACCATCCTCTCCAAATTCTTTGCTCTATCAATGGGAACTTTTCAAAATATTTAGTGAAAAATGATCTGATATCCTGTTTAGCATCTTTAAGTAAAGGACCCACAGATTGGTATAGATTGTGTCTGAAAAATAACTTTTTTAGTTTCATTGTCTGCATCTAATTCATAATCTGTACGATCATTTGAATACTGCCTGATATCAACAGGCCTGATTATATTTATGGCAATTTTGTCATAATCTCCATTTTCATTCTCACAATTACTGTCTATTTCTAAATCAGTTGTTTCACAAACATTAGAAATTGGAGGAGAAAAAAGATTACTTATTTTCATTAATTCGTATGTTGCTTTTTCTAACTGTTGCTTCTTTTTGTGTGTGTACCACTTAGATGTTTGTACTTAACTTCTGGTTTTGTTTTCTGGAAACTGCAGAACTATAGGTTCTAACAGCGAAGCCTCAGTTATAATTATTTATCTGATTACAACATAGAAAAATATACGAGAATTAAATCGAAAACTCTTCAGATATACTGTAGTTTGAAAAATATCATACTGCACAACTGATATGCCTATTATTAACTTTGTGCCAAGACAGCTCGCTAAGAACTGAGCTGACTGACTGTTACTACACCAACTTGTTATTGGCATTATACACTGTTGTCGAATAAATGTGTGACAAAAGTTAAATGATCACTACACATTTAGAAAGTACAATTTTCTAACTAAAATATTATATTTTGGTATCAATTTCCATTGCTGTCATTATTTCAACATAATTTGGTGCAGTTCTTTAGTGAGGAGTGCCCCAGTGTTACAGGAGATGGCAAGGGCAAGCATTGCTTATAGTTGCCCTGTGTTACGCTCAATAACTGCTGCCAGATTCAACCACATGGCAATTCCTCTATGTACAAATTGCAAAAACAAACTATTTCAACTGATTCTACAAAATCGTGATGATCTGACCTTCTGGCCATTTCCGTGAAGGGTGACATTAGGCTCCGTAACTATTCTTAAATTATTTTCTTCTTTTGAGGGGAGTGTGCAGGGCTCCCTAAAGGCTAAGGCCAGCCTGTCCCTAACGTTATGCCCCTGACACTGGTCGACCAAGAAATAAAAGTTGGCCATTTTCTAAATTTAAAAAAATGTCAGTTCCAAGTAAATACGGGTCAAGTAACATAAATACGACATCAGAACGCTTATTTTAGCTCCTAGTTTTAAGATATTTGTATTTATTGATCTCAACTCCATGCACTCTTTCTTTTCTTACAATTTGCTTTACGTTGCACCGACACAGATAGGTCTTATGGCGACGATGGGACAGGAAAGGCCTAGGAATGGGAAGGAAGCGGCCGTGGCCTTATTTAAGGTACAGCCCCGGCATTTGCCTGTTGTGAAAATGGGAAACCACAGAAAAACATCTTCAGGGCTGCCGACTGTGGGATTCAAACCCACTATCTCCTGGGTGCGAGCTCACAGCTGCGCACCCCTAAGCACACGGCCAACTGACCCGGTACAGATAGGTCTTATGGTGACGATGGGATAGGCCTAGGAGTGGAAATGAAGTGGCCATAGCCTTAATTAAGGTACAGCCCCAGCATTTGTCTGGAATGAAAATGGGAAACCACGGAAAACCACCTCTAGTGAGGCTCGAACTCACTATTTCCCAGATATAAGCTCACAGCTGCACGCCCCTAACTGCATGGCCCCATGCACTCTTATCCATTTACCTATTCACTAGAGCATGTATTTCTTTGATTTTTGTTTGTGTGTCACATAATAAACACAAAACACATACACAAGGGAAGATAATCATACATAATACACAAACTCAAGGATCACCAAAGGTGACATAAACAGATGGACAACAGGATGTGCAACATGCTGGACAACACTGCCAGGAACATAAACTGGAGGCACTTAGGCTGCTATTCATAAACATTCACTAATGCTGTCTTTGTCTAGACTAAAGTTAACCCAGAATTAGGCAGGACCAACTGTGGACCAAGAACATGTTATTTGGATTATCAGCATACTAAGAATGTCTAGAGATCATCCTTGCATACTGCTGCCAAGCATTCACCTGTGAGAATGCACAAAATTTGGAAAGCAGAGCATGGCCGACTTGATGCACCTCTCTAGCTAGCGGCGCAGTGTAGATCTGGTTGACCATGTTCCGATACGTCAGTAATAACTTGCATTCGTTTGCTATTCACATGTGAATCGCAAGGACTGGCAATGGACAGCGAAAAGATTCAGGAGATGAACTGGAGCTGAGAAGAAAAAATATTCCTCTGTTCATGTGTGGAGAAGAGATTACCAGCGGTGGAAAATAAATCTACTTCCACAAATTTGAATACAAAGAAGATATATTCAATTTTTTTTCAGTTTCTTGTAAACATAATTAGGCTAATATTACCTTTCCAGTTGATGATTTTACATTACTTATAAGTTCATAAAATAAACCTTTAAAACTGTTGGATAATTACATGTCTGTGTGTCTATATTATACATAACAGGCTGATATTGCAAACGTGACAGGCAGGATTACAAGGCTAGATTTCAAGCTGTAATTTAGGACTGCGTGAAAGAAGAAATATTTCTATCTTTTTAATATTATTATTAAAATATCAGTAGGTTTGTTGGTAAAATACTTACAAAGATGGGATGTTAAAAAGTCATAACTTCAGCAGTGGTTATATTGGTGCAGGCAATTGACAGAGAATTACAAATAGCAGTTCAACTGTTCCACCTATCACGAAAGTAATAACTTCTTTAAATAACGCAATACTGTTGTAAATTTTGTTTAAGGAAAGGATTTCAACAGAATATATAGTATTTCACTGGCGAAATAGTTAACAATCGTTGGGTTTTTATTGATTATTGTCCTCTTCTTATTAAAATATTGCATTGTTGGCTACAGTCGTGAACAAAGGGTGTAGTGTATCAAGAATATATATATAAAAATCAGCTGATTCTTGTATTCCGATCATTTGTAGTTCTGAGTAGGCAGTTAAATTATCCGTAATTTATATTTCACACCCTCGATCTCTCAGTATTCATGAGCGGTTACCTAATGATAATCCAAGTTCCCATACCCCAATAATTGCAATTCATGTCCTTGGCGTAGTTTTGACAGAAGTATTTTTGACAAATTATCGTAAACAACCTCATATTTTTCAGTATTTAAGAACACTTTTATTCTCCATCCTGCCGAGTAGGAAAATAATAGTAATACACCATCTGTAATAATCACATAACCACATTTCAGTTGAGAACTGTAGTGTAGATACGGTATCTTGCCTATTATATTCATGTGTGTCTTTGTGTACGGTAACCCTTTCGATACTTAAGCATTTAACCAAACGGCAGGTTTCATTACTATTACAGCATAGAAGGATACAGTAGTACTAACATTACTCTGTCTACACGTTTAACTTTGTTGGTAATCCTTGAGTAGTTCTTGCGAATTTCTAACTTTAGGTCTAATTGTAATTTTCATTTCTATTTGTGCTTAGTAATAAACTATTGTAATTAGGATAGGTCTGAACGTAGTTTAAAAACTATTGTGGTGTATTGTAGTAACTTGTTAGAAATTAGAGTGCTCATTCTATTTTTTTTTTAAGTAGTTTTGCGAATTTCAAACTTTAATTGTAATTTCCATTTCTAATTGTGCTTAGTAATAACCTGTTGTAATTAGGATACATCTGAACACAGTTCAAAATTATTGTTGTGTGTTATAGTATCTTATTAGAAATTAGTGCGTTTATTCTATTACTCTGAAATATTTGCGTAGTGTAGTACCAGTATCTGTAGTATCTGTGGTTTCTGTATTAACTCTCTTACTAGAATTCTGTTGTAGTAATTAGGGTAGACTTAACGGCAGTTTAGAATTGTGTATTTCTTGTGCATTATTCTTTGTTTTCAGTAATTAACAGCAATTTTCATCCTGTTAGGGTGTTGTAGGAAAAAATTGTACAAATAAGTAGTATGGTAGGGTAGTAGTAGCCTATATTAAATACCTTATTGTCGTGTGATCTTTGTGAACTAACTTAGACAATATTTCTTTCCTTTCATTTTTATTTTGCACAGAATAAGACATCTTTTTTTCCCCTTTTCTTTTCATTATTCAGTAACGAATGGCTAAAGAATGCAAGTGTAGGAACTGTGGGTGTGGCCAGGCATTAAGGAGTATGAGGGAGGAGTTGGAGAGTTTGAGGGAGATAATTAGGATACTCTCATAAGACAGGAAGGGAAGTAGGCCTCCCTCAAAAAATGTACAAGAAAAAGTAGGTGTAAGAGAGGGATGGGAAGGAAAGGGGGCAATTGTAGAAGACAGGTGGTCTAACGTTTTAAGAGGACGGAGATTGCAGGCTAAGGGCTCCATTCAGGTTCAGAATTCAGGACAGGTGTTTGTGAGAAATTGGTACGAGTCACTGCAGGTAGGACAACCAAGGGAAAATGAGGAACAGGGAACTGTTGCTGGGAAGTTTGGAAGTAAGACGAAGGGAAAAGGTAGGAAATGGAAATGTGGAGTAGTGGATAGGAAAAGACAGGTGGAACAGGGTCATGGGATAGAGAAAAGGGAGGAGGAAGTAGCTTCTGCAGCTGTTAGGAAAGACAGGACTGACCAGGAGGGGAGGGGATCAAATGAGGTGGGTAAGGTTGAGGCTCTGGTCATGGGGGATTCCATAGTTAGACATGTGGGGAAAGTGTGTGGAGGAAAGGGAACCAGGGTAGAGTGTTATCCAGGAATTAGGTTAAGGCAGATGTTGAGGAAAGTAGAAGAGAAGAAGGAGGGAAAGAAGAAGGTGGTAGTGTTTCACGTTGTTACTAACTACGTAAGACAAGCAGGTATAAGTACCAACATAGTTGGGGATGTGTGGGATCTGGTAAATGCAGCACGGGTGAAGTTTAAGGAAGCAGAGATTGTTATCAGTGGAATACTGTGTAGGAGGGATACTGAATGGAAGGTGATTGGGGATTCAAATGAGACGATGCAGTGGGTATGTGGGAAACTGGGAGTGAGATTTCTGTATCCTAATGGGTGGGTAGGAGATAGGGATCTGCGCTCAGATGGCCTTCATTTAAACCGCAGTGGTACATATAAGTTGGGAAATTTGTATAGAACGGTTATAGGGAGGTACATTCAGGGAAGCGGGGTGGCCTAGGGAGCGGTGATAAGGGAACAGGGAACTGGAAGTCAAGTAGGGATGACATAAAAATGTTAGTGCTGAAATGTAGAGGTATTGTAAAGAAAGGAATAGAATTAAGTAATTTAATAGATATATATTCACCAGATATTGTAATAGGAGTTGAATCATAGCTGAGAAATGATATAATGGATGCAGAAATTTTCTCATGGAACTTGAGTGCGTATTGTAGAGATAGGATAGGAATGGTAGGCGGGGGAGTATTCATTCTGGTGAAAGAAGAATTTGTAAGCTACGAAAAAGTTTAAGATGACAAACATGACATTTTAGGTGTAAGGCTCATTTCTAAAGATAATAGGCAACTTGATTTCTTTGGAGTGTACAGACCAGGAAGGGGTAGCGCTGACGCTGATTCAGAATTATTCGATAAGATAATCAGCATGTGGGAACCGATAAGGAAAGGAACGTGATTATGGCGGGTGATCTCAATTTATTAAAATTATAAAATTCTTTTATTAACAACCACCTACTCAATACAGTACAATATAATAAACTCATTGAATTATAAAATAATCATGAGGTGTCTTAAAGAATGGCTTAAATAACGGAACATGTTTCGTTCGGCATTGCGAATATCTTCAGCCGTTAATGTACAAAGACTAGGTCAGGGCCCTGAACTTTAGTGATAAAAATTGTTAAAAGAATAACAATGTCGTAGTAAAAAGTAATATGATAACATTAGACTTAATTAGTAACAGTATGTACAGATCAACAGCGAGAATTTGTGGTGAAATACATTGAACGATGGCAGTCTGTGAAGTTAAAAACAATCATGGGGTTGTTAAAGTAAAAAAAACAAAAATAGATATTGTAGACATTTAAAATATACGTCAATGCATGAAGCGTGGATTAATTATTGACGTTGGAGTTCTTACAATTGTGCAAAAACAAAAGTTGAATTAGAGTTAATTGAATAGTACGAGTCAAATAGAACCAGTCAAAAGGCGCATGACGACGTAACCAAGGTTGATATGACGTGATCTCCGGTAATTGCGAATTCTGTAGGAGAGAGAATCACAATGCCAGAAGGAGATACAAGTTAAACTAGTCCACATTCACGCACTAGCAATAAAATTAAAAACGTATACAACGTAGAACATCAATGATGAACTCATTAAAGAGTAACTGTGATCTTGAATATAGGGAGAGTTCAGGCAATCCGTAGATGAATGAAGCAGATTATGGCACAATTGGAGTTTGAAATCTGGAATGAAAGAAAAGGGAGGAAAATGAAGTTATGTTGTAAAGGAGAATGAAGAAGGAGAAAAGAAAAACTTGAAAGAGGAGGCTTACCCTTGGGACTAGTGTGAGGTGTCCGCTATCGTTGGCTGCGTGAAGCAAACTGGCAAGTAGCTTTATTGCTGCTTCTAGTGTTGTATGTATGTATACGTAGAGGCGGGGAGTGAGTCATGTGAGGCGGAGGGGCGACCGATTCTTTGGGCGGGTCGGATGTTCGTGGAGGGGGTGTCGCATGAAAGGACGGTAGAGCAGTAGCTGTTGGTACAGAGGAAATATTATTAGCGGTTGTATAATTAAAAATTCTCATAAAGTTATTATTATTTATATTGAAAAGAGAGAGTAGTTCTGGAATTTTTTCGATTATTGGACTTTTAATTTCTGAAGTATCATTTAAATTTTGATTTCTATTAAAATACTGGTCAAAGAATAAGTAAATGTTCTCAAACTCTGTCATAAGTTTACTTTTATTGACGTATTTCAAGATTTGAAGGTCTCTTTCAATTGTTGTAAAACTGTGACCAGTTTCTTCCATATGGGTGCTCATGGCGGAATACTTTTTATGTTTCGAAGCGTTGTAGTGTTCAAGGTATCTGGTCAAAAAGCTACGTCCGGTCTGTCCGATATAAGAAAAACCACAATGGGTGCATTTAAGCCTATAGATACCAGAGTTTGAGAATTTTTTGTGGTTAATGTTAACTATATTTGAATTGAATATATTACGGTTCGTATATCGGGTTCTATAAGCGATATTAATATCGTATTTCTTTAGAGGGTTAGTAACTTGAAATAGGCCTGGGTTCGTGTAGGTAAAGGGAGCATATTTCGTTTTCTTAGGCTTGTCCGGAATCAGTTTTGTTGCGGTTTTTAATTTTATCTTGTTGATGATTTTATTAATCATCAAGGAATTATAGCCATTAATTCTAGCCAAATCCTTGATATAGTTTAGTTCTTTTTTGCGATTTTCAGTTGTAACAATACAACGCTTCGAAACATAAAAGTATTCCGCCGTGAGCACCCATATGGAAGAAACTGGTCACAGTTTTAAGACAATTGAAAGAGACCATCAAATCGTGAAATACGTCAATAAAAGTAAACTTATGACAGAGTTTGAGAACATTTACATATTCTTAGACCAGTATTTTAATAGAAATCAAAATTTAAATGATACTTCAGAAATTAAAAGTCCAATAATCGAAAAAATTCCAGAACTACTCTCTCTTTCAATATAAATAATAATAACTTTATGAGAATTTTTAATTATACAACCGCTAATAATATTTCCTCTGTACCAACAGCTACTGCTCTACCGTCCTTTCATGCGACACCCCCTCCACGAACATCCGACCCGCCCAAAGAATCGGTCGCCCCTCCGCCTCACATGACTCACTCCCCGCCTCTACGTACACATACATACAACACTAGAAGCAGCAATGAAGCTACTCACCAGTTTGCTTCACGCAGCCAACGATAGCGGACACCTCACACTAGTCCCAAGGGTAAGCCTCCTCTTTCAAGTTTTTCTTTTCTCCTTCTTCATTCTCCTTTACAACATAACTTCATTTTCCTCCCTTTTCTTTCATTCCAGATTTCAAACTCCAATTGTGCCATAATCTGCTTCATTCATCTACGGATTGCCTGAACTCTCCCTATATTCAAGATCACAGTTACTCTTTAATGAGTTCATCATTGATGTTCTACGTTGTATACGTTTTTAATTTTATTGCTAGTGCGTGAATGTGGACTAGTTCAACTTGTATCTCCTTCTGGCATTGTGATTCTCTCTCCTACAGAATTCGCAATTACCGGAGATCACGTCATATCAACCTTGGTTACGTCGTCATGCGCCTTTTGACTGGTTCTATTTGACTCGTACTATTCAATTAACTCTAATTCAACTTTTGTTTTTGCACAATTGTAAGAGCTCCAACGTCAATAATTAATCCACGCTTCACGCATTGACGTATATTTTAAATGTCTACAATATCTATTTTTGTTTTTTTTACTTTAACAACCCATGATTGTTTTTAACTTCACAGACTGCCATCGTTCAATGTATTTCACCACAAATTCTCGTTGTTGATCTGTACATACTGTTACTAATTAAGTCTAATGTTATCATATTACTTTTTACTACGACATTGTTATTCTTATAACAATTTTGATCACTAAAGTTCAGGGCCCTGACCTAGTCTTTGTACATTAACGGCTGAAGATGTTCGCAATGCCGAACGAAACATGTTCCGTTATTTAAGCAATTCTTTAAGACACCTCATGATTATTTTATAATTCAATGAGTGTATTATATTGTACTGTATTGAGTAGGTGGTTGTTAATAAAAGAATTTTATAATTTTAATATATTATCCTCAATACGGTTCTATTATGAGATTAATTACATGATCTCAATTTACCAAATGTCTATTGGGAAGGTAATGCGAATGACAGGAAGCACGACCAATAAATGGCAAATAAGTTAAATTGATTCAAAAAGTGATGGAAGCAACTACAAGGAAGAATATTCTGGATGTGGTGCTGATAAAACCAAATGAGCTCTATAGTGAAACTCAAGTAATAGATGGTATTAGTGATCATGAAGTTTTTGTGGTAGTTAAAAAAACTCTAATAGAAAGGAAGGTCATAGAAGTAGGACTATTAGGCAGTACCATATGGCTGATAAAACAAGCATAAGGGAATTTTTAAAAAGTAACTATGATAAGTGGAAAACGGTAAATAAAAACATAAACAGACTCTGGGATGGGTTTAAAGCAATTGTTGAGGAATGTGAAAATAGGTTCGTACCTTTAAAGGTGGTAAGGAATGGTGTAAAGATCCACTATATTATAACAGAGAAGTAAAGAGACTAAGAAGGAGGTGCAGGTTGGAAAGAAATACAGTTAGAAATGGCTGTGGAAGTAAGGAGAAATTGAAGGAACTTACTAAGAAATTGAATCTAGCAAAGAAGTTAGCTAAGGATAACATGATGGCAAGCATAATTGGCGGTCAAAAAATTTTAGTGAAAAATGGAAGTGTGTGTAGAGGTACTTTAAGGCAGAAATTGGTTCCAGGAAGGATATTCCAGGAATAATTAATGAACAAGGGGAGTGTGTATGCGAGGATCTTCTAAAGACAGAAGTATTCAGTCAGCAGTATGTAGAGATTGTGGGTTACAAGGATAATGTCCAGATAGAGGAGGTGACTAATGCTAAAGAGGTATTAAAATTTACCTATGGCAACAATGACATTTACAGTAAGATACAAAAATTTAAAAGTAGAAAAATAGCCGGAATTGATTAGGTTTCAGTTGATAATGCGTCGGGATATAGTACCATATCTGAAGGACTTATTTGATTATTGTTTGCATGGAGCAGCTATACCAAATGAATGGAATGTTGCTACTGTAGCCCGTGTGTATAAAGGAAACAGTGATAGACATAAAGCTGAAAATTACAGGCCAGTCAGTTTGACATGGATTGCATGTAAACTTTGGGAAAGCATTCTTTCTGATTATATTAGACATGTTTCCAAAATTAATAACTGGTTTGATAGAAGGCAGTGTGGGTTTAGGAGAGGTTATTCCACAAGCTCAACTTGTAGAATTCCAACAAGATATAGCAGATATCCTGAATTCAGGAGGTCAAATGGACTGAATGGCGATTGATCTATCTAAGGCATTTGATAGGGTAGATCATGGGAGACTACTGGCAAAAATGAATGCAATTGGACTTGACAAATGGTGACTGAATGGGTGGCTATATTTCTACAAAATAGATCTCAGAGAATTGGAATAGGCAAAGCTTTCTCTGATGCCGTAATAATTAAGATGGGAATTCCTCAAGGTAGTATTATTGGACCTTTATGTTTTCTTATATATATCAATGACAGGTGTAAAGAAGTGGAATCGGAGATAAGGCTTTTTGCAGACGATGTTATTCTGTACAGAGTAATAAATAAGTTACAAGATTATGAGCAATTGCAAAATGACCTCGATAATGTTGTGAGATGGACATCAGGCAATGGTATGGTGATAAACGGTGTTAAGAGTCATGTTGTGATTTTCACAAATAGGAAAAGTCCTCTCAATTTTAATTACTGCGTTGATGGGGTGAAAGTTCCTTTTGGGGATCATTGTAAATACCTAGGTCTTAATATAAGGAAAGATCTTCATGATGATGATGATGATGATGATGATGCTTGTTGTTTAAAGGGGCCTAACATCAAAGGTCATCGGCCCCTAATGGTACGAGATGGACTACATGAGATGATAAGTAAAATATTAAAATGAGTAGAGTTTAAAATAAATGGTGATGAAAAATGATTATGAGATTGAAACAATCAGTGGATCTAATTCGCAATGCCTTATTTTCTAAAAAGAGAATAAGAGAATAGAAAATAGAGCAGATAATGGAACAAGGCATTACCTGGACATTCAGATATTTATATATACTGAACATAGAATTCAAGTTATGAGTTAAAATAACACATTCAAATACGCAACACGTACTAAATAGAGTCAATGGGATAAAAGCGCAGTCAACAAAAAATACACTAAGACAAGAACAATATTACACACGAGAAAAAAGACCACTATCCCTCACAAAATGGGTGACGAGGTCTGCGGACTGCTCGTCATCGCGCAGGATGAGGGAGATGGTACGCGGGAGTTTTAGACTACAGCGCAGACCGACCAGGTCCACGCACTCCGTAAGGATGTGTACCACGGTAAGACGATCGCCGCAAATACACACCGGATGGGGTTCTCCTTTCAATAAATGGGAGTGCGTTAGTATACCGTGGCCGAACCGAAGATGACATAATACCACTGCTTCCCTCCGAGAAGCCCGAAGGGAAGTCCTCTATACCTTCATTGTACCTTTAATTGCTCTCAGCTTATTTGGAAGAGGAGTGGCCTGCCACTCCATCTCCCAATGGGATATAACCAGATGTCTCAGTTGAGAGCAAATATCACTTGCTGGAACCTTGTAAGGCAATGGGGGCAGTGTTACTGCCTCCTTGGCAGCCTTATCTGCTAACTCGTTTCCCTCTACACCCATGTGGCTTGGGAGCCACAGAAATGTGATTCTGGTGCCGGCATCCGAACACCCGGCCAGCAGGTCCTGGTTCCGCTGCACCACCAGAGGGTGCCGAGGTTAAACAGGTATCAATAGACTGTAGCGAGCTCAAGGAGTCAGTACACAGAAGAAAGTGTCGGCGCTCATTGGACAGTGCGTACTGCAGAGCTTCACAGATTGCATAGAGCTCTGCTGTATACACACTACAGGTTTCCGGGAGAGCAAAAAGAAACTTATCAGTGTCAACATCGAACGCACAGACCACTTTAGTGTCTGTTCTCGAGCCATCCATGTAGATGACGACTGAACCTGGATACCGGCCAACAACGGACAGAAAGAGCCTCCGATAAATCGAAGGGTCCGTGCTTTCCTTCGGGCCAGTGTACAGATCCAAGATTATTTCAGGACATCTTACTACCTACGGAGGTACCCCACTTGGTTGTCGGACAAGGCAAGGAACCAAAGGTATAGAAACTATCTGTGACTGCTATCCAAGCGTATTCCAACCGGCCGCGTTGCTCGAGGACAAGCAGCATACAGCCGATGGTGTCTATTGTTGAATATGCAAGGATAGCTTGAGTGAAGTGGCATCTGTCGCAAATTTGCAGCGTAAGACAGAAGGAGATTTGGCTAAAAATTCCTGTTTTTTTCTAACACTGCTAGTGTTAAATTATTTATCAATGTATAAATGTTCACATGAAGATTAATGAATTAGAAGATTCAACTTGCAATATACAGTATTCTCGTTAGATGAGAATTACACCAGTATTAAAAGATGTGGAGGTTTGTAGTCTGTTGTATACGTTATACTTGTAGTCTTCACCAATCCCCAACTGATTTGAGTCGGCCAATTTTTACTGGTCTGTTTGTTATTGAAGCGTGGTTAAAAGGGAAACGAATATTTGTTACTTAGTTGTTACAATTTAATTGGCACATTACTCTGACTTGGACATCAACCTCCTGTGATTAACGTCTAGTCTATTATAAACCCATTTTAATTGCCACTTCTTCCTGTTTACTTTTTATATAGTAATGATATTTTATTGTGTAATAACATTTAATTTTTTTAAGTCGTACCTTACAAATCGTCGCCAGTGCGTAGTGGTAAACAATCAAAGATCCCAATGGGCTGTAAAATCATCCGGTGTCCCTCAAGGGTCTGTTCTAGGGCCCTTACTGTTCGTCTTGCATATTAATGACATATCTTCCACACTTCAGTATTGCAACTACCACTTATATGCTGATGATATGCAGATATACAAACACACCACTACAAACAATTTACATGAAACAGTTCAGCACATTAATTCGGATATTGAAAGGCTTACCGCCTATGCTATAAACAACCACTTACTCCTAAATCCTCGTAAAACACAAAGTATTATCATAGGAAACTCTAAATTATTACATGTAATAAGCAATATCAATCCTCCTCCAATCATAATCAATGACATTGCTGTACCGTACCTTAAAAATGTAACTAATCTTGGAATCTCCATCAATGAGAATCTGACCTGGAATAAACACGTAACAAATGTATGTAGAAAGGTTCATGCAGCTCTATATCCCCGGAAACGTCACAAGAATTCTTTTCCTCAAAAACTTAAATTAAAATTAATCCAAGCACTACTATTCCCAATTTTAGACTACTGTGATACAGTACTAGTCAATCTAAATGCTGAACAAGCTTTGAGACTTCAGCGAGCACAAAACTCATGTATACGATATGCCTTCCAACTGCGACATGACACTCATGTTACACCATATTTCAAAACATTGGAATGGCTACGCATAAATGAACGAAGGAATTATCACCTAATGACACTTGTTTACCAAGTGCTCTCGACGAACACTCCTACTTACCTCTCTTCTAATTTTCGTTTCCTTTCCTCATTCCATGAAATTAGTACCCGTTCTGGTTCCTTACTTGAAATTCCACTAAGTCGAACCAATTCCTACAATCACTCCTTTTTAGTTACCACATCGAGACTCTGGAATACACTCCCAATGGACATTCGGCACCTTACTTCCTCTCATAAATTCAAATCTGCCTGCAGAAAGTTTTTCCTGGTAACATAAAACTGAGTTGTGTGAGTCATTGTGTGTATGTTGTGTGAATGGGTTTTCTTCATTTATTATTATTATTATTATTATTATTATTATTATTATTAATAATATTGTTATTATTATTATTATTAGTAATTATCACATTAATTGCTGTACTGATATGTAGGCCTAACTTACCGGTAGTCTTAGAATTATCTGTCTGTAGTATTATTTCTTTTTAGAATTTCTATGTCTTACTTTTATGTTTACATTTTTAAATTCTGTTTATAGTGGTTAAGTGTAAGAGAGGGCCATGAGCCCTAACTTCGCCACAAATGTAAGTCAGGAATAAATAAATAATAAATAAATAGTAATTGTAAAATAAGGTTTAATATAATGACTCAACCTTGAGATAATCATACAAAATGGCTGAAAATGCTCGACACACCGAGTGAAACATGTCCCATTTAATGTTTGTATTGTAGAAAATGAGACAATAAACATTTTTATGTGTTGAATAAGGTGGATATAATAACAAGAATTTGTAACTATAAGTGGTACGTTCCGAGCTGTCAGTGGAGAGTTGGCGTGGAATGATATCAGTAGACAAATAAGTTTGAATGGTCTTTTTGAAAGTTGAAAAGATCGCAATATGAAGATAAAGTTGGAATTCAAGGGGACAAATTGGGGCAAATATTCGTTTATAGGAAGGGGAGTTAGGGACTGGAATAACTTACCAAGGGATATGTTCAATAAATTTCCGATTTCTTTGCAATCATTTAAGAAAAGGCTAGGACTACATTAAATACAGATCAGTAGTGACTGATTGATTGATTGATTGATTAATTGATTGATTGATTGAAATTAAGATGATTTCATGGACCACAATCATGTGAGTTGTCAAAGCTAGCTGATTAAAAACAGGGTAATTTTATTTCGAAGAAGCAGACGAGTATTTAGAAATGCAGTTTTCCTTTATTTAAAAAATATAACTTCATAATTTTTATCAAGTGTACTTCAGAATAAATTTAGTATTGATAGTATTACGATTATTAGTAGTTCATAATTCTTTGGCGAATTTGAAAATACGGGATGGATAAATGGTAACTAGAATAAGATATAAATAACAAAATTGGGCATCACCTGCAAAGGATTTACAGGAATAATTAACTCTGCAGAGCATGAAAGAACTTCCTCTTCCAAGGCGACAGTCATCAGACTGACGACACTTCAAACTTGCTTCTTTACCTAACCTGCTACTATTTAACTCTGAAATTAAATTTGGGTACCATGCCAGATTTTTTGTTACTCCACCAAGAAAAGACCGAATACAAGTTTCACTACACGAATTTACTCCCGAAACAAAATTAAAATAAAACAAAACAAACACCAACAATTATCATCACGTGATAAGACCAATATAAACATCAACAAACAACATCTACAAGCTATACACAGTTCTGAAGGCCACGCTTCTTATTCATGGTATCCTACAGATAAGACGACTGTCCATACTTAACCTTGTATAAATAAACACAATAGCATCCTCACTGTGGAATCTATTTATCCCGGGTTATAACTGTATGTAAACCAAACCCAGTCACCCACTATACACTCTTAATCAAACAACTTCACATTGTAAAAAAAAAAACTTCTGTGGACTAGACGCAAGAAAAATGCAATGTCCAATCAACAAAAACACAATCACCAAGCGCAGAACACTTGGCCTACAATTTCTTCTAGCAATAGTCAATTCTGTGCCCAACAACACATTATCTCCAGATTACCTATAAAACACTACACACAATACGCATTTCCTCCGAGAGGAATAATCCAGAGTCTTACTTACAAAAGAACACTATGTAGCGTCTTTCAGCAAATGCTCACAGGGAATGTGAATTAGAGATTAATGCACTCGTCATGACTCCGTAATGGTACAGTAATGCACCCACAAAGAACTCGTACGGCAAAGACTTCGTAGTGGTAATGGTCATCAATAGCAACCGCAATGGTCATGAACAGTAATAGTAAACATCTTATTGCACATGCGCACAATATGCTTCTTCCAGCACTCCGTAATAAATAAGCTCCATCGCACGTGCACACAGGTGTATATAGGCTTGCTCCACATGGCGTAGTACCTGCCAAAGTCTACTGGAAGCAATGTTCCAAACACCACATCTTCAAGCGTCTCTCAGTCAATGCAACCTCATTCGGAACCAGAGCTTTTGGATTGGTTACTGAGCTGCCGATCTGCAAATAGCGATTTTGCACGTTCGTCCACACTGATGAATTACCATCTGAAGCATACACTTCCCGGCCATACCCCAGGTTTCTAAATCACATGTTGCAACACTTTTAATCAACTTCAACTGTCTTTCCTGATATAGTCATGGTTTTCTAGGTTGCACATTCTTCACTGCTGGGCCATGTGCACAGATTTTTACCAAACAGAAATTTATACAAGATATGACAATGCACATCTATATATACAGTATATAAAAGAACATGTTCTGACTGACGGATACATCATCGCCGAGCCAAAACTACTAGACATAATGAAATGAAATTTTGAGGATACATTCATGTTCATATGTAGGTGCTCGCTAAGGGAGGATATTAGGAAATCTCTTCGCTAAGGGGGTTAAAAGGGGGGTGAATTTTTTAAAACGAGTCTATCTATATCTCAAAACTTTAAAAGTTTACAGATGTAAAAATTGATATTTAGAATCTCCTTTAAAAATAAAGAAACATATTTTTTTTGTTTTCTGAAAATCCAATAGGAGGGGTGAAAAGGGGTGAATAAAGGGTTGAATGCCTTTAATCAGGATACTTATACTTTAGAAATTGAAGATATTACAGACCTGCAAAGTTGGTATATGGGATCTCCTTCAAAAATAAAGAAACACATATTTTTGTTTTTGTTTTTTGGAAAATCAAATTAATGGGGGTTAAAAAGGAGTGACAAATTGGCGTTAATTTTTAGACAGACTATACCTACAGTATATCTCAGAAACGTAAAATGTTACAGATGTAAAAATTGGTATTTGGAATCTCCTGTAAAAGTAAAGAAACATAGGTCATTTGTTTTAGGAAACTCCACTTAAGGGGAACTAAAAGGGGGGTGAAATTTTAAAATGAGAATTTCTACAGTATATCTCAAAAACTTAACATGTTAAAGAAGTGAAAAATGGTATTTTTTATCTCTATTAAAAATAACGAAACGTGTATTTTTAGTTTTCGGAAAAACCACTTGGGTGAAGGTGGGGGTAAAAGTGACTGAAAATGGGGTTGAATTCTTTCAATTAGGTTACTGATATCTCAAAACTGAAGATGTTACAGATGTGAAATTTGGTATTTGGAATCTGCCTTAAAAGTAAAGAAACACGTATTCTCGGAAAATCCAATGTGTGTGTGTGTGTGGGGGGAGGCAGGATTTGAAAGAAATGAAAAATTAATTGAATTAATTGTATGAGGATACTTACATCTAATAAAAACTAAAGTTGTTACAGACGTGAAAATTGCTATTTGGATCTCCTTTAAAAACAAAGAAATATGCGTTTGGAGGGGGGAATCATATTGGGGGGCGGGAGTGAAAAGGAGTTGAATTCTTTTCATGAGGACACATATCTCCAAAACTGAAGATGTTAGAGTCGTGATAATTGGTATTTAGAAGATACTTTACTATTAAAGAAACAAGTATTTTTTGCCGGAAAATTCACTTAAGGGCGTGGGGGGTGTAAAAGGAAGTGAAAAAAAAAGTTAATTATTTTTATGGGGATACTTATATCTCAAACTTGAAGGTAACAGACATGAACATTGGTATTTGGGATCTCCTTTAAACATAAAGAAACACGCCTTCTTCTTTTGTTTGGGGGGGGGGAGGTAAATCAACTTAACGGCGATGGGGTGAAAAAGGAGGTGAGACCAATTGATTTTACTGTTCATAATGTACTTATAAGGAGCCTCCGTGGCTCAAGCAGCAACACGCCGGCCTCGCTTCAAATCCCGGTCACTGCACGTGAGATTTGTGCTGGACAAAGCGGAGGCAGGACAGGTTTTTCTCCGAGTACTCCGGTTTTCCCTGTCATCATTCATTCCAGCAACACTCTCCAATATCATTTCATTTGTCATTCATTAATGATTGCCCCAGAGGAGTACAACAGGCTTCAGCAGCCGGCACAATTCCTATCCTCGCCGCTAGATGGGGGCTTTACTAATTCCATTCCTGACCCGGTCAAATGACTGGAAACAGGCTGTGAATTTTCAATGTACTTATTCTGATCACAAACCGATCATTTTTAATCTTTCCTGGGTTCGTTTTCAAGAGCCATCTTTTCCTTTGGAGAATGTTCTTAGATTACAGTAGATTCCCCTGGCATATAAATAAAAAGTTAAACACATTTGAAATAAACAATAGGAATGAGATTTACCGTGCAATTGTTCACCTCTACAGTAAGGTCAATAATGCACGGAAGTATGTCATTCACCAGAAATCCAGCGCAACTGCCTACATTCAACAATGGTGCTGGTCACATTGTCAGCAGATGCAATTTACTGCCAAGTAGGGTTTTGCATCTTGCTGTGAGGTCAATAATAATAATAATAATAATAATAATAATAATAATAATAATAATAATAATAATAATAATAATAATAATAATGTTTTGGACAAGCATCAAAGTGTGCAGACCGTGCTGGAAATGTGTCCTGGATGGGTAATTATGAATGCAGTCCGGCCGCGAGTTCAGGACCGCCAAGGCACCCAAGACGACACCACAATGGATCTCCTCAAGGATTTGATCCATACAAAAAATGCTTATAGGAAAAGATGGCAAAGATTTAGAGACCCAACTGACCGGGCGGAATACCTGGACCTAGTCTGGGAAGCACAAAATCGATTGCTGGGAAAAAAGATTGAAAAATGGGAGGAACTTTGCCATAATCTCTCAGAAAACGAGTTCCTTAAAAATGCGTTTATTAAACATAACTTAACTTTTCAAATAGATTAATAAAAGGGATAGCCCCAAGACATTAATGGGCACAGTTGCTGCTGGAAATTCTAACTACTCTTAAAATACACAAATTCATGACATACAAAATTCTTAAACGAACTATTTCAATGTGGGAGTGTGCACAAGCACTTAGGTTCATGGTCCTGCTCTCAGAACCCGGGTGATGTTCCCCGCAGCAAACATACACCATCAGGTTTAAAAGTGATATCAAAGGAATTTAAAATTTTAGAAACACATGTTAAACAGTAGCAACTTGGGAAACACAAACTGTTGGTTTTTTAAATTTATTTTTTTAACAATTTGGACGCAATCTCACAGCTGGGCACCGCTAACCGCATGGCCAACTTGCCCAGTAGGAAACACAAGTAAGCTAATGGACATCAAGGGGATTCTAAAGACATGACCATGTAATTACCTCCGTATAATGGATATGTATCAAGAGGCGGCAGCATATCCAATTATAAACCTATTTCGGAATTGAAGATTCCCTTATTGCAGTCCCATTCTACTGGAAACAGGCAAACAAAGAAAATTACAATAACATGATTTTAATACTACAGTTTACATGGGAAGGTTGCCTGCCCCCAAATAAAAATGTGTCACAGTGCTGAAAAGCACTATTTTGACTCAAATCATCGCAGATGTGAGACTGCCCTAGACAATTCCTGCAAGAGAAGCAATTTTAGGCATAATAATGAGAATAAAATTTACCTTATCCCCATCAGGCCAGATTTCCCTTTTGGAATGAGAGCTCGAACAAACATAATCTGCTCTGACTGAGAAGAGAACCAAGATCAGAATCGACGACGCTAGCTTTGCGTCTTAGAATATAAAAATGAACTATTTCAAACTTGCAAGCTTCCCCTTCCAGAATAAGGGAAGCAAACAACCAATTACGTGCAGGATTCTACCGGAGCAGACTATGCATATTCTTAACATGAGGGTGGAATGCTCTCACACCCTCTGATGTTCTCCAGAACGCCGTGACGTTTGTCAAAACACCAGAAAAAAAGTTTCATTCTGGCGTCAGCAAGACATGAGAACTGAAGAGCCAGTTCTTCCATAGGATGTCCAAACATTTCTGTTCTCTATATTACTGTGCTGAACAAAGATTCCATTTCTTTATAATAATAATAAGTTGCAGAACAAAGCTTTACACATACAAACCCAGAGATAATTTTATATACTGGTACAGTTTGTAGTCTAGTTCTGAGGCATCTCTCATCACATTCCAACATTAGTCTGCAAGCATAGATGAGTTAAACTGCCCAGGTACCATCTTTCAGTCGCTGAAATGCCTTGGTTGATATGCTCTCCATGCTTGTCACTCAAGGTGCCACAATCAGAAAAAAGTCAAGATCAGAGTGAAGAAACTGGACCTTCAGTGTCATATTTCAACCTAACCCTTGGGATGTCCTCAACCAAACACTGAGATTTATTGCACATTAATTACAGCAAATGTGTGGTACCAGGATTTATCCTTATTTATTTTACATTTGAAGTAATGGGAATATGATGTTGTTATTAATAGAATCACTTCATTCTTCCAAGATGAAAAAAAAAAAAAACACACACTTCATTACATACATAACAAAAGTTATCCACATTATTTACATATTTGGAGGCACCTTGAAGTCTAAAAAATCTGGATTGAAAACCAAATAACAAATTAGCTCAAAATAATTTAGATTATGTCTTATGCGGCCTTGAAAATAAATCAAGGTTTATGCTAGGTTTTTTCATTTATTATTTACCCCTGAAAACAGTTTGTTCTTAGAACTCCAAACGCAGAAAATTTATATATAAGACAGGATCATTTTAATGGGCTGTTTTTACAGACCGCCCGGCTAACATAACCTAGATATGTATTTTTGCTAGTTACACAATATTATTACCTCACGCCTCATTTTCCTAGTACGCCTCTTCAGTGATGCCTAGGCCATCTAAGACAGCTGACGGCGGAGCTGCTGAGGATCCAACCAGCCTTAGGGCTGAGGACTGATCATACAAATACATAGTCATTAGGTGTTCCAAATGAAAATGTAAATACTGTAGATCTGTTTATTTAAATGATAAATCTTCGTTATTGTCAGCATAACTGCATCCATTACATCAGAGTTTCAATCTTTAGCTTGAATATCATGTTGTGTTGCACGCGAGTGGTGCGGTGTCTGTATTAGATTGGAATCGCATGCGAGTACTCGATTCTGCCCGATGTCACAAACCCATATGGCACTCCACAGGAACTGAGTGGTTAGTTCCGGTGTTACACGACTGTGAAGGAGCAGTAGAACACCAGAAATTGGAAATACTCCGTTATGTCTTGTTCGTGATAATAACACTGAAATAGTTCAATTTCAGCATTAATATTATTGCTAAAGCCCGGATTTTCATGCCGTAACAGGTTAGATTGCAAACTAAATTTGGTTGATAGGAAGTGTCGGCCACCCGCTCTTCGATAATGTATCAAGAGTAATATAAATTATAGGAGTTCTGATGGGCCGTACCCCTAATGTTTATGCAATCCCCATAGCATAATCGTTGTGAAGGTGGACTATACTTGCTGCTCGCTTCAGAAACTTTGCATTCTAACCTATTAATGCATAAAAATCTGGGCTCTAATTATTGCTAATGCCCAGAGGGGACTAAACTGAATTTTTATTATATTCAATTTTTTACGTAGTATTCCCCATCTGGCTATTCATTCCTGCCACCCACCTGATGAATATTTCTGGGGAGATCACTGATAGAAAAATAACAACAGATAGATTTCCCTAAGCACAACAAATTAAATTTATGTAATGAAAATGGCTTCTCTAGGAATAAAATATAGTTACTCAGATATTGACAACCCATATTTGTAACAAAAGTTATTTACCACACTTAAGACAATGTCCGTCCATCATAAAACAAATTCCTCTTTTTCAAGAGAATGAGAGGTAACTAAACATTTCAACTATGAATAGGAATTAACAGCTTTCAATTCAGAAACATTTTTGCAGTTGACCGGTGTAATTTTGAGACATGAACAGAAAATTTAAAAAAATATGAGTGATTGAAATGAGTTTAAAGCTTTGCTCAAGTTTTGAAATAATTTGGATATTTGAAAATTTTATTTTTTAAAAATAATTTCCTGAACATTTTACATTTTTTGACATTCCTCCTTCCCCTGGACCCTTCATTTCCTTTCGTAAATCCCACATGCACTGGCCAGGAAAAAATCCCAGATTGCCTTGGTGAGAAGCAAACAGCAATGCCACTGGAACTGTTTCTATTACACCCCATTCTGTCCCATTTCTCCTGGAGGATCTGGGGTTGTAGGATATTTGGCAGAGTTTTACTTGATGACAATCATTACAGAAGAAATGCTGCACGTGAAGGTGGTGAGTATCGTGTCTTGCTGTGTGCTGCGTACAAGAGTTCAAGACATCAGAAACATCCCAGTCCCCAAGCCACAGGAATGCACTTGTTAATGTAATAATCCCTGGCCTGGACAGAACTGAACCCAGGGCCTCAAGGATGGTAGCCCAGTACACTAGCCATTCAGCTATGCAACCGGACAGTTGTGTTCTCATTATGGTATTATTTATCAGTCGATTGGAGCCCTGCAAGCGAAGCAGATGTGTGTGTGGGAGTGCTGAGTGCTTGTTGCATAAGCAAAATGGGGATAGGCATGGAAATCTACCGAGTGCTCACTGGCCGATGGAACAACCGGATAAAGTACCAGGTATGTGGACTAAAATGTGTTATAAATTACTTTGAAATGGTGTTAGCAGAAATAGTGATTGCAGTGCTATTAGTAAATGGAGGAGTGGAAAGAAATCCTGGGCCACTGAGTTGGGAGGTTACTGAAAAAATTAAAGAGGTGATAAAAGACGTCAGGCAAGCAGACAAGAGGGAGCTGATCATAGAACAGAGTAAGGACATTCAGGATTTGAAAGATAGCCTGAGAGGTGACATGACTGGTATAAAGGAATGCCTGGATAAATATCAGGGGGAAGTGGAAATTACAAAGGAACATCACTTGTTGAAGCAGCGCAAAAAGGAACTGGAGATACAGGTCTGGAGGTCAATGCTTGCCAAACATAGCAAATGTCTGTTCATATACGGGATTAAAGAGAATAGGGGCAAGGGTAAATTGGCATTATTATATTCTGTGTTAAGGAAATAGACCGATTACAGAGGTTCAATTCTTTTTCGAGATGAAAGCTTATCAAATTCTCTGAAATGGCAAGAATTTAAATGGGACGGAAGTTTACATCCAGAGAGACCTGGAAGTCGAAGAAATAAAGGAGATAAGAGTTCTTCCATTCCACCTGCGGAGAGCAAGAAGAGAGGACCTCACAGCGTTTATAAGGAAAAGAGACTTTTCATCATAGGTGATGATTGGAAGAAAAACTACTCGTCATCTCAGCTGGAAGCCTTGACACGAGAAGGAAGTGCAGTACCAGCACAACACAGAAGAAGGAATGATGCCGCACAAGAAATGGGACCAGAGCATGTGCTGAAGAGTTTGCTGACAGCTAACGAGAATGAGGGCGTTGTCACCAGTGCTGAGCGGTGAACTGTGAGTAAATGATTAACAACTCATGTTGAATCGGAGGCTAGCTGTAAAAAGCAGTAGCAAACAGAAGATCATAAGGAAAAGAAACAGGGCAGAATTTGAAAGACATAGGGCTACAAAAGGGGAGCTAGTAGATGGGAAAGGAAATAAATGGGAAGGAAAGATGCTAGGGGGAATGTATATCTCACCTCAAGGAAGTTCAGTTCAAGTTGATTAGACAATAAACAAAGAAAGTATTATTTATTAGAAGGCTAGCAAACCCAAGTAGCATGGGGCACTTGTCAGCGGCACGCTATTTTAGCGAATTTGCTGCAATCGTTTGTGAGTAGTTTGAATCCCACTGCCGGCCTGTGTTCCATGACTTCCCATCTACACCTGGATGGTATAAATAAAGGGCATGAATGATCATCACTGGAATAGGCCTAGTTATGATTAATGTCATATGGTTGAACAGTTACCAAACGTTCATTGCAAAACTCCGTCAATGCACTAGTGCTAATTGTTCCTCTGGAAAGAAGATACACATGTTGTTACTGTTTTTGTTGACAGTAGACTCTTGACCTTGAAGATACAACAGCAGGCAGCAACTGCTTTAAGCACCTGCCCACGTACCCCGGCTGCCCGATCATGGCTACGGCTAGGCGTTGTGTTGCAATTTGTACAGTTCCCAAAACACACCTTTCCTTTAGAACAATACAAGCTACAAACCTGAAACTTGTGACACTGTGATCCTCTCCCCATGATCTATTACTTGTGTTCACTTAGTGCATCAGTTACCTTTCACCTTGCATATGCACAATATCATTTACGTTGCACAAACTTGTCAATGATTGTGAACTGGTGATACTATGAACAAGTGTGTCAAATGTAGAAGTCCACTACTGACACTTAAGTACATTCAGAAAAGTTTCCTGTACTTATCTTATCTTAGCAACCAGCTCTGGTTTCACATCCATTACTTCCAGCTGCAGTCCACCAGCTGGACTGATTTCAGGTCACTGGCCTTGACTGTGGCTTGCTAACAGAAACATGTCTGTACGGGAGGTACGGGAAGGTGGATGAGAAGGGACAACTCTATTCAGCAAAGAGAAAGAGAGAAGCGCTACATAGCTATATTCTATTTGTCTATATGGTTATTATACAATGAATGCACTATACCCTTTTTTTGGGACTAATTAATGTGCAACAATGAATTAAAGAATTTTTTGGTCTTTATTTTTAATGATAAAATAATAGCCTACAAAATGGTATTGATTGGAGAGCTGCTACCTAAATTCATAGAATTGAGTGGAGATAGGTATAACCTAACCTATTCCACGCTCCAGATGTACTTTGGGTCAGAGTATGGATAGGGAAGCCTTTACCTTTCTCTTCCTCAAAGGCCTTCATAGACTGTATGGAAAAAGGCATTAAATCTCCCAATACCCATGTTCACATCACCAATATCATCAACAACAAATTAAGTATAGGTTTTTCATCATTAGGTAGTAATCCATCCAACTGGTAATTCTCCATATCGTCGTGCTGACCACACGACACCTCATAATCTACAGGTATTTGGGCTGAGCAGCGGTCGCTTGGTAGGCCATGGCCCTTCGAGGCTGTTGAACCAAGGGGTTTGGTTTGGTTTGGTTTGGTTTGGTTTGGTTTGGTTATTCTCCATGGATTTAAGTCCCACATCCAAATTTTCTGAACACAGCACCATTCATCATCACTTACCATTCTGATCTCTACAAGATCATAAGAGACCAGCTCTCAACATTCTCTCAGTGTCACCTTTCACTCAGTACCTTCAAGCTAAGTGCCTTACAGGGGCTAAAATCCTACCTGAATTGTATCTTAAAACAACAATCATCACCAATTATGTAAATATAGGCATCCCTCAATTTCAAGATTTCCTGAATTCAAGTTGAAACCTACATCATCTGTCCCACATAGTCAATTAATCATTGCCTTCCTTTCTATTTTTCCCTTTCCCAAAGTCAATATTTGTTGTAACGGCAAGAATAATTACAATACCTTTAGGCCTACTGTCTTCAATTTTGTATCTATTTCACATAGCACTTTCAGAGTTACCTTCCAACAAACAAAGCCTTTAAAAAAAAAAAAAAAAAAAAAAAAAAATGAACACACGAACAGTCAGAATGTACCAAACCATTTTAGTTCATGTATTCTACTATAATGACCGAGCAAGTTGGCTACATGATTAGGGTCACGTAGCTGTGAGCTGGTGTTCAGGAGAATCCCAATGTCGGCAGCCCTAAATATGGTTTTCTATGGTTCCCTATTTTCACATGAGGTAAATGATGGAGCTGTACCTTAACTAAGGCCATGGTCGCTTTTTTCCCAGTTCTAAAACCTGTTGATGTTGGTGTGATGTAAAACCAACAGAAAAATAAATCCACAATAATGCTGATATTACCAGCATCAGTATTCTACCATAATTTCTTTTTAAAAATGCTTTTAAAAGGAATAACACTTGAAAAATGGTTGTACCTTTAAACCATTCAGGATCATCTGATCTGTTGCTAAAATATCGCTTAGTTTTCAGTCCCTTGTTATTAGAAAATTTATCTTCAGAGGAATCTGTAAGTAGCACTGATAATTCCAAAAATTTCTTTTTCATATTTTCACTGAAAAACTTTCTTGCTTCATCTCCAGCCCTCAGATATTCAAGATTCACAGCTTTAAGAGCATTGTATATAATCTCAGCTCCTGCAATGAAACAAACCAGAATACAATACATTAGTTCTTAATAAGGATTGACAGAAGAACATGAAGAATAAAGCTGGATAAGGAAGATACTGGGAGCAGGAGCAACACAGCCAGGCAAGGACATAAACACAGTAGATAAGGGTACAAGACAAAGAGGTACAAATCAGAAAAGGCTCTGTAAGGGTTGGGTGAACTACCAAAAACAGCAGGAGAGAAGTACAATAGGATTTGGGGAAGCAGTTCATTATTTGTTTGCATGCAGTTTTGTAGTTATAGAAGTGTGCAAACAGTGACAGTGAAATAGAAACAAAACCATACAAATGACTAGGTATTTATTGTGTTGGAGTTGGTGGATTATATTGTTTCTAGAATAATCATTTTCCTTAGATGGAGTGTATTTTATAGCAATAAAGGTGGTGCAGCTTTGATGGACACCACAGATGTTATACCATTCTCTAAGGAAGGAGTCAATGAGTGGTGGAAATTGGCATAGTAGAAAAAGGTTCAAAATGTTGTTGAGATTAGAAAGACATCAGTAGGTTACAGCAAGGCAGCTCAGCAGGGGATTTTAAGAGGAGACCGTACCTCGCTGTGGTGGGAAAAATTGATTTTAAAAAAAAATTCTGTGTGAATTTGGTAGTTTAGAGTCTGTTCTTTCTGAATATGTCATTATTTTCCCTCTAGTACCACTAGAAAGGCATAAAATGTGTGTTTTAGAACCGTTGGCCATGCTGGTTATGCGCTTTTGGAAGTTGTTTCGTTCATGGAGTTTTGAATACGTTTATTCTTAGAAGGTAAAGTGTTACAAGTGAACTATGTAGTGTGAGTGGAATGTTTTTTTTTTTTTTTTAAGACTTTATTGGTGAAGTACTATATAATGTTTTATTTATTATGACCTAACCTGTACTGTTATTTGTAGAGCATAAGATAACGTAATGACCTAACCTGTACTGTGTAAGATTGGTGACGTGCATTTGTAAATAGTAGAATTCTGTTCTATAGTACCTGGAAAGATCTAGAACGTGACATAACTTTTGTACAGGGCGTGTTACTTTGTTTGTAATGTATTCTAGAAAATATTTCTGACTGTTCTGGAAATACGACATTCGCGATCAGGCGTATTCTAGAATGTTAGTCAAAGTTCGCGATCGAAAGTAAGGTTGTGATTGGTGAGTCTAGGTGGCGATAGGGAACTCGTGCACGCTGATTGGCTGCTTCCAAGGCCGGAATTTCCTATATATAGTGAGCGAGGCAGTGTATCCTGAAATCTGTCGGTCTTGGTCTATCTGTCGGCGACCAGCCTATCTGATTGACGTCCCCCGGTTTCCGGGATGGCACTCTCCTCGGGTAAGCACTCTTGAATTCCTTTCCTGCTAAAATTTCGGTAATGTTCCGATTTGCTTTTCATACAGGAGTCTGCCCTAACCTCGTCTAGATTCACCAAATTAGTTACTTATGACGCCTTAGTTTTTTCAGCTGGACTTACCTGTTCGTTTCCGAGGCATTCCCATTTCTTGTTTCACTAAAATATGTGTATTGTAGTTTAACATTATTTCCCTTGGGGTTTGCCTCTGGTAGTTCTGTATCACTTGAGGTACACTAGATTTTGGATAACCTGTAAATTGCATTGTACTACTGCATTGGTAACTAGATGTTTAGTTGATTTGAAATTTGAATTTATACTGCTACGAAATAACCTATGTATATCACTGAACTTATAGCTCATAACTTGGAATGTACTTGTAAAATTATCTTGTAAATAATATATTTAAAATTTAAGGATCACGGCGATTTATTTTGGAATCCGCTATCTAAGCCATGTCCATGCCTTTGGTAGGTTCCCAGCCTTTTCATCTTCCCGGTTTGTTGTTCACTAGTTGGCCCTACTGATATTTACGTACATGTTTTGTTGGAGATCCGAGTAATGCCAGCTACTGTTTTTCCGAGTGTGTAGTGATTTCTTATATTGTGTAGTTTGCTCTTACCTTCCCCTTTTAACTCTGTTTGTGCCTTGTTTTGTGTTACCACTGTAGTTGAGGTAGCATAAAGTATTTCCTTATCATACACTGCAAGGAAAAAGTTAGTACACCCTCTTAGAGTTTTCCAATTTGCTCAAGATTAATTGTTGAAAATGTGCAGATGGAGTACATGAAATGATTACATTTACAGATTAATAGCTCAAGTGGTACTGAGATACCAGGTGTCGATCCATGCTGAAACACCCATATTAGTTCGTGGTATATCCTCCACAGGCAGCAACGCAGGCGCAGATGCTGGCATCCATTCGATCATACAGATGGCGAGTACAGTCTTGGGATAATTTATTCCACGCCTGTTCGACCTGTTCACGTGGTTCTGCAAGGGATGTGGGTTGACGAGTCACACGTGTCAGTTGTCGTCCCATCATATCTCAAACATGCTCGATGGGAGACAAGTCCGGAGATTGTGCTGGCCAGGGAAGTTGCTGCACGTCTTGCAGAGCACGTTGAGTTTCACGCGCAGTGTGTGGGCGAGCATTATCCTGTTGGAACAACACATCACCTTCCTGTTGCAAGAATGGCAAAAGAACGTGTCTGCATGTGCCAAATGCAGGTCAGTGTTCCCTCCACAAACAGCAAAGGTGAACGAGAGTTGTAGTTTTTCGCACCACAGACCATAAGGCCTGGAATGGAGCCAGTATGTCTTGGACGAATATGCTCTACGAGACAGTGCTCGCCAGGCCTACATCATACCCGCAAACGACCATCACTTGCGTGCAGGCAGAATCTGCTTTCATTGCTGAAGACCACGGCCCGCCATTCTATCTTCCAAGTGATCCTCTGACTGCACCAGTCGAGCCATGCACATCGATGCTGTGGCATGAGTGGCAGATGGACCAGAGGTGTGTGTGCCCATAGCCCCACTGCTAGTAACTGGTTGGCAACAGTTCATGTTGACAAATCTGGGCTCACAAACCCTCTTATCTGCTCTGTGGTAGCTGTACGATCTGCCATTGCTGCCCTTACAATACGACAATCTTGGTGGACGTCTGTGCTGCGTGGATGTACAGAACCTTGTCTACGGGTGTGAGAATGTTCACATGACCATTGCAACAAGCATCGTTGCACAACCGACGCAGCATGTCCAACTTGTGTGGCAATTCTCCGAAAGGACAATCCCGTGCCACTCGGAAGGCCACAATTTGACCCCTGTCAAACTCACTCAGTTGGCTGTAGGAAGCACGAGTGCGTCTCTGTGGCATGGCGCCTGTTTGCTTAACACGTTTACATCACACTGAGCTTTATGGTTGTAAACATTCTCTATTAAAGGGTACATGCAGATGGCGCTCAGGCAGCTATATCACTATGCTATCTGTCGACGGACATTGTTGAAGCCATTACCACTATATCTACTATCCCCCAGGTGGCATCTGCTGTCATCGGATCAAAATCGATGTCGTCTTTCCATTGTACTAATTTTTTTTTTCCAGCAGTGTATGATGGCTAACCTGCTTGCATATGTAGACTTCATTTGTTTACTGTTTAGATTCATCATTATTCCAGCTTCTTTTGATTTTATTTGAAGGTTAGAGAAGTAATGATAACAAGATCAATTAGACTGTTCAAGAAGCGAAGAGGAGGGCCTGGGAGAAAGCTAAAGTGCAGTGCAGTGCTTGAAAATGATGTTTCTGGGGCTGGTAATGCCTGAGAGAGAGGAAATAGCTTAGCGAATAATACAGAATACATTTCTAGGTTAGATACCTCTAACAGTAACATTTCTTCTCTTGACACCACATTCACATCTGATGTCAGTGTAACCAGTAATTCTCCAGCAACTGCATCCATAATAAAATAACTTCACCTGAAGAAAAGGAAGATTTGAAAGAATCAGAGATTGGTGGACATGTTATTATAGACATTGAATTACTCACAGCAGCTGTCTGTAGTTCTGCTCAGTGTAAACACTGTAATAGTATCGACTGTCTGTATAGTCTAGAGGATGTTGAATCGAGATATGGACTATCCTCAAAGATAATTTTAAAATGTAAAGTCTGCAACAAAGAACACTCTTTCTATACTAGTAAAAGAGGAGAACACGGCTATGATATCAATATTAGATTTGTTTATGGTATGCACTCCATTGGAAAGGGGGAAAGTACAGGAAAGTCACTCTGCGCAGTGATGAATCTTCCCAAGGGTCCCACCAAATACCAAAAACACAACAGATTGCTCAGTAATACTGTAAGAGAATGTTCCATGGAATACATGAAGAAGGCCATGGAAGAAGCAGTAGAAGAGAATGAGGGAAGCACAGACCTGTGTGCAACAATTGTTGGTGTTGTTTCTGCTATCAGCATTGACAGCGGAAAAGTGATTAATGTGGAAATACTGACAAAATACTGCCACTACTGTGTCATAAAACGACAAGAACAAGATTTACATAAAGTTGGAGGTGGTTGTGTGGCAAATTATACTGGTGCTAGTGGTGGTATAGAGGTAGATGGGACAAAGGTAATATTCATGCGTTCAGACAATCTTTATGGGGTAAGATATAATAAATACTTAGGGGATGAGGTCAGCAAAGGATTTCTGACTGTAGTGAATGCAAAACCTTACAGTGATACGCCAGTAGAGAAGTTGGAATGTATTGGTCATGTGCAGAAGAGGAGGGGAATGAAACTCCGCAAGCTCCAGAATGATATGCAAGGAAAGAAGCTGTCTGATGCAAAGCCATGAGGAGGTAAAGGTAGACTGATAAATAACGAAATAGATACCCTGCAGTGCAATTACGGAATGGCCATAAGAAGAAACTGTGACAGTGTTATCAAAATACAGAAAGACATTTTAGCAATCCTGTTTCATAAGTAGTCCAACGATTAACATCCTTGCCATTTCCTTTGTCTGAAGGATGAACACTCTTGGTGCAAGTATAATGTTGTCAAGTTGAAACATAAACAATATACTCACAAGCACTCTTTGCCTTAAGAAGTGATAGAAGCTATCAAACCCATATTCAAATTGTAGAGGACAAGAGATGTAAATAAGGTAGAAGAAGTGTATGATGTGAGTAAGAGCAGACTGAAAGATACGGGGGGGGGGGGGGGGGGGCGTATAAGAAGTGAAAGGGTGGGGTAGGACGGACCTACCCCACGGTTAAAAAGACTAAGCATGTCCGCACGTGGGGAAACAGAAGAATCAAGAATGGGTGCTGACAATGTGAAAGAAGGGCAACTCGTATAAAAACAAGCTGGCCAGTAGATAAGAACGTGACGGGTCACATGATGGATTGGCTTCCGCCTCATGTGATCTGCCATGAAAAGAATGGGAGGAAAACACACTGTCAGCTACATGTCGGTGGGGAAAGACATCTGACCCACGAGGTGTGGCTGGAAGTGATGTCACGGGCAGGACGGGCAGTTTTCCTTACCTCAGGGATACGAGGACCAGCCAGTTCTTTTAGATTAGTAGTAGATTTAGCTAGGGGTGGTGCCCTACACGGTGTCTAGTATTCCACTCGTGTGGGGGGCCACCAAGTTAGTTGTAAGATTAAGAGGGTGGTGGGATAGGGCCTTGCACGTGGGGCGTGTAGGGGTCTGCTTAGTATTAAGTTTTAGACTAAATTAGTTGTAGATTTAGTTGTAGTTAAGCAGTTAGTAAATTAGTTGTAGTTTTAGTTGTAGTGAAGCAGTTAAGTCTAGACATGTAATATTTTTTTCTTTATTTCCTTATGCTGATGGTTTGTAACTATGGTAGGGTAATAAAGATGTAATGTAATGTAATGTAAACCTATATTCAGGAGTTTGAGTGAACCTGACCTCTGGAAGAAAAGTCTTCACGGAAGGACTTAAAATCCCAATGAGTCCTTCGGCAATGTTATTTGGAGCAGAGTTCCAAAATCTGTTTTTGTGGGCTTAGAACTTTTTAGGTCAGGTGTATATGATTCAGTGTTGGCTTTCAATGGCCTTAATGCAGGATAAATGGCAGTTTTAAGAAGAATGGGCATCACACCAGGGTCGAGCATGAAAAGGTATTGAACAGAAATGGACAAACTTCAAGTGTTGAAGGCTGACCAAGAGACACAGAATATCTCGAAGGTGGCTAGGAAGAAATTTAGGAACCTGAAGAGGGCCAGGGAAGATTGGGAGGAGGAAGGTGAACGGTTTTATGGTGCAGGGATGTACTAAATATATGCAACATCTTTAAAATCCTGTTTTCTCTGAAATGACTTTTTTCCTACAAATGTCCCCTTTTATCTGAAACTATAAATCACAATAACTTGAAATTTTAACACAATATAGTAGGCCTATATTTGTAACAATGCACAATTTTTCAGAGTTGTACCTTTAAATGAGACTCAGTGATGAGGCATTCCATTGCTCAAAATTTACGTAAAAAAGGACATTTCGGAAAAAATTAATTGAAAATATTTTTTTATTCCAATATTATTAAAGATATGTAAGTAGATAGAAAGGATATAAGTCTATAACCACACCAAATTGAAATAAATTTATTCAATAGTTTCTGAGAAAATGGGCATCAAATTTGTGAATTTAACATGGAGGGTATAGGAGGTACGGTCTCCCCTTAACAGAGAGAGGAGGAAGAGAGGATATGGAACTCCTGATGCATTTTTTAAATATAGAATATAACTAATATCACACTGACTACAGTATACAAAGGTAGGGTATATATATCAACTACTAAGGGCCAGTTCTACCAACTACTGGTACAGTAGCGCGTAATTTGCCCTCCGCGTAAAAGGATGTTTCCGTTCGACCACCCCCAGGTAGCGCTATCGGCAGCATAAACCGTAGTTACCCGGCGCGTAATTTATCGGCCACTTCGAGGGCCCGATAAGACTTTAACTGCCGGGCAAGTTTTGAGAGTTGAACATTATTAGCTGTATTTCTGGTGACATACAACTTAAATTAGCTTAGTATACTGAAAAAAGCATGATACTGTAACAGTGGCCGATATTGTATTGCAGGATCTTGAACATTAATGCTTCCCTTGTGTTGCAACGGTCACACCAGCCTCTCGCATCGGTAGCTTAGGGAACACATTTTATAAGTCAAGCTTTCATAAAGAAACTTTAAAAGGATATAAAATCAAAATCTATTTGGAAATCATTTCAAATGGGCTTTAATTTTCTACTTTTTCGGTTTTCAGACACGAGGTATAATTTAATGTATGTATCGTAACTGTTCAAGTGTTCTCGTAGCGTAATGGCTAACACGCTCACTTCGTAGTACGAGGTATGCAGGTTCGAGTCCTTATTATGACGAATCTTTTTTATTTCCATTATTAGCGTTGTGTTAATCTGTATGCCTCTTTTCATACGTTCTTTTGTTAATAATATATTTCATTGAAATATTTAATTACAATACTATGTCTACTAGGAAATTGCTTTATATGTATGCTACTTATAGAAAGTGATGTTATGATTAATAGCACATGGGACTGTCGCCCAGGTAGCAGATTCCCTATTAGTTGTTTATTATTATTATTATTATTATTATTACAACTTCCCCCATGCGGAGGCTGCCACAAGGACAAAGTATGTCAACTACACAGTATTTTGTCTTCTAAGTTACTGTTGACTTTGCTAGTGGGCCAGGTAGAAAAATCACCACAAGACTCAGGAATAAATTTGCAATACGGTTCTTCAGATGTTATATAGATGATTACGGAGTATGGTCACTGAACCTCGTATTGCGGCGATAGCGATGTCGTGAAGTCGTGTCCGGCTGAGACCGAGAGAATCCCATAGCTGTACAATAAATTTAGGGATTGTGCCTCGAGCTGCGATCATGAGTCCATGGACGGAAATATTGTCAAGGTGATATTTATCTTTATAGTAGTTTACAGTTGGCTGGTAAATTGACTTCTTTTCGGCGTCCACCTCTTCGGCCTGGCCAACGTGCGACTCGAAGCGTATCGCGAGATCTATGATTAGTCCTTGCTTGCTAGCTGGTTGAAAGGCTATCATGTCAATACGCCTGTTACTCCCATCGGTAGCTAGGCCAGAGACCTCTTCGTGCACCGTGAAACCGTGATCCCTCAGCGAGGTTGCAATCAAGTGTCGTATTCTATGATGGCGGGAATTTCTCAATACCTCCCTGTGAGGGCAGGCTCCCAGGACATGGGCAAGAGTTTCGTGCTCTCTGTGGCAACGCCGACAGAGGGTGTTGTCCTGGGACCTTCCTGGCATGGAGCGAACGGCGCACACATTCGCTGTCATCTTGATGGCCTCCTCTCTCCATTCCATTTCGAAGAAACTGGAAACTATTCCATTCCCGAATTCTTCCTATGAATGGATATTTATCCCGATTAGTTCTTTACATTTACAGTACCTTCCAACTTTATCTTCATAAAGTTAAACATTAGAATGAAATGCTTTATCAATAAATGGAAGCATGTGGAACTAAACGAGGTCACAGAACTAGTTGCAAATAGAGCATCGTGGAGATACTTAATCAATTCACAGAAGCCTACAGATAGAATGCTCAAAGGCAATAAGTCCGTAAAGATGTGTATGTGTATAGGCTTACGTATATGGAAGCGCGTAAAAGAGAGTTAAGAACAACGGCAGGGAACGAAAATACATTTTAAAATGTAAATTAGAAATACGATGAAAACCTGCGTACCTTCTATTACGGAGAAAGCGACTTGACCAATCTACTACGAGAATACTTTTCAAAAACGCTGCCTTACATGACAGGTTATAACGGGCGTAAGAAAATGTAATCTCGAGGATTCTAATCCCAATTGATATTGGTATTGATATTGAAGATCATAGATTAAAATCGCGAAAGCTTGACATAAATCATTGTCCATAACTCTTAAGACTCCCCTTATTAGGCTTTTTGTTGATAATCAGAAAACGCAAGCACAGAGAAATAAGACAATCGAAATGAGTTTCATGCATCTGACGATAGATAGCACCACACTCGAAAGCGAGAAGTCGCTGAAAATCAGTCTAACCAACTTCGTATATCAGTGTCTAGCTCCGGGTAGCTACCTAGCGCTTGCGCGGAGGTGGTTGGACGCAAGCCAAAGTACCAGCCGATTTACACCTCCAGGTAGTTTACCTCCCGGGCAGCTACCAGCCACTTTACCAGCAGATGGTAGAACCGGCCCCAAGTCACACAATAACTAAATTAATGCTACATTAAATTATATTGCAATCAAAATTTAAATCTTAAAACAAAAAGTAGCACAAGCAAAGATCTACATTGTAAATACAACCTACAGATATTTCTGTTGACAACAGGAACTTGGATAGATCATCAGAAAAGTTTGCTCTAGGACAAGACTGAATTATGTGCTGAATAGACTACCTGTCCGCCCAATACCACCAATGTTATGTTCAGTTCCTGCAAAGTGTCGCTACAGGAGAACGAGAATTATGTAAAGTGTGATGGGAAGTGTAGTGAAATGTTCCATTTAAACTATGTGCATGTTTCAAATGCTGTTTTTAAGGAAATGCTGTCAAATCCGGGGGAAATTTTGTGGCATTGTAAACAATGCAAACATAACCCTACTTCGTCTAAACTGCCTTCATACGCCTTTCAGCAGAATAAAGTCAAAGCGGACAATACAAGCCTATGTGAAGCTGTGAACAACATGCAGCATATCCTGAAAGATGTCTGCAGCTCACTGGAGTTTCAGTCCAGAAAATTTGATGAACTGCTACAGCAAAACAGTGAACTTAAAAAGTGCATAGACCATTTAACCAGTGAAGTGAGCAATAGCAAGGCTGAAAATAGTGCTCTCAAAGAACAAAATAATCATTTGAAGGATCAAATCAATGATCTTGAACGGTATCCTAAGAATTATAATTTAGAAATCGCTGGCATACCAGTCTCTAAGGATGAGAATGTGTATGACATAGTAACTCAAGTTGCAGGTGCAGTTGGAGTGGAAATTCAACCTGACCGGGACATTGAATATTGCCACTGACTCCCAGTGGCTACAGATAAGGATGGAAGGAAGAAGATTCCTCTCATAATTGCAAAATTCTATTCGCATAAAACAAAAAATATGATCATGGACAAAAAGGAAAGCATGGGAAACTTCTCTGTGCAGATATTAAAGTCAGTGGGGACACAACTGTATATATAAGTTAATATGGGAAGGACAGCTGATTCAGAAAGTGATGGAACCAACCAGAGGGAAAAATATCCTGGATGTGGTGCTGATAAAACCAGACGAGCTCTATAGGGAAACTGAAGTAGTAGATGGTATTAGTGATCATGAAGCTGTTTTTGTGGTAGTTAAAAATAAATGTGATAGAAAGGAAGGTCTTAAAAGTAGGACTGTTAGGCAGTACCATATGGCTGATAAAGCAGGCATGAGGCAGTTTCTAAAAAGTAACTATGATCGGTGGAAAACGGTAAATAAAAATGTAAACAGACTCTGGGATGGGTTTAAAGAAATTGTTGAGGAATGCGAAAACAGGTTTGTACCTTTAAGGGTGGTAAGGAATGGTAAAGACCCACCTTATTATAATAGAGAAATAAAGAGACTAAGAAGGAGGTGCAGACTGGAAAGAAATAGAATTAGAAATGGCTGTGGAAGTAAGGAGAAATTGAAGGAACTTACTAGAAAATTGAATCTAGCAAAGAAGGCAGCTAAGGATAACATGATGGCAAGCATAATTGGCAGTCATACAAATTTTAGTAAAAAATGGAAGGGTATGTATAGGTATTTTAAGGCAGAAACAGGTTCCAAGAAGGACATTCCAGGAATAATTAATGAACAAGGGGAGTGTGTATGTGAAGATCTTCAAAAGGCAGAAGTATTCAGTCAGCAGTATGTAAAGATTGTTGGTTTCAAGGATAATGTCGAGATAGAGGAGGAGACTAAGGCCAAAGAAGTAATAAAATTTACATATGATAACAATGACATTTACAATAAGATACAAAAGTTGAAAACTAGAAAAGCGGCTGGAATTGATCAGATTTCTGGGGATATACTAAAGACAATGGGTTGGGATATAGTACCATACCTGAAGTACTTATTTGATTATTGTTTGGTCGGAGGAGCTAAACCAGATGAATGGAGAGTTGCTATAGTAGCCCCTGTGTATAAAGGAAAGGGTGATAGACATAAAGCTGAAAATTACAGGCCAGTAAGTTTGACATGCATTGTATGTAAGCTTTGGGAAGGCATTCTTTCTGATTATATTAGACATATTTGTGAAATTAATAACTGGTTCGATAGAAGGCAATTCGGTTTTAGGAAAGATTATTCCACTGAAGCTCAACTTGTAGGATTCCAGCAAGATATAGCAGATATCTTGAATTCTGGAGGTCAAATGGACTGTATCGCGATTGACCTGTCTAAAGCATTTGATAGGGTGGATCATGGGAGACTACTGGCAAAAATGAGTGCAATTGGACTAGACAAAAGAGTGACTGAATGGGTTGCTATATTTCTAGAAAATAGAACTCAGAGAGTTAGAGTAGGTGAAGTTTTGTCTGACCCTGTAATAGTTGAGAGGGGAGTTCCTCAGGGCAGTGTTATCGGACCTTTATGTTTTCTTATATATATAAATGATATGAGTAAAGGAGTGGAATCGGAGGTAAGGCTTTTTGCGAATGATGTTATTCTCTATAGAGTGATAAATAAGTTACAAGATTGTGAGCAACTGCAACGTGACCTCGAAAATGTTGTGAGATGGACAGCAGGCAATGGTATGTTGATAAACGGGGTTAAAAGTCAGGTTGTGAGTTTCACAAATAGGAAAAGTCCTCTCAGTTTTAATTACTACGTTGATGGGGTGAAAGTTCCTTTTGGGGATCATTGTAAGTATCTAGGTGTTAATATAAGGAAAGATCTTCATTGGGGTAATCATATAAATGGGATTGTAAATAAAGGGTACCGATCTCTGCACATGGTTATGAGGGTGTTTAGGGGTTGTAGTAAGGATGTAAAGGAGAGGGCATATAAGTCTCTGGTAAGACCCCAACTAGAGTATGGTTCCAGTGTATGGGACCCTCACCAGGATTACCTGATTTAAGAACTGGAAAAAATCCAAAGAAAAGCAGCTCGATTTGTTCTGAGTGATTTCCGACAAAAGAGTAGCGTTACAAAAATGTTGCAATGTTTGGGTTGGGAAGAATTGAGAGAAAGAAGAAGAACTGCTCGACTAAGTGGTATGTTCCGAGCTGTCAGCGGAGAGATGGCTTGGAATGACGTTAGTAGACGAATAAGTTTGAATAGCGTTTATAAAAGTAGGAAAGATCACAATATGAAGATAAAGTTGGAATTCAAGAGGACAAACTGGGGCAAATATTCATTTATAGGAAGGGGAGTTAGGGATTGGAATAACTTACCAACGTTTTGAGTCATATGTTCCATGTACTCATACCACAGATCACAGTCTTATTTTTCTCATACAAAAACAAAACTAGAAACATCATATACCACAAATGGAAGGAAAAATACTGAACAATGCCAGAATAAATTATAAAGCTTTAAATAAAGCCTTAAAAAAGGAAAGTTGGGAATCTGTCCTGAATGAACATGATGTCCACAAAGCGACCGGTAGTTTTATGCGGCTATTAACTCAACATATCTCTGAACACTCTACTAATACAAGACATATAAGATCAAAATTCAGAAAGATAACACCATGGATCACAACTGGAATCCTAACTTCCATTAGAATAAGGGACAAATTACACCAGACAATTGTAAAACAAAAGATGAGGTCCTCAAATAATGTTGAGATCACAAACACTATTAAGAAATATAAAACATACCGAAACTGGATAAACAGGCTCATTAAAGTAGCAAAAGAGAAGAACTATTCTAATAAAATTACATCAATCTCAAACAATTCTAAAATCCTATGGAAAAGCATATATTATATAACATGTAGAAAGGAGAAAAGAAATTCAGATAGAGACAGCATAAATCTTACAGACTCATAAGAAACAACCCAACAAACTATCATTGCAGACAAATTTGTAGATTATTTCGGTGGTATAGGTTTATAACTTGCTGACAAAATAATGAATACCAGCAAAGAACCTAATGACACATGTACATATGACATTCATGCAATACCTCAACCACAATCAATCTGTTTTCTTCCCATAACAGAAACAGAAATAATGAATCACATAGCTGCACTAGAAGGTATCTCAGCCAATGGCTATGACAATATCTCCAGTAAAACACTTAAAACAATTAGTTCACACATTCTACAGCCTCTGCAATATATTTTTAATCTTTCACTAATGAAAGGACAATTTCCAGACCCATTCAAAATTGCTATCATAGTGTCAATCCATCAGGTGATAAGAGAGAGTTAAACAATTATCCCCCAATTTCTCTCACAACCCATCTTTCAAAATTACTAGAGAAATGTATTAAAACCAGATTACTTAATTACCTGAATGAGTATAACATATTGTCTCCAAATCAGTTTGGTTTTAGACCAAACGTTAGCACTCAAGATGCAATGTTCTCCTTAATTGATCATTTGTATAAAACCACTGATAGCTCCAAAAGGACTATTTCTAATTTTTGGATTTAACAAAGGCATTTGATACCATTAACCATAATATACTCCTTAGAAAACTTGAAAAAGTAGGCATTTGTGGAATTCCTCAAAATCTAATTCAAAGCTTTCTTTCTAACAGAATACAAAAGGTAAGAATCAAGGATACTCTAAGTAAAAGTGCTCAAGTAGAAATCAGAGTACCCCAAGGAACAGTGTTAGGACCAATTCTTTTTCTGTTATATATCAATGATCTGTGTGAGCTAAACTGTAATGCAAAAATTAACTCATATGCTGATGACACAGTAGTCACAGTCACGGGTGAATGTGGCTACTTAAGCCATGAATAAACACAAGCACATTTACAAAATTTACCTATTTAGGAATAGTTTGTTTTGTTATAGGAGCCCTGAAAACATTGGGCTATGCATAGTCAAACCTTGCACCACCATCTACTTTCTTTTCACGGTACAGGTGGATTATCACATCAGCCTGCGTCTTTTCATCTAGATGAAACAATAAGCCCAAATATCTGAAGAGGTAAAATATTTCTATATGTATTCTGAGTAAAATAAAGCGGCTGAAAATAACTTCCACTCGAAAGTGACATAACAAATAAAAATCCTGCCCGAACTATCACTTGATATGTCATCTGGTTCGTAAGCAGAGTATTCATCACTATTATCTGTTTGTGAACCAGGTTCTCCGGATAAAATATCCAAGATATTACTACCATTGAGCCGGCGTGAGGACGTTTGTGCAGTAACACAGTTGACAGCGCAAAATATTTGCCGCGGTCAGCACCTGGCACATCGAGTGCTTCAGTAGAGGTCACAGCAAGGAGAAACTACCATTTTATCGTTTAGATTTGAACTTCCTGATAACCAGTGCATTCTACTGGACACTAGATGAACTAATACCTCCAAACAAGGGACGAAAACCATATGAAATATGTGCAGTTGCCTATAAACATGCGTGAAAATCATGCCCGTATGAGGTACAGGCGTCGTCCACAACCTGGAAAACAGTTCGCCCGTATTCCATACGGGCATAATGTTGAAAGTGTTAATATAGTGTACATACATGTAAATACTCCAGTTGAGAATATAATATCATTGTGGGATTTATACTCCATTGACTACCCTTCTTCTTTGTACCTTAGCTGAAACTTCCCAACCCTAACATTCCAACCGCTCGGGAACGGTCCAACCAACCTTCCAACCAATCTGACATTTTCCTACAAGCTCTAATCCCGCCTGTCACGACAGGGATGCTCCCAACCTAAAGAAATTAGACAAAATTCTTCACCTGATACAGTGGAAGATACAACAGCTACCAGGATTCAGTAGGGTAACAACAGAAGCAGACAGTGTGGAAGTCTTAAGAAGGACGAAAAACGAAGAGAACAGTGTGGAGGAAAATAAATCCCTTACTCTCAAATCCTAGTGCTCCACTCATGCGTATCAGGCGGCACATAATTTAAGATAGTATTTGTGGCAAGTGTTAATGCTTAGTTATTCTAGATGTTCATTCCTGTAAACAAAATTTCTAAAATTTTAAATTAATAACAAAATAACAATGTAACACTTAATTAATACAATTTATAATGATACTGTTTGCAGCCCTGTAATGAGTATCAGGATAGCTTGGAGTCCTGAGGCTTCATACGAAATAACCCCGATGTTTGAAGTAAATAGCATTGACACTCTCAATTTATCGTTCTCAAATGCGATTTTATTTGACGGAAATAAATATCACACAAGAACAGGTTCAATTCCTTGTTCAAATTACTTTATTGTCACTGTAAGTCACAATACACAATTATACACAATAGCAAGCGACACTACAACACTTAATAGCGGAGTACCCTGAAGTCGATTCTGACACGTACAGGTATCAACAACACTGACTAGTGCACTATAACATACGCTCTCTTGAACTCACCACCTCACTGATTGACGGCTTGAAATATATACTGTTCGATCAACCGTCTAGAATTATCGATTTTTGGAAGGGTTCTTACAACAGTCTAATGGAACACACTCAAAACATTGATCGACCAGCTAGTCAAATGGAGTACTCCAGTAATGGATCCAGCTAGATCTTTCATTACTGTTTACCAATACACATGGATATTTCTCCAACATTCCCAATGTCTCTACATGTATCTGGATAATAAACCTTACAGTAAGTTTCCAGAACCCTTCATATATACCAAATTATAGTAGAATAAATCAAATATACGAACATTATAGAGTTTTCTACCACTTTCGACTATATAGATTTTGAGGTTAAACTTATACACACTATGTATTTGAGGTTATACAAATTTTATAATACACATTTACAGGGAAACCATGTATTAGTCATATTTAACATTTAATAAAATATGACCAAAATATACCAACCACAATAATTGAAGGTTTTACCAGTTACAGTTTCGTACCTATGACAATTATCCCCCCTAAAACCTTCAATATCTATCCTGTACATTCCTTACTCTAGGACTTAAATTATTTCTAGGTGTCCTTATATCTACATGTCTTCGTCTCTCTTATCCTCCAAGATAGGTATCGGTGTGTGTTGATCCTCCATGAAGTCCATATTCTTCTAGGGGTCCGTAGAGTGTGTCAAATCCTCGGTCTCTCTGACTTCAAGAATCAAGAATCTTTATTTGCCATTGACCATATACAATGAAATAGGCTTCGTCTACTGATAATAATTTAGTACTTAATATTACAAAGGCTAAATGAACATACACCTTTTATTAAAACTTAATACTAACATTATACATTTCTAAGAATTCAGAGGTATTATAAAATGGATTTTCTATTAACCAATCATACATTTTTCTTTTAAAATTACTTAAAGGAGTGGACCGTGCAGAATGTGGTAATTTATTAAATAATCTTAAACAATTGATTTTATGTGAGTGAGCAGTTTTTGACAGCCTGTGAATTGTGAATGTCTGCTTTGCCCAGAGTATTTACCTATGATAACAATAACAGTAAGATACAAAAGTTGAAAACTAGAAATGCACCTGGAATTGATAAGATTTCTGGGGATATACAAAGGCAATGGGTTGGGATATAGTACCATATCTGAAATACTTATTTGATTATTGTTTGGTTGAAGGAGCTATCCCAAATGAATGGAGAGTTGCTATAGTAGCCCCTGTGTATAAAGGAAAGGGTGATAGACGTAAAGCTGAAAATTACAGGCCAGTCAGTTTGACATGCATTGCATGTAAGCTTTGGGAAAGCATTCTTTCTGATTATAGTAGACATGTTTGTGAAATGAATAACTGGTTTGACAGAAGGCAGTTTGGGTTTAGGAAATGTTATTCCACTGAAGCTCAGCTTGTAGGATTTCAGCAAGATATAGCAGATATCCTGGATTCAGCAGGCCAAATGGACTGCATTGCGACTGACCTATCTAAGGCATTTGATAGGGTAGATCATGAAAGAAGACTGGAAAAAATGAGTGCTATTGGACTAGAAAAAAGAGTGACTGAATGGGTGACTATATTTCTAGAAAACAGAACTCAGAGAATTAGAGTAGGCGAAGCTTTATCTGACCCTGTAATAATTAAGAGGGGAATTCCTCAAGGCAGTATTATTGGACCTTTATATTTTCTTATATGTATCAATGATATGTGTAAAGAAGTAGAATCAGAGATTAGGTTGTTTGCAGATTAAGTTATTCTGTACAGAGTAATAAATAAGTGACAAGATTGTGAGCGGCTGCAGGGTGACCTCGATAGTGTTGTGTGATGGACGGTGGGCAATGGTATGATGATAAACGAGGTTAAAAGTCAGGTTGTGAGTTTCACAAATAGGAAAAGTCCTCTCAGTTTTAATTACTGCGTTGATGGGGTGAGAGTTCCTTTTGGGGATCATTGTAAGTGTAGGTGTTAATATAAGAAAAGACCTTCATTGGGGTAATCACATAAATATGATTATTAATAAAGGGTACAGATCTCTGCACATGGTTATGAGGGTATTTAGGGGTTGTAGTAAGGATGTAAAGGAGAGGGCATATAAGTCTCTGGTAAGACCCCAACTAGAGTATGGTTCCAGTGTATGGGACCCTCACCAGGATTACCTGATTCAAGAACTGGAAAAAATCCAAAGAAAAGCAGCTCGATTTGTTCTGGGTGATTTCCGCTGAAAGAGTAGCGTTAAAAAAATGTTGCAAATTTTGGGCTGGGAAGACTTGGGAGAAAGGAGACGAGCTGCTCGATTAAGTGGTATGTTCCGAGCTGTCAGTGGAGAGATGGCGTGGGAAGACATCAATAGACAAATACGTTTGAGTGGTGTCTTTAAAAGTAGGAAAGATCACAATATGAAGATAGAGTTGGAATTTAAGAGGACAAATTGGGGCAAATATTCATTTATAGGAAGGGGAGTTAGGGATATGAATAACTTACCAAGGGAGATGTTCAATAATTTTCCAATTTCTTTGTGGTCATTTAAGAAAAGACTAGGAAAACAACAAATAGGGAATCTGCCACCTGGGTGACTGCCCTAAATGCAGATCAGTAGTGACTGATTGATGAAGGTGAATGTTTTCCCTAGTGCTGAATTCATTTATGTTGTTTTTTTTTTTTTTTTTTTTTTTTTTTTGCTAGGGGCTTTACGTCGCACCGACACAGATAGGTCTTATGGCGACGATGGGATAGGAAAGGCCTAGGAGTTGGAAGGAAGCGGCCGTGGCCTTAATTAAGGTACAGCCCCAGCATTTGCCTGGTGTGAAAATGGGAAACCACGGAAAACCACCTTCAGGGCTGCCGATAGTGGGATTCGAACCTACTATCTCCCGGATGTTGTTTTTAACATATGTCAAGGTTATATAAATATACAAATTTATAATTGTCAGTATTTTAAGCTTAATGAAGAGAGGTCGACAATGGTCAATTGCACCAGCCCTAGACATTGTTCGGACAACCTTTTTCTGTATTAGAAGAATACCCCCATAATAACAGTCCATAAGTAATGTGTGACTGGAAGAGACCAAAATATGCCATCCTTAGGTAGTCAGATCCTACTGAGACAGAGCCCTGTGGCACACAAGTTGTAACTTTCTTCAAAGTGGAATTCCCTCCATGGGAACTTAGAATTTTCCATTTGTAATTGCTATGCGGGCAATAATTCCATTGTGGAGATTTATCTCCCGTATGCAGTTATCAGACTGAGCCTCTCATAATGGGCTTCTGATAAGTTCACCTGCATACACCCAAGTGTCAGTGGGTGGGGTCTGACACATCCCACTCTGATGAGTCTAGTGTCAGACCTAAGACAAAACACTGGTTAATAGAGCAAACGCCTGAAAACCCTTACATCTGATCTGTTTTTGACATGCTCTATTGGTGAAAAATATCTAATTCCCTCCATGGGAACTTAGAATTTTCCATTCGGAATTGCTAGGCGGGCAATAATTCCATTGTGGTGATTTATCTCCCATATGCTGTTATCACACTGTGCCTCTTATAATGGGCTTCTGATAAGTTCACCTGCATACACCCCAGCTTCAGTGGGCAGGGTCTGACACATCCCACTCTGATGAGTCTAGTGTCAGACCTAAGACGAAACGCTGGTTAATAGAGCAAACGCCTGAAAAGCCTTACAAATCATTGACTGCCAGAATGAATAAAAATTGACTGAGGACAGAGTCCTGTGGCACACCAGTTGTAACTTTCTTCTAAGTGGAATACCTATTTTTAATTGAGACAAACCAATATCTGTTATTTAAATATGACTTAATTATGTTCAGTGAGGGATACTCGATACCATACATCTCAAGCTTTGCAAGTAAAATTTCATGATTAATACAATCAAAAGCTTTACTTAGATCACATAACACCAAAGAGATTGCCTGCTTGTTTTCAAAAGCTGTTAATATCTGATTAACAATTTCAACAACAGCAGTAGTAGTACATTTACCTTGTCGAAACCCAAACTGACAGTCGAATAGGAGATTTTAAGTTCCAAAATAGTTGCTAAGTTGACTGTACAAAAGTGACTCAAATATTTTAGAAATTATTGGAACAATTGAGACTGCATGATAGTTTTGAAGAAATTCTTTGTCCCCACTTTTAAATACTGGAATAACTTTAGAAATTTTAAGTAGATCAGGAAAAACTCCAAACTCTAAACACTTATTAAAAATAAAAGCTAGAGGTTCAGAAATAAAATGTATTATACTTTTGATGATGTAATTAGATAACCAATAACAATCCATACTCTTAGAGTTTGATCATTTTAAGCTAACTTTAATTACTTCATCAGATGTGATTTCAACCGAATGGAAAGTGTTTCGGCAGGGGGCTTGATTGTGAAGAAAGTCACTCGCAGCTGTACCTGTTGCCTTAATTTGATCTCCGATTTCTTTTACAGAGTTTAAGAAATAATTATTCAGTTCTTCCGGATCAAGAAATGTGTCTTGAGTTCGAGTGGAAATGTTTTCTTGTACTATAACATCCCATGCCAACTTCCATTTGTTGGGTGCATTCTCAAAATATTTTTCACAATCTGAAGTTTTGGCATGGATAAGTTTTCTTTTATATAACTTTTTACAATTAAGATAAGCTTTATACACGCCATTCTGCATGGTTCCTTCTTGACAAGAGTTCATATAAATTCTATACAGGAAAAGCATTCTTTCTTTATACTGAGTCAATTCATCAGTATACCTTAACTTCTTGCTCTTAAGTTTACTATTACGACTAGTTTTTACCAGTGGTGAACATAAATGCAACAATTCAACCAATTTATCTTGTAGGGGTCGAGGTAACGCCTTCAATTTCGATGCATGCACCTTCGTCGGCGGTGTACTCTTCAGGAGATAAACATCATTTCCCAACTTCTTATCCACCTTGAAAGGTCCGAGCCACTTTGTAGTCATCCCAGCGTGGAACTTCTGAAGCCTGTTGCTGAGGGGATGGCTTTGATGAAAAACTAGTGTTCCAGGTCTGAACTCCCTTTCCCCTGGCGCATCGTTGTTCTCGGCTTCTCTCCTTGAACGCTTTTCAGCCTGGTGGTGCACCTGTTGAATTTGCCGCTGGTTCCGCGTATTAAAAATAAAAGCTAGGGGTTCAGAAATCAAATGTAATATTCTTTTGATGATGTAATTAGATAACCAATAACAATCCATACTCTTAGAGTTTGATAATTTCAAGCTCCCTTTGTCCATGAATAAAATTCCAGTCATCAGTTCTCTTCATTGGACGTTGAAGGAAAAGTTCTGCAGGTGAGGAACCAGTGATGCGGTTAACCCGCTGTCTGATTGGCAGAAGGAACTCATGTAGGTGTTGGTCCCATTTGGTACGTTCTCTGTCGACCAAGTGAATCCGAAGCACCTTCTTTAGCTCCTGATTTCTCCATTCGGTGGGATTTGCCTGAGGATGATAGATCGGTGTAGTCCAGTGTTCAATTCCCCACTCCGACAGAGCTTGCAACCACTGTCTCGAGGTGAACTGACTGCCATTGTTTGTGAGTAGACACCGAGGATATCCATACCGACTGAAGACTTCCGTCCATAAGAGTTGTACGATACATCCTGATGTAGCTAAAGGGATGGCGAATGCTTCCACCCATCTGGTGAATAGGTCAGTCACCACGAGGATCCCCGTCTTTCCCCGAGATGTCCTAGGGTAGGGTCCCATAAGGTCAAGGGCGAGAACCTCCCAAGGCTGATGCGGTCGGCGTCCTCTCATACTGGTACTTGCCTTCTGGTTTTTCACCTTAATGCGAGCATAGATTGCACAGGCTTGGACGTAGTTCTTGATGTCCTGACAAATGCGTACCCAGAAGAAACGTCACCGAATCGAAGATTAGGTTTCCTCTTGGCCAGGATGACCAGCTTCTGGATTATCAAGGTATTTTCCCAAAATTCTTGCAGTCTGCGACCTCGGAATGACGATGACCTGAGAAGATCCAGGCAGGTGGGAAGTATACTTAAGTATACCGTCATTGAGTTGAAAGTTCTTGTAGCACATCTTAAACTGAGGTGGGACAGATCGACAATCAGCGCTGCGTTTGCTGATTCAGGATGCCTTTCTCTTACAAGACATGTCCTCAGTCTGCCACTTCCTTATTAAATCTACATCAATCTCATTACTTCCTTGCCGGATAGAGAGAAGCGCACAGTTGTTGTGAGATTTCTTAGTAGGCCAAGGAATCTCTCTCTCTGGTAAGTTCGTGGTTGATTTCTGTCCGTCCTCAGGATTTCTTAATAGACTTTCAGCAGCTTGACTGGCTACGCCTGGAACATGACAAATTTCAAAGTCAAAACTGGCAAGGATCAAGGCACGTCGCATCAGTTTGGACTTAGTTCCAGAAACATGATTCAACCACTGAAGTGAAGAGTTGTGTGTAAAGAGTCTGAACTTCTTCCTTCTAGATATCCTCTGAACTTCCCGACCACCCATACAACCACTAATGCCTCCTTCTCGGCTGCACAATAGTTTCTCTTGGGAGCAGAGATTTCCTACTGGCATACTCAATTACATCCTTACCTCCCCTCCTCTCTCGTGGAACAATACAGCCCCAAGACCAATGTCAGTCGCATCTGTCTCCAAGCAGACCTCCCGGCTTGCATCCAGGTAAGCTAGTCTTGGAACATCACAAATAGATCTTTTTATTTCCTGGAAGGCTGTTTCTTCCCTTTGGGTCCATTTAAATGGTATGTTTTTTATTGAGAAGGTCGGAAGTCACAGCGGCCTAAAAACTGACAAACCTGGCGTTTCGTGCAAGGCATTTCCTATTCCTCAATGGCCCTATTCTTCTCAGTTTGTCTCTCCAAGCCTTTGTCCGTCAATACATGACCTAGGTACTTAACTGAGTTTGATGCGAACTGACATTTCTTGACTTGGTAGGTAAGTCCGTGAATCCTCAGCCTCTCTAAGACTCTATCTAGGCGTTCCAAATGGTCCGAAAATGTCTTGCTGTACACGAGGATGTTGTCCAGATAGACCTGGCAAAATTCACCTGTGTATGCAGACAAGACTTCGTCCATCAGACGCATAAAGGTGGCTGAAGCATTCTTAAGACCAAAGGACATGACTCTGAATTAAAGGTGTACAAATTGTACTTCAGGCTTGCCTGCCCCAAGCTGCTCTGCAACAAGCGAAGCAGCTTAGCTTGAGCGTTAGCGAAGCAAGAGTGCACGCGTACTGAGCTGCTAGTCATAGCAAACCAAAACCTGGGTTTCCCTAAGCCTGACAGGCTGCCTGGGACCCGTTCGGACTGCCGGGCTTGACAAGAGTGAACGTGAAGTTTGCTATCGATGCGACGTGATTGTGCCGTTATATGTTAGTGTAGCTACGTATTGCGTCGAGTGCAGCTCTGTTGCAGTTAGAGGTGCAACCAGCAGGAAAATGAACAAATCAACCGTAAAGGAAATCGAAGAAAAATTAAAAGTGGTGGATTTATTCCAGCAATAAAACAGGGCTCAAGTCTAGCATGGGAAAAATGTTCATGTGTTTATGAACAGGTATCAAATAAGCCAGTAGGTTACTCGTAATGCAAATTTTGCAAAAAGCTACTCAACACCCATTCAGGGACCTCAAGTATGTTGCGAAATGTCTGCACATTTGACCCAAATTTTCCACAGTCTAAAAATATTTTGAAAGAGGACAAGGACTTGGTGACTGACAAGTGCGTGGAAATGTGCGCCAAGGACTTGAGACCGTTTACAACTATTGAGGGTGAAGGATTTTTAAATTTAGGGCAAACGCTGATAGAAATGGGCAAAAACTATGGCTCGGTGGATATTTAAAATGTTATAACTCTCTCGAGTCACAGTTGCTAGGAAGGTACAACTTTCGCGGTCAAAGTGCGCAGTAAAACGCTTCCTGATATAGTACGTGCTATTAAATCAGGTATCTGTGCGAGTGCCACTGACCTGTGGACAGATAAGTAGAAGGGTGTGCACTATATGTCTGTCACAATGCACTATATAAATAGATATTGGTCTCTCAATAAGTACGGTATGTATTAATGTGTTCGGCCTTCCCTGACTGTCCAAAAACTGGTGAAAATATTCGCAGTGAATTGGAAGATCGTTTGAAAGGACATGGTGTTTGTCATGAAGATATTTGCAAAATTACATTTGTAACAGACCAGGGAAGCAATGTTGTTAAAGCCTTCAGCATATACAAGCGTCTTCCAAATACGGTTTTGAAGCATGTTCTGAGTGAACCCTTTTTGAAAGAAACTGTTCCTAATGTGTTAGCTGTTATCCATTCAGTGAAATCTCTGGTTTCGTACTTTAAAAGGTGTGAGGTTACAATCATCTCTGAAACCCTATGTTTCCACTCGGTGGAACAGTTATTTTGACATGCTGCAATCAGTTCACTCCCAGATAGATGCTGTGAGAACTATTTTAGAGAAGGAGGGTGCCTCTGATAAAATGGTCGGTTATGATCAGGACATTACTGGCCTGCTTATAACATTTCTTAAGCCATTTAAGGAAGCCACAATTGATCTTGAGGGTGATAAGGACCCGACTTTACATCAGGTCTTTCCGTGGTTTTATGCCTTAAAAGCCCATTGTACTCCACAGGATGACGATGAACAGCTAATATTTCATTTCTTTTAAATTTTAATGTTTTCACACTAAATGAATTTTCATTACTTGACGCTTTTGAAACAAACCGGTGGTGTCTTCCTGGAGCAGAAAATGGAAGTCACTATGTTACACAAAATTACAACACTTTTGATACCTAAATATCGCACATTAAAGAAACTACATGCAGGAGAACGAATGTATGTTTTCGAGGCAGCTCGACAAATGTGTGCTGAAGGTAAGGTTCTCTGGTTATTATTATTATTATTATACCTATGCAAATTAGATATTTTTAACATTCTGTTATTAGCATAAAATATCAATAAGTTGGGCAGATATATTTTCAGAGCAGCTACCCAATCAAAATAGACAAGAAGTCCTATCTTCAAATGAAGAAAATTCAGTGCAACGTAAGGAAACGAAATTTGATGATTGGGCAGAAAATTCGCCAATGATACATGATGAGGTCAGTAGGTACTTGCAAGAAGGGTTTATTAGTGACGAAAATACACTGCGGTGGTGGAAAAATAATTCGCACAGGCTGCTCCGACTTGCCTGTGTATCGAAAAAGGTGCTTAACATACCCGCTACGAGTCTCTCCAGCGAGAGGGTCTTCAGCTGTTCGGGAAATTTTATCAGCGAAAACTTTCCCGTATTTATAAACACTTAATGACATCATAGTAATACACACAAGCCATAATGTGTCCATGCATTAAATATTGGTATGCAGTATGCATAGTAGGCCCTATGAGGCGACCACAAACTAAGAGAGCAAATGGTAAAATTAGACTTCTAAACTGATTAGTTTTATAGTTGTTTCTTTTGGTTTTGTGGGGAAGGGGTTCCTAAATTATTAAATGTATTTCAAAAAGTTACCTATAAAATTATTCTTTTAAAGATATTTATGACCTGTAGCTACATTACGTATATCTTTGTTTCTAATTTTCTGGAATAATAAATAATGCATTATATTTATTGTCATACTTCCATCAGCTGTCATTATGTTTATTTAAATATTCAAATATTTTGTTCAGAGAAACTACTTTTTATTAAGTAACTATGTTTGACAGAGAGAAATATTATTTGATAATTAGTTACATAAGACGTCTGAATTACGACATAAATTTAAACATAGCTTTGTAATGATTAACATAAATCTAAATAACCATACAAAATAATATTTGTGTTGACGAATCCTATATAAATTCTGGCATGTAACAACGCCTTTCCTGCTTGCATTCACGCGAGTCTCATATCAGCACAATGAACGAGCAAACATCGATTAATGCAGCAGGAAGAAGAAAGCAAGCAAGCAAGCTAACCTGTAGCCTGCCCAAGTTGGGCTGAGCTTGACCTGGCCAGGAGTGCAGCAGCCTGCCTGTACTGTTGTTTACGTGCGGCTAGCTTGCTTGCCTGGAGAGCAGGCAAGCATGGGCAAGTTAAATGCGGAGTTTGTACACCTCTACTCTGAATTGATATAGTTCTCTTGGGGTGAAAAAAGCAGTCATCGGTCGAGACTCTTCTGCGACTTCCACTTCCAGAGTTCAAATCGAGGGTACTGAAGACAGTTTCCCCACTCGCTTTATCAGATGTCGGAGATCCAGCATGGGTTAGGCATCTGATATAGTCTTGTTATTTACCTGACGTAGGTCCACACAAAGTCGGTAATCACCATTTTTCTTCTTAGGTAGTCCTTTTGGAGAAACTCATCCTGATACTGAAGGTTCAATCAATCCTTGGTTCTCCATTTCCTTGACCTTTTCTATTACAAATTTTCGTTTATCTGGGTTAAGTGGGTAAGGCCTTTGTTTAACTGGGGCATTATCCTTACAAATTATTTTATATTTTACCGTTATGATAAATCCAATTCTATCAGTAATCACCTCAGGGAACTTATTCAGCACCTCCTCAAGGTCTTCCTTCTCCTCCACCCTCAACAGCCCTGTTTTCAGTTCGGCTAATACATTGGTTTCTAACATTTCAGGCTCAAAGGCTTTATTTTCTACCCATGCCAACCTAATTCTGTTTTTATTACCAAAGAATATTTCATTGGCTGTATAATCTATCACTACCCCATATTTAGTTAAGAATTTGGGTCCTAATATTATGTCAGGGATCAAATCCTTGACAACCTTTACCGAAATATCTATGACTTCAGTAGAGCACTTGGCTTGAAGAAAGGTACAACCCTCAATCTTGTAATGTATGTCACGTGTTGCCCCCTTGACTGTTGCCACCTTAGCAGGACGAACAGGATTTAATAATTTTGCCACATTCATGTTCACGAACAAGTGTGAAGCTTGAGTGTCAAGGATAGCGATGGAAGGCTTGTAATTAATTGTCAAGTTAATAGCCAGGTGGGATGGATTAGGTTCATCATCACTATAGATTTGACCAATATGTTCACCTTCTAGCCAGATGTAATGTCTCTGGGGCTTCTTCATTCTTCCAGAACCATCCTTGCCCCGACTCGAACTGTCCCAATCTAGTTTTCCGGCCAGCGGTCTTTTAGATGCCCGGTCCGCCCACATCGGTAGCATTTCCAGGGTTCCTCCGCTGTTGAGGTTTTCATTTTTGAGGCATGGTAACTTGTTTCTTCGTCTAATATTGCTATGGTGTGACAGAGCTCTTCAAATATTTTTGTGTGTGCCACCTTAACACGTGATCGAACCTTATCATGTAGCAGTTCAAGTATATAAGGGATGCTCGTATCAATATTTTCCCCTTCGCGGACTCTATTAAAGAGCTGGAGTTTTTAAATTACGAAAGTTCCTGCTCTCATTCCACTGGGTTGTGCTTCAGTTAGGAATGTTTTTATGTACTGAAGTTTGGACAGCCTCCGAGTCAAATCTCTGGACAAATTCTTTCTTGAATTCCTCCCAGTCGAGGCTGAGCCCTTTAATGATCTGCCACCAAGCCCCTGCTGACACTTTTAGTTGCTGGCTGACAATTTGCAAATATATTTCCGTAGGTATATTTGTCCTACCCAGTAGAGACTCCTATGTCTTTAGAAATGTTTTAGGACTCTTCGAGCCTCCCATGAAATTCCGGTAGGTTGTCTTTGATAACTCTGGGATTAACTGGTATCCCACGGGGGAGGTCCATACCTCTGCCAGGTTGACTACAGCCTATAGAAATGTTTTTCTCCTGGGATAAAATTTTTCTATTAACCTCGGATTCAAACTTAGTAAACTTCTGGCCTGCTATGGTTTTAAGACTGTTGGATTCCCGCTCAGCTTCTCCAATCTTCTCCTTGAATTTGTTTTGCAAGGTGTGCATATCACTTACTACTTTATCTATGTCTAATTCTAAGTTGCTGATTTTGTCATTAATTTTTGAAATATCTTCTTTCAGATCTTAAACCAAAGAATTGATTCGGCCCTTTATTTCTTGAGAGCGGGCCTCGATTTTCCACTCGAGTTTTTCGGACCGGCCCTCGATGTTTTTAGACTAGGCTTCGATTTTCTTAAACTGGGCCTCGATTTTTCCAGACCGAGCCTCGATTTTTTCAAGACTGGGCCTGAATCAAAGCATTTAGTTGTGCGAACATAATGCTTACCCGGTCATTGGTTTCCTCCTCCGAGGTGACTTTGAAGTCGAAACTGCCTAGGGGTCCTCCTCGTTGTCTATCAAATTCTGGCGCAGCCTCTCTTGTAAGTCCGCTTTGCTTCCAGCCGTTCGTAAACCTAAGGATGCAAGCATTCTCCATAAAATTGCCACGGTCATTTGGTCGATCTTCATTGCCGAGTCACGAAGTGTCCTGTTCTATCCTGTCGCGGTCATCAATTTATCATTCACAAATGCGATTTTATTTGACGGAAATAAATATCACACATGAACACGTTCAATCAATTTCAATCACTACTGACCTGCATTTAGGCCAGTCGCCCAGGTGGCAGATTCCCTATCTGTTGTTTTCCTAGCCTTTTCTTAAATGATCGCAAATAAATTGGAAAATTATTGAACATCTCCCTTGGTAAGTTATTCCAATCCGTAACTCCCCTCACTTCCTTGTGTAAATTACTTTATTGTCACTGTAAGTCACAACACACAATTATACACACTAGCAAGAGACACTACAACACTTAATAATGGAGTACTCTGAAGTCGATTCTGACAAGTACAGATATTAACAACACACACTCAGGCACTATAATATACGCTCTCTTGAACTCACCGCCTCACTGACTGATGGTTCGATATATATATTGTTCGATCAACCGTCTAGAATTATCGATTTCTGGAAGGGTTCTTACAACACTCTAATGGAACAAACAAGAAACATCGATTGACCAGCTAGTCAAATGGAGTACTCCAGTAATGGATCCAGCTAGAACTTTCATTACTGTTTACCAATACACATGGAAATTTCTCCAACATTCCTAATGTCTCTACATGTATCTGGATAATAAACCTTACAGTAAGTTTCCAGAACCCTTCATATATACCAAATTATAGTAGAATAAATCTAATATACGAATATTATAGAGTTTTCTACCGCTTTCGACTATATAGATTTTGAGGTTAAACTTATACACAATACGTGTTCGAGGTTATACAAATTTTATAATACATATTTACAGGGAAACCATGTATTATTCCTATTTAACATTTTATAAAATATGACTAAAATATACCAACATTATAATTGAAGGTTTTACCAGTAACGATGTTGTACCTACGACAAATTCCAGGCTTCAGTTGTGCATATCCCTTATTATAGCCACCGATCGTAACTCTTAAACATATCTTAGTCTCTTGAACACAATAATTTACATAAATTTGTACTAGTTGATCTGGAAAGACAGCATTGGTCATGTAATAAACATGTACACCACTTACACTTCCCAGATAATTAGTAGTCCTAGTGGTCATTTAAAAAAAAAAACTTTGCTTTTTTAAATAACCACTCTCACACAGTCTTCGTCATATGAGATACAGGTACTGAGCTCCATCCCAAATGTTAAGACATGGCACACCTGCAGTGTGTGATGATGTGCAGTTACCGATACAGCTTTTCAAAACTGGATTGCTGTCAGTTCACTGAACTCGTGTAATACTTGTTACGCATACAGATTTGAAATAACAACAAAAAGTTAAAAGTCCACTTATAAAATGCATATGAAATTTTTGAAATGTCAGATCTACTTGGTAGTGACAGCAGTGATTGGCCAATGAGAATAAGCGGTCTTGGGGTCGGAGGGATATTTATGCATTTGTCCTTTCTTGCTAAAGGAACACAGTGGTCCAACATGATTCCGGACCACTTCACGAGCTCGTGATGACATTAATTAAATCACAAGGATTTGAAACTTAATTCTGGACAATACATGGTGGAGTTTTGACATTTTAACCACATAAAAACCAAGAATTCAACCAATTCACGGTATGGTGCAAAAGTACTTTAGGTACGAAGACTGGTGTTACAACGCCAAGAGATTGCAACATACTAACATGACGAACAAAACCCTTATTCAAGACTAAATACCTCCTCATAATAGATCATGGAGTTTTTACATACACTGAATGCTTTAGAGCAATACTAGCATCTTGGGAAAGAGCTTCCTTCACAATATAACCGACACTCCCACGTCATATATTGGTCGAGTCTCCAGGCAGAGAGTATGTCATTTTGGAGCAGATATCGAACTGTCATATGTAGCAGTGTACTGAGATTACATACCATGTTGACAAGATGAAATACAATATTGTAGAGATGAAATCCAACTTTACCTTACAGGTGCAATACATACATATTTGATGGAGAGATTAACGGTATGTTAGGCAACAAACTCATCTAACGTCTTGCACACAGAGAGCATCACACAAGCTGTGCAATATGGGACCAAATTGCTAACTGCACGAAGGTAGGCTACAGGCGTGTTACTTTTACAGTGTGCATCCACCAACAATTTGTGTATTTTCGTGCACAGGTATTTATAGCACAGGCACTGCACTTACAGCGGGCAAGGTTTGACACTCGGACCCAAGTCTCTTCCCCTCAGAAGGCATAAACTTCCCCACACTGCTGACTCACGGCTGTGCACACCTAACGATGACAGTATCCAGTTACCCGATTTATTCTATTACAAATAACGGATGAAACATACAGCTACATAGGCTGTGGCATAAAAACTGACATCGAGAGTGGCTGGACGGCCGGTCGTTCGTCTGTTGTGGACGGTGACACCCGCATTCAACCATTCACGATACACCCTGGACACGGTTGATCGTGTAAAGCTGAATTCCCGCACCACTTCCAAAATCGCACTTCCCATCCGTCGGGCACCGACCACCATACCCCGCTTAATGGTGTCAGCTCATGACGACGTTCCATGTTACACCTGACACAAGCACAGCCACTGCTCACAAGGTCTCCTATACAACTGTCACTGGCACAGGGGGCGTGTAGTGCGCAGACAACACACCTGCGCATCAGTGCTCCACTATCCCATGATATTTTGCTCAGTCAGTGTACTTTACCTCCTTTACTCAAATATTTCTCCAGAATCATCTTGACTGTCAATATATTATCTGTTGTTCTTCTACCCTTTCTAAATCCAGCCTGAAAAACTGATAGTATCGACTGCTCTTCCACCCAGTCCCTCAGTCACTTGCCAATACACATGTATAAATCTTGCTCAAGGAGTCCAGTAAGGTTATACCTCTATAGTTATTCTGGAGGTTCCTCTCGCCCTTCTTTTTGTAAATTGGGCATAATCCTCGTTTCCCACTCTTTTGGAAACCTGCCATCCTCGAAAATCTTATTGAATAGTTTTACTATGCCCTCTATCATCTGACTATATTTACCCATTTCTTTCAAAAACAAGTTATTGACACCATTGCTTCCACCCGCCAAACTACCCGTAAGTTTTTATATCACGCCTAATACTTCTTCTTTTGATATTTCTTTATCAAGCTCCTATATCTGTATATTCACACCTCTCCATATGACCTTTTCTCCCCCGTATCTTTCCATCTATCCTTCCCTCCTAATAATTCTCGGAAGAGGTCCACCTATTGATCGTAGTCAATACTCAGCTTATCACCCCTCTTCCCTCCACTTATTAATTCTATTAACTCTGACCCAAGCCCTTTCAGGTTGCTTCATCTTGCACTCCCTATTTATTGAATCTACTTGTTCTCTTATCCATGACTTCTTCTCAGCAATTTTAAGCTTGTATTCTTTTCTTAATTTGCAAAAATCTTCTCTTTCTGCACTCCCACCATTTTTTCTATAATCTTTTAGAGACTTCATGACTGTTTTCATTTCTTTACACTCTTTGTTGTACCACCCTTCTTCCTCTCCCGTCTTTCTTCTCTTACATCTATCTATCTATCTATCTATCTATCTATCTGGACTACCCCCTTAATTGGGTATTCAATTAATTCCAGCAGTCTGTCCACATTGTCTACTCTCAAGGCTGCCTTCCATCCACACTTAATTAATTGCAGTTCATTTTCTATGAGGGCATCAAAAACCTGTTTTACATTTTCTGACCATTTATATTTAACATATCCTCCACCCTTCTCAACACTCCCTCTTTTTTCCTCCTTTCTTTTCCTCTCTCTCACTTCTTTCCATCATCACCCAAACCGGGACATGGTGGGATTTAACCCAGTCCCCTATTTCAATCCACCTAATTCTCCCTAATACGCAGTGGCGTATCCTGGAATCTCCACTGAGGCATGCAACTAGTAACCATGCAGTTAACACAATGTATTACGTAAATTTCAATTCTACTCACCCTAATTACATGTAGGTGAACTCCAGCCAAACAGTTTTACTGTAAGTTTCTGGATTGAATGTGCGTACACAATTCTTGTTTTCTGTTTTTAAATTTATGAGGGTCCGCCTCTGTGGTGTAGTGGTTAGTGTGATTAGCTGCCACCCCCGGAGGCCCGGGTTCGATTCCCGGCTCTGCCACGAAATTTGAAAAGTGGTACGAGGGCTGGAACGGGGTCCACTCAGCCTCGGGAGGTCAACTGAGTAGAGGTGGGTTCGATTCCCACCTCAGCCATCCACGAAGTGGTTTTCCGTGGTTTCCCACTTCTCCTCCAGGCAAATGCCGGGATGGTACCTAACTTCAGGCCACGGCCACTTCCTTCCCTCTTCCTTGTCTATCCCTTCCAATCTTCCCATCCCCCGCAAGGCCCCTGTTCAGCATAGCAGGTGAGGCAGCCTGGGCGAGGTACTGGTCATCCTCCCCAGTTGTACCCCCAACCCAGAGTCTGAAGCTCCAGTACACTGCTCTTGAGGCGGTAGAGGAGGGATCCCTCGCTGAGTCCGAGGGAAAAGCCAACCCTGGAGGGTAAGCAGATTAAGAAGAAGAAGAAATTTACGAGGGAAGGTAGAGGTCTCCCGGCTTTAACTATTTGAATCTTTTCATCAAACGAACGCCCAGTAAATGGCTTTTCAAACTGATTTACAATTATATCCGTTTTAGATTCATCCATCGTTAATACCACATGTGCGCAAAATATAATAAAACACCGAAAACACAATGAATTAACTCACTAGTTAGCCACAACTCAAGCACTGGAGGTAAGTCACCCCAGTGGCATTGGTCAGTTTTGTCACGCTGGGTTCTCGCTGGGGGGTAATCTGTGGGTCCCGTTCGCTGTAAAGATGCCGACTTTCTCCAAGTTGCTAACAGATGGCAGAGGGTAGCACGGGTATGGAGTGACAAATTCTGACCAAGTTTCAATTGCAGCGACATCATTCGGAGGGTTTCAGAACTACGTCTGCCACCGAATGCAATTTTAAGATTGAATGCCTTACATCCTTAACTCCTCCATTCGCTGTCTCTTTCTTCCTAGTGTGGTGTAGACGGCGAGACTACACCAGCACCACACGTAGTCAAGCAACGGAACCAGTACAGTTGCGCGGACCTTTTGAACTTCTGAGAGATGAAATCGTTAATATTTGACTTGAAACAACCTAAAATAGTACACAGACAGTTCTTTGTGTTATCATAACGTATGCAATGAATGCCGCATTCAAGAAGAATACGCCCCTGCTAATACGTCTTCTGAGCAAATTACTAAATCTATAACAATTCCACCCTGCGATGTAATATACGTCAACTGCCATTTCCTATCCCCTTCCCACCAGCCATTCAAAATATAAAATTTGCCTGCTCCACATAATTCTAAGAGTTATAATCCATAACTATTTCTTTCTTTATCTTTGCTACATCTTCCTCCCCTCATCCCCATCTCATCCTTCTTGCTGAATGTTCGACAAAGATCACCTAGCCTAGCATTCCAATCACCAAATAGCACCATTCCATCTTCTTCATATTCCCCCACTATGACACTTGTTTCCAGTAAAAAATCCTCAAAAAAAATGTTCATTAGCATATGTGGAGCTCTTGGGGTGACAGTATAGCAAAACCAAGCATATCTTCTTTCCTCTCCCTTTCTTATTCCCCATATTATAAAAGACCCAAACCACCTCATCCATCTCATTCTCAATGCCTTCCATTAACTGATTAATCTCCTCCTTTATTAAAACAACAATACCCTCCCTCCCCCCCACCCCCAGCGACCCCCGCTTTGTCCGCTCTTTTCTTTTAGATTTGTATTTCACCACAAACACCCTTCACATTAACACATTCCCTATTTCTAACCATGTCTCTAGGAATGCCATTATATCAAAGCTTTCTATTAATTTTATTACTTCTTCATTACACATATTACTTAACAATCCTTACTTTTTGTGGATGATGTTATTCTCTATACAGTAATAAATAAGTTACAAAATTGTGAGCAACTGCAACGTGACCTCGAAAATGTTGTGAGTGGAGAGCAGGCAATGGTATGTTGATAAACGGGGTTAAAAGTCAAGTTGTGAGTTTCACAAATAGGAAAAGGCCTCTCAGTTTTAATTACTGCGTTGATGGGGTGAATGTTCCTTTTGGGGATCATTGTAGGTATCTATGTATTAATATAAGGAAAGATCTTCATTGGGGTAATCACATAAATGGGATTGTAAATAAAGGGTACAGATCTCTGCACATGGTTATGAGGGTGTTCAGGGGTTGTAGTAAGGATGTAAAGGAGAGGGCATATAAGTCTCTGGTAAGAACCCAACTAGAGTATGGTTCCAGTGTATGGGACCCTCACCAGGATTACCGGATTCAAGAACTGGAAAAAATCCAAAGAGAAGCAGCTCGATTTGTTCTGGGTGATTTCCGACAAAAGAGTAGCGTTACAAAAGTGTTGCAAAGTTTGGGCTGGGAAGAATTGAGAGAAAGAAGGAGAGCTGCTCGACTAAGTGGAATGTTGATATAGATGTTGATTCCCATAGGGAATTAGCCTACACAGTGGCCTCCACGATATGCGCTAGCCAGCGTCTTGGTAGGTGTGCTAGGTACCGACTGATGAGCCCAGCCTGGCACACGAAGGCGAGGCACTGGCAACCAGGAGTGGGTTAGCTGGAAGATTTGTAATGTCCAATAACGGACCATTTATATTGGTATTAAGTGGTATGTTCCGAGCTGTCAGCGGAAAGATGGCGTGAAATGACATTAGTAGACGAATAAGTTTGAGTGGCATTTATAAAAGTAGGAAAGATCACAATATGAAGATAAAGTTGGAATTCAAGAGGACAAACTGGGGCAAATATTAATTTATAGGAAGGGGAGTTAGGGATTGGAATAATTTACTAAGGGAGATGTTCAATAAATTTCCTATTTCTTTGAAATCATTTAGGAAAAGGCTAGGAAAGCAACAGATAGGGAATCTGCCACCTGGGCGACTGCCTTAATGCAGATCAGTATTGATTGATTGATTGATTGAGTGATATTTACAAATCCTGTCTTCCAGTCTAGTTATAACCTAGCCTCCCCTGCATCTCCATTTCCTCCCTTATTCTTACCCCCCCTCTGCCACATTACTTGATTTACTTCTCATTATTACGGCCCTCTCGGCAGCACGCCAGCCTCTCACCACTGGGTTCCGTGGTTCAAATCCCGGTCACTCCATGTGAGCTTTATGCTGGAAAAAGCGGAAGTGGTACAGATTTTTCTCCGGGTACTCCAGTTTTCCCTGTCATCTTTCATTCCAGCAACACTCTCTAATGTAATTTCATTTCACCTGTCGATAATTAATAATTGGCCCAGTGGAGTGCAACAGACTTCGGCAGCCGGCACAATTCGTATCCTCGCCACTAGATGGGTCTTCATTCATTGCATTCCTGATCCGGTCAAATGATTGGAAAGAGGTTGCGGATTTTCATTTTCATTATAGCCCTCTCACTTTCCACTTCTATTCCATCATTTTTGGAAATTTTGAGACGCTCTTTGCCCTCCTTATCCTCAACACCTTTAGTTTTCTTACCCCACAGGTCCCTTAAACTCATACATCTCCCTTTACTCAAGATCTTTCTTCCTTTTATATCTTCCTGCGAACCTGCACCTTTACCATGCACGTGCACAGTGAAGACTGGATTTGCAGATTCTTGAGTTTCTCCCTCCACAAACACCCGCTGAATCCTCGCTTCCATTCCTGGGCCACACTGGACACTGACCTCCGCCCTGCACTCGCCTCTCACCTCGTCACGCCCCTCCATTCACACTGCGGCCTGCCTGTCACCTTGCCTTGCCACCATGCACTCTTCCTGCGTGAGCTTCTCATCAATTCCTTGAAGCTTGGTCACTGTTCGTGTTCTCACCCATCTACCATTGGACACAACCAGCTGTTGGCCCCTGATATGTGCCCTCAGTCCTTGGTGCCTGGCTTTCATTATATGTCTCCTTAAAATTTTCAAAACCGGGCGAGTTGGCCGTGCGCGTAGAGGCGCGCGGCTGTGAGCTTGCATCCGGGAGATAGTAGGTTCGAATCCCACTATCGGCAGCCCTGAAGATGGTTTTCCGTGGTTTCCCATTTTCACACCAGGCAAATGCTGGGGCTGTACCTTAATTAAGGCCACGGCCGCTTCCTTCCAACTCCTAGGCCTTTCCTATCCCATCGTCGCCATAAGACCTATCTGTGTCGGTGCGACGTAAAGCCCCTAGCAAAAAAAAAATTTTCAAGCTCTTGCTACCTTCACTACCCACATACTTTCACACATACTTTCTCTCCTTGTAAATGCCCAGCATTTCTCACAACAATATCGGCCATTAAGGTAGATAATAACCTGACCTTAATTGCTCTGTGCCCTCTCACTTTGCCTACCTTTTCTACATCATCAATGTCAACTTCACTGAAGTTAATCTTCATTTTGTTCTGTATTACCTCCATCACTTTGTATACTGTGTGCACCTTATTTTCTTTCACACCCTCCTGGACACCATACATTTCCTCGAATGTTCCTGACTACTAATTGCTTCCTCTTTCTTCAATTTAACCACCTCCTCTTCCAAATTTTTTACTTTCTTCCTCAATAGCACAATAATTTCCTCATTACATCCCATTTTGGACACTGACTCACCCATTTTTTCCTGGATCCACCTCTTCATGTTTTCAAACTCTTTTGATTGATCCGAATCATTTCCCTAATCTGATCCAATTGGCACGCATCTTTCGCTACCTCCTTAATGGCTTCAATTTTTTTTATTTTTTTGCTAGTTGTTTTACGTCGCACCGGCACAGATAGGTCTTACGGCGACGATGGGACAGGAAAGGGCTAGGAGTGGGAAGGAAGCGGCCGTGGCCTTAATTAAGGTACAGCCCCAGCATTTGCCTGGTGTGAAAATGGGAAACCACGGAAAACCATTTTCAGGGCTGCCGACAGTGGGGTTCGAATCTACTATCTCCCGAATACTGGATACTGGCCGCACTTATGCGACTGCAGCTATCGAGCTCGGTACTTCAATGTTGTCCCAGCTGATATTTCCGCTTGAATTTGGGCCAGGATTCAATTCCATGCCCCCAATCATTAGTAACACTGCCACCACAGCTGCCACTAGAACCACCTCACTCATACTTCCCAGAACACCCTTATACTCCATTCTCTTTGTTGTTTTCCTCTTCCAACTCCACTGCCATCTTCCAATTGCAGCTAGATAACTGCCTGAAAATGAAAATAGGACACCAAAGAAAACTAGTCTCAGGAGAACAGACAGTGGGGTTCAAACTCACTCATCTGCCAAATGCACAGCCTGGCTCCATAGCTGTAGCATGTTAAAGTGCGCAGCCACACTGCTCGCTGTTTGTTCCTTTCCAATACTTGTAGAAATTTAAAGTTAACAATATTAAACTGAATGAGAGTAATTCATGAACTGAATGTGGACACTAATTTTGTATATCTTTCCCCCTCTTTCAGTATTATGCTGAATGTTACTTCATGTTCTGAACAGCTTATACACATCTGTGAATATTCTTTGTGTATCAGCGTGCTGATTAACAATCACCTTACCCTAGTCTGACGTTTCCAATCTTACTGCTATACTAGATTAGCGGTGATGGTGGTGATTATTGTTTTAAGGTATTAAAAAAATCATTAGTCCTATCCATCAGATTTTCCTTCCATTTCTATTCAGATTTACCCCTCATGCAAAAGGGTAATTACAGGACCACTAACATGCTTGCTATCTACTTAAGAGTTTATAGTTTTGTTACAAGGAGTGCCAAGTGTTGCTTGCCCTAAGGTACTATGATGTGGTACAGAAAGAAGAATACCTAAACTGGTGAATATGGGCACCCAAGTGGCATCAAATCACGAAGATCATGATAATCTAAATTATACTTTGAAAGTATAACCCTAGTAATGAGAATGAACACTACAACATGTTTGCAGATGACAGAGATAAGTTTTTTAATGTTCAACCTTATCTCTATGATCTCAGTTCAATACGGAAACAAGAAATATGAAGTTTATATCTTTGAATGTATGCAGATGACAGGCCGAAATGAGCTCCACACATCAACTCTACAAACTTCACTCAACTTAAAAATGTAAGTGTAATTTTTAAATTATGGTGCAATATAGTAATGGGTTACAGTATAGCCTATATTTCCTGGTGCATAGAAAAAAATGTTACTAATGTTGGCTAAAGGAATCATTAAATTATTGACAAAATAAAAATCATTTTCATGATGGCAATCTCTTACCTGTTATAGAATTTTCTCCTGGCAAAAGCAATATGAAAAGGGTGTTCGAAGGAAGAGTATCAAAATAAGGTTCTTCATCCACAATGGTCCCATCTTCCAGCTGAACAATAAGCTTATCTTCTAACCTCTGAAACATCAATATATGTTCAATACTCCCAATAACTAGAATGTTAAATACACTGACTGACAGAGCAAATGCAACACCAAGAAGGAGTGGTCAGAACTTTATGCCAATTGCAGGGTAGACTGACGTCACTGAGGTATGCTCATGATGTGAAATGAGCCGCTGTGCTGCGCACGTAGCGAACGATAAATGGGACACGGCGTTGGCGAATGGCCCACTTTGTACCGTGATTTCTCAGCCGACAGTCATTGTAGAACGTGTTGTCGTGTGCCACAGGACACGTGTATAGCTAAGAATGCCAGGCCACCATCAACGGAGGCATTTCCAGCAGACAGACGACTTTACGAGGGGTATGGTGATCGGGCTGAGAAGGGCAGGTTGGTCGCTTCGTCAAATCGCAGCCGATACCCATAGGGATGTGTCCACGGTGCAGCGCCTGTGGCGAAGATGGTTGGCGCAGGGACATGTGGCACGTGCGAGGGGTCCAGGCGCAGCCCGAGTGACGTCAGCACGCGAGGATCGGCGCATCCGCCGCCAAGCGGTGGCAGCCCCGCACGCCACGTCAACCGCCATTCTTCAGCATGTGCAAGACACCCTGGCTGTTCCAATATCGACCAGAACAATTTCCCGTCGATTGGTTGAAGGAGGCCTGCACTCCCGGCGTCCGCTCAGAAGACTACCATTGACTCCACAGCATAGACGTGCACGCCTGGCATGGCGCCGGGCTAGAGCGACTTGGATGAGGGAATGGTGGAACGTCGTGTTCTCCGATGAGTCACGCTTCTGTTCTGTCAGTGATAGTCACCGCAGACGAGTGTGGCGTCGGCGTGGAGAAAGGTCAAATCCGGCAGTAACTGTGGAGCGCCCTACCGCTAGACAACGCGGCATCATGGTTTGGGGCGCTATTGCGTATGATTCCACGTCACCTCTAGTGCGTATTCAAGGCACGTTAAATGCCCACCGCTACGTGCAGCATGTGCTGCGGCCGGTGGCACTCCCGTACCTTCAGGGGCTGCCCAATGCTCTGTTTCAGCAGGATAATGCCCGCCCACACACTGCTCGCATCTCCCAACAGGCTCTACGAGGCGTACAGATGCTTCCGTGGCCAGCGTACTCTCCGGATCTCTCACCAATCGAACACGTGTGGGATCTCATTGGACGCCGTTCGCAAACTCTGCCCCAGCCTCGTACGGACGACCAACTGTGGCAAATGGTTGACAGAGAATGGAGAACCATCCCTCAGGACACCATCCGCACTCTTATTGGCTCTGTACCTCGACGTGTTTCTGCGTGCATCGCCGCTCGCGGTGGTCCTACATCCTACGGAGTCGATGCCGTGCGCATTGTGTAACCTGCATATCGGTTTGAAATAAACATAAATTATTCGTCCGTGCTGTCTCTGTTTTTTCCCCAACTTTCATCTCTTTCGAACCACTCCTCCTTGGTGTTGCATTGTCACTGTCAGTCAGTGTAAATACATTCCAAGCAAAAGGAATTAAGTGAGTTTACAATTTTAAACAACAGAAAATCTTGTAACAATGGGATCTGCAGTTTTATGCTGTATATGAACCACATGGATATGACTTTTTACTTCGAAATTGCCCTAAACCATCATTCAGGATTTGAAATGAAACTGCTGACTGGAAAACCAGTGATGATATCACTCAGATATCACAGGTGATAGCAGCATTATTGTGTTAACTTAAATATTGAGCCAATTGGCATTATGATATTCAAACGATGGGGAGGGGCTGAGATGGCTTCTTGTTCATAATTTGAAAATGATTTAAATCAGAAAAAGACAGTTTCAGGCAGTGTGATGTGTCAGAACAAAGAGTAATGCTGTCAGTTTTTGTGATGTCAGGTGAGAGCTGAGTAATGTAATGTTGCTAGATAAACGGCGCTGTGAGTATGGAGCTGGAGGGGTCAGCAGTCAGCTGTAGAGCTCTCGAGAGGGTAGAGTTTTCTGCATATTTTATCTACAGTAAGATTAAGAATATTTGAATTCTGTTCTAAATCAAAGCGTGCTTGCAATCAGCTGATAGTGGGTTTGAACCCCACTGTCGGCAGCCCTGAACATGGTTTTCTGTGGTTTCCCACTTTTACTCTGGGCAAATGCTGCTTCCTTCCCACTCCTAGTCCTTTCCTATCCCATCATTGCCATAAGACCTACCTATGTCAGTGAGATGTAAAGCAAATAAAAAAAAATATCTCAGGACAGTCATCTCATCATATGGACACAAGCCAATTTTTGCGATTCCAGCTTTCTTTTGTTTTTGTGAAGTCAATATTGTGAATGGTACTGCAATGAACAGAAGCTACTTGACGAAATTGCTGCTAGAATGTATACTGCATCACAAAGGAGGGGTGTGGATAACCCCTGTAAGGACATACTGACATACATTTTGAAGTATAACTACGTACATCAAATGATTTTGGAGGGATGAATAATTTTGTTTCCAGAGCTAACCTCATTTAACCTCTTAGAGGTGGAATGTTTTAAAATATTTCGTATTTCACATCTAGGATTAAAAATATATACTGCCATCTGGAATTTTGTCTTCATATGTTAAATGCTTTCTGAGAAATGAGTATTTTTGTTTTTGCGTCCTAAGCCCCATTTAACGCACTGAGAGGTTAATCGTTTTTCACACCAGGCAAATGCTGGGGCTGTACTTTAATTAAGGCCACAGTCTCTTCCTTTCTGATCCTAGCTCCTTTCTATCCCATCGTTGCCATAAGTGTCAGTGCGACATAGAACAAATAGAAAAATAAATTTAAACCTTCTGTTATTTAACACATACGATCTCATTTGAAATAGCATGCTCATTTGTGATTTTATTTGAATCAGTTTTGGGTGTAAAATTCATGGCATTAAATCAACCATAGATGAAAATATCCCTCAATGATCGCAATTCTTCAGTGATGCCTAGGCCATCTATGACAGCCGATGGTGGAGCTGTTGAGGATTCAACCAGCCTTATGGCTGAAGACTGAACATTGCTCACTATTTACATTTGCAGCTCACAACACTAGGCAACAAGGTAACTCAGGGAAGTCCACTAGAGCACTACGAACCTCATGACCTGCATGTTCCCAACAGTAATTTATGAGGAGTGAAAAATCAAATAGGAATAACTGAAGTTTCAGTTTATTGCTTACCGAGCTCGATAGCTGCAGTCGCTTAAGTGCGGCCAGTATCCAGTAATCAGGAGATAGTGGGTTCGAACCCCACTGTCGGCGCCCTAAATATGGTTTTCCGTGGTTTCCCATTTTCACACCAGGCAAATGCTGGGGCTGTACCTTCATTAAGGCCACAGCCGCTTCCTTCCCATTCCTAGGCCTTTCCTATCCCATTGTCGCCATAAGACCTATCTGTGTCGGTGCGACGTAAAGCAAATAGCAAAAAAAAAAGTGTATTGCTTAGAAAACAAAAAAGTTTGAAAATATATATATTGTTTTACAATTTGCTTTACAATGCACTGACACAGATAGGTCTTATGAGGATGCTGGGATAGGAGAGGGCTAGGAGTGGGAAGGAAGTGAAAGTGGCCTTAATTAAGGTACAGCCCCAGCATTTTCCTGGTGTGAAAATGGGAAACCACAGAAAACCATTTTCAGAGCTGCCGACAGTGCGGTTGGAACCCATAATCTCTGGAATGCAAGCTGATAGCCACTTGCGTGGTTGAAAAAATATTAATTGATTTCTAATATACCTAACATGGGCGCACTTTCTTTGTGGTTGATGATGATGTTGGTGAGACAAATGACGAAAAAGATAGATTTAATGAACCTGAATTGTTGTACGTTGAGTGCTCAGCCCGGAAGCTGGTCTGAATCTCAACAGCTCCACTATCAGCCGCCTTAGGTGGCCTAGGCATTACTGAAGAGGGCGTACTAGGAAAATGAGGAATGAGGTAGTTTCCTACTGCTTTCCTCGCTGAGCCAGAAGTTGCTATTACATCTCAGTCTGTCAAGCCCACCAAAATGCCCGCACCAACCGATCCTATGAGCGACATTTTCACACTGTTCATGTAATGGACTGGCAGCATAAGCAATGGAATTACTACCATCACTCATACCTCGGTCACTTTCATGTTGTCAAAGCCAAGGATGAGACAGACAGAACAATGAAAGTAACAAATTTGTTCACACCAGAAGGCACAGTGCAGTGTAAACACTAGATCTTGCCAGCAAATGCATTTTATGAGCCTATGCATCTCAATTCATCAGCACAGTTTGTGCTTCATCACATACATCTGCATGGCAATTTCATAAATATTACTGCTCTGTTATTGTTAATGGCCTCTTCCAGCCTCACCTTGAATGATTTAACAACTTCCGTGATTATACTAGAGAGGGCAGCTCCCTCGATGTTGGACACGCATGGTCGTATCTTTTGATAACATAGATATAGATGTTGATTCCCATTGGGAATCTGAAATATTTGTCTCGAATGAGTAAATTTGTAATACCAATATAAATGGTCCGTTATTGGACATTATAAATTTTCCAGCTAACTCATTCCTGGTTGCCAGTGTTTCGCCCTCGTGTGCTAGGTTGGGCTCATCAGTTGGTACTTAGCACACCTACCAAGACGCTGGCTAGTGCATACCGTGGAGGCCACTGTGTAGGCTACTTGGAGTCACCGGCAGTGCCAATGCACTACATAGACTTTGTCTCTTTACCAAAAATTGATGCCTGCTTGGCCATCAGATGATATAGATGTTGATTCCCATTGGGAATCTGAAATATTTGTCCCGAATGAGTAAATTTATAATACCAACTGATGAGCCCAACCTAGCACACGAGGGCGAAACGCTGGCAACCAGGAATGAGTTAGCTGGAAAATTTATAATGTCCAATAAGGGACCATTTATGTTGGTATTGGTCGTATCTTTCCGACGAGGTGTGAATTTTATCTCTTTGACTCAAATCTTTTCTTTGGTTTTGAGAGAATATGAAATGGACCCCACACAGATCGGAGTTGCGTTTTTGACTTACAGAAAAGTCCTTAAACGATTGAAACTTAGCCTATACCACCATCCTTCTCTTTTCCTTGCTGGTTAATATACTTCAGGTATTCTTTCGTATTATTTGTTCGGCTATTCTTTCGTAATATTTGTTCTATTATTCTATTATTTATAGTTCACCTGCATACACCCCAGCGTCAGTGGGTAGGGTCTGATACATCCTACTCTGAAGAGTCTAGTGTCAGACCTAAGACGAAACGCTGGTTAATAGAGCAAACGCCGGAAAAGCCATCCATCTAATTTTTGATCTGATTTTTGATATGCTCTATTGGTGGAAAAGAATCTAATTCCCTCCATGGGAACTTAGAATTTCCATTTGGAATTGCTAGGCGGGCATTAATTCCATCGTGGAGTTTTATCTCCCGTATGCAGTTATCAGACTGTGCTTCATAAATAAGCTTCTGATAAGTTCACCTGCATACACCCCGCGTCAGTGGGTAGGGTCTGACACATCCCACTCTGAAGAGTCTAGTGTCAGACCTAAGACGAAACGCTGGTTAATAGAGCAAACGCCGGAAAAGCCATCCATTTAATTTTTGATCTGATTTTTGATATGCTCTATTGGTGGAAAAGAATCTAATTCCCTCCATGGGAACTTAGAATTTCCATTTGGAATTGCTAGGCGGGCATTAATTCCATCGTGGAGTTTTATCTCCCGTATGCAGTTATCAGACTGTGCTTCATAAATAAGCTTCTGATAAGTTCACCTGCATACACCCCAGCGTCAGTGGGTAGGGTCTGACACATCCCACTCTGAAGAGTCTAGTGTCAGACCTAAGACGAAACGCTGGTTAATAGAGCAAACGCCGGAAAAGCCATCCATCTAATTTTTGATCTGATTTTTGATATGCTCTATTGGTGGAAAAGAATCTAATTCCCTCCATGGGAACTTAGAATTTCCATTTGGAATTGCTAGGCGGGCATTAATTCCATCGTGGAGTTTTATCTCCCGTATGCAGTTATCAGACTGTGCTTCATAAATAAGCTTCTGATAAGTTCACCTGCATACACCCCAGCGTCAGTGGGTAGGGTCTGACACATCCCACTCTGAAGAGTCTAGTGTCAGACCTAAGACGAAACGCTGGTTAATAGAGCAAACGCCGGAAAAGCCATCCATCTAATTTTTGATCTGATTTTTGATATGCTCTATTGGTGGAAAAGAATCTAATTCCCTCCATGGGAACTTAGAATTTCCATTTGATTGATATGTGTCATTTGCTCCGCAGTATGAATGGACTGCATGTTTTTCTTGTGATTATGATATGTTGATGTTTGGGTCTCATATTACTTCTGTTCATGTGCACTGCATTTTTATGTAATTTGCCATCTGATGACTGCCCTTTGTGTCAGCGCGAGCTTCCACTCGTGTTGTACGAAGTATGAACCCTGATGGGTTTGTGCATGACTGTGGGATTTCTCTGATCCCACAGCTGAATTTGTTTGTCCTGTGCACGCAACTTCTGATATAAATGAGACCTCATTTGTGACCTTGGAGTCATGCTACATGAAATTGTGTTCATCGTTTAACTGACGCTGGTGGTCGTATTGCTTGCTGATCCCGGCTGTGCCTGAATGTGTGCGCGAATGTTAGTATGAGAGGGGTGTGAAAGAATGACGTATCAATCAGCTGAATTTACATTTTGATGTTGTTTCTGTATCTTATTCATGCATTTTCGTATGGTGCTATTTCTTTTGCCTTCGCACCTGCCTTGGCCGCTCGCTTACCTATAGGGCCGCCATGTTTTACGTTTCTTTCATTTAGGCTATGCGCATGTATGGGATTTTCCCCTTTGGTTATTAATATTATCTCCTTGGTCCGGAGTTATTTCTCTCATATCTTACATATTTTATTTTCTTTTTTCAACTTGGGGTTTTCTCCTTGATGCTGGGGAGTTAGGCGATCTGTGGTGATTGTTACTATGAGGGTGGTGTCGGAACGATGTTGTGTGAAAAATGAATTGAAATATATTTGTGGAAAGAACGATCCCTTTTGATCTGTGGCACCAATATTAATACTGGCACATTCAATATGGTATTGTACTTAACTGAGTGAGCTCGCCGAATGTCTTAATATTTTTTGGGGGGGTTTTGTAACTTCATGCTCACATAACAATGTTGTGCCATCAACTGGACCAGGACTGCTTATGTATGTACCCTTTCTTATCCTTTTAACTGATTATTTTCCTTTCCTCCTACCTTTATTTTATGATTTTAATAAACCCTTATTACATGGACTTGAATTTTATTACTTATAGAATTAGTCTCTTACTATTTTTCATTTGTAAAGAGGCTCTTTTTCCAGTTCAAGGCTGGTTTTTTTGCCTTTCCTAGTCGCGATCTACGCCTCAAATCTCTCATGGTACTTACTTGTACTGGGATTGTTTCTGCGATGGGAGGGGGTGTGGCTCACATCCAAATTTTTGAAGCCTACTGTACCAACAGAAAGGGTACATCCCATCCAGTAAGTGCCAAAAGGTGCTGCTAAATTGCTGACATAAAGGAGATTCTTCATTATCTGGCTCCTTGGTTGAATGGTCAGCATAGTGGCCTTCAGTTGAGAAGGCCCCAGATTTGATTCCCGGCCAGGCTGGGAATTTTAAGTGCGTCTTGTTAATTCTTCTAGCTTGAGAGCTGGGTGTTTGTGTTCATTGTAATACACATTTTCATTTACATCCAACACATCACGCTAGCAACCACCACAGAGACAAGCAATAGTGAACATCCATTCACTGTAAAACTGGGTTTAATCAACATTAGTGCTGATCCCAGATACAGTAATCGGGAATATGCAGTAGTAGTAGTAGTAGTAGTAGTAGTAGTAGTAGTAGTAGTAGTAGTAGTAGTAGTAGTACCTAGTAGTAGCAGTGGTAGGGGTGGTGGCAGTTCAGTGTAGTACTTATAAAATGACCGTTGTATATACAAATGGGACTGAATTTTAAAAAATTCTGATTTCTCAAGGATGCATACACCTGAGTGAAGTAGAAACTGATTATCCTAAATCAGGGATGGCGAACCTTTTCCAGCTAGTGTGCCATTTTAAGTCTGGTTTATTATTCTCAACTGTTGACTGTGCTACTTATTATTTTCCTTTAAGGAATGGCTACAACCACCCTCTCCCCACCCCCCCACTCCCACCCCCGCCTTCTTAATTCCCAATTACGTTTAATAATGCGTTGTTTATTTAATATATATCTTGTAAATACATTCGATTGCATGTTTCGTGGTTGTATTTTGCAAATACATAAAAAATACATTTTTAAGTATGTAAGTTTGGAGGATACTTAACATTACTTGTAAAAATATATATAAATATAATAAGCTCCCATTGTAACACACTTCGTCATTAAATATTATTAGATATAAGAATTAAAAATACTAATATTGCTAATGGACTTTAAGTGAAATATAGTTCTCACATTTAGCACCCATGTCATGTATATTAAGTTCGTAACTTCTTGTCTTCAATAACACACACGAAGCACTTAAGTCTGAACCAAGACGGCTTATGACTGTTGACTTCACAACGTTCATTGTAGAAAATAGATGTTCGTAGGCATATGATGACCCAAACAAAGTAAGTAATGCTGTAGCAAGTTTCTTCATCACTGAAAACGTTTTGAGAGGCTGTCCCAATGTTCACGTATTAAGTTATCTGGCTTCTGCAGAAAGTATTCACCATCAACAGCACAGTCTATTTTCACTCATGCTTCACCAAGCTGTACGAATTTGTTCACCCATGTACTGCTTTCTTCACATTCAATCAATTCTAAATGGTCAGTAAAAAATTGAACTTAATGTCACTCGTTGGTACAATGTTGTGTTTTGTAATAAAGTGCAATGTCTTCTTCAACTCTCGAAACTGGGTAAAATCTCTTGGAAATTATTTGTTTTGAATTTTGTGAGACGTCCACACACTTCTTACAAATACTTTTTCTAACTTCAAAAGTTATTGATTTGCAAAATTTGACATCAGTTCAAGTTGTACTTTAACTGAAGTAAAGTACTTAAAATTCTTGGTTTCAACATCCACGACGAATACACGTTTTTTCTGGAATGATTTTATGATCTCAAACAATATATCTGTAGTGTGTCCCTTTCCTTGCAGTTCCTTATTCATATCATTGTACACTGCTGTAAAATCACGGAGAAACATTCATTCGCACAGCCAAATAGGGTCCATGAGTTCTGGGAATTCTTCGTGCTTTTCTATCATGAGGAAGCGAATTTCGTCCAAGAGCTCGACAAGCCTCTGTAGTACCGGTACTTGCACACGACTCAGCCAGCGAAAATTATTGTAGTGTTCCTTACAAGTACGCCACAGTGAGATTCCACTTCGTGTAACATTTTCAAGAACTAACGATTTTTAGAGCAGGTGCAGGTATGAAGTTCACAATTTTAGTTACCACCGAGAGTACTCTTTCAAATGACTGCATATCTTCTTTCGCACATACGGCTTCCTGGTATAACATAGGATGGAAATGTAAAATAGGCCACCATGAATAGCCACCATACTTGAGGCAAAATTCTGTAAATCAAACCCCATTTTTAATACAAGTTCTTGCTTCACATCCTTCATTATATCTTTACTATTGTCGTATTTCTTAAACTCAACAATTTAACTAATTCCTCCCTCATCACATTTCCACAAGGAAATCAGACGAAAAGAGCAATCGTTTCTTGTAAGGTAACATCCGTGCTTTCATGAAGACGTAGTGAATACATCTGGGAGTTATCCGAATCAGCTTTCAATTGCTCCGAAACATCTTCACTCATTCTTATTATTCTACCCCTGACAATATTTCGGCTGGCTGGCATTTCTTTAATTCTGTTAATTATTTGTTGTTTGTTAGGAAAGTCTTCAATGAATGTATCGGACGTCAATAAGAAAGTCTCTTTCAAGAACTCACCGTCAGAGATCGGTTTCCCATGCTCTAATATGCAGTCAGACAGATGGAAACAATCGCACTGATATTCCTTGGCCTGAAAGATAACATTTGTGTATTGTTCGATTTTCTGTGAAACGAGCTCTCTTCCTTCTTCATTTGGAATGGAACGAACATTTAAATTATTCGTCTCGAAATGGCACGTTAGGCCTACATTAAATGTGCGAGAGACAACGGTTTTCAAGCACAGGCAACACAAAGCTTTATTGCTTCTATCACTCTGAATTCCCTTGTCCACTGTTCCTGAAGAATCCGGTCACTACCTTTGTTAAGTTCCTGGTTTTTTCGGCACCGAAAACATGTTTGTGAGCTCTGTATACAAACGACATTCAATAAACAGTAACACACAACGAATAATCACGCACTACTGGCTACCGCACACGAGTCAAACTTCACTCACTGGCTGACTGACGACCAGGTATTCGATTATTTGTTACACGTGAAACACTATGACTGTACGATCCATGAGATATGTATAGTCTGTAGAACAAGACGTATATAACAACTTTTAATATGTTCATGTGGCGTGCCATCGAAATCGTGTTCGCGTGTCACCTAGTGACATGCGTGGCATAGGTTCGCCATCCCTGTCCTAAATCATTCATCTCCAACCAAGTATACTTCATAAGTAGACCGAAAATTGTAGGTTTTCCCACTGTGGATAATTTGAAGATGCAAGTAACTTCTCCTTCTCTTACTTATTGAAGAAAATACTATTTAAGACAGGATAGATACTTAGTATTTGCTAACTCTCATCCAATTTCCAAAATAAGTTGTTCAACTTTTCAGTTCTACAAAAAAATCATAAAATTAAAACACCTCCCATTGTTGGACTACAGTTATAACATAAATACAAAATTAAAAGCAGAAAATGTGTCACAGTACACACAATTCTTATTTTCTCAATGAGCTAAAAACCTTCAGTAATTACAAGTATAATTATTTAGTGTAATGTATAATGTAGTCAGGTTAATGAATCTCCATTACTGCTACTTGCACCGAGATCCTGTTTTTTTGCTTTGGTAATATTTAGTGATTTTCACAACCAATAATATGGGTCTTGCTTACAAGTGAACTATCAATACAATCATATCAAAACCAAAAATACCATTTCGCTGAGAGGACGAGGAGACCATAAAATAGTGATATACAAAAGATTTGCTGCCATTTCAAAATGGATGGTGTTGAAATCTTGATTCAAAATACATGTGAAATTGCAGCTACTGGACAACCCTTACATCTTTTGGCTGATGCAGCACTTAGAGGAGTAGAGTTGCAGTTGTGTTGTAGAGAGAGAGTGAACTGGCAGGCTACTGCACACCAAGGTCACTTTGTTCGGGAACGAATGTGAAACATAAATGAGGTGCGTTAATCGAATGATAAAAACACACATATTTTTGGCACCACACACTACGAATATGTATTTTAAGGCCACACTGTTCTTTGGTGTTTTCCTTATTTGTTTGAAGGCAATATTTTGCAGGCACTCTGAACTCAGGAGGTCTCTCCGCTATGCAATTGGTTGTGAACCATGAGTATTTAATCTGCCTTTGAAACTTGGGGAAGAAAATTGAAAAATGAATGAAAGATTACATTTTCAATATGCTGTTTCTCTGATAAACATCAAGCTGAAAGTCTTCACAAGCTTCACGACAAAAAAGCTTTCAATTGCCAGAAGAAAAACTTACCCAAGGGCTATATTTTTCCTGTAGTGCCAGGAGGAATCTGGAGAATTTCTATACTGTTGCCTGGAGCAATGTCTTCAAGACAGCTTTTATCACTATAAGTAGTCCAGGAATCTAACAGTCACAAATACTTGCCTTTGGCAAATGGGAAGAAGGCTTCTTTAAACCAATATTTTAATTCCTTTCTTCTCATTTTCCCTGATTTTGGGGCTGTTACGATTATATTTTTGGCATGAAACACTTCCTTGGAAACTCTTGGACCAAAAGTTTGTTGCCTCCTGGCGTACAATGAATAATTTCGGGAAAAGAATACAAGCCATACTAACCATAGGCATAATTGTGTATGAATGTGTGGCCATAATAACTGATTGAACAACTATTTCTGTACGTTTCTCACTAACAAATGATAGAGTCCTTTCTGTTTCCATTTCGTGCTCAAAACTGATCTATATTTTATATTGAAGAAGTGTAGACTGATAACCGCTCTGTAGCTGCTCCCAAAAATTTCTTTGCGACTTCATCTTTTTCTTCTTCTTGCAGATACTTACGAGGTGCAAATTTTGTGATTTTTCTACTTTTGATTCTGTAGTTTTCCTTTAAGTGACTCAACCAACCAGTAGATGTGCTGAAATTACTTTGTCTCAATCAAGTTCCATTAGCTGGATTCATGACTGTTCTCTCAAAGGAACATGTGTTAACTGCCTCACACAGAAAGCTCAACATAACACGCTCGCTTGAGCTGGTCACCAGGGTTGTCCACGTCTAGCTATATGCTAATGCGTGCAATCTTATTAAACATATTTGTATCGATTTCACGACCTAACAGCTTGAATGGCAGCTAAATTTTTGTACAATACTTTATTATGATTTCCTCATCCTCTCTGCAAAATTTCATTGTTGGTTTCAATATGACCGTATTGATAGGTCCCTTGTTAGGTCTACATGGTAATTTACTTTCAGTGGTGGTGGTGGTGGTGGTGGTGGTGGTGGTGGTGGTGGTGGTGGTGGTGGTGCTGGAGTAACATTGCATTATGTCAACAACACAACTTCATTCCATGACAGAAACTCTCCCAAATTGTTGCTGTTGGTTTTTTGCTCATTGTTTCACGTTGCACAGACCCAGACAGGTCTTATGGCAGCGATGGGCTGGGCTAACTAAGAAAGACACTGTTGCCTTAATTAAGGTACAGTCCCAGCATTTGCTGGGTATGAATATGGGAAACCATGGAAAATAATCTTGAAGGCTGCCAATAATGTGGTTTGAACCCACCATCTCTCGAATGCATCCTCACAGCTATGTGTTCCGAACCACATAGCCAACTCGCTCAGTGACTCCCAAGTGCATCTTTGTGCTGATTTTCATATTCAGTTTCTAATTCTCTATTAGTTCACTTGCTAAGTATTTCAAGATCTTTGATTTGTAACACTGTATTACTTACATGGTCAAAATTAAATTTTGAACATCCTTTACTTTTCAGCTCTTTCAGTGAGTTGCACCCAACACCTATCTTCCTCGTCCGCTTTGCATCTGTTATCTTGTAACCCTGAAAAGGAAGGCAAAGTAATCATTTTAATGAACATCTGAAGGAAAAGTGGAAGGCCAACTACTCTCAAAACAACTGCTAATAAATTCCTAACAAGAGTTTATGAGATAAATATGGATTATGATCCTCCTCTACAAAGAATGGGGTATTTCTTCGACTGCCTCCAACATATCAAATTACTGTTCTACAGAATCTCCAGCACCTTGATACAGAGGGTAGAATCTCAATATATCTGAGAGAAAAGCTGCTCTGAAGTAGAAAAACAATCTGTTCACAGTCAAGGCAGACTGATAAAATTTTGTTTTATAATAAAATTGATTTTATTCCCCAAAAAGATCCACATGGGTCGATGCCCCGAACAAATAGCAATTTTAAAAAACTACTTTTATGGCTTTTGAGATGCTGAGATGCAGGAATTTTATCCCAGAGAATTTATTTTACATGCCATAAATCTATCGTCATGAGTCTGCCATGCAGCTTCAAACAGCACAAAGACTGAGCTAGGATCAAATACACCAACTTAGGATCAGAAGGCCAGTGCTGTACCATCTGAGCCACTTAGTCTGGCTACAATACTATTCTAACTTCTTCGAAAGTATAAAAGACAAATTAAACAAAGGTAAATAGTTAGTGGATAATTATATAGAGAGAACAAGAACAAGTTAACCACATATAGTTAAATCCCAACAAAACGTGCCCACTTAATACATTGTCTCACACAATACACGTCTTTCCTCATATCCCTCCACATCTCATATAGCGAGTGGTTCACCAGCCGCTTGCAATTTAGTTTTATATATCCTGTCGCTTTTACTACTATTCTGAAATACATCGGTCCCTCTCTCTAAACCATGGTAATATAGCGAGATGTGAGTTTATGGGCTAGAAGATGGCAGGAATCGTGAGCGCCACTATTAATTCATTATGGGTATCTTGAACGAACCCGTAAAACGAGTACAGATACGAAGAACACATACCTTACAAGATGGGGTGCACACACAGACCAGGAGCAGGTATTGTATAGGCTGGAAACTGTGTGCTGAATGTCAAGACTCACAGTAGCTCACTTGGGAAGGATGCGGTGGGAGTTTTTTTTGCTAGTGGTTTTACGTCGCACCGACACAGATAGGTCTTATGGCGACAATGGGATAAAAAAGGCCTAGGAGTTTGAAGGAAGCAGCTGTGGCCTTAATTAAGGTACAGCCCCAGTATTTGCCTGGCATGAAAATGGGAAACCACGGAAAACCATCTTCAGGACTGCCGACAGTGGGATTCGAACCCACTATCTCCCGGATGCAAGCTCACAGCCGCACGGCTCTAAGCACATGGCCAACTCGGCCGGTGTGGTGGGAGTTGTGATAGAGGATGTACTTAAAGGTTTGAATCACAGGGCAAGTTGGCAGTGCAGTTAGGGGCATGTAGCTAAGAGCTTGCATCCGGGAGGTAGTAGGTTCGAACCCCACTGTCAACAGCCCTCAAGATGGTTTTCCGCAGTTTCCCATTTTCACATCAGTCAAATGCTGGGGCTGACCTTAATTAAGGCCACAGCCACTTCTTTCCAGCTCCTAGGCCTTTCCTATTCCATTGTCGCCATAAGACCTATCTGTGTTGGTGCGACGTAAAGCAACTAGCAAAAAAATATTCCTGTAAATATCTATTATTTCCTGTTTCCTATCCCATCGTCACCATAAAACTCATCTGTGTCAGTGCAACGTAAAGCAAACAGCAAAAAAAAAAAAAAAAAAAAATTACTTCTGAATGTGAACGCAATAATTCACAGAATTTTTTATATCTTACTATCAAAAATTCATCACATAAACTTGCATTCAAAATATTTAGAAAGTCTACCCAAACAGTTAACGCCATCAAACTAGGCTCAATTCACCCAGAGGCTCAAAAAAAAAGAGAGAGAGCTGATTTTTACAGCTTAGTTCACAGAGCGTTCGTGATACCCCTATCCGAAAAGACTGGAAAAAAAAAAAAAAGAAAGAACTTGATATCATTCATTTTACAGCTAAAAAGAATGGTTTTAATAAGCAATATATCGATAAAATCTTAGGAAATTTGAAAATAAATCTGTGACAACACTGATTAACGAGCCTAAAAAGAAAGAGAACAACTATGCCTTATTTACATACAGACATACTCATGTATATCGGTCTCGAAAGCCCAGAATAACGGCCGAGAGGATGCGTCGTGCTGACCACACGGCCCCTCGTAATCTGCAGGCCTTCAGGCTGAGCAGCGGTCGCTGGGCAGGCCAAGGCCCTTTCAAGGGCGTTAAGTGCCGTGGGGGGATAATCATGTATATGAAATCACAAACATTTTTACGAATCATAATGTAAACATTTCTTTTAAAACAGTTAACAACAACTCTCAACTTCTTTATAACCAACACACAGCAAATAAGATCAGAAACAAATATTATCAATCAGGGGTTTATAAGCTCATTTATAAACAATGCCCAGGGAGCTAAGCGGGGTGAACTGGATGCAATTTTAACATCAGATACAAAGAACATTTTAACATGTCCAAATACAATAGGTACTCGGCCACAAGTGCCCACATGGTAGATTATAATCATGCATTTACTTCTCTTGTGTTTTATGTACATGTAAGAAAGGCAACCTGATGAATGTCTACAAGAACATATTTATAAATCTAGATGTAAAACGTAATCCATTTCATAATTTAAATGAAATTTCCGAAGAAGTAAATACACTGTTTGAAGAGAATATCAACAAAAACTTTTCAAATCCAAGTGCCAGACAAGGTCAGTATATTCCCCCACGCAGTGGATCCGGGCAATTCCTTCCCAACTTCCCTTCCACCAGGCAGCTCACTGCCAGAACAACTGGTGTATACACAGGAGCTGAGAAATCCTAATCACCTTAGACAGCGCATCACCAAGGCATTGTATGAAATCAGCTTCATTTCCTGTATCAAATCTTATTTACATTAAATCAATAAAAGTAAATATCCACCTTTTCGATACTTATATTTCCTTTAAGCAAATTAATTATTTAGTTATAGTACATGTTTCGGTCCTTGGGAACATCTTCAGCTATGTTACATTGCATAGGTGAAATTACAAAGCATATTTTATCTTCTAAAAATACATCATAAAATATACCTTGATATGTTTAAAAACTATATGAATTTACTTAAGATAAAAGCGATTATGAAATGAAATGTCGTATGGCTTTTTTAGTGCCGGGATATCCCAGGGCGGGTTCGGCTCGCCAGGTGCAGGTCTTTCTATTTGACTCCCGTAGGCGACCTGCGCGTCATGATGAGGATGAAATGATGATGAAGACAACACATACACCCAGCCCCCGTGCCATTGGAATTAACCAATTAAGGTTAAAATCCCCAACCCAGCCGGGAATCAAACCCGGGACCCTCTGAACCGAAGGCCAGTGCGCTGACCGTTCAGCCAACGAGTCGGACAAAGTGATTATAATATATGGGGAGGGTTGAATAAGGCGGTGAAATGGGAAGGGACATGGATCTACTCTGTTCTAAACCATTTTAAAACTATTTCTATTCACTTGAACAGATGTTTAAAAAATTTTGGTTTTCAGCACTTTTGTTCACTCTGATGTATGTTTTCTAGTTGTTTATTATTAAAAATTGTATTAAAAAGTTAAAACATTTATTTTTCAAAAACTCTTTTAATAATAAACAACTAGGAAGCATACATATCACAGTGAAAAAAAAATATTTGGTTTTCAGCACTTTTGAACAAATTTTTAACAAAGTAGATTAATTTCCCTTCCCATTTCACTGCCTCATTCAAACCCCCTCATAGATTTTAATCATTTTTATCTTTAGTAAATTCATATAGTTTTTTAAACATAACAAGATACTTATTATGATGTTTATCAATCAATCAATATCAATCAATACTGATCTGCATTTAGGGCAGTCGCCCAAGTGGCAGATTCCCTATCTGTTGCTTTCCTAGCCTTTTCCTAAATGATTTCAAAGAAATTGGAAATTTATTGGTAAGTTATTCCAATCCCTAACTCCCCTTCCTATAAATGAATATTTGCCCCAGTTTGTCCTCTTGAATTCCAACTTTATCTTCATATTGTGATCTTTCCTACTTTTATAAACACCATTCAAACTTATTCGTCTACTAATGTCATTCCACGCCATCTCTCCGCTGACAGCTCGGAACATACCACTTATGATAAAGATGTTGATTCCCATAGGGAACCTGAAATATTTGTTCCAAATGTTTTAATACATTTAATACATACCACTTAGTCGAGCAGCTCGTCTACTTCCTCCCAAGTCTTCCCAGCCCAAACTATGCAACATTCTTGTAACGCTCCTCTTGCCAGAAATCACCCAGAACAAACTGAGCTGCTTTTCTTTGAATTTTTTCCAGTTCTTGAATCAAGTAATCCTGATGAGGGTTCCATATACTGGAACCATACTCTAGTTGGGGGTCTTACCAGAGACTTATATGCCCTCTCCTTTACATCATTACTACAACCCCTCAACACCATCATAACCATGTCCAGAAATCTGTACCCCTTATTTACTATGGCATTTATGTGATTACCCCAATGTTTACCTTTCCTTATATTAACACCTATGTACTTACAGTGATCCCCATAAAGAACTTTCACCCCATCAACGCAGTAATTAAAACTGAGAGGACTTTTCCTATTTGTGAAACTCACAACCGGACTTTTAACCCCGTTTATCATCATACCATTGCTGCTGTCCATCTCAAATATATTTGAGGTCATTTTGCAGTTCCTCATAATCTTGTAATTTATTTATTACTCTATACAGAATAACATCATCTGCAAAAAGCCTTATCTCTGATTCCACTTCCTTATTCCTATCATTTACATATACATGAAAACGTAACGGCCCAATAATACTGCCTTAAGGCATTAATTATAACAGGTTCAGATAGAGCTTCGCTTACTCTAATTCTCTGAGTTCTATTTTCTAGAAATATAGAAACCCATTCAGTCACTCTTTTGTCTAGTCCAATTACACTCATTTTTTCCAGTAGTCTTCCATGATCCACCCTATCTAATGCTTTAGACAGGTCAATCGCAATACAGTCCATTTGACCTCAATCCAAGATATCTACTATATCTTGCTGGAATCCTACATGTTGGAATAATCTTTCCTAAACCCAAACTCCCTTCTATGGAACCAGTTATTAATTTTGCAAACATGTCTAATATAATCAGAAAGAGTGCCTTCCCAAAGCTTACATGCAATGCATGTCAAACTTACTGGCCTGTAATTTTCAGCTTTATGTCTATCAGCCTTTCCTTTATACACAGGCACTACTATAGCAACTCTCCATTCATTTGGTATAGCTCCTTCATGTAAACAATAATTAAAAAAGTACTTAAGATATGGTACTATTTCTCAACCCATTCTCTTTAGTATATCCCCAGAAATCTTATCAATTCCAGCTGCTTTTCTAGTTTTCAAATTTGTATCTTATTGTAAATGTCATTGTGATCATATTTGAATTTTAGTACTTCATTAGCATTGGTCACCTCCTCTATCTGGACATTATCCTCGTAACCAACAAACTTCGCATACTGCTGACTGAATACTTCTGCCTTTTGAAGATCCTCACATACACACTACCCTTGTTCATTAATGATTCCTGGAATGTCCTTCTTGGAACCTATTTCTGTCTTAAAGTTCACTATAATTTGCATGACTGCCAATTATACTTGCCATCTTGCTACCCTTAGCTGACTTCTTTGCTAGATTCAATTTCCTAGTAAGTTCCTTCAATTTCTCCTTACTTCCACAGCCATTTCTAACTCTATTTCTTTCCAGTCTGGACCTCCTCCTTAGTCTCTCTATTTTTCTATTATAATAACATGGGTCTTTACAATTCCTTACCACCTTTAAAGGTACAAACCTGTTTTCACATTCCTCAACAACTGCTTTAAACCTATCCCAGAGTCTGTTTAGATTTTTATTTACTGTTTTCCAGCGATCGTAGTCACTTTTTACAGACTCTCTCAGGCCTGTTTTATCAGCCATATGGTACTGCCTAATAGTCCTAATTTTATGACCTTCCTTCCTCTTACATTTATTTTTAACTACGATAAAAACAGCTTCATGATCACTAATACGATCTATTATTTTGGTTTCTCTATAGAGCTCATCTGGTTTTACCAGCACTATGTCCAGGATATTATTCCCTCTGTTGGTTCCATCACTTTCTGAATCAGCTGTCTTTCCCATCTTAACTTATTTGCCCTTTGTTGGTCATGCTTCCTGTTGTTCGCATTACCTTCCCAACTGACATTTTGTAAATTGAGATCGCCCCCTACTATCACATTCCTTTCCATGTCGTTTCTCACATAGCTGATTATCTTATCAAATAATTCTGAATCAGCATCAGTGCTACCATTTCCCAGTCTGTACACTCCAAAGACATCAAGTTGCCTATTATCTTTAGAAATGAGCCTTACACCTAGAATTTCATGTTTGTCATCTATATCTTTTTGTAGCTTAAAAATTCTTCTTTTACCATTATGGGTATTCCCCCTTCTACCATTCCTATTCTATCTCTACGATACACACCCCAGTTCCGTGAGAAAATTTCGGCATCCATTATATCATTTCTCAGCCATGATTCAACTCCTATTAAAATATCTGTTAAGTAATATCTAGAGAATACACATCCTAAGAACTTGGAACGATCCTCCTGTTCCAATTTTGTATTTCCTACCTGGCTTCAGTCCTCTTAGGTTTATTTGTTACTGACATAATTTTAGTCTTGGATTGGCTAATTTTCATATCATACTTGCTGCACCTCTTTTTACGCTCCAAGATAATGGATTGCGGTTCTACAGCACAGTCTGCCATTAAGACTAAGTCATCGCATAGGCCACTGGTCACTACATTTCCACTCAACTCAATCCCTCCCTACCATTTTATACCTTTCAGTAAGCCGGGCTGAGTGGCTCAGACGGTTGAAGCGCTGGCCTTCAGACCCTAACTTGGCAGGTTCGATCCTGGCTCAGTCTGATGGTATTTGAAGGTGCTCCAATATGTCAGCTTCGTGTTGGTAGATTTACTGGTGCGTGAAAGAACTCCTGCGGGACTAAATTCTGGCATCTCAGCGTCTCCGAAAACCGTGAAAGTAGTTGGTGGGACGTAAAGCAAATAACATTATTACTATTATTATTGAATACCTTTCAGTAAATGGTCCATGTATATGATAATTTTTTTATTTTTTATTTGCTTTACGTCGCACCGACACAGATAGGCCATATGGTGACGATGGGAGAGGAAAGGCCTAGGAATTGGAAGGAAGCGGCCGTGGCCTTAATTTTTTTTTGCTAGTTGCTTTATGTCGCACCGACAAAGATAGGTCTTATGGCAACGATGGGACAGGAGAGGGCTAGGAGTGGGAAGGAAGCGTCCGTGGCCTTAATTGAGGTACAGCCCCAGCATTTGCCTGGTGTGAAAATCGTAAACCACGGAAAACCATTTTCAGGGCTGCCGAAAGTGGGGTTCGAACCCACTATCTCCCAAATACTGGATACTGGCCGCACTTAAGCGACTACAGCTATCGAGCTTGTTGTGGCCTTAATTAAGGTACAGCCTGGTGTGGCTGGTGTACCATTTGCCTGGTGTGAAAATGGGAAACCACGGAAAACAATCTTCAGTGCTGCTGACAGTGGGGTTCAAAACCACTATCTCTCGGATGCAAGCTCACAGCTGCGCGTCCCTAACTGCACGGCCAACTCGCCTGGTTTATAAAAGATTACAGCCTTGTCTAATCCCTCTAACTACTTTGAAGCAAGAGCTCATTCTATGATCAATTCCCACTGTGATCCAATTGTCAACATAAATGCCTTTTACTGCTTGTATTAACCTACCCCTAATCCCATAATCATCCACTACGACTAACATCCTTTCCCTTGGAATTCTTGTGATACGCCTTCTATACATCTTCAAAACAAACATAGCTGTCTATTCCTCTCGTAACATTTTTCAATTACCTGATGTATAGTGAAAATCTGGTCCTAACAGCCCCTCTGTGGTCTGGTTTTCCATCCACCTTACTCTTCACAATTGATGGCACCCTCCTTTCCAAAATGCCAGATAACACCTTGACTGGTATACTGATCAATGAAATACCACAACAATTATTGCAATAATTTCTGTTCCCTTGATTACAGATACCGTAGGTGCAATTCCTGCTTTTATCCAATCAGAACGTAGCTTACTCACTTTCCATGCTAATCCTGTCACTGTATGAAGCAATGAAGCGTTACAAAAATGTTGCAAAGTTTGGGTTGGGAGGAATTGAGAGAAAGAAGAAGAGCTGCTCGACTAAGTGGTATGTTCCGAGCTGTCAGCGGAGAGATGGCTTGGAATGACATTAGTAGACGAATAAGTTTGAGTGGCGTTTATAAAAGTAGGAAAGATCACAATATGAAGATCTGTCCTTTCTTCACCATAAGACCTGTCTGTGTTGGTGCGATGTAAGGTAAATTGTAAAAAAAAAAATTTTAAAAATCCACTCAGACTTATTTGTCCGCTAATGTCATTCCAAGCCATCTCTGCACTGACAGTCAGGAACATACTGCTTAGTCGAACAGCTCGTCTCCTTACTCCCAAATCTTCCTAGCCAAACAATTGATACATTTTTGTAACACTACTTGTTTGTCTGTAATCTCTCAGAACAAATTGTGTTGCTTTCCTTTGGATCATTAAAAAAAAATATATTTCCCAGTTCTCAAATCAAGTAATCCTGTGAGGTGCTATTTTAATAGATGTCAAGATGTCATAAGTCTGCCCCATAGGAGTTCTTTAATGACCCAGAAGCCAAAAATATGTAGTCACATTTAAACATCTTTAAATACCACCAAGCCGGGCTGAGTGGCTCAGACGGTTAAGGCGTTGGCCTTCTAACCTCAACTTGGCAGGTTCGATCCTGGCTCAGTCCAGTAGTATTTGAAAGTGCTCAAATATGACAGCCTCATGTCGGTAGATTTACTGGCACATAAAAGAACTCCTGCGGGACTAAATTCTGGCACCTTGGCGTCTCCGAAGACCGTAAAAGTAGTTAGTTGGATATAAAACAAATAACATTAATTAATTAATTAAATACCACCAACCTCAGACACGAACTTGCTAATCTGCGCAACTGAAATTGATATTCCTTATTCTCTTCTTTCTTTAACCTAGTAAATGTACTGTGAAGACAATTTTGGTCCTAATTCCTGCAGGAACCTTATTTCTGTAATTTAAGTGCCTACTAGAAACTATGCTGCATGGTATGATTTTTCTGATAGAGAGTATTATGTTGCATCCATTTGACATGTGTTTTGGGCATCCTCCATAGTTGTACGTCTTCCTTCTCTTTCCCACTATCAAATTTTGCTAACTCCTAACATAGCTAGTAATACGGTTTTCTGTTTGTTGACTCAGCTATTGCTACTCCTTTCCACAAGCCCAATTGATTTTAGTTGCACCCTATTGAATTCCTGTTTGCAAAAGCTATTTTGAAGGAGTCCTCCTCCCCCCTCCCCTGCCTTGGCTTGTCAAATGAGAGTAAATTTCATTCCCCCACCCAAATTTGAGAGATTTTGCCTTTAAAGCAAACAGGATGTTGGCCATGGATTCACCTTTTCCTAGTGAGATTTTAACTGTAATGGTTTGAGGACCACAGGTAGATTTGGTAGCCCTATTCTGACATGAGCTGGAATTTGTCAGAGATATTCATTCCAACTGCTTATTAAACGGTGCCCTGACTCTCAGGACTACTCACTTAGTCTTTCAGCATTACTTATGTTTCGTGAGCTAGGACATGACTGCTGGAACCCTCAAATAGATCAGTTTTGTTCTTTCCTTCTGGATAACATCAGGATGGATGAAGCTGATGTGAAGGCTAACTCTAGACTAAGAGGCAACCACATAGGTCTCCTAAGTTTTACTGACAGTTACAAAGGGCACTAGGAAAGTGAGTGAACGCTTTAGACTTTTTCAAAATAATTTCCACCCCACTCAATACACTTCTCCATACGTCGAAACCAGTCACTGAACCAAATCTGCCACTTTACTTCGGTTACATTTTCACACTCGTGATCCCATTCTGCCAGAAGCTCCTCGTAGGATGCAAAACGCCACCCTTTCAGCTTCATCTCCACTTCTGGGAAGAGTGCGAAGTCACATGGGACATGATCAGGACTGTATAGAGGGTGATCAAGCACAGTTAACCCTGATCTGGCAAGAAAATCCATTGTTACATTAGCACGATGTGCTGGAGCATTGTCATGATGCAAGAACCAAGTGTTGAGCCGTGACCTTGGACATAGCTGCTTGAGAGCCTGGATGACCTGAGGCAGACAAGTCTCACTGTACCACTTTGCAGTAACTGTCCTTTGTATTTCTAGCACAACCCAAGTCAGGATACCCCGTTTAGTGAAGAATACTGCAATCATCCTTTTCTTCACTGACCTTGACTTTCGTACAGTCACAGGCGTACCATCATCTTCAAACAGCCACACCTTGTTCTGGGATTTTGTTGAGACATCGTAATAATAAAGCCAAGTTTTGTCACCTGTAACGATGCTACTGACGTTATGCAAAGTCCCATTTTCAAACTGTTTTAGCATTTCTCAGAACCATTTTACTCGATGTGCCCTTTGTTCCTCTGAAAGTGAATGGGACACCCAAAGGGAACAAACCTTTCTAACATGGAGATGGTCACGTAGAACTGAATGAATAGCTGGTGCAGGAATATGGAGGGTCTCTTCTACCTGCCGATGTGTCAACCGCCTCTCTTGCTGCAACATTTTCCTCACAGCTTCAATGTTTTCCTCAGTTACTGATTCAGACGGTCGCCCAGAACGAGGATCATCTTCAACCACAAAATTTCCTCTCTGGAACTCTTTGTACCAGTGGAAAATTGTTGTCCAATGTGGACAGTCTTTCCTCAGCACAGGAGTCATTTCCTCCAGGCACTGGTCAACAGTTAATCCACGAGCAAAATTGTAGCGGATAATTGCGCGATATTCACCTTTAGACCACACTAACATCTTAACTTGCTTTCAGTCCCACTGCTTGGTAACAACTGGTGTGAAGGTCGCACCTTGCTGTCTTCTAGACCGGTTTTCACCCCTCTTTTCATCCCTCAACATAACAGGGGTGTCCAGCCAACCATTTTTGCGTATTGAAAAACTTTCCTAGTGCCCTTTGTAGGTAGATTGCCAGTGCATTCCCTTTTCCTCCTTGTACCATACCTGTGTTCCTTGATTTTGTTTCTAAAATTTATCTGGATCGTTATGAAAGAGGAACAGGTACCAGTGAAGGCAAATTATTATTTACTTTCTCTCTGTGCTAGTTATTTGTTTGAAGTCAGGCAGATAGAACCATATAATCCACCTGTGATCCCCAAATTGATACAGGAGAAATTCTCATTGGAACTATGCGTAAGTGGGATTAGAGAGCTCAGAATAATTTAAGCAAGCCCCGGACCCATGGGAGCAATAGAGTCCTACTTTCATTTGACAAGCTCTTTAGAAACAACTGTGTGAATGAAATGGAATGCAATGAGATACTATCAGTATAAATGGTGCTTATGGAAGAACTAAAGTAAAACTGACTGAGTCAGCAAATAGAATTTGTCTGGATGTATTAGGAATTAATGATCTTCAGGTAAGAGGAGATAATGAGGAAGAGAGAGGAGATTATAAGGTGTACTTAACAGGTGTTAGAAAGAGAAGGGTGGAGTGTGGGGTAAGGCTGTCCATCAGGAACACTTATAACGTGCTCCAAAATTTTCTACTATTCTACGTGATTCTACGTCTGCTACGCTCGACATGCTGCTACTAACCTCTGTGTGTGTGCTCTCTTCACCCGTCCAGTTCGTACTGTTCCTGCTGTTGCCCTCCCTCCTTTCCTCCCCTACTGCCTCGCTGTGCAATGTGTACCTTCTGCTCTCGTCTTTTCTGGACGTTTCCATCGTAATATAAATAATGCTCTGGGCTCGATCGGCGAGTTGGATGAAGAAGACGACTTGTGTGGAGGGAGGACTTTCTTTTATTTGCGCTAGCGGCTGGTCCGTGTGCAATGTTTTTTTTTAAATGGTGTTTATTGTTCATGATTGAAGCTCAAGGACTGCTGGACGGGTGAGCGAACTTTAAATTTATATTCCTTTGCCATACTTGAATTTCTTTTTAAAACTGCACTTCCTTATTTCATCATGCCGAAACGGCTGCTAATGACTGTTCACGCTAAAAAATATTGCTAGTCTGAGCAGTGGATTTTTTCTTGGAACTGCATTACGATCCTTTTTCAAAATTTGGCTTTCTATTACGTGAATAATTACTGTGATATGAACCATTGGATTCTAAAAGACTTGGTGAAAAAACGCAAGAATAGGACTAATTGTATTCATATTAACGCCTAGCTTCTGTTCGAAATTTTGAATTCTATTAATGCTTGTAGGTTCTATCTTTCCTAATTCCTGTTGCCAGCCTTAGGTACTGTTCTTTTGCACGTCCTTCCCTTTTTTCCCCACGTTCCTGTCCCGGGTTTTTTCTTTTCTTCTACTTTTGCGATTGTACAGTGGCCTAATGCCTTTTTAAATTCTCTTAAAAATTTTGTATTAATGGGTAATACCTGTTTACCGTTTTGTAGGATACTCCCAATGAAAACTATTGTAAAATTCATCTTGTTTCGAGTCTAGCTGTTTTTAAATAGCAAATAGTGTTGTTAAATAGTCGTCCCATTTATTTTTGAAAATCAGAAGTATCTAATCTTTAAAATATTGTTGGTTTCTTTAATTATCTGTTTCACTTTTCTTTGGCTTGTAAAAATCCTTCTTGGTGTTTGTGGTAATATATTATTATTGTGAAAAAACTGTTCCTTCTTTTTCCCTGATTTTTATCACACGCATTTCCATGTCCTTCAATTATCTGTACTTACCTCGGGTCCCTCTGAAAAAATGGACACAGTAAAATGCTTCCCTATGCGCTCTGCTAAAACCCTTCACTTTGAAACTGGAATCTGAGTACTTGTATACGTATGGATTTTTCTGGAGAGCTGTAAATCTTTTTCGTGGCATGCCATACTTGCATAGACTGCTGTTTGTTTATGTTACTGCGTTAGTTGGACTAGTGTCCAAGTTCATGACTTAGTTATGTTCTTCTATGATCGTGTTTGTTTTGTTGGTATATTGACTTACCATTTCCACTCTGGTGTATTGCGAGATTATTCTGAGTTTACATGCTTACCCAAATACGACATCATACTCATACCCATACCCAAATATTAACGTCACACACTATAGCACGCAACATAGCTTTGTTAGACATGCAAATGAGCAAATGGTGTGCATAGATTTAGTAGTTTTGAGAATTAGGTTGAGAACTGCCTTAGTGTTAATAATCAGATTAGGAGCTGATGAGGATGAAGTAAGCAAGTTTTATGAAGCACTAGTGACATTGTAGTCATGGTCAACAGCAGTGATTGACCAATTTTAATGTGAGAATTGGAAATAGAACAGAAGGCAATGGGTAAATGTGGCGAAGCTACAGAAGCAAGAATAAATGGGAAGCGTTTACTAGACTTGTACTAGTATGGAATTAGCAGTTGTGAATTTATTCTTTAAGCATAAGGCTATTTGGGGTCATTCTATGTCAACTGACCTTGTATGTAAAAAAACTATATTCCATTAAAAGTATATTTCTTTATGCTAATATACTTTAAAATATTCCAGGGGACATGGATAGAAAGCATTTTAAAATAAAATCTACATGTTACCATGAACAGCACAGTTGAACTTGGTTAATTGATTGGTAATTTCAATCATGGTTTCGTTTCCTATATTGGTTGTACTGTTATTTGTAAAATACATTTCCAAACTAAATTGCCATTGTTGTATATTGAATATTACTCGCACACTTTTTAGTGATAGATTTGTGTACAGGGTTGAGGAGTAAGGAGGGAGCTCTCCCGGTTCCGGGAGCGATGCATAAGCGATTCATAGTTTGTGTTTCAAAGGTTGCCAATCTGTATCTCGAAGGTTGCCAAGGTCGACCGATTCAGCACTAGGGTGTCCATCTATCACTAAAAAGTGTGCGAGTAATAGCTATACAAGAGGAACGTCTACACTGCATCATAATTAAATTAAGGTAATAATGTACTTTTATTATTCATTACTAAAGTTAATAAACCCTTAGTCACACCTATAACACATTTTTGATTGAAAATGATTAATTATTGCAATAAAATCAAATGGTAAATCTTTGTCATTTTATCTGTTTACTCTTGTATCTTTAATTAGTTGTATTTTTAGTTGTTCGGAGAAACTAATAAAATCATTGAAATATCGTACTTGAAATACTTTGTCACACCCGTAACATGTATTAATAATATTTTATATGCCCTTGGTCAAAAACATATCTAAGTTGAAAAACATTAACCTTGCCCAAAAGAACCTATAAGTACAGGAATAAAATGTCTATTATTGCAGAACTTGGTAGCTAACAGTGTTACAAAAATTAATTATATGACTGTGCAATGCCAATGAAAAATTTTGTCATGCCCATAACATTAGTCTTCCCTTTCCACCTTTTCCTAAACAAAAGAAATGGATTTCATAAGTATGAGTCAATGACTATGTTACTAGAGTTATCTACCATAGGTGTTTCAACTGCCTATGAGATATGAATTTGACATAATCTGAAGTCTTATAGTCAATATAAGTAGGTATTTGTCACAGTTGTAACAGTGGAATGACCCTTCAGTTACACGTGGGAGGGTAGTGGCACTAGGTCCATAATATACCATATTATAACTGATTTTGAATTCAGGAAATCTATTCAGAATGTATGAATATTCCACAGATTTTTTGATGATACAAACCACTATCTGATCTGCAGTGAACTAAGTATCACTACGCATAGGATAGAGAAAGTTAAGTCTATCTGCAGGTGGATAAGTACGTATAAAGTCTTCAAGGTGAGGAAATTAGAAAATAGTACAAGGATGTAATTAGTGAAAAGTTTCAAAGAATAGACACTCAGCAAGTTCAGTATATAGAAAGAGAATGGGTGGCATACACAGATGCATGGTGGAAAAAAAACAAGTGCAACACAGCATATAAAAAATGGCTTCAAAGAAGAAGTGATGTAGATAAGGAAAAATGAAAGGAAATGGCGTATGGCTTTTAGTGCCGGGAGTGTCCGTGGACATGTTTGGCTCACCAGATGCAGGTCTTTTGATTTGATGCCCGCAGGCAACCTGTGCGTCGTGATGAGGATGAAATGATGATAAAGACCACACATACACCTAGCCCCCGTGTCAGCAAAATTAGCCAATAATGGTTCAAATTCACGACCCTGCTGGGAATCGAACCCGGGACCCCTGTGACTAAAGGCCAGCACGCTAACCATTTAGCCATGGAGTCAGACCGTAGATAAGGAATTGTACGTAGATGAAGGAAACAATTATTGTACAGTCCAAGAAGAAATTGTGGGAAGATTTCGGTAATAACCTAGAAAGGCTTAGTAAGGTGGCAGGGAAACATTTCCTGACTGTAATAAGAATAGGAGGGTAAAAGGGAAATGAATAATGTATTGGTTAAATCAGGTGAACTTATTGTAGATCCTTGCAAATCACTGGACCAATTGAAGGAATGCTTTGAAGATCTTCTCAATATAAAAAGGAAATCTTTCTGTTGAAGTTCTGAACAGTGGAGTTTATGGGGAGCAGAATAACAATGGCAACTTAAGGAAGTGGAGAGGATTGTAAGTAAATTGTCGAATAGATTAAATTAGACCTGATATGATGAAATATAGTGGGAGGGCAGGGTTAATATCAATCAATAATGATCGGCATTTAGGGCAGGAAAGGGCTAGGAGTTGGAAGGAAGTGGCCAAGGCCTCAATTAAGGTACAGCCCCCTGCATTTGCCTGCTGTGAAAATGGGAAACCATGGAAAACCATCTTCAGGGCTGCTGAGAGAGTGCTTCAAACACACTATCTCCTGAATGCAAGTTCACAGCTGCACAACCCATTAGCACAGCCAACTGGTTTGGTGAGTGGAGTTTTTAAAAGTAGGCAAGTTTATAATAAAATTGGAATTCAAGGAGACTAATTGGGGCAAGTATTCATTCATAGGAAGAGGAATTAGGGATTGGAATAATTTACCAAGGGAGATGTTCGTTAAATTTCCAACTTCATTTAATTTTTTCTTTTGCTTTAAAATTGCACCAACACATTGAAAATTTTGGGTGATGCAAGGATGAGTAAGGGATAAGACTGGGAAGGAAGTGGCCATGACCTTAACTGAATTGCCTGGTGTGTGAAATTATTTAAGAAAAGACTAGGTAAACAATTAATAGGAAGTCTGCCACCTGGGAAACAGCGCTAAACGCAGATCAGTAGTAAAAATAATTAAACTAAATTAAAAACTTAGGGGACGTTAAGCAATGATTATTATTATTATTATTATTATTATTATTATTATTATTATTATTATTATTATAAGATATTTGGGGTGTGGGTTACTGCAGTCACTAGTGTCGCCAACTTATTTTTTGCGAAAATTCAGGAGATTTTGACATTACATAATGAATATAAAAAATTGTTTAAAAATTTACAAACACAAAATAACAGTCTCCTCTTCTTCCACCACTTTTCCAACACCTTATGTGGTCGCTTGTGCAAACTGTGTCGCACATGGGGATTTGGCCCTGTTTTAAGGCCAGATGCTCTTCCTGAAGCTAACCCTATGTAATCAGAATCACTATTGCGTGTTTCTGCAGTGCTTGTCTAAATATGAAGAGGAGTGTGTTGAGACAGACACAAGCACCCAGCACCCTGTCCCCAGGCCAGAAGAATTCATCAGAAGCGACTATAATGCCCAACCCAGCCGGGAATCGAACCCAGGACCCTCTGAAGCGAAGGCCTCAACACTGACCATTCAGCCAAGGAGAAGAACACTAACTAGCCTAGTAAATGTAGAAAACAGGTACAGGTGCTCGTATTTAATATCATATTTGTTTTTACCTTTCACCTTAAGATTTTGATTACTATTTACATACTACTCATTATTTACATGGGTAACCAAAATCAACAATGGTTAGTAACTCATCTATCATTAAATCTACACTGCAATGATTCCTATAATCAGACCATTCAGCATTCATTAACGAAAAGTTTCATTCGGTGTTTGCATTGGATGCTGGTATAGTGAGAATAAAATCAAGAATTTTGTTTGTGTTCTGAATGCCAATTCCTTTAGATTTAGATTTATTAAACACAGACACTCACTTTTCCACAGTATTATCACATATGGAAATTTTAAATATTACATCATTCTAGCAACAAAGAGCCTCCGTGGCTCAGGCAGCAGCACGTCGGCCTCCCACCGCTGGGTTCCGTGATTCAAATCCCGGTCACTCCATGTGTGATTTGTGCTGTACAAAGCAGAGGCGGGGCAGGTTTTTCTCCGGGTACTCCGGTTTTCCCTGTCATCTTTCATTCCAGCAACACTCTCCAATATCATTTCATTTCATCTGTCAGTCATTAATCATTGCCCCAGAGGAGTGCGACAGGCTTCGCCAGCCGGCACAATTGATATCCTCGCCGCAAGATAAGGACTTCTTTCATTACATCTCTGACCTGGTCAATGACTAGAAAACAGGTTGTAGATTTTCTTCTCCCTTTCTTGCAACAAAATTTATCACAGATTATCCTAATTTATATTCTCAAAGTGAAGATGATTAACAATGCCCTCAAAATATTCAAAGGCGATCTCTTTCTTCAAGCATAATGGGAACAAGGATTGAACTGTAACATTGTCTGAAATATTAAATCAATCTATTACATACCTGCCAACTTTACAAAACCAAAAATCAGGAGATTTTGATATGAAAATCAGGAAAAATCAGGAGAAATCAGGAGATACAATTGGTCAAAACCGCTTATTCTACATGTCTTGTGCATACAGTACTATGATATATTTATAACACTTATTGTCTCAAAGCCTGACTGTTGCTATATGAGGCTACAAGGCTAAAAATTACACATCTCTATTCCCTCACAGGAAGTATGTGGGTGAGGTGATCGGTCCCAAAGCATACAGATCATTATGTTTAACCTCCTTCATGCTGAAAGCAATGGAGAAAGTTCTGGATAAATATATCAGAAGAACGGTGCAACTGAACTCAACGTTACATGAAAATCAGTTTGCATATAGACCTGGCAGATCCACTGAAGTAGCACTCCACCAGTTGGTTTGTAAACTAGAGGAAAGCCTAGAATATAAAGAAATTGCACTGGCGGCATTTCTAGATATAGAAGGAGTCTTCAGCAATACAACCTATGACTCTATGATCAAAGCTTTGGAAAAGAGCAAGGTGAGTAAACAGTCGTCAAATGGATTAAATCCATTTTAGACAGAAGGAAGATAAAGGCAACCCTGTTTGAAGAAACTCTGACAGTTAGAGCCACCCGAGGCTGTACTCAGGGAGGAGTTCTTTCTCCTCTGCTGTGGAACCTCGTGGTGAACAAAATCACAGCTATGCTCAACGAACAAGGTTTTTATACACAAGGATACGCAGATGACCTAGTGATGTGGTACAAGGTAAGGTGATGAGTGTTATCCAGGACCTCATGCAAAGATCACTTAACCTTGTGGAGAACTGGTATCAGGAAGAACAACTATCAGTCAACCCGAACAAGATAACTCAGTCCCTATTACAAGAAGGAGAAAATAAGAGGGAAAGAGATCACTGAAGCCCTTTGCGCAAGATATATATAAGGAAGAACAGGCACTGCACCTAGGTGCATATATAGAAGGAACATAACCCGGGCCAAGAACTTGCTGTATGCATGCAAAAGAGCCGTCGGGAAGACATGGGGCCTAAGACCATCAATGGTAATGTGGATATATACAAATGACCATTACAGCATTGATGGCCTATGCTGCAATCATCTGATGGCAGAAAGTAAGCCAAGGAAAAGTCAGCAGTAGATTGGATAGCCTACAGAGAATGGCATGCATAGCCATAAATGGGGCTATGAGAACTACACTGACAGAAGCCTTGAATATTTTACTAGACCTCCCATCACTATGCAATTTCACACAAGGGCAGGCTAGAATGAATTCATATAGATTTGCACAATCAGAGTGCTGAAATGCACAAAGACCCAATCTAGAACACTGTAAAATTAACAAAGTAATAACAGTTCTACACATGCCTTCTGATCATATGATACCGAAGTACAACTTTGAAAAACCGTTTGAGACCTAGACAATAAAAAAAAAAAAAAAAAAAAAAAAAGGGCTGGGATATCAACAAATGGAATACTGAAAAAGAAGATATAGTGTGGTGGACTGATGGCTCAAAGACTGGGGATGGCACAGGAGGAAGGATCAACGGGGCAAGACCTGACAGATCAATCCAGATGAGCCTGGGCAAACACACTACATTCTTCCAAGCGAAAGTGATAGCTATCACATGTCTTGAAGAAAATCTGATAATGAACTATAGGAATAAGAACATTTTCATTTTTACGGACAGCCAAGCGGCCATTAAGGCACTAGAGGCAGTCAGGTTAATATTCAGAATTGTCTGGTATTGCCACTCACTTCTCCTGAAGTTCTCAAAGTACAACACTGTCAAAATAATATGGGTACCAAGGCATGCAGGTACAGAAGGAAATGAAAAGGCAGATAAACTGTCCAGGAAAGGGACAGAAACACATTATGTAGGCCCACCTGTATGCAGGATTTTCTATGGATATGCCCGACACTACATAGGAAAATGGGTACAAAAGAAACAAATGGAAAACTGGAAAAATACTCCAGGATGCAGGCTTGCAAAGGAACTGATAAAAGGACCAAACAATAAGCATACTAAAGAACTGTTGAAACTCAGCAGAGATAATATAAGATGGGTAGTAGGACTGCCATCTGAAAAAACACCTACACAGAAGTGAGTAAAAAGAGACAACATATGTAGGAAATGCAATGAAGCAGAGGAATCAGCTGAACACATACTTTTCGAATGTGAGGCGTTGGGTAGAATCAGACTCTCCACTCTAGGACTACCAGGTGAAGAGAGAGAAAAAATCCAAGACGACCCAATAAGAACAACCTGCAGCTTTGTGAAGGGAGCAGGTATATCTAGGTGGGAATGAAGGAAAAACATGGCAGCAAAAGATCATAGAAGTCGACCCTAAGTAGGAACAAATATTTAGAGGCCCCGTGAAGAAAATAATAAGAAGAATAAGGAGGAGAAGAAGAAGAAGAAGAAGAAGAAGAAGAAGAAGAAGAAGAAGAAGAAGAAGAAGAAGAAGGTTGGATTTCAAGAGGACAAACTGGGGCAAATATTCATTTATAGGAAGGGGAGTTAGGGACTGGAATTACTTACCAAGGGAGATGTTCAATAAATTTCCAATTTCTTTGAAATCATTTAGGAAAAGGCTAGGAAAACAACAGATAGGGAATCTGCCACCTGGACGACTGCCCTAAATGCAGATCAGTATTGATTGATTGATTAAAGAAGAAGATGAAATTATCGGTCTCTGATAAGCCTACCAAAAATAGTATGAACTCATGCTGCACAGGTGTGAATCAGTCATGCACTTAGATGCCATTACTTAGCAAATGCATAGATTAATATATTGCATCATGCGCCCGCGCGATTATGCAAGGTGCAATGCTATTTGCTAACTGATGTACCCGTGCTTCGCTACGGAATTCTCAGAAAGACCGTCCTTATAGTTTTCCCAACTGAAGTCCACATAGGCCATTACAATGATGCCAGTATGAATGTCGCGATTAAAAGCAATGCTGTCATATGAAATATTCGATAAAATGAAAACAGCACATTTTCCAACTTTTAGTGAAAGACCTAACAGTTCAAAGTTTCAGAGCTAGAATGACCAGGCTGCAGAGAGTCACGAACATTCCTGTGTAATTATTCCATTTAAGTGTGCACACTGCTAATTCCAATCACTGCCTCAGAGTACGGATCGAACAGCTGGAATACTATGATGATCCAGTGTGTTACGTACCATCATTATCAGAAAATTTATGAACCAGAGGAACGGCATGCTAAAGAAGAGAGGGATCTACAGCACGACAAGTTGAAGTAAGACCCTGGAATGTGAGCGATGTAAGCGCTGGTTTCGTCAGTAAGAGTGACAGAGGGAGGATGGTGGGTAGGAATGGTTTAGGCCTGGTTCACGCTCGGTGTTGCTAAGCCGTGCGCAGTGATAGACAAAGCACGGAGCTAGAGCACTTCAATGCTGACTTAACGGAAACGTCTCCCTTGAGAGCTAGGCGAGCACTGAATTGCAGTCGCTAATCGGCAACACTGGGCAATGTTCACTTCTATTGGCACATGAGGAGACACACCCTTGTACACACTATTGGTCGTGCATGACTAGGGACAGAAGGGTAGGAGGGAGTTATTCCAAGTTCGCATTCCTTGCGGTGTATCAGTTGGAGTTGTCGAGCTCTAACTCCCCACTGCCCAACTACTTCCCGCCAATATTCAGGCAGGCTGTTATACTTGATACGCAACAGTAATCACATCTATCGGAGATAAATGGCAGCAGAATACACAAAGACCATCACAACAAACAATGGTCAATGTTATTGTTGATCAATTTTATGAGCTTTCTACATTGGAGGCCTTCACATTTAGTTTCCTTCCGAATCTGTGATGTTAGAGCATCTAATGTAAAGTGAGTCGTCCTCTCTTTCATGACTCCCTCTTGTGTTATTATTCAAGCGATCGTGCCTTCATGACATTTTTCTCATTCTTATAATCATCTTCAAAGTTTAATCACCCTCAGCACCAATATTATTATAGTCAGTACGGTAAAACTGAATAAGACATATATATATATAATCAGAAATTGTATTCTCTATAACTTTTCTTATGTAGTACTTTTCAATAAAGACCAGTGAGATAGGTAATTAAAAATTTTTTTTTTTGCACCTTCCCCTAAATTACCATTTTGAACAGAGTGAATAAAATTATTTATAGCGTAGACTGTAGTTCCTTATTCCCCGACTTTACATAAAATTCTGTTCACCCATTTTCTCGTACCTCGGCGCTGATATGGACTTAGCAAAAAAATCCAAATTCATGAATGTATCTCTTATCATAGCCGGCATGGTAAAAATGTATAGGCTAAGACATAAATGATAGGAAATTTAATAATATACCGGTATAACTTTAGTTATGTAGTATTTATCAACAGAGTCAATAAGATAAATATATGAGAATTAAATTTTAGGCCTTCCCCTAAACTACCATTTCACTCAGCGTGAATAAAATTATTTATGGCCTAGATTGTAGTGGCTTATTCCTCGACATTATATACCGATTTTCATTAAATTTTCTTCAGCCGTTTTCTCATGATGAGCGTGTGTACGTACATACAGACAGATCACACCGCAAGTCAGACACGGAGGCATTCCTCTTAAAAACATGTTTCGAACAGGTGGACAAAGTGTTGGCCATGAGGTATCACTTCTGAACATTGCCTCATTATCCTGATCCCCGTAGCCACGTCAAGCCCCGAGTATAGCATTCTGCTACTCCTTTAGTCCTCACCAGTGCTCTGACATCCACCTTAGCATTTTGCTATTTGAATAAATTAATGCAAGTTCCTTGCAAGTATAAACCTAGTACCAGCATTCTGCCTCTCTCTACAAGTTACGCTTCTAATTCACAGAAGATAGTTTTCGACTATCAGGACAATTTATTAGTGAAACAGACTATCTCCTCAAGATAGAACTAAGTGTATATAGAACTCTCGTATTGTATAATTGTACCTATGCAAAAGACATTAAATTTAAGATCTAATTTCAACATTAACTGCGTGCATTCAAACAAGTTTCAAGAAGAATTCAGTTTTATTTCTTATATATATTGTATCAAATCACTGAAACAATAAACTTTATGTTGTGTCACTGTATACCAAGTTCCTTGTATACAACAGCCTAGGCGTCACTGAAGAGGCGTACTAGGGAAATGAGGAATGAGGTACTTTCCCGTTGGTTTCTTCACCGAGCCAGAAGTTGCTATTATATATCGGCCTGCCAAGCCCACAGAAATACACGCACCAACCGACCCTATGAACAACATTTTCACATAATTCATATGATATGATACGATTGTTTTTTCAATCGAAACATTTGGCACTCGAGATATGATATGATACGATTGTTTTTTCAATCGAAACATTTGGCACTTGAGACTTTTCCAACATTAGCATCTGATTTATTTCTTTATTTATTTATCATATAGTTTCAGGATAAATATGCGTAGTCACAAGTCCGTACAATACTACAACTCTAGGTCTAGTATTTTGACCCAATCAACTGCTTCATCCGATGTGTGGTGAATGTCCATTGGCTTTCCTTTGAAAGCTCGAATTGGGCAGTCAGCAACAACGTGGTGGATTGACTGAGAAGGGGCACCACAATCACAATCTGCAGAGCTAGTCCAACCCCACTTGCACAATAGATAACCACATCTGCCTTGTCCAGTTCTTATCCAATTGATGATTCTCCACTGTCGCCTTGGAATATCAAATCCTTGTACATGTTTAGAAAGATTCTCAACTAGATGTTTGTTGACTACTAAAGACTGATCCCACTGGGCTTTCCATGAACTGTTAACATGAAAAGAGGTTCTTTCAAGATATGTTGCTGTACGCCAGGGTGGTTTTCTTGATTTCAGTCGTTGATGTTCAGTGTTTTTAATATCTTGATGGATGGGTAGTTGGGGGGGGGGGGGGGGGGTTTCTGCTGAATGTTTTTCCAAACCTTTAGGAGAACTTCTGATCATCTTAGGGCTGGAGGTGGAATGTTGCATTTGCAGCAGCATTTGATTATTCACTTTGATTTGACTTAAAACTATCACTACACCGTAGCTTCTTCTGAGTAGTTGCTATGTTTTATTCACTTCACCCAGTGTCTCTATGTTGGGTAAAGTTCAGCATTAATGTTTTGATGAGACATCATAAGCTCCGACAATCTGTGGTATAAAGATTTCCATTGTTGGAAGAACAACTTGCCCAGGGGTTGGAATTTTCCAGTGGTATGGGAAGGAATTTACAGGAATTTAATAATGGTTTTTTCTGGTGGAATGTCCAGAAGACAAGCTGAAAACAATATCTGGGCCAGGAGTAAAGAATTAGAGTACGAGTGTCGCCTGAACATGGGAAGAAGGCTTCTCCAAACCATACTGACTTAACTCTTCCTTTCCCATTTTCTGTGATTTTGCACCCGTGACAATAATATTATCAGGTTTAAACATCTTTTTCAAAGCTACTGAGCCAAAGCTTCCTGCATGTTCCTGCAACACAATAAATCATTTTGGCAACATGTAATAATCCATGCTGATCATAGGCATTATAGTGTATGAGTGAGTTAGTGCAATAATACATTGTGTTTCAGCATGTAAGTGTCTTTAACCAACAAAAGATTTATTTATTTACTAGCAATTACCCACGGCTTTGCTCGCATGGATTTCGTAATTTGATCAAAGTAATCGTTCCTTGGCATTGTTACTAACACATTATCTGAAAAATCCTAAAGTATGAAAACTCACCCAAAAATTGAGTTTTATTTACCCCAGAAATTCAATGTAAATCATGTTTGTGATATTACCTTTTGGGGCTAAGACGACCATGCGACATACAACTGTACATATGAGAAATAGTCTTCTCTCAAGTAAAAAAAGTAAATACACGTTCCTTTATTTTTAGAGGAGATTCCAAATACATATTCCCACATCTGTAACATCTTCAGTTTGTGAGATATACATCATTATCCCCATAAAAAAGAATTCAGCCCCTTGATCAGTCTTTCCCCCACCCCACCCCCATCTATGTGTAGTTTCCAAAAACAGAAATACATGTATCTTTACTTTTAAAGGAGATTCCAAATACCAATTTTCACATCTGTAACATCTTCAGTTTTTAAGATATAAGTATCCTCATAAAAAATTATTCAACTAATTTTCACTTCTTTTCACCCCCCGTTAAGTGCCTTCTCCGAAAACATAAGGCATATGTTCACCAAGTTTCTTGTCTCTAACATGTTAAGTTTTTGACATATAATGTAGATATACCAGTATTCATCTTAAAAATTCACCCACTCTTCTAATTCTTTTCAGCCCCAAAAAATATGTGTTTCATTATTTTTAAGGGAGATTCCAAATACCAGTTTTTATGCCTGTACGTCTATAACAATTTCAGTTTTTGAGATAAATGTATACTCATAAGAATAATTCAACTTCTTCTTCTTCACTTCTTTCCACCCCTCTCCCGTCTTAAGTGGACTTTCGGAAAACAAAAAATAGGTGTTTCTCTATTTTGAAAGGAAATTCAAAATACCAACTTTCATGCCTGTAACACCTTCAGTTTTTAAGATAATGTATCCTCATACACATATTTCAACTCTTCATGTTTTTATTTTCAACCTCCCACCCCTTAAGTAGTTTTTCCGTAAAAACAAATGCGTGTTACTTTATTTTTAAAGGAGATTCCAAATACTAATTTTCACGTCTGTAACATCTTCAGTTTTTGAGATATAAGTATCCTCATAAAAGTAATTCAACTCTTTTTCATACCCCACCTTCATACCCGTTAAGTGGATTTCCCCCCCCCCCCCAAAAAAGTGCATGTTTCTTTATCCTTAAAGGAGATTCCAAATACTAATTTTCACATCTGCAACATCTTTAGTTTTTGGGATATAAGTATCCTCATGCAATGAATTCAACTAATTTTTCAATTAATTCACCCCCCCCCCCTTTTTAGTGGATTTTCCAAAGACAAAATATTGCATGTTTCTTTACTTTGAAGAAAATTCCTAATACAAATTTTCATGTCTGTAACATCTTGAGTTTTTGAGATAGAAGTATCCTCATGAAAAGAATTCAACTCCTTTTTCACTCCACCCCCGATCATTAAGTTGGTTTCCTTCTCCCCAAAGTGCGTGTTTCTTTATTTTTAAAGGAGATTCCAAATACCAGTTTTCACGTTTATAATATTTCTAGATTTTTGGTGTGTGTGTGTGTGTATATATATATATATATATATATATTCTCATACAAATAAACCAACTAAATTTTCAATTCCTTCTCCCCCCCCCCCCCGTTACGGTTTTTTTTCCGAAAACCAAAGAATACCTGTTTCCGTATTTTTAAAGGAGATTCCAGATACCAATTTTCACGTCTGCAACATGTTAAGTTTTCGAGATATACTGTAGATATGCTAATTTCAAAAATTCACCACCTTTTTCAATTCCCCTTAGGTGGATTTTCCAAAAGATTCTTTACTTTTACTGGAAATTACCAATTCCAGTTTTCAAATCTGTAATATGTTACGTGTCTTGAGATAATTTGCAGATATAATCTTTTTTTAAATTCACCCGTTTTTCACTCCTGTTCGCCCCCTATTCATCGGATTATCCAAAAACACAAAAATAAGTATTTTCAAAGAAGATTCTGAATACCAATTTTCATATTTGCAACATCTTCGGTTTTTGAGATATAAGTCTCCTCATAAAAAGTGTTTAACCCCTTTCCCCCTTTTTTTTCACCGCCCTTAAAGGGATTTTCCCTAAACAGAAAAATACGTGTTCCTTTATTTTTAAAGGAGATTCCAAACACCAATTTTTATGTCTTTAAACTGTTCAGTTTTCGAGATATAGATACACTCATTTTAAAAATTCACCCCCTTTTCACCCCCCATAGCGACGGAGTATACGAAAATCCTCCCTTAGCGAGCACCTACATTGTAATATGAATGTATCCCCTAAATTTCATTCCTTTATGTCCAGTAGTTTTGGCTCGGCGATGATGAATCAGACAGTCAGGACAAGTTATTTTATATATATTTACTAGCAAGATACCCGTGCTTTTCTACGGTATTATACTGAAATTTATAATTGAATGCTTATTGTTTTAGATACCGGTATATAATCCGCCGAAATTCGCGATCTGACTCGTTTACTGCGAGAATCCGCCAATATTCGCGATCTGACTCGTTTTCTAATAGATTACGGCAAGTTTCCTCCCATTTTTCAATCTTTCTTTCCAGCAATCGATTTCGTACTTCCCGGGCTAGGTCCAGGTATTCCTCCCGGTCAGTTGGGTCCCTAAATCTTTGCCATCTTTTCCTATAAGCATTTTTAATATGGATCAAATCCTTCAGGAGATCCGGCGTGGTGTCGTCTTGGGTGCTTGGCGGTACTAAACCCGCGGCCGGACTGCATTCTTAGTCATTACCCGTCCAGGACCCGTTTCCAGCGCGGTCCGCACATCTGACGACGGTCCAGGACATTATTATTATTATTATTATTATTATTATTATTATTATTATTATTATTATTATTATTATTATTAATGTTCTGGACCCCACAGCAAGATGCAAGGCCGCTACTTGGTGGTAAATTACATCTGCTGCCATTGTCATTGTTGACAATGTGACCAGCACCATTGTCGCGCGTAGGCAAGTGTGCGGGATTTCTGGCGATACGAATTACATACTTCCGTGCATTATTGACCTCATTATAGAGGTGAACAATTTGACGCTCAATCTCATTCCTATCGTTTATTTCAAATGTGTTTAAATTTGTATTTATATGCCAGGAGAATCTACTGTAATCTAAGAACATTCGCCGAAGGAAAAGATGGCTGTTGGAAACGAACCCAGGAAAGATTAAAAATGATCGGTTTATGGTCAGAATAAGTACATCGAAAACCAACAGCCTGTTTCCAGTCATTCGACACGGTCAGGAATGGAATGAATAAAGCCCCATCTAGCGGCGACAATAGGATTGTGCCGGCTGCCGAAGCCTGTTGCACTCCTCTGGGGCAATGATCGATGAATGACAAATGAAAGGAAATATTAGACAGTGTTGCTGGAATGAATGATGACAGAGAAAACCGGAGTATCCGGAGAAAAACCTGTCCCGCCTCCGTTTTGTCCAGCACGAATGTCACATGGAGTGACCGGGATTTGAACCACGGAACCCAACTGTGAGAGGCCGGCGCGCTGCTGCCTGAGCAACGGAGGCTCCTTATAAGTACATTATGAACAGTAAAATCAATTGGTCTCACCTCCTTTTACACCCTACCGCCGTTGTTTATTTACCCATCCCCCCCCCAAAAAAATTTTAAAAGGCGCATTTCTTTATGTTTAAAGGAGATTCCGAACACCAATGTTCATGACTATTACCTTCAGTTTTGAGATATAAGTATCCCCATAAAAAACAATTCACTTTTTCCACTTCCGTTCACACTCCCCTCCCCCCCCCCCCCCCAAGTGAATTTTGCGGCAAAAAATACTTGTTTCTTTAATAGGAAAGGATCTTCTAAATACCAATATACCAATTATCAAGACTCTAACTTCTTCAGTTTTTGATTTATGTGTCCTCATGAAAGGAATTCAACTCCTTTTCACTCCTGCCCCCCCCCCCCCCAAGATGTTTTCCCCCTGAAAATGCGTGTTTCTTTGTTTTAAAGGAGATCCAAATACCAATCTTCACGTCTGTAACAACTTTAGTTTTTATTAGATGTATATATTCTCATACAATTAAGTCAATTTTTCAATTCTTTCACCCCCCCCTCCCACCTTCATTGGATTTTACGAGAATACGTGTTTCTTTACTTTTAAAGCAGATTCCAAATATCAAATTTCACGTCTGTAACATCTTCATTTTTGAGACATCAGTAGCCTAATTAAAAGAATTCAACACCATTTTCAGTCACTTTTACCCCCCCTCCTCCACCCAAGTGGTATTTTTGAAAACTAAAAATACACGTTTCTTTATTTTTAATAGAGATAAAAAATACAATCTTTCACTTCTGTAACATGTTAAGTTTTTTGAGATATACTGTAGAAATTCTCGTTTTAAAATTTCACCCCCTTTTTAGTTCCCCTTATGTGGAGTTTCCAAAAACAAATCACCTATGTTTCTTTACATTTACAGGAGATTCCAAATACCCACTTTTTACGTCTGTAACATGTTACGTTTCTCAGATATTCTGTAGATGCAGAAATGAACATGATGTTATTTGCAGATGACATTGTGATTTGGGGAGAAGACGACAGGAAGGTTCAAGAACAGATGAATGTGGTGAATGGGAAGATTGAAGAATGTGGATTGAAAATAAGTGTAGAAAAGAGTAAAACTCTTGTTATGACTAGAGGGGAGAAAGAAGGGAAAGGTCAGATTAGACTTGCAGACAAGCCCCTGGAAGTAGTGGAAACGTTTAAATACCTGGGGAGTGAATTAATGGAGAATGCTCGACTGGATGCTGAGATTAGTAAAAGGATTCAAGCTGGAAGTTGTTTCTATCATAGTGTAAGAAATATGTTATGGGACAAAGATGTGCCAATGGAAGCAAAGGATACTATGTACAAGATGTATTACGTACCCATAACAACTTACGGAGCAGAAACTTGGACAATGACAAAGAAGGATGAGAGTCGAATACAGGCAGCCGAAATGAAATTCTTGAGGAGTATGATACAGAAGAGTAGACGAGACAAAATAAGGAATGAGAAAATCCGGGAAGAAATTGGAGTGGAAAAAATGAATGATAGAATAGAGAAGAGCCGACTAAGATGGTTTGGGCACATAAAGTGAATGAGCGACGAAAGAATGCCAAAAAGGGTGATGGAAATGCAAATCCAAGGAAGGAGAGGCCGTGGACGACCACGATTGAGATGGAAGGATACCATCCAACGCAGCATTATAGAAAGAAACCTGGACTGGGACACAGTGTTGGAGGAGGAGTGGTGGAAAGACCAAAGAAAGTGGAGAGGAACCATATTTGCCCCTACCCGGCTACAGCTTGATAAAGGGAAATGATGATGATGATGATGATGATGATGATGATGATGATGATGATGATGACAGTCTTTCAAAAAATTCACCCCAAGTTGTCACTCCTGTTCAACCGCCATTAATTGGATTTTCCAAAAACAAAAAAATATGTGTATCTTTATTTTTAAAGGAGATCCCATATACAAATTTTCAGTTCTGTTATCTTCAGTTTCTGAGATATATGTATCCTCATTAAAGGCATTCAACCCATTATTCATCCTTTTAGACCCCTCCTATTGGGATTTACAGAAAACAAAAAATATGTGTTCCTTTATTTTAAAAGGAGATTCTAAACACCAATTTCTACTTCTCTAAACTTTTAAAGTTTTAAGATGTAGACACACTTATTTTAAAAATTCACCCCCTTTTTCACTCCCATTATTTGGATTTTCCAAAAACAAAAAAAATATCTGTTTCTTTATTTTTAAAGTAGATCCCAAATACCATTTTTTAGGTCTGTAATATCTTCAGGTTCTGAAATATAAGTAGCCTCATTAAAGGCATCCAACCTATTTTTCGCCCTTTTCCACCCTTCCTATTGGGATTTTCCGAAAACAAAAAAATACGCTGTTTCTTTATTTTTAAAGGAGATTCTAAATACCAATTTTTACATCTATAAACTTTAAAAGGTTTGAGATATAGATACACTCATTTTAAAAAAAAAATTCACCCCCTTTTCACCCTCCCCATTAATTGGATTTTCCACAAACAAAAAATACATGTTTCTTTCTTTTTAAAGGAGATCCCAAACACCAATTTTCAGGTCTGTAATATCTTCAGTTTCTGAGATAGAAGTATCCTCATTAAAGGCATTCAACCCCTTTTTAACCCTCCTATTGGGATTTTCCGAAAACAAAGAATACATGTTTCTTTATTTTTACTGAAGATTCTAAATACCAATTTTTACATCTGTAAACTTTTAAAGTTTTGAGATATAGATGCACTCGTTTAAAAAAAAAAATTTTTTTGCTCTACGTCGCACCGACACAGATAGGTCTTATGGCGACGACAGGACAAGGAAGGGCTAGGAGTGGGAAGGAAGCGGCCATGGCCTGAATTAAGGTACAGCCCCAGCATTTGCCTGGTGTGAAAATGGGAAACCACGGAAAACCATTTTCAGGGCTGCCGACAGTGGGGTTCGAACCTACTATCTCCCGAATACTGGATACTGGCCGCACTTAAGCGACTGCAGCTATCGAGCTCGGTATTTTAAAAAAAAAGGCATCCAACCCATTTTTCACCCTTTTCCACCCTTCCTATTGGGATTTTCCAAAAACAAAGAAATACATGTTTCTTTATTTTTAAAGGAGATTCTAAATACCAATTTTTACATCTATAAACTTTAAAAGTTTTGAGATGTAGATACACTCATTTTTTTTTAAATTCACCCCCCTTTTCACCCTCCCACTAATTGGATTTTCCAAAAACAAAAATATACCAATTTTCAGGTCTGTAATATCTTCAGTTTCTGAGATATAAGTTGATGATGCTTGTTGTTTTAAGGGGCCTAACATCGAAGGTCATCGGCCCAGAGATATAAGTACCGGTATCCTGATTAAAGGCATTCAACCCCCTTTTCACCCTTTTTCACCCCTCCTATTGGGATTTTCTGAAAACAAAAAAATACGTGTTTCCTTATTTTTAAAGTTTTGAGATATAGATACACTCATTTTAAAATTTCACCCCCCTTTTCACCCCCTTAGCGACAGAATATCCAAAAATCCTCTGTTAGCGAGCACCTACATCTTAATATGAATATATCCCCAAAATTTCGTTTCTTTATGTCCAGTAGTTTTGGCTCGGCGATGATGAATCAGTCAGTCAGGACAAGTTATTTTATATATATACATTTATTTATTTATTTATTTATTTATTTATTTATTTATTTATTTATTTATTTATTTAATAGCCGGTTTACAACAGGGTAGTAAACCCCAATTACAGTAAACCTAAAAATCTTCAAAGTAATTAAATTACATTGACACAAATGTTAGATCTCAATAACTAAAAATACAATTCTTAATAACTAAATTATGAATTAAATTACATTGATACAAGCCTTAGATATTAATAACTAAAAATAAACTTAATAACTAAATTATTCATTAAATGACAGTGATACAAGTCTTAGACCTAGTCAATTCATTAAAAAAAAAGTAAACTCGTGTCCTCATCCCGAGGTGGTGCAGCTCTTTTCAAGCACACCCCCATTGGAGGTGAGCTGCATGTACCATTTCAACCACATACCAGCCCTCCTGCCATACTTAAATTTCTGGCAGTACCGGGAATCGAACCCGGGCCCCCGAGGACGGCAGCTAATAACACGAACCGTTACGCTACGGAGGCGGACGTCAATTCATTAGAACTGTCACACTAAATGATAACGCCAGCCTTCTGAAGAAACTGCAGGGTGATATAGCTCAGTGTTTAGCCAAGATCAAACTTTTAATGCAGGAGAATATCTATCTGCATGCCAAAGGGAAGGCTCTGGAGAACCGTGTTGTAGATGGAGAATAATATTCCAGAACCTTGAAATACAGGATGTTCCTGAGTGTCCGAATGAAAACGTACTAGAAACTGTAAAGCAGATTGGAAGAGCTCTGGACCTGGAAGTTAAGGACGATATGGTTGACGCTTGCCACTGACTTCCTAAACAACCCAGTCAAGAACATAGAGTGATAGTGGTGAATTTTGTGCGGTGCTTCGACAAGGAGAAACTCATCTAATATCGCCGGGTGAAGAGGAACCTCTCTACGAATCATATTGCACTCCTTGGAGACTCCATTGTGTACGTGAACGAAAGCCTGGTTTTGGAGAAGAGGAAGCTTCTAGCTACTGCCCGTCAGAAGAGGAGGAAGAAAGAGTACGCTTTCTTATGGGTAAGAAATGGAACTATTAAAATGCGGAAAAGTCAGGGTTCACCAGTAGTGATTATTAATTGTACCAAAGACCTTTATAAATTGCAGAGGGTGAGCTAGAATTGATAAATATTTACTGGCAGAATGTGCGGGGAATGAGAACCAAATTAGACTTGTTTAATGAAAGTTTATTTTCTAATAATGTAGATATTTGTATATTAGGTGAAACTTGGCTTGATGATAGTATATATGACAGTGAGGTCTGTAGCACTGGATACCGAGTGTCAGACAAGACAGAGGTAGCAGAAGGGGTGGGATGCTCATAGCAGTGAAGGAAAGCATTAAGGTCCTCAAGGCTGAAGGCTTTGCATGTAGGGCAGAGGCTTTGTTGTTAAAATTAGAACTACAGGGAAACATTTGTTTTGTTTGTGATGTCTACATCCCTCCGCCTCTAATCTTGAATCATACCAGGAAGTGCTAGAGTGGCTAGATGCCCATTATGAAATTTACAGTAATAATGTGATCATAGCAGGTGACTTCAACATACCAACGATAACAAGTACAGACCTCAATCTCTATGATGGTAACAGTCAGTGGCAGATGATAAAAAAATTAATGAACCTTTTCGAACTAACATCTCATAACTCAGTGCAAAATTGCAATGGGAAAACCCTTGACTTAATTCTTACCAATTATACGCAATTAGAAGTTTCCAGGGACACATTCCCTCTCTTACTGGAAGATAAGCACCACCCTTCATTAAAATGAAATTTACCACTAAAAAGTGCTATAGAGAATTTCAGGCTAAAAATTGAAACAGGATTTAATTTTAGGAAAGCTAAATTTGAGAAGCTATTCACACGGAATTAAGGGACACTGACTGGAATTAGCTATACGGTAGCACGGAAATAAATTCGGCAGTAAATACTTTTTACAGTCAACTGTACATGGTATTGCGGAGAAATGTTCCAGTGTCTAATTCACAGAGGCTTAATACATACCCCTCCTGGTTCACAAGAGAAATTATTAGAGACTTAAAACAGAAAGATTTCCATAGAAAACGTAAGGGCATTTCCCAATATAGTGATATGAAATTTAAACTACTCAGAAGCAAAATTAAGGCAGACATTAAAGTAGCTTATAGGAAATATGTAACGACCGTGCTGGACTTCTGTCAAGGGTGAGCAGACACTGTTTCTTTCTATCATTTAACGTGCCCTACCTTGCTATACTTGGGCTTCGCCGTAGTAACGAAAATTGAACTTTGGTCCCTTCAGGACACATCTGAGTATTCGTGCAGCGCAAATGTTCTGCCTTTTGGACATTTATATTCCTAAAATGTGGTGTAAATGGTGTACTGGACAGCTGATCTAAAATTCTAGTCCATAAACTATTCCTACCTTCTGAGATTAACTTTTGCATCGCGTCTGTCAGTGCTGGGGACTTGGCGGCTTGATCCTTATCCTATCCCATTCCTCCGTTTCTTATCTTATCTTATCTTCTACCTATCTTTATTTCTTTTCTTATCCCATCTATCTGTTCATTTTGCATAAAAATGGTGCTTGCTCAAAAGATGTGGTCTGCTAATTTAATTTGTATGTTCATCGGTTAGCTTCAATTTTATTATCGCTTCTGCGCATGCGTGTGTGTTTTAATCCCTTCCGGGATCATTTCTTAGAATTCCTATTTTTTTTTTTTTCTAATCTACCAAAAGGATCACTCCCTGGACTGGAGATTGGTTTATTTCAATTCTGAATCTCTTGAATTGTTTGGCATGAGGTTACATTACAATGTCCTATTGTAAACATTGTATCAATTTGTGAGCTTATCTAGCAAGTGTATGACACTACCAACTTTGTATTCTACTGGCACGAGCCTGAAACTTTATTTGATGTACCTCCCTTCTAGCGTATTGTGTAATTTAATGCAAAGAAACTGTTTTCAGAATCTATGTGTTCCCCCCCCCCCCCCCTTCTTTTTCTCTTTCCCTTAATTGAAGTGTTGGAACATATGTCCAAAGATTGTAGTGATTGTTGCTTAGGAATTCGATTATGACGATGTAATCAAATTTTGTATCACCTACGTGTCTTAAAATCAAACTTAACGCTTTTATTACGCCATATGCTGGTTCATACTATTTGTTCTGATGTAAAGATAATTTGTTACCCCTTTGAGATTGGTATAATAAATTTGTTATTTTCAAACTTGTTTTCCAAAATTCTCTTTCACGAGTTCCTTTCCCCCATTACTTCTGTTTCCACGTGTACCTACCACGGCAATTCTCTTGGGTAGCGGCCCTTTAACTTGTTTATGCACATGTATGGAGCTCTAAATTGCACTGTTTACGGTAATGTTGACACGATGTATTGAACTGTTATATTCTCATGTTGCACGCTTCTCGGCACTCTGCGCGCTTGTGTACTGTCAGTTCTGAGTACTTTGATATCTTGTTGTTTAGTATCCCGATCAAGGGCACTCTCTTAAAAGCAAATCTCAATTACAACGCAATTTCTACCAAGTTGATAGTAAGCAAAGACACTATCAAGTACAAAGAGCGTTACATATGGTAGCAGATTACCCTTTACTTTAGTCTTTTTCTTTTATTATTCTCTATATCAGGGCTTGTTTCTCAGATAATTTCCCTTTAGGGGACGACCTTTCTCTACTATCTTCACCAATTCCTGAAAATTTGTCACTTCCAAATCCTTCTGTTCCCAATTTAATCTCGTTTTCTTCTTCTTCCTCAGTCTATCCGTCTTCTACTGATCATGCGCCTGATGTAACATCTGATGAGAGTAAATCTCCTCCCTTCCGATACCCTATGGCCCCTATCAGCTTTGCAAAAGTTTTTGAGTTTATTCTTCATGATAATATTATTTTGCATATTGGACCACTAATATCTGACCAGCAACATGGGTTTGTATCTACGAGATCTACAGTTACAAATCTGGTGAATCTGTGTCAGGATATATCAAAACAATTAGATAATGCAGGGCAAATGGGCGTTGTTTTCACAGATTTTGAAAAGTCATTTGACAGCGTAGATCATGATACTGTATATTGTTAAATAAACTAAGTATATTTGGAGTCTCGCGAGATATGCTCAAATTTTTTAGTACTTATCTAATAGGAAACAAAATGCTCAATACCTTGGAAATTCGTCTATTGAATATAATGTAAATTTGAGAATCGTTCAGGGTTCGAAACTTGGCCCAATTATGTTCCTGATTTTCATAAATGATTTACATAAACATGTAAAAAGAAAATTCCAACTGTCTCCTTTACGCAGATGACTTCAAAATATTCAGACCGGTTAGCTCAACACAAGACTGCTTCTTACTACAAAACCGAGCTCGATAGCTGCAGTCGCTTAAGTGCGGCCAGTATCCAGTAATCGGGAGATAGTGGGTTCAAGCCCCACTGTCGGCAGCCCTGAAGATGGTTTTCCGTGGTTTCCCATTTTCACACCAGGCAAATGCCGGGGCTGTACCCTAATTAAGGCCACGGCCGCTTCCTTCCACTTCCTAGGCCTTTCCTATCCTATCGTCGCCATAAGACATATCTGTGTCGGTGCGACGTAAAGCAAATAGCAAATAGCTTACTACAAAAAGACCTTGATTATATTCTAATGTGGAAAATGTGAAAGAAAGGAAGGTATTAAAATTAAGACTATTAGGCAGTACCATATGGCTGATAAAACAGGCATGAAGGAGTTTTAAAAAAGTAACTATGATCGCTGGAAAATGGTAAATAAAAATGTAAACAGATTCTGGGATGGGCTTAAAGCAATTGTTGAGGAATGTGAAAATAGGTTTGTACCTTTAAAGCTGGTAAGGAATGGTAAAGATCCACTATACTATAACAGAGAAGTAAAGAGACTAAGAAGGAGGTGCAGGTTGGAACGAAAAAGAGTTAGAAATGGTTATGGAAGTAAGGAGAAATTGAAGGAACTTACTAGGAATTTGAATCTAGCAAAGAAGTCAGCTAAGGATAACATGACGGCAAGCATAATTGGTGGTCATACAAATTTTAGTGAAAAATGGAAGGGTATGTATAGGTACTTTAAGGCAGAAACAGGTTCAAAGAAGGACATTCCAGGAATCATTAATGAACAAGGGGAGTGTGTATGTGAGGATCTTCAAAAGGCAGAAGTATTCAGTCAGCAGTATGTAAAGATTGTTGGTTACAAGGATAATGTCCAGATAGGGGAGGTGAGTTATACTAAAGAAGTATTAAAATTTACCTATGATAACAATGACATTTACAGTAGGATACAAAAGTTGAAAACAAGAAAAGCAGCTAGAATTGATAAGATTTCTGGGGATATACTAAAGACAATGGGTTGGGATATAGTACCATATCTGAAATACTTATTTGATTATTGTTTGGTTGAAGGAGCTATAACCATATGAATGGAGAGTTGCTATAGTAGCCCCTGTGTATAAAGGAAAGGGTGATAGACATAAAGCTGAAAATTACAGGCCAGTCAGTTTGACATGCATTGCATGTAAGCTTTGAGAAAGCATTCTTTCTGATTATATTAGACATGTTTGCAAAATTAATAACTGGTTTGACAGAAGGCAGTTTGGGTTTAGGTAAGGTTATTCCACGGAAGCTCAGCTTGTAGGATTCCAGCAAGATATAGCAGATATCCTGGATTCAGGAGGCCAAATGGACTGTATTGCGATTGACCTATATAAGGCATTTGATAGGGTAGATCACAGAAGACTACTGGCAAAAATGAGTGCTATTGGACTAGAAAAAAGAGTGACTGAATGGGTTGCTATATTTCTAGAAAACAGAACTCAGAGAATTAGAGTAGGTGAAGCTTTATCTGACCCTGTAATAATTAAGAGGGGAATTGCTCAAGGCAGTATTCTTGGACCTTTATGTTTTCTTATATAATCAATGATATGTGTAAAGAGGCGGAATTAGAGATAAGACTGTTTGCAGATGATGTTATTCTGTACAGAATAATAAATAAGTTACAAGATTGTGAACGGCTGTAGGGTGACCTCGATAGTGTTGTGAGATGGACGGTGGGCAATGGTATGATGATAAACGGGGTTAAAAGTCCGGTTGTGAGTTTCACAAATAGGAAAAGTCCTCTCAGTTTTAATTACTGCATTGATGGGGTGAAAGTTCCGTTTGGGGATCACTGTAAGTACCTAGGTTTTAATATAAGAAAAGACCTTCATTGGGGTAATCACATAAATATGATTGTTAATAAAGGGTACAGATCTCTGCACATTATTATGAGGGTATTTAGGGGTTGTAGTATGTAAAGGAGAGGGCATATAAGTCTCTGGTAAGACCCCAACTAGAGTATGGTTCCAGTGTATGGGACTCTCACCAGGATTACTTGATTCAAGAACTGGGAAAAATCCAAAGAAAAGCAGTTCGATTTGTTCTGGGTGATTTCTGACAAAAGAGTAGCGTTACAAAAATATTGCAAAGTTTGCGCTGTGAAGACCTGGGAGAAAGGAGATGAGCTGCTCGATTAAGTGGGTATGTCTCACTTAATTTACAAAAGGTATACATTTATTATTCAACCTATTCAATACATGCAGTACCACGTTATGTGGTTAATTAGACATAAAAGATCTGAATATTATGGACTTGTTTTTCCCTTCTTATTGGGGATCATCAGCATATTAACTAATCTTAAAACAAATATTTTTTAAAAAGACGGTAACATTTATAGTTTATAAGGACTGAGCTAAGATTTGTTATGATATTAAAATTTATGGAACAGTGGTTAAAAAATATGATAGTGAGAAGTATAAGCACATGTTAAAATTATTGTAGACAAATTTTTTTTTTGCTAGGGGCTTTACGTCGCACCGACACAGATAGGTCTTATGGCGACGATGGGATAGGAAAGGCCTAGGAGTTGGAAGGAAGCGGCCGTGGCCTTAATTAAGGTACAGCCCCAGCATTTGCCTGGTGTGAAAATGGGAAACCACGGAAAACCATCTTCAGGGCTGCCGATAGTGGGATTCGAACCTACTATCTCCCGGATGCAAGCTCACAACCGCACGCCTCTACACGCACGACCAACTCACCCGGTGTAGACTAATTTAAAATCTTGTCTAAAAAAAAAGTATTTGTATCGATATAAAGTTCTAAAAACGGCGTGTTTCTGGAACTGAAATGGATCCTCTTCGTTGTGAAAGTCAACATATATTTGCTGCGGTAGCTGCTAATGTAGGTCAGAGGGTGAATTTTGTTTATATTATACATTCCAACATTAAAAGATAGGTTAAGAAAAGGCGAATGTTATGATGTATCTTCAGTAAGTTGATTGGTTTAAGATACTCTCTGATATAACGGTTGCGAAAGTGTATTGGTTGGAGCTGCTATGAGGAGAGAGTATATTAGATATGAAGGTTATACTTGATTTTCACATGAAAGTGTAGTCTTCTAGAAGGTGTTTTTTTTTTTTTTTTTTGTTAGGGGCTTTACGTCGCACCGACACAGATAGGTCTTATGGCGACGATGGGATAGGAAAGGCCTAGGAGTTGGAAGGAAGCGGCCGTGGCCTTAATTAAGGTACAGCCGCAGCATTTGCCTGGTGTGAAAATGGGAAACCACGGAAAACCATTTTCAGGGCTACCGATAGTGGGATTCGAACCTACTATCTCCCGGATGCAATCTCACAGCCGCGCGCGCCTCTACGCGCACGGCCAACTCGCCCGGTCTAGAAGGTGTAGGAACTTCGATAAATAGAGTGTCATTAAATCAAACGCTGTATGTATATCTATCTTGTTGTGTTAGCAGTATTGTAAGTGGTATGTTCCGAGCTGTCAGTGGAGAGATGGCGTGGGAGGACATCAGTAGTCGAATAAGTATGAGTGGTGTCTTAAAAGTAGGAAAGATCACAATATGAAGATAAAGTTGGAATTCAAGAGGTCAAATTGGGGCAAATACTCGTTTATAGGAAGGGGAGTTAGGGATTGGAATAACTTACCAAGGGAAATGTTCAATATTTTTCCAATTTCTTTGCGATCATTTAAGAAAAGGCTAGGAAAACAACAGATAGGGAATCTGCCACCTGGGCAACTGCCCTAAATGCAGATCAGTAGTGATTGATTGATTGATTGATTGATTGATTGATATGAACAAATTAAAATTTAATGTCTCGAAATGTGTAACAATGTCATTCACCCAAAGAAAAAAGTATAAAACTATATTTCCATACAAGCTGGTTTCAAACGCCTTGCAGGAAGTTGACCAAGTCAGTGACCTTGGCATCCGGCTTGACAAGGGTCTTACTTTCACTGTTCATGTAAACAAGGTGACAGGAGAGGCCTACCGGGCATTGGGATTTATCATACCAAGCACTAAACTGTTCAGAAAGACGAATTCATTCATAGCACTCTATAATGCCTTTGTACGAACAAAACTGGAATATGCTAGCGTTGTATGGAATTCAAGGTTTGATAAATATATTAAGTTAATCGAAAGTGCAAAAACGTTTTGCAAGATTCCTTCATCACCAAACACATGGCCTGTACCCATTTATGATGCCATACAAAAATTTACTAACCAGTGTCGGAAGAGTATTTCTCACTAAATCCACTCTGGTCCGTGTTGTAAACTGAGGAGGGGGTAGTATAGTTAATAAATCGCCTTTTGCCTGTCTTCAGAAATTCTTTACGCTGCTTTGTCAATTTGTGGGATTGTGAAATAAATTAGTAATCTTCTTGCTCTTAATTCTGTGTATATTCTTGAAACAATCAATCCATGCAAGAGATGCACAGAAATAATCCTTTAAATGTGGAAGTCCTTGCAAAATTTCCAGAACCCATCACTAACATTTCTTTTTTTGCTTTTCTAGCCTCCTGAAAGCAAGAATAAAGCTTTTCATATGCGGTGCATATTTTTTCTACCAATTTGATTTCGCAACTGTTTTTCCAGCTGTTTCTTCCACATGCAGACGTTCCGATGTAACCAAGTGAAAGAGTCTTTGAGTCATTAATCCAGAACTTTACAGCTTTTCCCTTATCGGCATTGCTGATAGTGTGTTCCCTTGGTTTCTTTTCTGAACTAGAAATAAAGCTGGAATTTGATGGCTTACAAGGAAACAGGCTTGTTGCATCACTAGATTCTGGAGATTCATGTTGGAGTCTCTCAATCAGTCCTTCATGGTCACTTGTGGTCACAGAAGAGTTTTGCGATCCAAATCACTGCAACTGTCACTATCATTACTACTTTCATTTATAACAAGATTACATGCAGAGACTAGCTGCTGAATACTGCTAACTGTTTTGTGACTGGTAATGTATGACAGGTTGTGTATTTGTGGTATGCAGTTCTTGAATTCCAAAGCCAGGACCCAATCATAAGGAAGGAAGGATCTACTATACGTAGAGCAGTTTACAGGAATACTGAATTAAGTGACAGATCTGATGTTACGGAATGAGGACAAGACATGAAATTTTGAAGAAATGCATTCAGGGAGATTTTTATTCAGAGTTAGATATTATAAGCTATAAATTTCATTTTTGTTCTGTATTGAAGTGCAATTATAAGAATAAACTGAAAATGTGTAATGAAGATGATGATACGTAATATCATTCACTTGATATATTGTATTGTCAATTTATTCTTATAGAGTTAGATATATCGACATAAGTGTATGAACTTCTGTTGCCTTTAGGATTTCAGCCACGAAAGAGCTTTTTAGCTAGGGGTTACGTTAGCCTCATAAATCAAGTTAAAAGCAAATCAAAGACCAGAGTTCAATGCTCGTTGCAGTTTCATAGTTTGTTCACAAGCCACATCAACAAGGACGTCGCAACAGTCGAGTGTCGGTAGTACCATCGTTTAAAGAAGTTTGATCTTTACATCTTGTTGCAAAATGCCCTTAAGTCATTTCAGTGGAGTACCGTCATATACATCTTCCTGCATAAATTTCTTACATGTGTAGACCAGTCAAGTGTTTGTCAGTGTCATACCTATGCTCCTCACTACCTTACTAAATGGAATTACAGTTGCATTTAATGTAATCGAAGGAGTAGCATAGTTTCTGATAAGCTCACTGGACAAAAAGATTAGTCAACCCTGGAGAAATAATTACAGGCATCATTTAATACCACGTAACTCAGCCTCTGGACTTGATAACCACCTGGATTCGGTTAGGAAATGAGTCAACAAGGTTGTGCGGGTACGTTGCATCCAGGTTAAGCCATTCACTGAGGATTTGATCACGTAATTCCACCAAATTGTGGGGATGCTGATGTTGGCGGTTTACCTGCTGTTCCAACATGTCGCACAGATTTTCAATGGGGTTCAAGTCACGTGATTTTGCGGGCCAATGGAGATGTAATAGCATAGGGGTGTGTTCATAAAACCAGTCGCATATCCGTCCAGCCTGATGAACTTTACTGTTGTCATCTTGAAAATTCGGGGTATCTATTCCATACTCATCACGCAGATGAATGAAAAGCAACATCTGATCATCCAGAATGTTTAAATAAACATGCTGGTTAATGTTAGTGGTCACCTCAGTGAGCGGGCCCAATTCATGATATGGAAAACACCCCCAGAATATCATAGACCCACCTCCAGCTTGAACCTGACCTTGCACACATCCAGGATGAAATACTTCATTTTGCCTTCAGTGCAACTTGACGATGTGTCTCAATGGAATACAGGCAAAAACGTGATTCATCAGACCACATTACTTCCCGCCAGTCAGGTACTGTCCACATTCGATGATTTTTAGCCCATTGTAGATGCGCAGCTTTATGTGGCTGTGTGAGCATTGGCCTCTTGCGAGGTGCCCGACTCCAAATGCTCACTGCATGCAGTTCCCGTCATAATGTTCTCTCACTGACAGGTTGGGATGGACCTTCATTGACTGCAGAAATTCCTGTTGGGTTTAGAAGCGATTTTGATTCACAAGCCATGAAACATATCTCTGGTCCCTCTCAGTCAGAATCTTCTTCTGACCATAATTCTGACGTGTTTCTTGGCCATGTGTACTACACCACTGCTTGTAGACACATTGAACAGTCCGCTGTGAAACACTAACAAATCCAGCTGCTTCACACCCCATATGGCCATGGGCATGGCCAAACACGATTGACCCTTTCTGCCACTCTGTCACATCCTTTCATCTACCCATGTTGACGTACACTCACGGGTCTCGTTCACTGTGCCATCTGTACCGTTTTAATGAACTGTCTGTGCGTGCACACTAGGGCGACTAATTTTTTTGTCCGGTGAGGTACTATCTCATATAATAATCTCTTAGAACGGATTATAATCATTCAATTTTTGTTTTTTAGGGTTGAGAAAGAGTTATCACTCGCGTACACACCACATTGTTCTAGTTCGGTGCTTATATGTCTTTTTGAATTTGATACACAGGTTCTTTTACAAGGAGCACAAATTAAATTTCCTTTGTAAAGTGAAAATACAGTTTCTTTGAAATTAGCATGGGAGTAAATATGGAGGACAACCATATACAGATAGTATCTATTATATTTTATAACAGAGTAGATAACATTGACACAGAGGGAAAACAGCAGAGGCCCAAGGACAGAACTCTGTGGGGCTCCTGCCTTACTGAGCTGCCACTGTGATTTAATATTGTGAGCTATAACACGCTGATTATGTTCTTTAAGATATGCAGTGAAACATTTTAAAGCCTCGGTACTGAGAAATTGTTCAAGGTTTTTCAACAATGATATTTATCCCATCAAACGCACTGGTGAAATCAAGGAATGCGAGTATTGTCACTTATCTTTCGACCATCACTTGTCTGATGTCCTCTGTCACTTTGAGAATGGCAGTTGCTGTGCTATCGCCCTTCAGACTGCAGCGGATCCAGAAGGGAGTGAACGTGCAGGTATTATAACATTTGAACATGTCCCAACCGTTCCAGTACTTTGCAGAGAGGAGGGAGAATGAAAATGAGACTGTATCGTATAGGAATTTTGAACCTGAGTTCTTTCAAAATGGGATTGCATTAACAAACTTCCAAATTGTTGGTAACTTAGCATTTGTCAGATTATAATTGATAAAAATGGTAAGAATGGAGAGAATAGCACCAATAATATTACGAACAAAAGTTATAGGAATCTGATCAACACCACTTGCCCTGAATTTAATAGAACAAGCTGTTCTTAACTTCATAAGTGCTGACTGCAAGGAAGAGGACAATTGATGGGCCATTATCTACATGTGGCATGTTAAATGGATTAGATTGAACCCTGCATTTACCTCATCAAGTGGAATGTCGAGTACCTGTATTTGTTCCTGGGTTATACCTCTGCCCATAGCTCGGAAATGCTTCCAGGCACTAGCTGTATTTAGGTTACTTGCTGATTCATGAACATATTTAAATTAAAGATTATGTAGGTATCATCTGTTTAGCTTTATTCCTAATTATAATTTTCAAAGTCAGATGAGTTGCAAGTAAGTTTGTAGTGTCGAAAAAGAACATCACACTGAGATAACATCTTTTTAACCTCAATGGTTAGCCATGGACTATACTTAGAGGATATTCTTCTCTGTCTTTTGGGTGCATGTTTGTCATATAGGCTATAAATTAATGAATTAAACTTGCTCATTTTTGTATTAGTGTCTTCCAGATTTAAAATATCATTCCACTGAAGATTGTAGGCATTGTATTTTAAGTCGTCCATGTTGATATCTTGCATATTCCTGCTTGGTATAAATCTGGGTTGATATTCTGTAATATGAAGTAAACAAGTAATATAAAATCATGGGTGGACACAGACGGTTCTAATTTGTCTGTAAGTTACCACTTTCTGAGGGTTATTAATAATTTTCAGATCAATTAAGAAAATGATGTTACCGCCGTGCGGTTAGGGGCGCGCAGCTATGAGCTCGCATCTGGGAGATAGTGGGTTCGAATCCCACTGCTGGCAGCCCTGAAGATGGTTTTCCGTGGTTTCCCATTTTCACACCAGGCAAATAATGCTGAGGCTGCACCTTAATTAAGGCCACGGCTGCTTCCTTCCCATTCCTAGGCCTTTCCTGTCCCATCGTCGCCATAAGACCTATCTGTGTCGGTGCGACGTAAAGCAAAATAGCAAAAAAAAAAAAAAAAAAAAAAAAAAAAAAAAAAAAAAAATGATGTTACCAGAATACAGTAATGTGATTAGTGGGATCAGGGGGAAGGATAGTCATGTCACATAAGGAAGAGAAATCTTCTAATTTCTCAGTGTCATAGGTCTTCGTAAGTAAATTAGTGTTGATGTCCCCTAATATATTAGTAAGTTCCATAAAGTGGTTGCAAGTTAAGAAAATGCAATTTAAATTTGGCAATATAAGATACTTTGGGTGGTTGATAAAGTACTCTAATAAGGGGTATGTAGGCTAGTAACCTGGACATTTTACTGGACTATTAAAACAGGCCTGCACTGTTTATTTCCTGTAAGTAATATTAGGCTATGAATATTGAATTTTCACGACTGCATTGTAATCGAAACCGACTTTCAACCTATTAGGTCATGTTACGTACATTTAGTACGTGTTGAAGAGATGTTAAGTACAGAACAAAAATGGCCAACCAGACACCAGTGGGATCCGAACCCACAACCTCCCAATTTTGCGTCGGTTGCTCTACCAATTGAGCTATGGTGGCCTAGGCCATCTTTGTTCTGTTGGAAAGGATCTGAGCTACAGGTCTGGTACTACTACCATCACACTGTAGAGTGCGTTTAAGTTGCCCGTTGAGGGCCAAGCCAATGAATATTGAATTTTCACGACCGCATTGTAATCGAAACCGACTTTCAACCTATTAGGTTGTGTTACGTACATTTAGTACGTGTTGAAGAGATGTTAAGTACAGAACAAAAATGGCCAACCAGACACCAGTGGGATCTGGACCCACAACCTCCCGATTTTGCGTCGGTTGCTCTACCAATTGAGCTATGGTAGCCTAGGCCATCTTTGTTCTGTTGGAAATGATCTGAGCTACAGGTCTGGTACTACTACCATCACACTGTAGAATGCATTTAAGTTGCCACCAGTTTCAAGTTTCAAGATTTTGAGGCTTTTGAGCTCAGGTCTACTCATTTTCTGATACATCTACAATTGTTTTCCTCTAAGGGAGCTTCTTTCAAGAAATAAATATATCTAGTAACACATTTGCACTTGTTTCCAACGGTGACAGATACTACCTCATTAACCATTGAATGATTCGACGATGATGGTGGAGATGAAATGTCGTATGGCTTTTAGTGCCGGGATATCCCAGGACGCGTTCGGCTCGCCAGGTGCAGGTCTTTCTATTTGACGCCTGGAAGGCGACCTGCGCGGCGTGATGAGGTTGAAATGATGATGAAGACAGCACATATACCCAGCCCCCGTGTCATTGGAATTAACCAATTAAGGTTAAAATCCCCAACCCGGGACCCTCTGAACTGAAGGCCAGTACGCTGACCGTTCAGCCAACGAATCGGACATGATGATGATGCTTGTTGTTTAAAGGGGCTTAACATCGAAGGTCATCAGCCCATTGAATGATTCTGCTGTTTCAAAAATGCTGACACTCCCTTCAATTTACCTACCATTATATTTGCACTGTCGCAATTAAATGATAAACAGTTTTCCCATTTCAGCATCTTGATCTTAATTTCCCTATCCAGCACCTAAAATATTCCTTGGGGCTGATGACCTTCGATGTTAGGCCCCTTAAAACAACAAGCATCAGCATCAAGCATCAAAATATTCCTTCCCCAGTGTTATGATCACATTCCACCAAAGCAAGCAGGAGAGAAATAATCTGTTCTTTTTTCTCACAAAAATAATTAAACACAATGGATAAGCTTTGCAGTCATTGTTATTACTACCATAAGTAGACAATGAGTAAGGTACATTTTGACAACTGTTGACTATTTCAGATAATGCTGACTCAGACTTCTCATTATTGCAGTTGTCTTGGTTCTACAACTTCCACACTTTTTAACAATTTCCAAGTTGGGAAACATGGTCTTGAATAATGGTCTAACATGGTCTGCTGCAGTTACGGAAAGGTTACGTAAAAAAAAGGTACAGTATTATAGTCACTCTTTTAGTAAAAAAGGCGAGTGCCTCTTGTATCACTCTTTGATGTGCCCATGCTCTTCATGTTTTTAGATTTCAGAAGGCGTCGGCAGTCATTATGTCCTTCAGGTTTAACTGAAAAATAACATTTGCATGTTTCACAAAACAAGCAAGTGGTTTAGTAAAGTTCAGATGGTAGGTACGGAAATTCTTCCGTATACTGCTTTCGGTAATGTTGATTTGCTGCAAATCGTTTTTGTCCATTGTCACTTGGTTGCTTATTGCCTATCCGCTTAAACATTATTTTATTATTTTTTCATATTATTTTATTTAACACAGAAATAGGCTTACACAACGCAACATCAGCATCGGTTTGTAACACTTCATGTTTAGTAAGAAAAGCAGGCAACTCATTACTAAATCAGAGGTAATAGAACAAGAATTGAACATATATGCAGGGAATGCATTTGGCAAAGATGTTACATTCATGGTAAAAGGTTGTACACAAGTGTCACCATCCTGTAATTTTTTTTCACAAATTATGTTTTAAATGCGAGTCTCCTACAGGACATATGTATATAACTTAAGTTTTTCAAATTCGTGGAGAAAATGGAAAATTTAAAAAAACAGTACAAAATTACAGAAGAAACAAATATGGACTGGAAAAGTGGAAGAGGTTGTAGACATGATGGAAAAAAGAAAACTGTATGCCAGACTAAATGGTGGGGGGAGGGGGGTAAGAGAGAGCTGCGGAATGGTTTTTGGTTGTACTGGATAGGAAATGATGAAGGAAAGTGAAACGGAGTAGGAGTTGTAACTTTCCTAACTGTTTGACTAGCTTTTGAAACATATATATATCTGGATTAAATTGAAAAATCTGAATATCTGCATTTATAATGGAAATTATGAAAATGAATATTCATTAAATAAAATACACACTCGTCGAACCTTGTACTCACACTTACTTGTTACCTGCTTACTTACACATACGTTATTTGAAGGGCGCCAGCTGTCACTCAGTACAGCAATAATAGAATGAGACTCTTGACTATCTCTAGGGTGTGGGGTAATAAGCTTACTTTTGACAACATACCATATAAGTTCTGGGAAAAGGAGATTGGCGTTCGGTTTCCCCATTAATTTTGAGGTTAAGATATTTTACTTTCAATGAAATGAAACTATGAATTCGTTTGATAGAACAATATATATTCTTTAAATAATATATCAAAAAAATAGTGAGTCTTGTTGCGATAAAACAGATGAGAATATAAAATTATGACATTGCTACTGAAAGAAACTAGGCATGAATTTGAATTCTTCTTGACCGGACATTTAACAATTTATACGAAATATTTCCTTCACTGATTCACTTGACTGTACCTTCAACACTTTGAGTGTAATTACGACGTAATCCATTGCTCTGGTGTTTACTGTAGATGTAGCTGCCTCTGTGGATCAGCGGTAGAGTGTCGGCCTCCGGATCCCAAGATAGCGGGTTCAAACCCGGCAGAGGTAGTCGGATTTTTGAAGGGCGGAAAAAAGTCCATTCGACACTCCATGTCGTACGATGTCGGCATGTAAAAGATCTCTGGTGACACATTTGGTGTTTACCCGACAAAATTAATTAAAATCTCAGCCATAGACGCCCAAGAGAGATCCGGTTTACTCGGTCTGCCATCTAGCGGACCTAGAGTAAAACGGGACGTCGAAATTGACGAGCAGACAGCCAGATGGCGTCAAATCGAAATGTCTGCACACGGTAGCTGAGGCCATACGATTATTATTATTATTTACTGTAGATGTGTCACGCCTAACGTGGTGATACATCCTTGCGACTGCTTCTTCTCCATATCATCTGACTTCTTTGTAAGTCAATATGGTATGACCTCTTGGCAGGTCCAGGGTTGCCCTCTCTGACTCCTTGGTAAGCCTTGTGTCCGCGTCTTCCACTAAGTGACGGACCAACCATTTGGTCTCACTCTCTCAATGACCAATAATGGCTCACTGAGTCTTCACCATCTCTCGTTCACACTGGCTGACTGACCAACTAAGGCCTCTTGATCTAGTAGACTACTTCACTGTACTGCATCCGTATAACTAATGACTGACGCTACAATATGCACCCACCTTATATAGACGTTGGTTGACACAGCTACGTAATCTCCAGAAATAACCATGACATACTCCCACCTACGCGACAGATATTACACACAGTGGTGAAATAGCCCGGAGGCGGCTAACTCCGTGAGCGCATATCTAAATAAATACAATGCCGTAGCCATGGCGCGGCGATGACTTGGCAGAATCGCCACTAATCTTGCACAATGTTCCAACGTCACACCCAATCTCTGATATATACAACAATTCTCACTGTACAGGTATTGAGTGTTATTATACACATATGTATATATGCATACATCTAAGTACAATCTTGCAAGCAACAGGCAATTGCAAAATCGAATTGAATAAAACGGATAATTACAATAATAGTAACAATATCACAAATAACATAATAATACGGACATAATAATAATAATAATAATAATAATAATAATAATAATAATAATAATAATAATAATAATAATAATAATAATAATAATAATAATAAAATAATAAAAATACAGATATCATCTTGTAACGGGATTTGAACCGTTACAGAGTGGTAGTGAGAAATGGATTGAAATAGGAAGTAAAGGGGATAAATGACAGGTTGATGGAAGTCAAAATAACAATTAAAGGGAAAAGCTGGGAAATAGTACAAGTATATGCTCCACAAGTAGGCTGCACACTACAGGATAAAGATGACTTTGAAGAAGAAATGGGGAGGCAGCTGAGTGGCCAAAATAACATAGTAATGGCGACTTGAACGCCTATGTAAGCAAGGAAAGGAAAGAATAAGAGAACATACTTTGAGAAGAAGAATGGGGAAACAGAAATAAGGAGGGGGAAAAAGTTGCTGGATTTGTGCACAAGAAATGGGATGATGGTTACGAACTCATGGGTCAAGAAGAGAGAGAACCGTACGATAACCTGGTACAGCAGTGACTGGTCTAGGAAATCCATTGTGTATTACATGCTCTAAGATGATGAAATGAAGAGGAATGTTACAGATGTAAGGGTAATAACCACCAGAGGACCTAGATAATGACCACAGACTACTGGTAATGAAACTGAGTACAATGAAGGAAAGAAAAAGGACAGAGAATCAAGAAAGATGGATCAAAATCTGGAAACTGAAGGAGAAGAATACCAGGAAAAAATAAGATGGAACTTGCCAACAGATGATACAAAAGCAGGAGAGGAGGAATGGGAAAGTTACAAAGCTGCAGTGGAAGTTTGTGAGAGAACTAGTACCAGGAAAGGATGCAAGGAGACCCCATAGTGGAACAACAGAGTCAAAGTGGCAGCAGTGTGTTTTCAACAGAGGGCAATGGAGACAAGACAAGAATATAAGACCACAAAGGAGCAAGCTAAGAAAGTTGTAACAGAGAAGAAAAACTGGATGGAAAAGTAGACAAACATGATGGAAAAAGGTAGCAAAGAACATAAAAATGTATTGTATGGAATGGTCAACAGTAAGAGGAAAGGCATGAAGGAGGATGTGACGATGACAGATAAAAATGGAAATGAAGTGCTGGAAAAAGAGAAACTCAAAGGAATGTGGAAGGAGTATTTTGAAGATTTACTAAATCCAGAAGGATGAATTGAGGGGGAAAGTATAAGCATGGAGGAAGAAAAAAACCTGGAAAAAGAAAAAGACTTAACATGGGGAGAAGTGGAGGTAGCATTAGACAAGTTGAAAGGAGGGAAAGCCCTAGGTTTACATGAAGTGAGTATTGAGGTGGTGAAGGCAGCAGGAAAGGTAGGAAAACAGTGGATTTATCATGTGTTGAAAGTAGTATGATAGGAGGGAAAGACCCCCGAAGACAAGAACCATCTTAAAAAAGAGGAATAGGAAAGATTTTAAAAACTATAGGGGAGTCACATTGATATATCACTGTGCAAGGGTGTCTGAGAAGATTTTGGAGAACAGAATCAGAAATAGGGTGGAATAAAAGCTAAGAGAAGAGCAGTATGGTTTCAGATCAGGAAAGTCTACAGTAGACATAATCATAGTAAGACAACTACAAGAGCATCATTATGAGAGGAGTAAAGATCTACTGATGACCTTCATGGACTCTGAGAAAACACATGATTGTGTATGTAGAAACAATGTATGAGAAGCCTTGCAGAAAAAAAGGTGTCAAGAAGCAGACAATAGAAGGTGTGAGGGAGATGTACCATGGGAGCGTCAGCTATGTGAAAGTGGGAGAGAGAACAGACTGGTTTAGTAAAAATGTGGACTAAGACAAAGAAGTGCTCTGTCACTGTTGCTCTTCAGTGTAGTAATGGACAAATTAATGACAAATGTGGTGAGGAAAATTGGAGAAGGAAAAATGAAAGTGATGATGTTTGCAGATGACTTGTTAATCTGGGGAGAAAAGGAAGAGGATATCAAGGAACAGTTAGATGCATGGGAAGATGAGATGGAACAATATGGAATGAAATTTAATGCCAGAAGTGGAAAGGGAAAGATTATGATCACAACTAGATAGAAGGAGAGATCTTATGAGAGGGATAATGCTTGGAGGGTAACAGACAACTTAGGAAGGTAGAGTGTTTCAAGTACCTGGAAAGTATCATACAGGAAAGTGAAAGAAATGATAAGGAAATAATTGAGCATGGAAGACAAGCAGGAGCATTCCTGAAAAGTGTCAGAAGCCTGGTTTGGAGCAAGGATGTCCCTCACAGAAGGAAAAGAGTGATATACAGGGTGAACTATATACCGCTTCTGACGTATACAGCAGAAACTTAGGTAATAAGGCAGAAAGCCGTGACTAGAATACAGGCAAGTGAAATGAACTTCGAGTGATAGGAGGATAGGAGTGACAAGAATGGATAAGATGAGAAATGAGAAGGTTAGAGATATAGTAAAAGAAGAGCCACTACCAAACAGGTTAGAGGTATCCAGACTTAGAGGGTATAGACACATGAAGATAATGAGAGAGAAAAGGATACCTAGCAGAATGCATGGAATGGAGATAACAGGAAGAAGACCAAGAGGAAGACCAAGAGATAGGTGGATAAAAGAAGTGGAAGAGTGTTTGCAGAGAATAGAAAAGGACTGGGCAGGCGTGAAGACTGAGAAGTGGTGGAAAGACAAGAGGAGATGGAGAGGCTTACTTTCCAAGCATCCCTGGCCAACTGCTGGAAACTGCAGATGATGATGATGATGATGATGATGACGACGATGATGACGACAACTTAGAATTAAACTCCTCATCCATGATACAGCTACCTTCAGCGGCATGTCAATGTGAGAGAACCTGCTTTATTTTTTATTTTTAAAATTTTTTTTTTGTTAGTGGCTTTACGTCGCACCGACACAGAAAGGTCTTATGGCAACGATGGGATAGGACAGGCCTAGGAGTTGGAAGGAAGCGGCCGTGGCCTTAATTGCCATGGAAAACCATCTTCAAGGCTGCCGACAGTGGTATTCGAACCCACTCTATCCCGAATGCAAGCTCACAGCCGCGCGCCTCTAACTCGCCCGGTGAACTTGTTTTAAATCTGAGTATATTTCCCATTAAGACTTGGGCACACAATTTCGAGACAGCTGGTGAACTGTACTGTCTTCTGCATTAAGTTATACACGTTCAAAATGCTATTGCTTGTACTGGATTACCATTGCTTGTTTCACCATTTTATTCATTCAGGACCGTTTGTTGTCACAGAGGTGGTATGCAACTAGCTGTACTGCATTTCTGGAGTGATGCTGTTCCCTTCAAAATTTCAGCTAATTGTGTTGTGTCTTCACTTTCACAAAGATGGAAAATATTGCACATTTCTTATAAACATATAAACTAGGATTGGATGGAGAGTCATTGGCTTTCGCAATGAACTAATTTGCCTATTACAAGTTACGGTACATAACTTCACATTTATACATTATAAAATGAATTAGGCCTATAGTGAAGTATTAACCCACCAAATTTGTAAAATCTGTAATAATCAGTACTGCTTCTATACTGCCATAGTACATTTGATAAATCCATAGAAAATTTGGAAAATCCGTAATAGCTGGCATCTCTGTATTCAATGTTCGACAGACTGGAGAACTTTAAGTTAGATGAGAAAAAGCATTTTCAAAACTATCCTTAGTAAAATCAAAGCTTTGTAACTAAATGACATAGTTCCATCTGGACTCACTCATTCTTCCCTTCACTGAACAAGAACAGGCAATAGCTGTACAGTACAGTGAAGTGACAAAGAGTTTAAGACTTTGATACTTGGAAAACTACATCTTTTCCTGTAAAATCCTTTCATCAGAATGGCTATATCAATACCATGAATCTATTGATCAGTTTATATCAATGCATGTGATACATCGGTTCTCTTCTCAACTGGTTATACTCATCTTTTCTTGATTTTGTGCTGTTGGAAATACTGTAGCAAAATATTCTTGTAATAATCATATTTGTAACTACATCAGTAATTCATAGTATCCGAGTGTAATTATTAAATATTAACTTTTACAATAATGGAAACCTCTCTTGTAGGTATAATACACATTTGGTTGGATGCACAACCAAAAGTATATGGCTGCACATGTTTATGTACATGCTGTATATACACAGCAAAAAATAGTATATAAAAAGATAATCATAATTACTAGCACAATTCAACTGAACCTACCTACAATTTAAAACATTGCTGAAAACATTTAAATAAGCATAGTTCATAACAGTTCCAGTCATATAAACAGATAATCACCACCCACAAATGTAAAAATGACACTACTAAAGCATTTTTAAAAAAGTAGAAAAAGTACTGGAATAGCGGTCGTAGTCGTCGGCCGATACTCGTATCAGAGTTTTAATTTCTCACCTGTAGTTCCGTAATCCTTAGTCCACACGATAAAGGTGGCGCTGATGGCTTATCCGATCAATTCTTGCATAAAACATGCAGCCACACATGTTGCATCCGATGGAAGGTGGGGGACGTGGCAGTGTTTGTCGTAGCTTCTTTCTCTGGCGAGTTTCCTCCGCCTGTCTTCGATGTTTCTGCTCAAACTGTGTAACTGCAGCTGAGAAAGTAGCACGCCAGCAAGGGCGATCCAATGCGAGCATATGCCAAGTATTTGGGTTTATATCTACTCTTCTCATGGTCTGCTTAAGTTGGTCTTTATATCGTTTCGGAGGAGCACCACGAGTCCTCTTGCCAGTGCTGAGTTCACCATATAGGATTTGCCGAGGGAGTCTGCCGTCACTCATACTATGGACATGGCCTGCCCATCTAAGCCAATGACCAACAATGGTGGTTTTGATATTGTTTAGTTTTGCTTTCACGAGAACTGCTATGTTAGTTATATAGTCATCCCATTTAAAGTTCATGATGGATCTAAATTTTTGTTGATGAAAGCGTTCCAATTTCTTGATGTCCCGGTGATATAGGGTCCAGGTTTTACATCCGTAGAGTAACACAGAAATAACAACAGCTTGGTACACCATTATTTCTGTGCGGATATTTAGATCTTTGTTCTGGAGTACACTATGTGAGAGATGTCCAAAGGCCACATGGGCAGCCTGTACCTTCTCAGAGGTACAGTGCATTGAAAGAATACTTCCAAGGTATGAGAAATGCTCCACCCTTTCCAGAGCTGTGCCAGATATGGTGATATAACTGGGGGGGGGGGGGGGGGGGTTCCAGGAGCAGGCTGAGTAAGCACTTTGGTCTTCTGAATGTTGACAGTCAGCAGCCCAAAATGTTCATAAGCTTCGTTGAAGCAGATGACAGATTGTTGAAGCTCGTCTGGTGTGTGGGCTGGAGAAGTATTGTCATCTGTATATTGCAATTCTGTGACCCGGGTGGAATAGGTTAATCTTTTGGAGCGAAGTCTGGCCTAGTTGAAAAGTCCCCTGTCATACCGATATTTAATTTCCACACCTGTGTTGTTTGCAGGCATTGTCTCATAATGCATACCTGCCAGGTACAGGGCAAAAAGTGTAGGTGTAAGTACACATCCTTGTTTGAGTCCATTTGTAATAATAACAATGTTATTTGGTTTATATTCCACAAATTACTTTTACGTAAGCATTTATCAGACTGTGCCTCTTAAATAGGCTTCTGATAAGTTCACCTGCATACACCCAGCGTCAGTGGGTAGGGTCTGACACATCCCATTCTCACGAGTCTGGTGTCAGGCCTAAGACGAAACGCTGGTTAATAGAGCAAACGCCTGAAAAGCCATATATCTAATTTTTGATCTGACATACCACTCAGTCGAGCACCTCGTCTCCTTTCTCCCAAATCTTCCCAGCCCAAACTTTGCAACATTTTTGTATCACTATACTTTTGTCGGAAATCACCTAGAACAAATCGAGCTGCTTTTCTTTGGATTCGTTCCAGTTCTTGAATCAAGTAATCCTGGTGAGGGTCCCAAACACTGGAACCATATTCTCGTTGGGGTCTTACCAGAGACTTATATGCCCTCTCCTTTACATCCTTACTAAAACCCTTAAATACCCGCATAACCATGTGCAGAGATCTGTAACCCTTTATTAACAATCATATTTATGTGTTTGCCCCAATTAAGGCCTTTTCTTATATTAAAACCTGGGTACTTACAATGATCCATAAAAGGAACGCAGTAATTAAAACTGAGCGGAATTTTCCTATTTGTGAAACTCACAACCTGACTTCCCGCTACTCTTTGGTCAGAAATCACCCAGAACAAATCGAGCTGCTTTTCTTTGGATTTTTTCCAGTCCTTGAATCAAGTAATCCTGGTGAGGGTCCCATACACTGGAACCATACTCTAGTTGGGGTATTAACAGAGACTTATAAGCCCTCTCCTTTACATCCTTGATTGCAGTCGCTTAAATGCGGCCGGTATCCAGTATTCGGCAGATAGTAGGTTCGAACCCACTGTCGGCAGCCCTGAAAATGGTTTTCTGTGGTTTCCCATTTTCACACCAGGCAAATGCTGGGGCTGTACATTAATTAAGGCCACGGCCGCTTCCTTCCCACTCCTAGCCCTTCCCTGTCCCATCGTCACCATAAGACCTATCTGTGTCGGTGCAACGTAAAAAAAAAAAAAAAAAAAAAAAAATCCTTGCTACAACCCCTACACACCCTCATAACCATGTGCAGAGATTTGTATCCTTTATTTACAATCCCATTTATGTGATTACCCCAATGAAGATCTTTCCTTATATTAACACCCAGATACTTACAATGATCCCCAAAAGGAACTTTGCCGGGCTGAGTGACTCAGACGGTTGAGGCGCTGGCCTTCTGACCCAAACTTGGCAGGTTCGATCCTAGCTCAGTCCGGTGGTATTTGAAGGTGCTCAAATACGCCAGCCTCGTGTCAGTAGATTTACTGGCATGTAAAAGAAATCTGTGGGACAAAATACGACACCTCGGCATCTCTAAAAACCGTAAAAGAGTAGTTAGTGGGATGTAAAGCAAATAGCATTATTATTATTATTATTAAAAGGAACTTTCACCCCATCAACACAGTAATTAAAACTCAGAGGACTTTTCCTATTTGTGAAACTCACACCCTGACTTTTAACCCCGTTTATCATCATACCATTGCCCACTGTATATTTTACAACATTATCAAGGTCATTTTGCAGTTGCTCACAATCTTGTAACTTATTTATTACTCTATAGAGAATAACATCATCCGCAGAAAGCCTTACTTCTGATTCCACTCCTTTACTCATATCATTTATATATATATATAAGAAAACATAAATGTCCAATAATACTGCCTTGAGGAATTAATTTATTACAGGGTCAGATAAAGCTTTACCTACTCTAATTCTCTGAGATCTATTTTCTAGAAATATAGCAACCCATTCAGTCACTCTTTTGTCTAGTCCAATTGTACCTATTTTTGCCAGTAGTCTCCCATGATCCACCCTATCAAATGCTTTAGACAGGTCAATCGCGATACAGTCCATTTGACCTCCAGAATCCAAAATATATATCTTGGTGGAATCCTACAAGTTGAGCTTCAGTGGAATAACCTTTCCTAAAACCGAATTGCCTTCTATCGAACCAGTTATTAATTTCACAAACATCTCTAATGTAATCAGAAAGAATGCCTTCCCAAAGCTTACATGCGATGCATGTCAAACTTACTGGCCTGTAATTTTCAGCTTTATGTCTATCAGCCTTTCCTTTATACACAGGGGCTACTATAGCAACTCTCCATTCATTTGGTATAGCTCCTTCAACCAAACAATAATCATATAAGTACTTCAGATATGGTACTATATCCCAACCCATGTCTTTAGTATATACCCAGAAATCTTATCAATTCCAGCCGATTTTCAAGTTTTCAACTTTTGTATCTTATTGTAAATATCATTGTTATTATATGTAAATTTTAATACTTCTTTAGCATTAGTCACCTCCTCTGTCTGGACATTTTCCTTGTAACCAACAATCTTTACATACTGCTGACTGAATACTTCTGCCTTTTGAAGATCCTCACATACATACTCTCCGTATTCATTAATTATTCCTGGAATGTCCTCCTTGGAACCTGTTTCTGCCTTAAAGTACCTATACATACCCTTCCATTTTTCACTAAAATTTGTATGACTGCCAATTATGCTTGCCGTCATGTTATCCTTAGCTGCCTTCTTTGCTAGATTCAATTTTCTAGTAAGTTCCTTCAATTTCTCCTTACTTCCACAGCCATTTCTAAATCTATTTCTTTCCAATCTGCACCTCCTTCTTAGTATCTTTATTTCTCTATTATAATAAGGTGGGTCTTTATCATTCCTTACCACCTTTAAAGGTACAAACCTGTTTTCACATTCCTCAACAATTTCTTTAAACTCATCCCAGAGTCTGTTTACATTCTTATTTACCATTTTCCACCGATCATAATTACCTTTTTAAAACTGCCTCATGCCTGCTTTATCAGCCATATGGTACTGCCTAATAGCCCTACTTTTAAAACCTTCCTTTCTATCACATTTATTTTTAACTACGATAAAACAGCTTCGTGATCACTAATACCATCTATTACTTCAGTTTCTCTATAGAGCTCATCTGGTTTTATCAGCACCATGTCCAAGATATTTTTCCCTCTAGTTGGTTCCGTCACATTCTGAATCAGCTGTTCTTCCCATATTAGCTTCTTTGCCATTTGTTGGTCCTGCTTTTTGTATTTTGCATGTCCTTCCCAATTGACATTTGGTAAATTAAGATCTCCCGCTGCAATCACATTCCTTTCCATGTCGTTTCCCCACATACCTTATTATCTTATCAAATAATTCTGAATCGGTGTCAGCGCTACCCTTTCCCAGTATGTACACTCCAAAGCCATCAAGTTGCCTATTATCCTTAGAAATGAGCCTTACACCTAGAATTTCATGTTTCTCATCCTGAACTTTTCCGTAGCCTACAAATTCTTCTTTCACCAGAATGAATACACCCCCCTCCCACCATTCCTATCCTATCTCTACGATACACACTCCAGTTCCGTGAGAAAATTTCTGCATCCATTATATCATTTCTCAGCCATGATTCAACTCCTATTACAATATCTGGTAAATATATATCTATTAAATTACTTAATTCTATTCCTTTTTTTTACAATACTCCTACAGTTCAACACCAACATTTTTATGTCATCCCTACTTGACTTCCAGATCTCTGTACCCTCATCACCGCTCCCTAGACAACCCCGTTTCCCTGAGTGTACCTCCCTATTACCCTTCTAAACAAATTTCCTAACTTATACGTACCACTGCAATTTAAGTGAAGGCCATCTGAGCTCATTTCCCTATATCCTACCCACCCATTAGGGTCTAGAAATTTTACTCCCATTTTCCCACATACCCATTCCATAGTCTCATTTAAATCCCCAATCACCCTCCAGTCAGTATCCCACCTACACAGTATTCCACTGATAATGATCTCCGCTTTCTTAAACTTCATTCGTGCTGCATTTACCAGATCCCACCCATCCCCAACTATGTTGGTACTTATATTAGCTTGCCTTACGTTGTTGGTACCAACGTGAAACACTACCACCTTCTCATTCCCCTCCTCCTTCTCTTCTACTTTTCTCAGCATCTGCCTCAACCTAATTCCTGGATAACACTCTACCCTGGTTCCCTTTGTTCCACACACTTTTCCCACATGTCTAATGATGGAATACCCCATGACCAGCGCCTCAACCCTACCCACCTCCTTTGATCTCCTCCCCTCCTGGTCAGCCCTATCTTTCCTGATAGCTGCAGAAGCTACTTCCTCCTCCCTTTTCTCCCTCCCATGACCCTGTTCCACCTGTCTTTTCCTATCCTCTACTCTACATTTTCCTTTCCTACATTCTCCCTTCCTCCTACTTCCACACATCTCAGCAACAGTTCCCTGTTCCTCATCTTCCCTCTGTTGCTCTACCTGGAGTGGCTCGTACCGATTTCTCACAGACACCTGTCCTGAATTTTGATCCTGAATAGAGCTCTTAGCCTGCAATCTCCTTCCCCTTAGAACATTAGACCACCTGTCTTCTACAGTTCCCTCCTTTCCTTCCATCCCTCTTTTACACTTGCTGTAACCTGTACATTGTTTGAGGGAGGCTTACCTTCATTCCTGTCTTCTGTGAGAATCCTAATTATCTCCCTCAAACTCTCCAACTCCTCCCTCATACCCCTCAATGCCTCGCCGCACCCACAGTTCCTACACTTGCACTCTTTAGCCATTCTTTACGAACTTCAAAGGGACCACTAATTAACGGTTCTTATGGGCGATAGTCGAAAAAACCAGTTCTTTGTTGTTGCTAAAAATGTCATACCTGTAAATTTTAGGCTGCACACTTACATGGTTAATTAACATAATAAATTTAAAACTAAAAAAAAATATAAGTGAAATAAGTACTGTATTTGCAATAAATATTTGTGAAGTGGGACTGAGAGCAATTTTTCCTGTAATGTATGTAAAGAAATAATATGTCAGCAAAATATAAAATAACAAGCGAGGAAAGAAGTAGCAACAATGCAAATTGATCAAGAGTTTTGCACATGGTCTTGGCTAATAATTGAGATGTTCTCTCTGTCTTTCTAACTTGTAGAAGTCATTGAATGTAATACACCCAATTCCTTGGCAACACTGATGTTTGTTTCCCCCATTTTATAATCGCCACATTATTTGTAACTATTCGTCAATATCAAACACTGTACTTTTCTTTAGTGACATCTTCACAGCGATGCCTGTATTGGCTACTTAACAGACAGACTGATTTGAAATCTACAATCTGCTGAAAAAAAATCTGAAAATAAGCTTTAAGTTGTCAGCAATCCTCAAACGTGTAACAAACAAAGAGAAACAACATTGGACGTTATAGTTGATACATTTCTACGAAAATATGATAAAAATGGGCCATTTTATATGATATGTTGTAATAAATGATGTCGTGCTAAGCGTTTTTTAAATACAGTGTTTATATAGGATTTAGACAGGACCACTAGATTTTGCCATTATATCCAATACGTCGTTAAAAACAATGTCGCAATAAATGGTTTTGTCTGTATATATTAAAGGAAAAAAATTGTATGTACATAGGCTACAGTAAAATCTCATTAGGACGTTTCTGCAGGGGACAAAGAAAAAGAACATGTTAAGCGAGAAAATGTACTAATGAATATACAAATAAAAACTATCCAACAGGGATATGGAAACACTAGATACGATTTATTCTGACGTGAGGGCATTTTACGTCATGTATCTGCAGGTACAGTGAAAACTATAGGCCTATCTACCATTTATAATAGGTGTAAAAAAACAAGACAGAACAAATAAAAAATCATTTTCTGCTGGGGATTATAAAATGGCAAGTACCAGTACACTGAAAGGTGTAAAAAACACCAGACAACACACATGAAAACATGTGCACAGGAGCCAACAAAAATACTGAACTATTATTGCAGATCACACCTCTTTCCAAAACAAATAGTAATAGAAGCCTTTGATTTCGGAGCAGTGAGTTATTAAACATCATTTTCTGGTCACACTCTTAGGCGATGAATTGGAACACCATATGCAACTGCGAGGAATGACTTTGGCCATCATTCTGAATGGAAGAAAACGTCGATCAACTTGAGGGATCGAGTCGAAACTCGAAGGTTCGAGTTTCAACATTCGCGACCTCCACACGCTTATGCCAGTCCATTTTCTGACAGATTTTAATTTTGTCTTGATTATTAAGGAATTTTACAACATTTTCCATATCCATAATGAAACTATCACAAGACAAATATGTACCACGCTAGTCAATTTCACACGATTATGTTCCTAATCCAGATACAGGCTACTGTATCATGCATCAAATATTAGCTACACCTCACTGTACCACTCAACACAAAATACATTTCTACAATCTGAATTGAATGTGAAATACAAGTACAAACAGGCTCACTCTGCTATTCATCAATCTCGCTGCTAACCAGCAAGCAAAACTGAACATTCCTGAGGCTAACAGCTTGCTCCCCGAAAGTACAACTTATCCTTTGTAGTTCAGGAAGGCCTTTCCCATAATCACGCAACTGTGGCGACAGCCCTCACCCGAGCTGGAAATCACGTTTCTTTCAGAAGGGATGAAAAATACAGTAACATTTTCAGATCTAGGAAAAATGTGATCGTACTAAGCGGTAATAGCAAAAGTTTGTGACCCGATAAGTGAGGTACCTTTTATATTACAGATTTGATACGATGAGAATCGGAACTTCGAATTTACGACATGCTAAGCAGGAAAACGTGTTAATGAGGAACGCACTAACAACGTTTCACTGTATCATAAAATCAAGCAGGTCTGTATAATTGAGATTGGAGTTCACAAATCCTCGAATCAGAGGAATGACAAGTTTACTGACACATTTCAAAGGCAGCTGAAACCCTTTCCAGAATTTTATAAAGAAATCTGGGATGGTACCACGTGCACCAACCATCAATGCAAAACTTTTGATATTGTCAGGCTGGTACTTCTGCTAGTAATAATAATAATAATAATAATAATAATAATAATAATAATAATAATAATAATAATAATAATAATAATAATAATAATGTTATTTGCTTTACGTCCCACTAACTACTATTTTAAGGTCTTCGGAGACGCCGAGGTGCCGGAATTTAGTCCTGCGGGAGTTCTTTTTACGTGCCAGTAAATCTACCGACACGAGGCTGACGTATTTGAGCACCTTCAAATACCACCGGACTGAGCCAGGTTCGAACCTGCCAAGTTGGGGTCAGAAGGCCAGCGCCTCAACCGTCTGAGCCACTCAGCCCGGCACTTCTACCAGTAGAAAGGCATTGTCGTCTCATAGATGTCCTTTTTTCTAGAACTTCCTCCAATTACCCTGTATGGTATTTGAATCGCACAGTGGGATCGATACTAAATCCTCCCTTGTTATTTCTGTTATGTATCATATTGATTCACCATGTGTTGCCAGTCAAAGATATACTTTGAACTACTTCATGCATACTGAAGTTTTCCTTTCGGAGCTCTTCTGCAATCAACTATCTTAGGTTTTTTTTACAATTTCCTTTACATTGCACTGATACAGATAGGTTTTACGGTGACGATGGGATAGGGAGGGGCTAGGAGTACGAAGAGTGCGACTATAGCCTTAATTAAGGTACAGCCTCAACATTTGCCTGGTGTGAAAATGGAAAACCATGGAAAGATCTTAGTTTATGGTGAAGTGAGTGCCTCAGTACTTCACCATAAAGTGTGCCAGTATTTCTTTCTCCCTGATCCATCTACGACAGAGGTTGTTGTCCTAGGTTCTGCCTGGAATAGTCCTTACAACAGAAACATTAAATGTAATTTTTATTGCAACACACCATTCACTGCACGAAATCCTTGATGATGATGAATCCAGTTATTGGTGGGCATACAGTAACTTTCCACCAATCTTTTTCTGGGCTAAGGAGCACCAAGCTATACTTTTGTCAATATTTCATTATTTCAGTTACATAATTTTTTTCCATGCTTAGAAATTAAAATTCCAGTTTTCATGGCAACAGTGGCTTTATTATAATCACTGGAGCTCAGATTATTTGGTAAATAAACATATTTTTTTTATGTAAATACATATTTTAAACATTTATTCTATAATTATATAAAATTCCCATTTTTCAGTTATTAGGACATAATATTTACATTATATATCAATATGCTAGATCTGTCAGTTTATTGCATTTCTATTTTATGTTACTTAAACAGGGAACAACCTGCAAGCTATCTAAGCTTAACATAAATATCCGCTGCCACAAATGCAAAGTGTATTGTTACGTGCCAGCCCCGTGGTAGCTCCTTTTGGTACTTCCAAGAAGGGGCTGGTGACTCAGATGACCTGGAATCTCCCAGCCGGCCTGTGGGGTGGAGCCGGCTTACCTGTGAGTTCCTTGGAGATGCAATGGCAATGTTCTGCCTGTAGTGACATCGTGAAATTTCTGGATCAAATTACGCGAGCTATAAAAAGGGACACTAGCCGCGGACAGTCAGTCAAGTGTTGGACTCCGTGTGAGACTCTGTGTGTTGGGGTTTGGTGCCTGTGCTGAAGGCGACAGAGGTGTTGGCTGTCGCTAGTGTCCCACCGAGGTATGAACCAGGAGCTGCTGTTGTGGTGTCTGAGAGACCAGTCAGTGTGTAAGTGGAGGCGACAGAACAGAAGTCTGTACTGTGTGTTTGTGTAATTCTGGGGACTACGAGGATTGCTGTGAGCCAGCGAGGAAACAAGCTATCGTGAGTGCAAGGATAAATGGAGCTGTGTTAATGTTCATTGTTGTGGGTATCGTCCTGTTGTTGAGTACTTTTGAGCTGTTTAGTTGTTCACTGCATGGAACTGTGTGAGGTACTGGACTCTCACTGGAGTCGAACCGACGAACAGTCGTCGTGTGTTTTATAGCCAGGGGCACTGTGTTCAAATCCAGCTGTCTACGCACAGAGGCTGTAGGTGGTGACTGGACTTGGGGGAAAGTGAAAGTAAGGATTAGTGTCCCAGGTAAAGGAACGAACTGGACCCTTGCTGCGCCATAAGGTAGAGAGATTTGTAAATATACTTTTAATTAGTGTGGCCATTCATAACTGGTTAGAATTGTTTGTGTTTAAATATGTGTGTGTGTGTGTGCATTTATTAGGACATCCTGAAATAAGTGAGAATAATGAAACAGATGGAGTTTTATTCGTAACAGTATATTATTCTATTAGGGGCTGCCTGGCCGAGGCGGTAAAGGCGTGCTCGGTTCGCTCGGAAGGACGTGGGTTTGAATCCCCGTCAGGAAGTCGTAAAATTTAAGAAACGAGATTTCCACTTCCGGAGGTGCACATGGCCCTGAGGTTCACTCAGCCTACACCAGAAATGAGTACAAGGTTAATTTCTGGGGGCGAAGGTGGCCGGGCGTAGAGCTAACCACTCTACCTCATCAAGTGCCGAGGTTACGGGTAGTGGAAGCCTTTACCTTCCACCCCTCCAAGTGCCTTCATGGCCTGTACAGAGATGACTTTGCTTTGCTTTTTTTATGTTATTCTATGTCTGTACATCAGCTTGCAGCTGTGTGTTTCTTACCTTATAGTTCACACTCACCGTAGAAGTTGGGGATTTTCTTGTCCATAGCCATTTTGCACCACGTGTCTGACCTTCCTCCCAACTGCATGAGACCAGATCAGTATCACTCATATGTAGTTCATTTCTAGTGCTGTGAAGTCCAACGCAATACTACAATGCCTAAAGTAAATGCAACAAGTTATCATCTGCAGCAACATCTTAAGGATAATTTTAATTCAGATGGACGCATCCTGTTCTGCCAACCACATACCTGCCAACTTTCAAAAAGATAAATCCGGACGATCCTAAAGCAGAAAATTTTTAACAACACGCACATGCGTCGCAAAGTCTTAAGACATAATGAAAAAGGACGGAAAGAGGGAAGATTATAAACAATACTAATACAAATAATATATATATAATAGAAATATTTATGAAAATAATATTTACACAAAGTTACATCTTGATGAGTGCTTATCTGTTTCCAAATAACACTGAGAACACCTTCCGTGATCGTACAACCTGCAACAATAAAGTTCGGTGAATAGTCCAGTACTACCAACATAGATGAACAATGCACAACAGTGACCTTACTGTCCTTCGAAATAGTCCCCTCCTATAACTATGCACTGCTGAGATCGGCGGTACATGTCCTCGAAACTTTGCAAGAAGGCTTCTTTAAGGATGGTGTTCAAAAGCCTCGTCACATTTCGTTGGATGTCAGGAATATAATCAAATCTCTTTCCTTTCAAAGCGAGTTTCAGTTGCGAAAATAGGAAGAAGTCTGGAGGATTGAGCTCTGGTGAGTATGGGAGGTGTTCAAGTTGCACCACCCCCTTTTTTGCATGAACTGTTTGTCAATATTAGCTGTATGTGGGTGAGCGTTGTCATGGACAAAAAACCATGAACCTTGTTGTGCATACTGGGGTTGTACCCTGCGTAGACGTTTCACGAAACGGGCCAAAATTTCAATGTACCGTGCAGCAGTCAATGTCGTTCCCTCAGGTAGAAATTCCTTGTGGATAATGCCTTGACTATCGAAAAAGATGATGAGCATCGTTTTGATGTGTGACATTTTGGCTCTGACCTTTTTCTGATGAGGGGATCCCAGAGAACACCATTCCATGCTTTGCCGTTTCGTTTTAGGGTCGTACCTGAGACACCAGGTTTCATCCTCAGTGATGATAAAGTTCAAGCAATTTGGTGTCACATCCGCCGTTTCAACAAAATCCTGTGAAGCCTCTAAACGTGCCTGCTTCTGATCGTCAGTCAAGTGATGTGGCACAAGATGAGAATACGTCTTCCTCTTCCCTAACTTTTGGGTAACGATTTGTCGCACGGATTCACGATTAATCTGCAGTTCATCCGCTATCATGCGCACAGTTAATCGCTGATCATTCATGATTAATGTCCTCACCTTCTCAATGTTTTCGTCACTGACGGCGGTCGCCGGTCTTCCACTACGGGGGTTGTCAGAAACAATTTCCCAGCCTCCTCGAAAACGGGCAAACCACTCATACACACATTTCAAGGACAGTGCTTGATCTTCATAAACATGTACCAGCATCGCATGAATTTCTTTCGGTGTCTTGCCAAGCTTAAAACAAAACTGTACATTAATCTTTTGGTTGTTCATGTTCCTGTTCGCAGTTCAGAACCAATGCACTGAACACACACTGTGTCAAACAGGTCTTACATGGCACACACACGATGCTCAACTGAACAACGTTGGGAGCAGGTGGTCAAAACCTGCTGCTACGCAGGTGCAGCGTTGCGTGTCGCCAGTGTTGCCGGATCGACCATTCTGACTTCATTCACTGAACTTTATTGTCACAGGTTGTATAAAACAAGGAAATTGAACAGAATATGCCTCCCTAAAAGACTGACAGTATCGTTTCTTAGTTGAACTCATTACGAACACCACTAAAAATACTAAATCGCTTCCAAATTCGTCACAAAATTCCACGAGTTTCAGAACTACCGCCAATGTTACTCACACCCACACACAAACAATGCCTTTCAGCTGCTATGAAGCACAACGCAGTTACTAAAGTTGTTATATATAAATTCACAGCCTGCTACTTTTCACGGATTTCTTTTCTTCAAAATCGCAGTCGGCTACTTGTTTGGGAACATCTCAGTGAATGACGTATTAGTTGAGGTCGAACAGGTGACAAAAGCATGGTGATAATCGATACATTTACCGGTCGAATTTCAAACAATGCATTTCGTATTACCAGCTACTATCAAAAGTCAAACAAATCAGATTTGACCGCATAATGTGAAACCAAGTGCAGATATTCAAAATCCATACAATGATGTTGTTCATCCATACAACCATAAAACACACTCAAAATCTGTAGATTTTACGGAAAAACCGGAATACTTGATAGGTATGCAACCATGTAGGAAAGCAATAAATGCTGAACAGCGAGCTCAAATTACACAACACCTGGAGGGCAAGAAACATATCGCTGCAGTTTCGTGCCTGAATATAAAACAAGCTCTAATTAGCGATCCACTTCCAAGTTCTTCTTCAGGACCTGATATCAGTTTATTGTGAAGATTTATGTAGGGCAATTGTGTCAGCTGACATAGCTCTTTCTAAGGTAAATAATCCAGTGTTAAGGAAATTTCTCTCCACGTATTCAAATCTTGACACTCCTGAAGAGTCAATGTTGAGGAAAAAGTATCACCTAATGTATTACTAAAAAACTCTACACCACCGAGCTCGATAGCTGCAGTCGCTTAAGTGCGGCCAGTATCCAGGATTCGGGAGACAGTAGGTTCGAACCCCACTGTCGGCAGCCCTGAAAATGGTTTTCCGTGGTTTCCCATTTTCACACCAGGCAAATGCTGGGGCTGTACCTTAATTAAGGCCACGGCCGCTTCCTTCCCACTCCTAGCCCTTTCCAGTCCCATCGTTGCCATAAGACCTATCTGTGTCGGTGCGACGTAAAGCAACTAGCAAAAAAAAAAAAAAAAAAAAACCCTCTACACCAAATTTGTTCAGTGTGTGAAAATGAGAAAATCTGGGTTACATTAGACAAAACTTCAGACTCTTCTGGTAGGAAAGTTGGGAATGCCATTGTAGAGGTATTTTTTAAAAAAATAAGTGATTTTGAAGAAATATTTTCTGCTAACAACCCAAGAAATGACTACTGAGAACCATGTGACGGTTGGCAGCTTATTTCATGAAGCGATGCAAATATTGTAGCCACATGGTGTGAAGTTTGACAATGTTTTACTGTTATTGATAGATGCTGAGCATATATGAAGAAGGCAACTGCAGGTCTTGTTGTTGATTATCCTAAAATAAACCATATTACATGCATTGCACATGGTTTACAAAGACTGTGAAGAAATGAGAGCAGTATAAACTAATGTGGATAAATTGGTTTCTAATGGGAAAAAGTGTTCATTAAGTCACCGAGAAGAATTCATGTATTCAAGACTAAAAATCCCAATGTATCACTGCCACCCACCCCAGTAATAATGCGGTGGAGAACTTGGCTTGCTGTAGTCCAGTATTATGCAGAAAATTTGGATCACATTATGTAATTCATCAGCAATCAGTGAGGCATAGCATAAATTGCATTCGTGAGTACTGCTTATTGTCTATATTCACATAAATAAACTAAATTCCTGTTCCCTAGTGGAACAGGAGAAACATTCAATCGATAAACAGTAAGCATAACATCTCACTGTATTGTATAAATCTTTACTCAATGGTCTGAGTGACAACTGATCCTCACCACCACACAGTTGTACAGACTTGAGGCTCAGTGAGGTGCAGTTATGCATGCATTTTGACAGTGGGTTACCATTTCTGAAATTCAATTAGTAAGTGTTAGTCACCTTGGAGGAGGGAGGTATTGAAATTCAGGCAGTGTCTATACTTTTAAAACACAGCCCATTCTATTATCAAAATCTTAGCTACCAGATGTTCAATTAAAAAGGAACAGCATCATTACTACCGTTTATGCTCACCAATATTAGTGCCTCGGTTCTGTGCGGAATGACTGTCTTTTGTTTACTTCTTGCTGCTTTCTCGTGGGGGACGTGTTTGGGGAGGTCGACAAGGCTGTCAACCTCTCTAGTTAAGAACTAGTTAGGGTAGGGGTAGACAAGACCAGAGATTTTGGGACAAGCAAAGGGGGTTTGGGGGCATAAGCCCCCAGGTTAGAGTTGACACGAAGCGGCATTAGGCCTCTAGTTTCCTGTGTAAATTCCATTGGCCTGGACAAGATCATTGGTCTGGATTGGTTAAGGTAGGGATGGACAAGACCAATTTGGGGACAAGCAAAGGGCCCAAGGTTAGAGCCGCTATGAAGCGGCATTGGGCCTCTAGTTTCCTGTAGAAGCACCATTGGTTTGGATTGGTTAGGATAGGGGTGGACAAAACCATTGGTCTGGATAGATTAGGGTATGGGTGGACAAGACCATTAGTCGGAATAGGTTAGGGTAGGGGTGGACAAGAGCAGTGATTTGGGGACAAGCAAAGAGGTTAGGCCTCTAGTTTTGCCTGGTAGTTTCCCTTATACAGACACCATTGGTCTGCACTAGTAATTCTTTCTCCATAACTGAGATTGACATTGGGAGATTAAAGCGCATTCCGTAGGGTCTGGTGGTGCAAAGCTGAATTACAACTTTCTCCAGCACTTTTTCACAGCACTCAGTGTTTGAGGGTGATATCTATGCATTCAAGAACTTTGTGGGATATCTTGTCGAATCTCTGTTCAAAACCTCCTTCACCCTAGAACGGAGAGCGCACGAATTCCTTATCACCACTACAGCAGCACTGTACCCTCCTCTGCATTAAGGTAAGTTTAATAATAATAATAATAATAATAATAATAATAATAATAATAATAATAATAATAATAATAATAATAATAATAATGTTATTTGCTTCACATCCCACTAACTACTTTTATGGTTTTCGGAGATGCAGAGGTGCCGGAATTTTGTCCCGCAGGAGTTCTTTTACGTGCCAGTAAATCTACAACATAAGGCTGACGTATTTGAGCACCTTCAAATACCACCGGACTGAGCCAGATTCGAACCTGCCAAGTTGGGGTAAGAAGGCCAGCACCTCAACCACCTGAGCTGCTCAGCCCGCCTAAGGTAAGTTTTTTCCTTGATTTTTTCTTGATTTACAGATAGCATGAGCTCTGATGTGTACACACTAAAGGTTTCCGGGAGAGCAAAAAGAAACCTATAATATATAAGGTAAGTTTGATTTAAAATCATTCCTATCCTGTAATCAGCATTGTTTCCTTTATATGTCTTGTTTCTTTGTGTCTTTATTCTGCTGGGGTTGGTAATGCAATCTAGTTATTATGACTGATGTGAATGACATGCGCCTTCATGTTGGCCAGTAGGAATGCAAGTTTGTAGTTTAGCAATGGACAATGGCGAGTGCTCTTCCTTAGGTTATAAAAGTAAATGCAGTATTTGGGGCAGGATGGTGGGTTCCAGCATATCACAATGAACACATCTCTCCTCTGAAAGGAATTCCAAACAAGATTTCCTTAAATTCTATTTCCTAATAATGCTACTAAGGTTGGTGAGTGCAGGCAGTAATTCTACCAAAACAGCGCAGCATTGCAAGTAATCGTCCAGGACACAAAAAAATATATATCTGAGGTAGAATTATCTGAAGGTCAAATGTCAAGAAGAATCCAAAAGATGTAAAGCAGGATTAGAGTTTTTAAAAACATCATACATATATCTTCATTATAGATCATTATGCCTTTCACGTGTTCAGTCTGCAAGCCTCTGTGAATCTAATAAATGCCACCACAATCCTCTATTTGCAACTAGTTCTGTGGCCTCGTTTAGTTCTATAACTCTTATCTTTAAATCATTAGAAACTGAGTCTAACCGATGTCATTTTGGTCTCCCACCACTTCTCTTACCTATCCTCCTCCACTCACCTCACATGATCCCACCACCTACGCTGGTTAATGCATACAGCTTCCATCAAGCTCATTCCTAACTTAGCATTTATCTCTTCATTATGAGTACCCTCCTGCCATTGTTCCCACCTGTTTGTACCAGCAATCATTCTCGCTACTTTCATGTCTAATACCAATATAAATAGTCTGTTATTGGACATTATAAATTTTCCAGCTAACTCATTCCTGGTTGCTAGTGTTTCACCCCCGTGTGCTAAGTTGGGCTCATCAGTTGGTACATAGCACAGCCACCAAGACGCATGGCTAGTGCATACCGTGGAGGCCACTACGTAGGCTACTTGGAGCCACCGGCAGTGCCAATGCACTATGAGAGACTTTGTCTCATTACCAAAAATTGATGCCTGCTTGGCCATCAGATGATATAGGTGTTGATTCCCACAGGGAAGTTAAAAGTTAAAATAACACATTAAAACATGCAAACACGAACTGAAATAAAGTCAATTGGATAAAAGTGCAGTTAACACAAATACACTAAGACAAAGGGCATCATTACACACGATAAAAAAGACCACTATCCCTCAATAAACGGATGACGAGGTTTGCTGACTGCTCGTCATCTCGCAGGATGAGGGAGATTGTACTCAGGAGGTTAAGCCTGCGGCGCAGAACGACCAGGTCCACACACTCCGTAAGGATGTGTACCACGGTAAGATGATCTCCGCAAGTACACACTGGAGGGGATTCTCCCTTCAGTAAATAGGAGCGTGTTAGTATACTGTGGCCGTCCAAAGACGACATAATACCACTGCTTCCCTCCGAGAAGCCCGAAGGGAAGTCCTCCATACCTTTGTTGTTCCTTTTATCGCTCTCAGCTTATTTGGAAATGGTATGGCCTGTCACTCAATCTCCCAATGGGACATAACCAGATGTCTCAGCTGAGTGCAAAAATAACTTGCTGGAACTTGTAAGGCAACAGCGGCAGTGTTACTGCCTCCTTGGCAGCCTTATCTGCTAACTCGTTTACCTCTACAACCATGTGGCTTGGGAGCCACATGAACGTGATTCTGGTGCCAGCATCCGAACACCTGGCCAGCAGGTCCTGGATTCGCTGCACCAGAGGTTGCCGAGGGAAACAGGTATCAATAGACTGTAGCGAGCTCAAGGATTCAGTACACAGAAGAAAGTGTCGGCACTCATCAGACAGTGCGTAATGCAGAGCTTCACAGATAGCATGAGCTCTGATGTGTACACACTAGAGGTTTCCGGGAGAGCAAAAAGAAACCTATCATTGTCGACGACGAACGCACAGTCCACCTTCGTTTCTGTCCTTGAACCATCCGTGTAAACGACGACTGAACCTGGATACTGACCAACAACGGACAGAAAGAGCCTCCGATAAATCGAAAGGTCCGTGTTTTCCTTCAGGCCAGTGTGCAGATCCAGGTTATTTCAGGTCGTCGTATTATCCACGGAGCTACCCCACTTGGTTGTCTGACAAGGCAGGGAACCGAAGGTACAGCAAACATTCTGTGACATATACCAACCGGCCGCTTTGCTCGAGGATGAGCATCGTACAGTGGACGGTTTCCATTGTGAAATACGCAAGGATACCTTGGGTGAAGTGGCATCTGTCGCAAATTTGCAGCATAGAACAGAAGCATTTGCTGGCGCCTCAGGCAAAAAAGGCAGCACACCAGATTCAGCGAGCAGGCTAGCAATGGGGCTTGTATGAGAAGCTCCCATCGTCAACCTAACCCCGCTGTGGTGGATGCTATTCAGGGGCACAAGGACGCTTTGCCTTGCTGATCCATATGCTGCACTGCCGAAGTCTAACCTGGATAATATATGTGGCCTATAAACTCGTAGGAGCACCATGTGGTCTGCACCCCAAATAGTGCTGCTAAGAAACTTCATGATATTCAACTTCTTGGTGCAATGTAATTTCAACTGCCATACATGTGGCTCCCACGATAATTTGCTATTGAAAAGGAGCCCAAGAAATAAGTAAATGTCAACTACAGGAAGAGCAACATTCCCTAAGAAAAGCTCAAGATCCGCATGAAGAGTTCGCTTCCGGCAAAAGTGGACAACAGTGGTCTTCTCGCTTTAAAACCGAAAGTCAAGTTCTAAAGTCCACCATTCCAATCTCCTAATAGCTTGCTGTAATTGCCGCTCTGCGACCGCCATATTAAGCGAGCTATAATGCAGAGCAAAATCGTCCACATATAGCGACGGTATTACTGCTGAACCAGCAGCAGCGACAATACCGTTTATGGCAATCGCAAACAGAGTGACACTAAGAACCAATCCCTGTGGGACTCCATTTTCTTGAACGTGGTATTGCGAATATGCCCTCCCAACTTGGACACGGAATAGACGGAGGGACAAAAAATTTGCAGTAAATACCGGCAAGTTACCTCGGAATCTCCACTGATGCAGGGCTGAAAGGATGCCATATCACCATGTGGTGTCAGGCCTTTTCTAAAGTCGAAGAAAACAGCCACCAAATGCTCTTTGCAGAGAAATGCATCCTGGATAGAACTCTCCAGGTGTACCAGGTGGTCAGTGGTCGAGTACCACATTGGTACTCGGACAAAAGTCTGCATTTCTCCAGACACCACACAAGTTGGCGATTTACCATCCTCTCAAATAGCTTACACAAACAGTTAGTGAGACAAATAGGTCTATAGCTTCCAGCATACTTAGGATTTTTGTCAGGCTTGAGGACAGAATCACGCCAGAGACAGAATCTCACCCTCTATCCATATTCGGTTGAACACTCGAAGGAGATAGAATAGACTATCCTCATTAAGGTGTTTCAACATCTGGTTATGGACATTGTCTGGCCCAGGAGACGTGTCCTTGCAAAGCGCCAAGGCGCTGTGGATTTCCCACTCCGTAAAGGGCACGTTATAGTCCTCCGAAGTTTGAGTGGCAAAACTAAGCTGATGACATTCTGCCTCCCGCTTCAGAGCGAGGAAATCACGATGGTAATTCCCGGAGCCAGACACATCCGCGAAATGACTTGCAAGATGGTTAGCAATTGAGTGGTTCAGTGACGATACTGCCTGCAATGGAAATTCCCAGTATAGAAGAGGATCCTTGGATACCCGAAATACGTCGAAGTTTAGTACACACTTGAGATGATGGAGTATGTGATGTCACAGACGACTTTGGCCAATCAGCATGTTTAAGAATCCATCGAGGAGGAGCCTTGACAGACTTTTGTTTTAACGAAGTAAGAATAATGGGAATATTGTCACTGTCACAGAGATCGTCGTGTGTATTCCACCGAAACAGGGGAACCAACGTTTGGCTGCATAGATTTAAGTCTATGCGAGAGTATGTGCTGCAACGTACACTGAAATGAGTTAGTTCACCTGTGTTCAAAAGACATAAATCCAGCTCTGTTATTGTTTCCAACTCCCTTCCCCTGGGGCAAGGCACTTAAGAGCCCCATATGGGGTGATGGACATTAAAATTTCCCAATAAGGGGAAGGAAGGGGGAAGCTGATCTATAAGATCAGTGACATCATGTACGCTAAGAGGCTGGCCTGGTGGAAAATAAACATTACACACTGTTGCTTTGACAGGCAGCGGAAAGCGAACTGCTACAGCCTCCAGCAGGGTTCTTAGTTGAATTTCTTCATTGTAGGTATCAGAACAGACAAAAAATGCCAACGCCACCGGAAGCCCGGTGAGCATAATGTCGTTCTGTCGAGCATAGTCGAAAATTTCTCAAGACCATATGATGACCTGATCTGAAATTTGTTTCTTGAATACAGACGATACTCGCCGAATACTCGCTAATGAGCTGGCGCAGCTCAGCAAGATGCCTATCATAACTGTTACAATTCCACTGTAATAGTGCCATAGTGTGGGTGTGGATTTCAGAGGTTTAGGTTAGAAGCAGCGTAATGCTACCTAACTTACACTCACATCCCCATCCGAAGATTGAGATAAATGCCCCATGTGCATCACCTCGTCGAATTTCTTCGACATAGTCCAGGGGTGGGGTTTCTTCCTACGTGGGTAGCGTGCAGGTTTTCCAGGAGTAAAACCCGCTGGCGTAGACTCAGACCCTCCGGGTGGAGGGCGTGAGACCCCACTTGAAGGAGAAGTGGAAGAACGCCTTGTAAGGGCGCTCTTCTTCCCCACCGTCGATTCTTGTTTAGCCGGGCCGGGAGGTGATTTCCCAGTCCTGGTCAACGATGCCGCCTCCACCGGCTAAGGCGCGGCTTTCGCCGACCTCCTGAGGGAAGGAGACGTCTGCTTCCCCTGCTGTGCCGGCGTAGGTTTCTTAGCCGGCACAGGCTTATTGGTGGCCGAAGGCCGGGATGGATCCGCATTTGAGCTCTTGCTCTTTGTGGCGTTGCTCTCAGGAGCAACTGCTCCCTTGGGCGCAGCAATCTTCTGGGAAGGTATTTCACTTGAAAATGACGAAACTGGGAGAGACTGTGCTATCATGCTGATGTCTAGTGTCTTGGTCGGTGCATTCAGAGAATTAAACTTACGGCGCGCTTCCTGGTAGGGAAGACCATCCAGGGTCTTGATCTCCTGGATCTTCTTCTCACTCAGATAGGTCAGACAGTTCCAATCTCGAGGAGAATGAAGACCAGAACAGTTAGTACACTTGTACGGAATTGTGCACTCCTCCGCGCCGTGAGCTACTCTTCCACATGTACCACACACAGACTGATTTGAACAACGAGATACCATGTGTCCGAATCTCTGGCATTGATAGCATCGCATAGGAGGCAGGATGTACGGCCTCACATCGCAACGATAGGTTGTTACCTTGACTTTCTCTGGCAACACTGATAATTTGAAGGAGACTATGAACGCACCCGTGGCAAAGTCTTCACCGCTGACTTTGCGCGTAATGCGCCGGACGTGTGTCACGCCACGGTGCTTCATGTCTTCCATCAATTCATCGTCAGTGTTCAGAACGAGATTACAGTGGAAAATAACTCCACGAACCAGATTCAAGGTTTTGTGCTCTTCCACTTTGACGGGGATGTCGCGAAAGTGGTCACACTTAAGCAACCGATCTGCTTGAAGTGCAGTGCTCGTCTTCAGAAGCCAACCACCCTTGCAAATTTTTTAAGATCCTCAAGTTCACCGTATACACCTTCGATGTGTCGACCGAAAAGAATCGATTTGACCAGCTTGAAATCTTGCCCATCTGGCAGCAACCAGGAACCTAGGGAAGCTGGAACCCAGAATAATACGCTGCGCTTGTTCCCTAGGGGTTGCCCCTTAGGGAATCAAAAGTTAAACACTTGGGTAGCGAACTACCCGAGGAGGCAGGCGGAAGTGGTTTTGATGTCATGCCCGAAATCATCCTCCTCGAATGCCACCCACTCCGATCAGGGGTCTCTGTAGCCGAACCAAGCTGCCAAGGCAATACCCACCTGGTCATAGCCAGTACTGCCCGGGGATGATGCCTAATATGGGATGACTGAGGCAATGAGCACTAGGACTCCCTTCCTCCAATCACTCGCAATAGCATGTAACCCGTAGCGTGTACAGAGCAGAAAATATAGAGAAAAAAATAAAAAACAAATAATAATAATATGTCCTTCTGGCATTCAGCTGTGCGGGGACCTGTGTTCTCAGGCGGATACTACTGCAAGGGTACATGACACTCCCACCTGCCGTTTCCTGGTGGTTACTTACGCAGGCTTTCAAGCGTAGTTGCACACGTAGGAGGCCCATCTCTGAGCAGCACCCACATAAAAAAATTTGAATAGGTCTACAACTAACCCTCAAAAAACAATTAAAAACATAAAGAGGGGACCATGGCTACATGACCCTTTAGGTCGCTTTCTACGACAGGCAGGGATTACCTGTGAATATATTCAGTCCCTCCCATCTACAGGAGGTCCAACACATTGAACCAAACTGCAATCCATGTCTGCGCCTAGGTTGCCCCTTTTAGTTGCCTCTTACGACAGGCAAGGGGTACCGCGGGTGTATTCTACATGTGCGTCCCCCATCCGCAGGGGGTAATATTTTCCTCATAAACATCTCTTTCATCAATTTTGACCAGAAAAGATTATGCTACCCATTGCACATTTTCCTTTTTAAACCAATGAAGTTCTTTAAAATTATGGATATTAGGGCTTTGAGGGTTTTTTTTTTTTATAGGTCTTCCTTCTTCCTGGAACACCCATAAAATATTCCATTATTGTGCACATTCCAGTAGCTTTTAGAATTCCTTGTGAGTGAATTCTTGGTATAAACTATCACCGCTCAATATTTATGTATGGAGCAAGCACTTCAGAGCTGAACGTTGTGTTTGTCCCCACTCTACTGGGGTGCATCATGCACAGCAAGCGAGACTTCCTAATCGTTCTTATGCGTGCAACTATAAGTTAAAACTTCAAATACGCTAGAGGACAGTAACTTACTTATTCATCTTTATGTGTATCAGCAAATATGTGCAGTGATTAGGGCCATGCAAAAGTTGTGGTTTAATGGGTTCCCAATATACTTAACAAGGAACAGATATCTCAATGGGTCATGACATGCTAGCAATAGATTAACAGGCTTCTGATCAAAACAGAGTTCAAGGACATATTTATCACATGTGAGTCCTGGTTTCACCAATATGAACCAAAAATCAGAGTAGGCCTACACAATGCAGGCCAAGAAGAGCAAAAGTTTCATGAAGTGCGAGTAAAAATCATGCAGCTAATTGTTTTTGACAAAACTGCCATTGTTTATGACTATGAAGTTTGTAAACAGTGCACTGTAAATTCAGAATACCATACTGTTGATCTTTAAGGATCACAAAATAAGAAAATTGTTGACATGAAACTACAACTTGCAACTAATGGATTCAACACAAGCACAATGAATGTAAAGCATGTGCAACACAACATTCAAAGAAGAAATAGGCATTTAAAGTCCTGCCATCAACCCTATTCAATGAATCTTACATCCTTAAACTTCCACCTCAAAGAAAGAAACATGACTTCCAATCAGGGGATTAACTTAACAATACTGCTTCAGGTAAGAGCTTTAGTGAGTGTTCTGAAATGTGGATTGAATGTTAAAAATCACTGTATCACATCAGAAGGAGACTACTCTGAACATTAGCAACAGCCATGGACTTAAAATAATACAAGTACGTAGTTTCACTTTTTTTTTTTTTTGGACAACTTCCCGTTCAAGCATTTTCAGATTTATTTCTTTCAACTCTTAATCTAGAAGATTTGAAGCTTAAAAACCAAATTTTAAAATGTCAAGGACATTTTTAGAGGAAGTTAAAGAGTCTGTTATGTCTTCAGGCCAAAAGCTGGTTGGATCCTCAAATAGCACTACTACCAAAGGTAGTTCTAGGGAAACAACAAGAACCAATAACAGCGGCTATGAGGCGCAGTAGGTATAATAAGGAGAGGTAGTTTGCCATTACTTTCCTCAAGGAAAGTTAGTAAAGGAGAGGAAACTCTTTTGTGGCAGTAGGACAGGAAAGGGCTAGAAGTAGGATGGAATCAACCATGGCCTTGATTAAGGTACAGCCCTAGTATTTGGCTCGTGTGAAAGAAACCATGCAAAACCATCTTCAGAGCTGCCAAGAATAGTGTTCAAACCCACTATCTCCTGAATGCGAGCTGACAGCTATGTAACCTAACCTGCGCAGCTACTCAATTGGTGTGTGAGAGAGAGAGAGAGAGAGAGAGAAAGAGAGAGAGAGAGGAAGCAGATGGCCAATGAAGATACTACGAGTAAAATTAGGGTTGCCATAAATCCAGTGACTCCAAACCAAGATAAAGTATAATATAAGACATTTACAGCAATCAGGATTGATGTACAGAACATTAAAAAAATAAAAATAAAATAAAAAAATATAAAAAAATTGCTATTTGTTCGGAGTGTCGACCTAGAAAGATCTTTTGCCCCTACTTGCACCATATGTGAGGAACCTGTGTGTATTTTGTAAATGGCGGAAGTGTAAAGTGTTGAACTTAAAGAAAGGAATGTTAAGGACGACACAAACACCCACTCCCCAGGCCAGGGAAATTAATCGTTTACAATTAAAAACCCCTGACCCAGCCAGGAATCAAACCCGGGGCCACCGGGTGACAGGCGATCGCGTTGCCCCCTACACTGCGGGGCCAGAAACGTACAGAACATGCTACCCTTTACTTTTTAACTTCTATTCCAACTAATCATAGATCTCCCTTGCTGTGATACTGTTAAAATTTAAGTATTGTCTTCAGCTACCAACATGAGAGGGCACTGTCTTCGGCATGGAGGAGATGTTCTGTTGTTGTTAGCACCTTACTCGCTTGCTCAGACAATGCTACAAGCTATTACTGAACCACTCTTTCTTTACTGGTCTGTGTAGGCCTACATCATGCCAAGCAACAAAACCCACTGGTCTAATATGATAAGGGTGCTTAGCATAGAGCTCGGTCCGGCAGAATGGAGCCACTGTTTTGTGTCAGACCAATGGTTGAATTGTTTTGGAGACTTTATCTCCCACGTGGTGATGAAATCTATGTTAAATTCTGGGACTGACACCACAGTGAATTAATTTCAGTCAATAGCAGTGTTCATTCAAATGGCTACTTTGGAACATGGTGTTCATTTTGTAATATTTTACAATAAAAATAAATATATTTATTATGGCCGCAGTGTCGGTCCTCAGCAGTGGCAATGAACATTACTATCGCAGCTTATGAGATTAGTAAGGATTTATAAGATTCTACTTTTTAAATTGTATACTTCAACCTAGGAGACAATGTTTAAAAAAGCATGGGGTAAAAGACAGACACTTAAAAGTTCAAAGATTTAAGCCATAATGGTGAGAGAGAGAGAAATCAGAGAGGAAGCAATGTTACTGGACTGAATATTAATAATATTATAAAAATGAGAGTAAACACCATTGTTAAAGAAAAGTTAATAATGATAAGAAAGGAAGATACTGTATTATATCACAAGATATAGGTGTTTATGAGGATGTCAAGAGTTTGAATTAGAAAGGCAGAAAAGGTAAATAATTCCACGTCCAATCAGCTAATGAAATGAATCTTCCAATGCACTTTGAAAGTTAACTTATAATAATCAGATATCCTGTCCAATGAAAACCCAAGTGAAATTAAATGACAACAGCAAATCAGTTCAAAACAGAAAATAACTGTGCAAGAAGAGTAGAAGGATCCACCGAATATACCACACGACTGACATTTATGGAGAGTTAAAAGACGTGGAGGTTAAGTATGGAAGAGTAGGCCTATGTAGCAAAAGAAGAAACAAAAAAGGGGAAAAACTGCGGAAGTGAAAGCACAGACCACAGTTTAAATGGAACTTTGAGGTTTAACGCTGCACTAACACATCGGCGGAGGTTTTCAGAGACAAGAGGATGGAAAAGGGCTAGGATTGGGAAGTTAGCGGCCATGGCCTTTATTAAGGTACGATCACAGCATTCGCCGGGTGTGAAAATGTTAAACCACAGAAAACCGTCTTCAGGACTGCTAGCAATGGAAAAATGGAGGAACTTCCCTGTAGTCCTATGACTTACGAGGAGCAACATGGCAAGTGAAGTGAAGGGTAAGAAGCATAACTTAAATCTTTGTAGACTTTTCTTTTTTATAATATTGGTGCCAAAATGGTAATTCTCCACACTGATTAAATAATTTTGTTATTATAAATGCCATATGTACTAAATTTGTAAAGTGTAGTAAAACGTTGTTTGAGGATAAATTGAATTAAGAACTTTGTTACTTCTCTCACTGCCTGATTTACTTAAAAAAATTGTAGCAGACCACAAGCTAGTAAGAACTGCTAGTAATAGCCTAACATTCATAATTTATTTTTTTAAATCTGAAGTAGGACTACAATATGGAATACAATCAAGGAACACGCCAGGTCTCCCCTTGCCATCCATCCAAGACAGTACAGATGCAGTAAATAGATACTGTTCAGTGTTCCAGCCGTCAGCTACCGTGATTGAAATAATACCACATATGTGATCAGACTCATAGGTCTCCCTCAGCTCTTCCCATTTATAAACACAAGATTTCATCTCATTACTAACCCCAGCCAGTTTGTACCAGCAATCATTCTAGCATTATAAAAATTAAATAAAAAAAATAACCCGCCTAGTCTACTCAACTGTCACTCCTATACAGCCGACTCTGTCCGAAACATCACTGAAAAGGTTATCTCCTCGTCTCTGAAATTGTATCCTTCTTACAAGATACAACTGATTCCAACTACGTACTGAGGATAATCGGGTTCTTTGAGCATCCTTTCATTCTGGGATAATACCAACTCCACCTTTGATAATAATTATACGTCCAACGTTGTGGAAATGGGTCAGAATTATTAATGGTGCTATCGAACTCGTTGAATCATTTCATACTTTTAAAAATGCAACAGCGAACGAATAGAGACCTCATTGTCTGATTTTCATAACATTAAATCACGATAAATCAACTGACAGCAGGATTTCGTTTTTTTTTTTTTTTTTTAAGGGGGAAAACTCCTTGTTCTCAACCTGCAAGGGGGTATCACTGGCTAAATAATTAAACGCCTCTAAACGGAGCAGAGAAAAACTAAAATAACAAACGCCTCTCACGGAGCACAGAAGAATTAAAATACCTTAATAATTGAATTTATGGGAAACCAACCTTCATTAAATTTTAAATGCAGCACCCAGATTCAACAGGTAGCTTTTGGTGAATAGGTATTCATATACAACACTATATTTCTTGTCTTGTCTTGATAATTTAATGGGCTTCGCGTGAAAGGCTATATTTGCTTGCTTGCTTGCTTGCTGATGCTTATTGGGCTGTGTCTACGACATTTCACCCAGTCAATACTCGCTTACGCATGTAAACACACTAGTCTAAATGAAAACACTTCAATTCAATAATTGAAGCCTGAACTTGCAAGTAGAAAAACACAAAACACGAAACTTCACTATATCACATAACTACCCCATTTTGCTAGTATAGACTGTTGTCATACGGGAAACTTCCAATCTTGCAATCACACTGCGTTTAAAGCGTCACTCACACGAAGAATCCAAAATAGCACTCATAAGTAATACACTAATGATATGAGGAATCACTCAAATGGAACCTGAGAAAGCATGAATAATTCTCACTGGATATTATAGACAAAATTATAACACGATCTTGGCTTCATCTAGAAACAAATTTAGCACTCTAATAATCTCTTCTGTAGGATTACAGAGCAAACAAGAAACACTGGTAGGAAAAACCTGCTTAAGTCGCTGGAGGTTAGCCATAAGTTTTTTACGTTGGTTAGCATACAAAGAACATTCAAAGAGGATGTGATTAGAATCTCCATTACGTATATCTGTACCACACAGACAGTTGGTATCTTGCGTTAAATGGAACCGTGATCGATATTGTGGTGTGAGGGCATGATTAAACCGTAACCGAATGATGTTAATAATATGTCGTCTAGTATAAGATCCTCGTATAAACCAAGGTTTAACTAAAAGGCTTGGTTGTAAATGATAATAAAATTTACCTTTGACTTGTGCAGTTTGTCGGAAGAAATTCTGCCAGTCTGAACGTCCCTCCTGTCGAAAAATAACTACATAATCAGAAGCTGGAACCATATTGTTAGTATTCGGAACAGGAAGACGAGAAGCTTGTTTTGCAAAACAGTCTGCTTTTTCATTACCGGCGATACCCACGTGACCTGGTACCCATACTAAAGTTATGGAAATACCGACATTGTCAAGCATATAAAGGATACTCTTGACATTGTAAATATACCAATTATAGGATAACTCATCAGAAACCAAAGATTGTAATGCACTCAGCGAATCCGTATAGATTGTAGCTCGCGTATATCCCTTTCGCTGAACAAAAAGTAAGGCTTGCTGTATGGCAAATAGCTCCGCCGTAAAAATCGAACAGTCACTAGGCAAACCATATTGTTCACTAAAATTTAGAGAAGGTATATAATAAGCGGAACCGACTCCATTAATGTTCTTTGCCCCATCTGTAAAAATGTTTATGCTTCGTGGAATATGAGAAAATTTCACTCGTTTAACTGGACATATCTCGATCCCCTGCAGACAAGGAAATGTAGTAGAGCCATTACGCATAGGCCAAATGATTTGAGGCTTAAAATGAGAAACCGGATAGGGTAAAGTATAGGGTAGTAAAGTAGCACTGTGTATTAAGGTACACTGCTTCGACTTTAATGTATTAAATGCATGAAACAATGCAGGCAATCTGCTTAAACCCTGGCGCCTAACAGAATAATACTCCGAGAGTAACTGTAACTTCGGAATTAGAGGATGACTTGTGAATGAAAACTTTTTAAGTAAATATTTCGTTGCAAGTATTTTTCTACGTACTTGTAAGGGAGCTTCGCAGGCTTCAACGAGGAGGGCATTGGTAGGTGTGGATTTTAAAGCTCCAATACAGGATCGTATTGCTTGATATTGACAAGTGTTAAGAATATGTAAGTTAGTAGAAGATGCTACGTCGAAAATATGTGATCCGTAATCCAATATCGTCCGAATAGTGGTTTTGTACAGAGATAGCACCACAACGGGATCTGCCCCCCATTGCCTACGGGTTACGGCCTGTATAACCTGAATATACCGTTCACTCTTCGAACGCAAATATAAAAAATGATGTTTCCATGTAAGTTTTTGATCGATAAATAACCCAAGATATTTATGGTGGCTAACCACTGGTATTTCATACTGATCAAAGGCAAGTGGCGATCGGTCATAGGTTCTGCGATGTGTAAATATCATTGCTCGACATTTCGCTATGGAAAGATTTAACCCATGGGCCTCTAACCATGTTCTAGCTTCATAAAGCGCGAGACTAATATGTTGTCTACAGAGCTGTAAATCTTCGTGTGTACAATAAATCAAAAAATCATCAGCATACGCCTGTATGCGAGCATGACGTAAAATGACCGTTTCAAAATCTTTCATAAAAAGAGCGAAAAGAATACCACTCAGAATATCGCCCTGAGGCAACCCATTACTTACCTGCCGGGGCTGGAGTGTACAAGGCGTCGATTTAAATCGTAGTGTTCTGTAAGTCAGAAGTTGTCGGAGAATGCTAATAAATCCCTCAGGAATCTTAAGGGTTGCAAGTTTTTCCCATAAGATGTGCAAAGGTACGGAATCATAAGCCCGTTGAATATCAAGAAAAACCGCTATGGTACTATGTTTTCTATGACGAGCTAAAAGTAAATCGATAACAAAACTATTAAACGCATCAGATGTACTGCGTCCCTTAAAAAAGGCATATTGATATCGAGGCGTCAAGTTATAGTATTCTAATACCCATAGGATTCTTCGAAGTAAGATCTTTAGAAACACTTTACGGATGCACGAACCGAGGACTATACCGCGATAATTACTTACCTCTGTGGGTAACTGCTTGTTTTTAAGAATGGGGATTAGGAAAAATTCATTCCAACTAACAGGTGTACTGTGATTGCGAAAAATATCATTATACCTATTTAGTAATACCTTCTTTGCGCGAATAGGTAGTAATTGGAGCATTTGATAGGAAACATTATCTGGACCTGGGGAAGAATTTGAGCATGAGCGGAGTACTGCTTCTAATTCCTGATAGTCGCAGGGTTGTAGCAATACGGAAAAACGTGTGTCTAGTGGGTCTTGGTAAGGAACATACTGTGGCACTACAAAATCTGGCGTTTCTCTTACAAGAAAATCTGATAATACTTGACCTGGGATGGTCTTGGCAGGGGAGTGCTGCGTCACTCTTGTGATTGCCCTGATGGCATTCCACAAGTCTGCAATCGGAACCTGGCGTGTGAAGGACGATATAAACTCCCTCCAAGCGTCACGCCGTTTTTGATGGAAAAGTCGGCGGGTTTGTGCCATGTGTCGTTTGAGCCGGAAGTAATGCTCAGGTGTTGCGTGCTGCCTATATTGTCGAAACAGTACTTTACGAGTTTGGATCATCAAATGGCATTCTTCATCCCACCACTTAACATGCACAGGTTTTCTAGAAGATAAAGGAGGTGAAGCGCTGATGGGGTGATGAAGGTTAATATAAGCTGTTAAAATCTGCATTAAAGTTTGATATGAAAAAGTATTTACCGGTATTTTTTGTAACGCGTCCTCAATGTAGGCGGTAAATATTTGTGGTTTAAAACTCCTTAAAGATCGAATCATGTTATGTGAAACAGTGTGGGGGGGTGGAGAAAAAGGTCTGCCTACTCCATAAGTAATAACAATAGGGAAATGATCACTGGAATAAGTATCACTCAAAGTATGCCATGTAGCGATAGACACCATATTTCGCTTACACAATGTTAAATCTACTGCGCTAGGAGGGGCAGAAGGCGCAGTCAAACGCGTAGGAGAGCCATCATTCAAAATAGCGAAAGCATGGTTATTTACTTCATTAAGGAACTGTGTACCTTGAAGGGTATCCAAATGTCCTCCCCACAGGGTGTGATGAAGATTAAAGTCCCCAAAGATAAAAACATATGGTTCGGTAGTAAATTGTTGAAAGAATTGGTTCCATTGTCTCTCAGTAATGGAAAATTCAGGAGGACAGTAGATATTCACAAGTAAAAAATGCATATAATATAATCCTATAACATATGTATGGGGTATGGCCTGAATGTTCAAATGGATGCTATATGTCACGGATGAGTGGACCAAAAAGGCAACCCCCCCGTAACCGGGTCCATCATTACGTAAAACTGTGTAATTTGGATACTTGATGCGAGTCTCTAGATGAAACCAAGTTTCTTGTATAGCTACGAAGTGAGGTACTGTTTCCTGTATTAATTTATATAGCTCATGACGCTTGTTCATGAGACTTCTAGCATTCCATTGAGTGATTCTGATCATAGAATTGAATAAAATTACAAATCCTGTCCCTTAACTGGAATACATTATGCGCTAACGCGGGGTGATCACCCAATAATTGTACTAATTGCTGAATAGATTGATAAAGACCACTTTGAAGATGTTCTCTTTGCCTATGAAATGACGAAAGTGGCTGCGCCATGGATGCGCTACTCGTGGCAACAGGTTCGTCAAAAGGTGCCTCCATCCGACGGTTTGCGCCGCCGTAAACAGGTGTAAGTCTTGAAGCCGCCATCTCCATGCGGGGAAGCTCGCGAACCAAATTTTGGTAACCTTCCTTATCATATCCTGGGGCTGGTGCTGGTCTCGGGGATTTTAAAATTACTTGAGTGAATTTCCTCTTACGGGGATTCGACTGTGTAGGAGTCTGCCCCTCCCCATTTAAAGGGGGAAAATTTTGAGAAGTGTCCACTAGATTATATTCCCTAGGTTGGACTTTTTGAACAGCGTCCTTGAAAGATAAATTCTGGTGGCTCATTATCTTTTTAATGTGGACCTGCTGTTGATGCGTTGGACAATCCACATTGCCAGTTGAATGGGAACCGCGACAATGCACACATTGAAAGAAAGTTTCAGTACAGTTCGCCGTAGTATGGTGCAATGCACATTTCCCACACCTGGGACTTGTTGCTCTGCAATGCTTATCAACGTGCCCGTACCGCTGGCATTTTTTGCAGATGATGGGAGCAAAAACATATGGCTCCACCTCTAAATGCACTTGATATAAAGACACGTACTGTGGAAGTTTCTGTGCACGAAAAACCACTTTGATAGATCCAGTAGGTACATACTGTGTGCCTTCTTCGTTAACAACTCGACGGTTCAAACGTTTTACAGATTTTATTGTAGCAGGAGACTTCAAGTGCTTTAATATGGCATCCTCAGTCAAGGTCTTCTCTACTCCCCTGATGACTCCTACCCGCAATACATTAGAGCTAGGTATGTATGCCCGTAACTGCAGCTCAACTAATATAGGGTGTTTCAAAAATGAATTTGCCTGTACAGCATAGACAAATTCTATTTGTACCCTATTGCGTCCCTTGCGGGCCACTGATTTTATGCCTGGAATATTGTTCTCATAGAAAGTCCTACCTAGGGTCATAGGATGCATGTTACCGACATTGCCTGATGATGTGGACTCCACAAAAATAATGAAAGGTCCATAATGAGTACTAGGATAAAGTTCCTGCGACTCAGTCTTCGAATTCGAAGTAGTAGTCTCTTTATTCACTACCTCATTGGGTGTATTAGGTGTACTCACTGTACTACTATTCTCACTTAGACTATCATCCTCATCCTGTTCCATTTGAACTGTCTCTTCCCGAGCAACTTTGAGGGTTGAAGGATCAGGAGACTCCTCACCACCACTTTGCTCCCCCATAACTTACGTATTACACTCGCAAAAGCACTACTCTATACCGTCCACGCTACCTCCTCACAGCAACTGTCAACGCAACTGCACACGAGCACTGCTAAGAGGGAACTCTAAAAGGCTATATTTCACTAACAATTATCTTGAATATTTATCATAACGGACGTAGTAATACCAAATGCTCTCTCGCAGTAATCGGTTTACTTCTTCCTCGTACTATTTTTGGTCTTCGCTTCAGCGCTACGTCCAGTCACTGATTTGATTTCAGTAGTATAGTCATAGTGATGGAGAGAGATGGGACAAGGGGGGGAAAAAAAAAACAGAGCTGCTACTTTGAAGCTGCTTCGCAATTATTATTAATAAGAAAAGCGCACAAACGTGCAGAGAGTTTAGGTTCACAGTTCAATGCTATATTCCATTAGTGATTTAGTGCGCTTGTGGCACTCGTGACTCGCTGAAGTGGTAGCGCTTACAGGCCTTCCCGCAGAGGCTGCATACACACTCTGGTGAGGGTTCGTGGAAACTGTTTCTTGTGCATAGCTTGTGGTGGAAACCGTGCACCGCAAGCCTAATTAGGGCGCTTCGTAAATTCTTGTTTGGTCCCGTCCAGTTCCGATCTAGCATCGCATCTGTTGCGTAGAATTCGGGCCAGATGTTCGCTCTCTTGTTTTGTCTGTCCCGAAGTAGGTCCGACTCTTGTTTCGTCGCTGGCAGCTGTTGTTTGAACCTCAAGTCTTCTATGGCGATCACGATAACACGTGAAAGAATGGTGGAAAGAGAAGAACGCAGAAAATGAACGAAGATAGTCTTGTGTATAAAACCTCAGCCAACAACGGGATAGACAAGTATAATACTCAGACGACACGGAAGCCTAGACCAGCACCTCCACAAAGGAGTAATACGCAAATCCGCCGTCCTAACGAAGCACAAGCAGAAACACTGCCGAGAAAGGAATATGTAAAAGGTACCAAACAAGGAGAAATGAGACTGAAACCTGCAGAAAAGAGTGCATGGCTTTATGTTGCGAAACTAAGTCAAGACACTACTACAGATGACGTAGTTCCATACTTAAAGGAAAATGGAGTGGAAGGAAAGATCCACTACGACATGGTGAATGAAAGAATTGGAAGTCGGGCCCATTGAGAAATGTGAATTAGTTTACAGCTGCAATTTTTGGCCATCTGACGTCTACTGTCGGCCGTTTCGATAACAATGGAAATACAAAGGCCCATACTAGCGGGACAACAAAGATACTAACATGGAATGTGGAAGGACTACAAAGTCTACTGAACGTTCTATCACAAGAAATCCTAATCAACTATGATATTTGCATTCTCACAGAAACTATGGTTAGAGAGGAATCGAGATTTGACGTTCCAAATTTCTACAATGTTCATGCATACGCAAGACAATACACAAATAGAGAAAGACCGTCCGGTGGCGTTGCCTGTACAGTCAAACCACACTTGGCCCCAATAAAGCTACTATGGAGGGAGGAGGATATATTAGTTGTAGAAAGAAAACCATGTGTGATAGTGGCGGCTTATTTTAAGCCTGAACAAACTGCTACGGACATAATATACTATCTTGGAGCAGCTTTGAATACTTTTCAAGGAACAAGAAAGGCTGTTCTAGCTGGTGATCTGAATTATAGAATGGATATAGAAAATTCAAAGAGTAATGGAGTAGTCAGTTACCTAAGAATGGAAGGTTTTCATGTCCGTAATTGAAGCCAAGACTGGACATACATAAGTTACAATGGGGCTAGTGCAATAGACCTCATATGCACCAGAGGAATGCCTGGAAAAAGGAGTGCCAATGCAATACTGTCAGAAGGAGCTGCTATCCGCAAACATATCCCAGTCACCTTAGAAGTAGATGGTGAAGTTAAGGACGAAATTACGGCAACAGCAACTAACAATACAATCAAAAAATAAACATAGATAAAGTGAGAGAAATTATAGAGGATATACCAAAGGTAGTACAACAGATCAAGGAAGGAGATATTGATGACGCTGCAACATGGATCCAATACTGCATCAATAGTGCAGCAGCCCCATATGTATAAGGGAGAAAAGCAAAACCATGGTTTGACGAATCATGCTATATTCAGAGGAAGGAGACTCTGAAAAAGCTTCACAACATGAGACAAAAGAAAGACAACAAACCATTGGAAGAATGCCGGCAGCAGAGGAAAAGCTATAAAGACATGCTCAAAAAGAAGAAAAGGGAATACATAGAAGAGGCACAAAGAAAGGTCATTACGGAAGCAGAGTCAGACCCGTATAGGGCCCTACGACTTAAAATTCAAAGATTCTAACCCAGCATATCAATGGAAATCTGGGAAGACCATTTCAAGAAAGTAACCTGTGCAAAAGAATCAAGAACCAAAATCAGACCCCCAGAAGACCAGAATATGACGGAATCCATTAGAGAAATGGAGAATTTAAAGGCTGTGCAGAAAATGAGGAATAATAGATCTCCCGGACCGGATGGAATCAGGACTGAACATCTTAAGCAAACTACAGATGAACTGTTACCAGTATAGATGGCGCTATTAAACAAATGTTTAGAACTCGGCCGAATACCAAGTGAATGGAAGAAATCAACAATTAAGCTTCTGTATAAGGGAAAGGGCGGTATTGATGATCCAAACTCGTACCGAAGAATTGTATTGCAGTTGGTTGTCCTGAAGCTATTAACAGGGATACTGACATCCAGGATAAATGTAATTATACAGCAGACCCACTGCTGCCAGAAGAGCAATGTGGCTTCCGTAAGCAAAGGTCAACACTCATGGCAGTAGGGAATCTACTACAACATATAACAATGGCGCTGGAGAAACCTAACGGCAAACTTTATGTAGTCTTTGTTGATTCCTCGAAGGCCTTTGATTTAGTCAACAGAACTATACTTATGAATAAGTTAGAAACGCTAACAGGCAGAACAAGAGCAACGACCCTCATATCGAATATATTAGCAGAAAACTACATACAAGTCTACGACGGAGTTGGAAATTCAAACTGGATAATGCAAACAAATGGCGTACTTCAAGGTGATCCCCTGAGCCCCACCCTATTTAATGTGCTCACATACGATGTCGGTGATATAATTCGAGAAACAACAAAGGCATAATTATACATATATGCGGATGATATGGCAATAGCTTCAGAGCAGATAAATGACTTGCAAAAGGCAGTAGACATATTAAGTGACTGGGCCCAGAAAAACGAAGTTACAATCAATGAGGACAAGACGGAAATGATAATTTTTCGAAACGGTGGAAGGCCAGCAGTTTCTGACCAAGTGACCTGCAACGACAAGGAACTGAAAATAGTCAACAATTTCAAATACTTAGGCATTACCCTACAGGTTACAGGAAGAAGCTTTAGGCCACACATAAGATCAAAAACAGCCGCCACAATAAAAGGTATAAACGACATTGGACATCTATATCTAATTTCACTGGAAATAGCAATGGCACTTTTTCAAACGAAGGTGCTGCCCGTTCTAACATGCGGACTCGAGCTAATATGGGAATTCCTTAACTACATGCAAGTGGAAGATAGATAAGACAAAATCCTGATTTCTCAAAAGAGCCCTTGGTGTATCAAAGACTGGTGTACGAGCTTGCAAGAGAAAAGTTCCTAATAGAGGATCTATGGATAACTCTACTACTACTGACTACGGAAAGTTACAACAAGCTGCTCCAAGTTCTACAGAATAAAAAGCGGGATTTACCGATGGAATTCTACACAACAAATGCAATGCTATACAGAAGACGGGCGCAACCTCTGTGTGAAATGAGGCAAGTCATGACCAGGCTTGCAGTTCATGGTTTCCACCACAAGATTTGCTCCCGAAAAGTGTTTCATGATCCAGATGAAAATTGCGTGTGTGAACTACGTAACAATACATGCGGAGCTTACCACATAACCACGTGCCCAAACCGAACCAGGTCAACAGTGGAATATAGCAATGAGTGACATGACTGCTCAGAACTAGGAAATATGCTGTATTACTATGTAGGTCAAATTCTAAAAAGAATATGATATATATGTATCATTATGGCCATTCGGCCGCAATAAATTCTTTATTCTATGAGGAAGCACGTTTTTGTAAGTACGTAGGCCAGTCTCGAAGGGGCGTATTTTGATATTCCCAAAGTTCTCTTTAGGTATCTTGCTTTCACACACTCGAGGGTCGAGAGGTCTCTAGTTGTCAAGTTGTTCCATATGAGCTCAATGCCATAGGTCAGAATAGGCATTATCTTTGCATAGGAAAGTGTTAATGCGGTGTCTAGTGCTAGTCTTGTCAGATTTTTAATGTCATAAATGGTTTTTATGGCGGCGGCTGCCCTCTCTCGTATGTGAATTTCGCACGATGATCCTGATGGTTGTATGGTGATGCCTAGGTACTTGAAGGAGTTTACGATCTTTAACTCTTCCGCTCCGTAGTGTATTTTGTCTTGTGCAGGGTTTCTTCCTCCCCTCCTGAAGATCATTTGCACTGTCTTGTTGGTATTCAGCTAGAGTTGGTTGTTTTCGACCCATTCCTGGAGCCGATCTACAGTGTCTTGCAGGGCCTCCCTGTCGTGCGAGCCGAATACGATGTCATCTGCGTAGTGGTACGTTTTCACTGAGTCATTTTGTAGCATGTCTGTGGCGTCTGACATAACGATGTTCAATAGGGTTGGGCTATCGGATCTCCTTGTAAAACGCCGTTGGGCTGTACTAAGTTTACTGAGATCGTCACGCCATCTTCGATTATGATTTTGTTGTAGGTGAGCAGGGTTTTGATTGCAGCTGTTGTTGGATTATCCTTTCATATCGTACTTTCAAGTTTCCTCGTGAGTATTTGTCTGTTCAGCAGGTCAAAGGCTTTTGAGAATTCTACGAAGCCTGTGTAGAATTTCCTCGACGGGTGTCTTAGTGCGTCTTATCTTCTAGGAGGTTAACAACTGCGTTATGGGTTTCTCTTCCCTTCCTGAATCTGAACTGTGTTTCTGGCATTAAGGCGTTAGTTAGTGAGTAGAGTCTGTTTGTCAGGATTTTGGAGAATATCTTGAAGATGTTGTTCTCAAGTGCAATTCCTCTGTATGCATTGAGGTCCTCTATGTCGCCTTTGCCCTTGTATGACAAGATGATGTTCGACTTTATCCATTCCTCTGGTATTTTGCCTTATGTGAGGCATTTGTTAAAGAACATCGTTCACAGCTGGGCGAGTTGTTCAAGAGTTTCTATGAGGTTTTCGTTGAACACCTCGTCTGGTCCTGCTGCTTTTTCTTTTTTAGATTCTAGGATGGCTTGTCTTACTTCGTCCTCGGTTATTGGTTCAGATTCTATGGAGGAATGTCTCTTCGGTTTCGTATACTTGTTCTAAGTTGTTCTTGTTGTAAATTTTGAATGAACTGCTGTTCCCAAACATTCAGTGGGATTCCCGCCACTCCTGCTCTGCTTTTCTTCTTGATTGCTATAAAGGGGTCCTTTAGGGATTCTTCTGCTCGTCTTTGTGCATCTGCTTCCGTGTGATTTGCTATTTTGAGCAGGTTTAGCTTCTTGTATTCTTTTCTCTTTTGTGCATATGCTTTCAGGTTGTCTGGTGTATTTGTATGTTTCGCTCTGTGGAAGAAGTGTAGGGCTTCCTTTCTGGTGCGGTAGCATTCTGCGTCAAACCAGGGCTGTGCTATTCTTGTTCTCTTCAGCAATTGTGCACTATGTATATACAACAGAATGGAGTCCAGTGCAGATTGGAGCAGTCTTTCTTCTATTAGGCTTGGAATATTCCCTTTCTCTTTTCTAATGCGTCATTGTTCAATTTCCTTGAGATCTTCTGTGTATGGGAGGTTTTCGGCAATGCGGACGCTACTGGTATGGCAAATATGGTGCAGAATGGTAGGTGATTTTTCAGTGGGGCGACTGTTGATCTTTCCAGCACTTCTTGTGATTTTATTTTAATGTGTTTTCCTCTGTAGAAGACCAGGTCTATTGTACTGGTTCCGTTAGGCGCAAGGTATGTCTTTTCTTCCTTTTTATTGACCAGTGTGAACCCTTCTTCCTGTTTCTTGGTCAGGCTTGTCCAGTCTGCAGCTTAGGTCTCCTCCCAGAATCACATTTTCTTCTTCCCTTGTTATTGAGATTGCATTAATTATCTGTTCTACTGTATAAAATACCCTGTTTTAACTGCTTCAGACGTAGCAGCTTCGTTCTTCTTCTTCTACTACTCCTTCTTGATGATTATGGGCTCCCATATTTTGTACAGAAAACACCAGTGGAAGCGGGAGTGTATGGTCGTAAGAAACGGTTATAACAAGTGGCATGATTTTTTCATATTAATGATAAGCGCGACAAAAAATATCTTGAAGCGATTTTGAAATATCTTAGCGAATCATATGATTCTAGTTAAGAAATTAGTGATGTTGTTTTCGGGAATTAAAAGCAAGTTTAAAGCGAAATTTACTTATTTAGCGATAAGTGCGAAAATGAAGCGAAATTAATGGAAAATAACGATCTTGAAATTGTATTCCAATATAACGTGTGAGAAGGGAAACAGAAGACAGAATAAGGATTTTTCATTTCGACAGAAGTATCTATTCGTGTTAGTATTCTACAAAATCCCTTAATGGTGTGGCCATATATGGTGAAAGCTACGGCCATATAGGGTGAAAGTGTAATTTGTTATTTAATCTTGATTAGGGCAATATTATAGTTGCACCGAGCGAGTTGACCCTGCGGTTAGGGGCGCGCAGCTCTGAGCTTGCATCTGGGGAATAGTGGGTTCGAGCCCCGCTGTCGACAGCCCTGAAGATGGTTTTCGTGGTTTCCTATTTTTACACCAGGCAAATGCTTGGGCTGTACATTATATAAGGCCAGAGCTGCTTCCTTCGCAACCCTAGGCCTTTCCCATTCCATCGTCACTGTTACGGGGTTACCCGTGGACCAGCAGAGGTGAAAGAAGGTGCCGGGGTGAAAGGGTCTAACTACAATGTCACGAATTGATTTAAAACTTTAGCAAAGGTGATATTTTTAAAGAAACAACAAATTTTAACAACTTTTCACTTAGTGAGATAACAATGACATAGCAATTTAAAAACAAGACTTAGAAGGATCCAAGATTTCAGAATTTTCACGCTCTTGGGTTACAAGCCCCTATTTTTACAATTTTTGAGTTCCCAGCTCAAAATTACAGAAGAGTACACATTTATACTAGGGCAGAAATCCCTCAATACATGGAGCGCTGGCTCCCAACTCACAATATCAAGCCTTCAAAAGGCATTCAGTAATCTTACTTTGAAAAAGAACTAACAGGCTCTCAGTTTTCAGGCCTATTCAAGACAACACCAAAAATATCTTACATCTTTTGGCCTTCCATGGCCCAGCTTACAAATTGAAACAGGGGTATCAAGTACCCAACCTATAGGGCCTTCGTGTAAAAGAAATAACAGTTAAATAAATGGCCCGAACACAAAATGAAAGGAGGCAAATGCTTGCACTTCTCGACATGAATTCTTAGAAACTAAAGGGCACTAGGCCGATGAAACAGGGGATATTCCCAAACTATGGAGGTGACCCGTATAAGAAAAAAATAAGACATTAGAGATAGGAAGAAACCCAGTTACAAAACGTAGTCACCTCAAACCAATATGAAGGGGAGCTCGAGAGGGTATATCACTCTCTATCCACGATTTAGAGTTAAAGATATTATGCAGTTATTACATAATCCGGCAGAAATTACATTTTCATAAAGTAGTTTACATAGTTAAAGTTTCGGACCTCTCCCTCGGATTAAACTGCGGAGCTAGAAAGAAATAAAGATGTTAATTGGCCATTACCTTGCTGAAGAACTGCTGCCTGATGGAAGAGGCGCCTCCCGCCTCCTGCTTCACACACACACTTAGTTAGATGACGATCAAATGGCCAAGAGACCTAAAAATCCGCAGTTTATGAACCCTCGGGGAAGTTCGAGACCTTTCATGAATAATCAAGGCACACCCACAAGGTTTTATTGGTTAACATCAAAAGTGACACTCAGAATCGAGTAAGAAGCCTGTGATAGGCAGAAAATTAATTACAGAAATTCATGATTGGCTAAATTCAAAGCTGGCGGAAATAAAAGATAAATATTGCCAACCCAAAAATGATTGAACATAATTTAGTAAAAAAAGTAACTTATGAATACAAAACTTCTTCAAATCAGAGGTCTTCCACTTCACACCAGGGTGCATGATTATAGTTTATTAGCAGTGACATCTGTTGAAAAAGTCCCAACGTCTTGATAAATGGTAAACAAAACACGTAGAATTTCATACAGTACATGAAACTTCAAAATAACAAAATTTCATTAGATTTCTGGAGTGACATCTTCTGAGTTGTAAGTAGGTGTAGTTTTAAGTTCACGATTTCTCCAGAAGGGGATTTCTTTTAGGCGCAAGATTTAAATGAGCGGCGAAGAAGTGTACCTCCCGGTACAGAACCTCCCCCCCTCCCAAAAGTTCCTTCCAAGTGGTGATACAGAAGAATTTTGAAAAAAAAATATTATTTCATTTTGAAGAAAAACAATTTCTAGGTTTCTTTGATGGGTAGAATCTTGTTAAACTTCAGCTTTAGAGTGTCTTGCTAGTCACAGAATGTGAAATACATGTTGATAATTTTGACGGTGAGTACCGCCGCCGCTGCCGATATCCAGTTGAGGTCGCTCGGACCCTCAAGTACCCTCAGATACACCTCTCCCGCTACTATGAGAGGTGTAGTTGTGGTGAAGGAAGCCGCAGATCAGAAGTGTATCTACAGTCCCCAGATGAGTTGGCGGTAGGGGCGCCGCACTTCAGCCTTTGCCGGGAGATGGACTCCGGCGCGCCGTACACAGGTAAACATCACGGGAGTGGAGTGGGCCCGTACCCCACCTCAGTGGCGGTACTGCGACGAACGGCTGCGGAGGCACTGAAACAGTAAGATCTCGGCGACAGAAAAGTGTTGTTGGTGACTTGAGAATAGAGGGTACGATATTTATTGGTGATGCTGAGGGGCGTGCGGCGTGGTAGGCTTTTGCCAATGGTGTGGATATGCAGGAGGCTGGGGCTTGGTAATGGCCACTCAGGAATGGACAGCAGAAAAACCAGAGGGGAAGATCGTACATATCGTTATATATACATATTACACAATACAGCAATTTGGGGCAGAAGGCCTCCCAAAAATATAACCTTCAAACTGCTGCTAAACGTTGATGGCAATGTTAACAATGACATTACACAGGTTTCACCTGGGAGATGTGGACCCTAAAGATCCTCTCGGTGGCGGGGTTGCTCACCAATAATGTAACAGGAGTCAGGAAATCCAAAATGGTACACGGCGCATGAAATCTGGGGGCAAGCTTGCCCGCGGGAACAAAGTTTCTTACCATGACTTGATCTCCTACTTTTAAATTGGCTGGCCTCCGTTCACGATCATATCTTTCCCTAACCTTTTCATGAGAAACTTTAGGATTGGCCTTAGCCTTCTTCCATAGATCTCTAATATTATCGGGATCTATTGTCTCTGGCAGAATTTCATTAAGTGACCAAAGGTTAGAGAGCGGCGTGTTAGGCACAAAACATCAAAGAAGCTGGAGTGAACTTATGGGATTCATGAACTGCTGAATTCAAAGCGAAGGCCAACCAATGCTGGGACGTATCCCACCTGGAATGATCTTCATGATGAAATGCAATGAGTGCAGATCTTAGATTACGATTGACCCGCTCAGCCAGAGATGTTTGGGGATAATACGCCAATGTAGTTACATGTGATATAGACAGGTCAAAACAGAATTTACGGAAGAGGTTGGATGTAAATGACTTAGCATTATCAGAAACTAAATATTGACACTGACCAAAGGAAGCAAAGATGGACTTTAAACAAGAAATGGTGGACTGAGCGGTAGCCAGCTTAGTTGGAAATAACCAGGAAAATCTAGTGAAACCATCTACACACACGAGAATGAATTTGTTGGCGTTCCCCTTTGATGGGGAGAAGGGTCCTACGTAGTCGATATAGAGGCGTTCCATGGGGCGCGACGCTTGATGAGAAGATAATAGACCTAGCTTAGTGGACAAGGTGGGTTTACTAAGCAAACATGATTTACACGTTTTGAGCAATTCACGAATTTCGCCGTCCATACCTTTCCAAATAAACATCTCTCGGATCTTTCTCGAGTTTTGAAGATTCCTAAATGCCCCCCTAATGGGGCCTCATGGTAGTACTTGAAGATCATAGGTACAAGAACAGCTGGAACCACAACTTTAATCGTTTGTTCATGCCTCGACGGGCAACATAAAACCCCATACCTCAACACATAAGGGACGACATATTCCCCAGAAGAAAGGGTTTCCATATGTAACGGACTCCTCACTTCACCGGCAACTACTGTTATGAACTTCGCCACGCACATAACCTTTTTCTACTATTAATATGGACTTACCCTCATTATGATATAAACCGCATTTTCTCTCCAACTGGAACTTACTTACTTATGTGAATTTCCACACATCATACCTTGCATGAACTCTGCTCTATCCACGATCTACGATAAACTAACTTCCTTTTCGCCGCCTGACGTCATGTGACATCGCCTGGTTTGTCACGCATGCTCCACTAACCTCTGGAATCTTCCAGACATATTTCTCATTATTCCACACTATAAATACACAGCCTTCCTCTGAATGTATTGAGATGGACTTTGGCCTGTGTGGAGGGAGCAACATCTAACGTCAACTCCGTCCTTAGGGACATGTGCCCAGAAGTCTCCATTTTCGGGCAGTTCGTGCAATTTGGTTCATGATGAGGTATGACAAACTGATTTCTTTACTGTAAATACCTTTAGTTGCATTGCGAGATACTTTCCTTGCAAATTCAGACTGGGAGCATGGCATTTCCAGGCCGAAATTTCACTTGTCACTTTTGTATTTAAACTTTTCATTGACGAACCTAGTAACGACTTTCTTTCTAAATGTGCGTGTGGTGTAGTGGCAATTGTGCGACTCCTACTGTATACACACTTCTACCCGTTCAGTGCTTCGCCATTTGAGTTTCTGAATGTTGTGAAACTGGTTCACTTGAAGTATATTGTGATTATTCGCCTGTAGAACTACGTTGCTTTGTGTCAATCGAGTGATAACGGAAGTGGTTGTGACTTGCACATAGCATTTAGATTTTGCTCAGAAGATTTCCTGCTGGCATACTCGAATTTGGTAACTGTAAACATCCCCTTTTTCTCGTTGTTCTGGGTTTCTATTTTTACAGCTATATTTATCCTCTCCTTGTTCGTCCCTTTCCATTCCTGCGCTATTCTCTCTCATTTACTTTCTTTCTCTTGGATATCTTATTTTACTATAATGAATCTGTATTTTGTATATGTGGTTGGGAAATTTTCATATTTGTACAGTTCTCCTTTCGTGTAAATTGTTAGAGTTTTGATTTATTATTCTAATGTATGTTTTAAAATTTTTATCTTGGCTTCTCATCTATTTTCACCCGTCATGTCCCTTATTTCTCCTCACATTCTCTTTTAATTTTCTAATATTATCTAGCATGGTTCCCACTGCGCTATCTGTGGTTATTCTGGAATGCTTATTGGAGATCTTTTTTTACCACGGCCTCCATTCTCAATTTGGCGTTTAACTCGCTGCGTAATATTACTATCTACCGATTGAAAGTACTCGGTGTCACAGATACTTTGTGATTTCCCTCGGCAGTATTATTATAGATATATATATTGAGCCCTGACAGCATCCCTGTGACCTTTTTGCACGTTTCAATTCTATATCTCAGTGTTGGGTAGCGCCGCGGCAAAGCAAAGCAGTCGGAGATCCATGAAGCCTCCACTCTAGGGACGTGCAAGTCCGACGAGTCGGGTCACAGGTTTCTATAGTGGACTGTTATCAGCATGGTTTAAACGTAGAAAGTAATCGTCATTTCCTGCCTAAAAATTACGTGAATATTCCGCAACAGAATGTCAAGAGATCTAGGATATTGGCATATTCATCAAGATACATTGACCATCATTTCATTTTATCCTAAATTAAATAACTATCCTAGTATTCTTACACTACATCAAATGAGAACTCTGTAAAAGTTTCATTTTTGGAAGGATTTTCCGTTTAATGACTTCAAATAGCTTCGAATGTCAATTACATTATGAGCAAATTATTAGCAACACAAACGGATATAAAAGGAAAAAAAATAAATGTTACGTTTAAATTGAAATAAACACCTAACTTCTTGCTCTTGTTACACAGAAATTATAACATCGTCAATCAAGAGAAAAATCGAAGAACAAAAGAGACAAAAGTGTCCCACTGCTGAAGGCTTACAGTGAAAGATCTATTATCCATCACGCATTTCGAAATAAATAACTGGGAATTATAGAATCGTCCACTTCAGAATGCTGTTCCTACTCAAATATCTCATAATATTCCGTCATTCTAATTTAAATCATCGCCTTATTTATCGGTAAACTGTCTACCTAGCAACTTGAAAACACCGTTATTCTAAATTCATAAATCATCATAAATGCAAGAGAAATGTTTGAAAGACAGGATCGTAACATAATATATCATCCACCAAAATCATGCATTTAAAAGACAGACTCGATCCTCTCGAACATTCATCGAAGACTGCACCTAGATAAAGAACATCAATAGACATTGCAATATCTACGATAACCTTCTCTAACTACGTTGATTCTGCGCCTCCGTATTCCGCTGCGACGTTTGGCCTGAAATAACTACATCAGCACTAGGCGTCAACTCAAATGATCTACAAAATATCCAACTAGCAAAGAAATGATTTACTTACCATAGGAGATCATATTCCCTTTGCGACATGACCGAATATCTATACGTTATCGTTTATTTTGTGAAGATCCTAAACGTCCCCTTAATACTGTGCGCTCTGGTCAATCTTATATTTAAATAGGATAAATGTGACGACCATCTATTAGTGTTCGTGAGTGCAAAATTCTATAACATTATTCTAAAAATACGGCCTCGTGCCTAAATAAATCATTCATTACAACAACATCAAAATTCACGCATGACCAACACAATTCCTAACGCCAATGCCATCATCAGGACCTTCACATTACATCATCATAAAATACGCAATCCTAATGACACGTCTATAACCATCCACATCTCACTATCCACGTACATATTTTCAAAGATCCTACCGTATCAAACACCTTATCACGTCGCACAAATCGTCATGCACAGTGAATTCACAATACTTAGGAATAATCTATTCAGCAATTACGTCAAACTACTAAATACGTTGCCGCATTAACACCATATCACCACAAGAATATCACACTTCCATAATCAAACACCGCATTTCTGCACAAGCACATAATATTTGAAGACCACAGAAACGCACGTCGCAAATGCTAAGCTCCTCCGGGGGTATTTTGAGCCATGAGTTAGGTTAATGCTCATCACCATAACACCATTACGGTACCAATAACATCGATGCCGAAAAACCATTCCGTAAAACCTTGCTAGCAGATATTAAAAGAAAACTTACACGACCCATCGCATATTATCACAACGTAGATTGACTCACTGCACTAGACGCAACGATCATAATTAATACAACGCAATGATTAACAAATAACGGTCGCCTTCAAGTTGAAAATTGAACATGTCTTAAATCGACATAAAAATAAATACTACTCTACATCTAAAATAAGCAACTACGTGGCGGAACATTTAAAAGATATTCAAGAACTCATCCTGGGTTGTTGCTCCACGACAGTGTCACCTTCCGTGTTCAGCTCTCAACCATAAATATTATTCATTAATGTCCATCACATTCCTGGCCAGATCCTTCGAGGTCCCTCTATTTTAGTTGTTCATGTTAATACGTGCAGTCATCTCATATGTATAACCAATAACTGACGGTTCCATGTTACCTGAAACTCAGAGATATCAATTAGGACAGAGTTATACAGCTTGATACAATTTTACAGTTCAATTGATACACTTGCCTTGGCACTTTCAATAACAAGATATCTTGTTTTACAATATAATAAGTGTTTATAATATGCCAATATCACGCTAATATATCTCTTCAACACAATCTTTTCGCTACGAATTTTTTGCTTCCGATCCTTCTAGGATACAGACTGAAAGTCAACTTCCTCAGAGACAAAAACAAATTCTACAACAACATAATAATCGCAGACGGTTTGCTTTTAGAATTCTTCTCTGCTTCCAGCTCCCATATGTTCTTGACAATTGGAAACATTTGACACATAATGCGTAATGATCTTGTATAAATCAGCTGTACTAGCAAAGGAACTTATTTAATAATTGCCGCCTCGTATTTAGGTTAGTAATCGACAGTTTCATTTCTTCATCTCGATCGTCGAAACGTGCGAGACTAGATGTACAAGGTATGGCCCTCTCATATAAACTTATTATTCGCACATTTCATGGCCCTCAGTAACATTCTATCATTGATATTCTGCCGTTCATGCATTTCAGAAACTTTACTTGAGAAATGTGGTCATTTAATCTTGCCCTATCTTCCACGATGTTTAATCGTCTACCAATATTTCCAAGGCACCACGGGGTTTAGAGCTTGTTATCAATCCGCCGCTATCTTCAATTCAGCGATGTCGCTCACATAATTAGACAAGTCAACTGTATTCAAATTCACCTGGAGTTGTGATAACCGAACATAAGATTTCATTGACATTATTTCTCAACATAAACTTCCAATGTGTTCACCAATCTCATCCTGACATACATTGGAAGGTTATATTCCCCCTCTACTCAAAAATGAAATTTCGTATGAAAGGAGAAATTTCATGTTTATGCAATATCCGATCACAATTCTCTTCTTCAATGAAATCGTCTTTTATCACGTCTGAAATGATCGAAAGTAACTCTGTTCTTGAGATACTGTTATACAATATCCTGCCTTCCAGTCTTGTTTGAACTTCATCATTCGTCATCTGATCCGTCGGTCAGCGAATAGACGTCCAAGGCATCTCCGTTTCCTTCGTCTTCCACGATGATATTAACTTCTTCCTCATCAATGATAGGGAAACTGTACTGCTTAAGACTCGAAGCATTGAAAATAGAAATGTTGTTGGAATCCAAACTCTGTATTTTATATGCATTATTGCCCAACGCTTCAATAACCTTGAATGGCCCGATGTACAAATGTGCAAATTTGGAATAGAATTTTTCCGTAGGACAAGATATGGCTGGTTTTCTTACGAGAACATAGGTTCCAACCTCCAAAGGTTCTCGAAATTTCTTATGCCTTAACTTCTTGAGACGTTTTTCGGCCTGCCTTTTCATACATGCCTGAGCTTGCTTTATGTTCTCTTCGATGCTAGGACTTTCTTCGACTGGTCTAGCAATGATCTCGTTCCAGGGGCGTCTTGGTTGTACGTTCATGTGAAGAATGCTTGGAATATTGCCGATAGACTCGTGCCATGTAAAATTTATACAATCGGCTATTGTCGGTAAACATGAAGTCCATGTCCAATGACGTTCATGGCAGAAAATTCTACAATATTTCGCAATTTCTTTCATGACCCTCTCAGCCGCATTGGATTCAGGGTGTCTTATAGAACTAAACCGGTGTTGAATGTTCATTTTCCTTAAAGCTTCCGCAAATTCGTTTGACGTAAACTGCGTTCCATGGTCCGTTATTATGCATTTCGGTTTACCCATTTTTGGTATCGTTACTCTTTCTAAACTCCTAATAATGGACTTAGAGTTGGCCTTCCTAATGGGCTGAAGTGATACGAATTTTGACATTACGTCAAGGACTACCAAAACAAAACGGTTTCCACGTTTACCTACGGGTAAACTCCCATACAAGTCCATGGCGTATACTTCCCTAGGACGGTCTGGTATTACAGCTATCGGTGGTTGATATAATAATACGGAGTTATATTTCACCCTCTGACATATATCACAGGTTTTTACTATTCTACCTATGGTTCTCCGGAACCCAGTCCATGTGAATGTCTCTCCTATTGTAGCTGCTAATTTATCTAGTCCACCGTGACAAATCATCCTATGGATGTACCATATGAGCTTACATCTTAATTTGCGTGGTACCACCACTCTTAATTTCTTCCGATCTTTATCTATGTATTTATACAAGATATTATTCGCCAGTATATAATCATTTATTTGATCTTCGGGCCCATCGTTCGCTGATCTCCTCTGACAATACTCAATAATCTCTTTCAGAGATGAATCCTCAAGTTGCAACTCTGGCAATCGTTTTAAGCTCTCCAAACATTCCTCATCCTCTTGAGTTACTTCGATCATATTAACTTCCAGAGGCTCTTCTGTTGGATTTCGGCTTAGACTGTCTGCCAACACATTATTTTTACCCGGGCAGAACTCAATTCTTAAATTAAACTGCTGCGCATAAAGTGCCCATCGTGATACTCTCTCGCTGGATAATGTAGTTTTTAACACAAACGTTAGTGCCTTATGGTCCGTCCTAATGACTACCGGATACCCATACACTATTTTCCTCCACTGTTGTAATGCGTAAACAATGGCCAACATCTCAAGTTCAGTGGTCGTATACTTAAGCTCATGGTTCCTCAATTTTCTACTAACGAAGGCTAAATAGTTTATATCATTCTCCCCATTGTTCTCCTGATATAGTACAGCTCCAACTCCAACTGTTGAAGCATCGGATTGAATAATAACCTCACGATCAAAGTCCGGATATCCAAGTTTTATACTGTTAGCTAGTAATTCCTTCGCGTTAACAAAAGCTCGATCATGACTCTCATTCCACCGCCAGCGATTATTGGCCTTCAGTAAATCTTGCAGGGGAGCTAATATCTCTGTATATCTTGGACAATGGCTAGCGAAAAATCTCGTCATTCCCAAGAACTGCCGGATATGCTTAATCCTTCTGGGCTTCGGAAAGTTACATATGGCCTGTATCTTAACTGGGTTTGGTCTTATTCCAGTTCCGTCAATTACATGCCCAAAAAACAAGATTTCGGATTGGCAAAATTTCGACTTGGACCGATTGATTTTGAATCCAGCCTCATCCAAATTACTTAGCAACTGTTCCAACTTGACTACATGCTCCTCGAAAGTTGCTGTCGCCAGTACGATGTCATCAACATAAATGGTTATAAATTCTTTTACTTCCGGCTTCAAGTTCCTGTCTAGAGCTCGTACAAGCGCGGCCGCAGAGTTAGAAATGCCAAATGGGAGTCTTTCAAAGATATACGTTTGATTATCAAACATGAAACCAGTAAATAGTCTGGATTTACTCTCCAAGACTATGTGGAAGTATGAGGAAGTCAAATCTAATATCGTGAAAAATCTCTTGTTCCGAAATCTTCTTATTATCTCCTTTATTACTGGAGCTTTATCATACTCAGGAATTAACTTGGCGTTGACCTGTCTCGCATCAATACACACACGGATGGACCCGTTGCTTTTTCTTACCACTACCAGAGGGCTAACGAATGGTGAATGTGCTTTAGATATTATGCCATTATCAATCATCTCCTGTATTACCTTCCTAGCCTCGGGCATGAATTTATCTGGTATTGGGTACGGTTTGATCTTAAACGGCCTCCAATCCTTCACTAATAACTTGTACGCAAAGTTCTTTATTGCTCCAGGCTGGTTCTTAAAAGCATTGCTATACCTTTTCAGCAGATTCTCAATTATCCCTTGCTGCTCAGGACTTCCTCCTATTCCACTGTCGATTGTGTGTCCACTTACAACATCTTCTGTGTCATATCTTTCCATTATCTTCTAGGCAACATGTGCACCTTCATTTATTGAAATGTTCATGGTTTTCTGTAGCTCACTCGTCTCCTTGTTCTCTATTCTAGCTGTAATATCCTGTCCTCCTTCACCGTCACATCTGATCCTTATTTCTTCTCTATTTAAATCAATTATTATGTTGTTTTCCCTGATGAAATCGGATCCAATAATTAAGTTGTATTGGATTTTATCCATGACTATAAATGGGTGTTCCATTAAATTTCCTCCAATCTCTATTGGCAAATAAGTTTGTATCTTGCATTTCGTAACCTTGTCTGGGATTATGCCCTTGATTTTCATATTAGCTATCGGAATTACAGGCAAGTGTGTTTTGTCTTGTAACTCTGAGAATAATAGCTTGGAGATGATACTAATACTCGCTCCAGTGTCCAATAATGACAACACTCGAATACCCAGTATTGTGACATAAATAACGGGTAGTCCTCTCTTTAATTTCGTTCCTTCAGGTTGACCATCTTCGTGCAGCAATTCCTCCGGTTCAAATTCCCACGATTCGATTCCAGCTATAACCCATTCGTGTTGCTTATAATTTGGATTTAATTTACTAATTCTATCATCTATTGCTGATTCCAAAATGAAGTTTTTTTTTCACCCCGTCATTGCCTTGATTATTCTTGTCAAATGGTGCGGCTGCGGGATTCAACGTTTTATCGGCGCTTTCTTTTCTTTGCTCCTGCTGATACAACAGACTAGTCGCGCCCACGCAATCAGCGTTCATATCTTGATTTAATATTGCTCGTTCCCATTGTTTGCCTTCCTGCTGTTTTCTTAATTCGCTAAGGTACCTTTCTCTTTCTTTATTTATCTCCTCGTCCTGTCGAATATCTGACTGTCTCGAACTTTCTCGATACCTGTTTCTGCGATACGGCCATTTGTCTCTGTTCCGATTCCACCTTGTATTTCTGTAGTACCTAGGATATCTTCGCTCTTCGTTTCGAAACGGTGTCCACTTCTGGTGTGTCTTATCACTCTTCTCATCCCTATGTTCCATTCTTCTGTAGCCTTCGTTCGCCACAGGTCCATTTCCTTGACCATGACTGTTATATCTCTCGTTCCTTTCTACACCTTCATCTTCTGCTGGTGTTACAACATTTACCGTCGGATCGACGTGTCTTACTATGCGGCTATTAGTATGCGTTGTTGTGCTGTCAATTTGTCGTAGTATTGACTCCGCTTGCACAGCCGATTGAATGTTCGCCGCCGTCAGTAATCTCTGTATATCCGCGGGGAATTGTTTGACTATTGCCCGTACCATTTCTGTCTCTGTAGGTGGAGAATCAAGCTCTTTCAACCGATGAAATTGCATCGTGAAGTACTCTGCAAATCTACTCGGCCCCGATAGAGAATATTTCTTTGAGTATAGTTCGAGTCTGATTCCTTGTTGAACGTCGACCCCCCAGAATTTGTCCAAGAAAGCTTGTTTGAAGCCTGCATAGTCCTCAAAAACGTAGCGGAAAGCCTTAAACCAAATGAGTGGTGCACCTTCTAGGTGTTTCTCCACTGTCTTTAACTGACGCTCCGTGGATACCTTCGCTTCCCTAAAATACTCTTCTATCTCTCTGAGAAAACCACGAGGAGTCATACTGGATCCTATGTTTCCGTTAAATTTCTTAGGTCTATCCTCATAAGTACGTATAATGTTAACAATCTGGGTTCCGCTTCCTGTATGAACTGTCCCGTTGTCGTTAATATCAACGCTAAGCTGCGGTATCTCAAATTGACTGTTTACTTCAGTCTTCCTTCCATCCTCAATTATCGTCTGTCGGTCGGTCAAAGTTGATACCAAATTTCTATTTGTTTCATTTTCAATCCTCAAGTTCTGTACGTGCTTTTGGATAGCGTTCAGATCGTCCTTTAATCCTTTTATTTGCTGATTCATCAAAGCTTTATTCTCGTCGGATTCTTCCGTTATCAAATTGAATCTGTCATTGATTTGTTCTCTTGCTTGGGCTATCTCCTTCCGTATATTCTCATTGGTGATATTGACTTCATCCGTTACCTTCTTGAATCTTCCGTCCCAACTATTATCAGACTCTTTCATCTTCTCTTGCATCACATCTACTTCTTCTTTGAGCTCTTTAAGGTCATGGTCAACTTGAACTCGCAACTCTTGGATGCTCGACTTAAAATCATCCTTCAATTCTTCAAACTTTTCTTGAACGTTTCTCTTATTCTCATTCATTGCCGCATTCACTTCTTCTTTTAAATTTTATACTTCTCCTTGTACTTCAGCGACTTTCGATCCTAACGATACAATTTCTTCTTGCATTACCTTCATGTTTTCTTGTACCATATCAGTGATTCTGTCAAAAGTTCCTTGCATTTTCTCGTGTGATTCGTGGATTTCTGCCCTAGTAATATCCTGTGATTCCTGGATTTTCTTCTCGGTATTTTCTTGCGACTCGCGTACTTCCAGTATTCTCTTTTCTGTACTTTCTTGTGCTTCCTGAATCTTTTTCTCAGTATTTTCTTGCGATTCTTGCATTTTATTCATTTTCCCAGCGAGCTCCTCCAATAATAACTTTACTTGTGCAAGAGACGCCATCCTAACTTCCTATATCGTTCCTTATTAAGAATATATATAACTCTCAATCTCTCTATACAGTCCTTATCCAGTGTTTCCACAACACCTATACCTGCCTAACACCTCACGAATTAAATTCAATGAAATCGAACGTATGGGTCTCTCCGGATCTGACCCGAAATATGACGGACATCCAACAATAAGTAACACGGAACAACCTATCGTGCTATCCAAGTTAAATGACTCACTATCCCGATTAACAAGAGCTGAAGTTTCACGGAATATCCTTCCATAATGTCATAAAATAAAATTAAGTAAAATCCTAGTACTGATTAACGGACAAATCCTTCCAATATTATTCATAAAATATACGATTAAATAAATATTTCAAACATCCTTCACCAACGACGTCATAAATTCAATGTTCTCTCTGATTACCAATGTCGTCTCGAGTTTTCTTTTTTTTTAGTAAAATAATCTCTACTCTGTTCTCTTCATCTTGGCTTCCACCAATAAGCATTAAACGATGATGTATACAGCTCAAGTCCACTGCCAGGCGATAAATAATTCGACTCTGGCCGTTGGGTGATAAAATAATTCAACTCTAGCCCCACAGTTGGGTGACAAGTAATATTTTAACCCTTATGAGCCCTGACAGCATCCCTGTGACCTTTTTGCACGTTTCAATTCTATATCTCAGTGTTGGGTAGCGCCGCGGCAAAGCAAAGCAGTCGGAGATCCATGAAGCCTCCACTCTAGGGACGTGCAAGTCCGACGAGTCGGGTCACAGGTTTCTATAGTGGACTGTTATCAGCATGGTTTAAACGTAGAAAGTAATCGTCATTTCCTGCCTAAAAATTACGTGAATATTCCGCAACAGAATGTCAAGAGATCTAGGATATTGGCATATTCATCAAGATACATTGACCATCATTTCATTTTATCCTAAATTAAATAACTATCCTAGTATTCTTACACTACATCAAATGAGAACTCTGTAAAAGTTTCATTTATGGAAGGATTTTCCGTTTAATGACTTCAAATAGCTTCGAATGTCAATTACATTATGAGCAAATTATTAGCAACACAAACGGATATAAAAGGAAAAAAAAAATAAATGTTACGTTTAAATTGAAATAAACACCTAACTTCTTGCTCTTGTTACACAGAAATTATAACATCGTCAATCAAGAGAAAAATCGAAAAACAAAAGAGACAAAAGTGTCCCACTGCTGAAGGCTTACAGTGAAAGATCTATTATCCATCACGCATTTCGAAATAAATAACTGGGAATTATAGAATCGTCCACTTCAGAATGCTGTTCCTACTCAAATATCTCATAATATTCCGTCATTCTAATTTAAATCATCGCCTTATTTATCGGTAAACTGTCTACCTAGCAACTTGAAAACACCGTTATTCTAAATTCATAAATCATCATAAATGCAAGAGAAATGTTTGAAAGACAGGATCGTAACATAATATATCATCCACCAAAATCATGCATTTAAAAGACAGACTCGATCCTCTCGAACATTCATCGAAGACTGCACCTAGATAAAGAACATCAATTGACATTGCAATATCTACGATAACCTTCTCTAACTACGTTGATTCTGCGCCTCCGTATTCCGCTGCGACGTTTGGCCTGAAATAACTACATCAGCACTAGGCGTCAACTCAAATGATCTACAAAATATCCAACTAGCAAAGAAATGATTTACTTACCATAGGAGATCATATTCCCTTTGCGACATGACCGAATATCTATACGTTATCGTTTATTTTGTGAAGATCCTAAACGTCCCCTTAATACTGTGCGCTCTGGTCAATCTTATATTTAAATAGGATAAATGTGACGACCATCTATTAGTGCTCGTGAGTGCAAAATTCTATAACATTATTCTAAAAATACGGCCTCGTGCCTAAATAAATCATTCATTACAACAACATCAAAATTCACGCATGACCAACACAATTCCTAACGCCAATGCCATCATCAGGACCTTCACATTACATCATCATAAAATACGCAATCCTAATGACACGTCTATAACCATCCACATCTCACTATCCACGTACATATTTTCAAAGATCCTACCGTATCAAACACCTTATCACGTCGCACAAATCGTCATGCACAGTGAATTCACAATACTTAGGAATAATCTATTCAGGCAATTACGTCAAACTACTAAATACGTTGCCGCATTAACACCATATCACCACAAGAATATCACACTTCCATAATCAAACACCGCATTTCTGCACAAGCACATAATATTTGAAGACCACAGAAACGCACGTCGCAAATGCTAAGCTCCTCCGGGGTATTTTGAGCCATGAGTTAGGTTAATGCTCATCACCATAACACCATTACGGTACCAATAACATCGATGCCGAAAAACCATTCCGTAAAACCTTGCTAGCAGATATTAAAAGAAAACTTACACGACCCATCGCATATTATCACAACGTAGATTGACTCACTGCACTAGACGCAACGATCATAATTAATACAACGCAATGATTAACAAATAACGGTCGCCTTCAAGTTGAAAATTGAACATGTCTTAAATCGACATAAAAATAAATACTACTCTACATCTAAAATAAGCAACTACGTGGCGGAACATTTAAAAGATATTCAAGAACTCATCCTGGGTTGTTGCTCCACGACAGTGTCACCTTCCGTGTTCAGCTCTCAACCATAAATATTATTCATTAATGTCCATCACATTCCTGGCCAGATCCTTCGAGGTCCCTCTATTTTAGTTGTTCATGTTAATACGTGCAGTCATCTCATATGTATAACCAATAACTGACGGTTCCATGTTACCTGAAACTCAGAGATATCAATTAGGACAGAGTTATACAGCTTGATACAATTTTACAGTTCAATTGATACACTTGCCTTGGCACTTTCAATAACAAGATATCTTGTTTTACAATATAATAAGTGTTTATAATATGCCAATATCACGCTAATATATCTCTTCAACACAATCTTTTCGCTACGAATTTTTTGCTTCCGATCCTTCTAGGATACAGACTGAAAGTCAACTTCCTCAGAGACAAAAACAAATTCTACAACAACATAATAATCGCAGACGGTTTGCTTTTAGAATTCTTCTCTGCTTCCAGCTCCCATATGTTCTTGACAATTGGAAACATTTGACACATAATGCGTAATGATCTTGTATAAATCAGCTGTACTAGCAAAGGAACTTATTTAATAATTGCCGCCTCGTATTTAGGTTAGTAATCGACAGTTTCATTTCTTCATCTCGATCGTCGAAACGTGCGAGACTAGATGTACAAGGTATGGCCCTCTCATATAAACTTATTATTCGCACATTTCATGGCCCTCAGTAACATTCTATCATTGATATTCTGCCGTTCATGCATTTCAGAAACTTTACTTGAGAAATGTGGTCATTTAATCTTGCCCTATCTTCCACGATGTTTAATCGTCTACCAATATTTCCAAGGCACCACGGGGTTTAGAGCTTGTTATCAATCCGCCGCTATCTTCAATTCAGCGATGTCGCTCACATAATTAGACAAGTCAACTGTATTCAAATTCACCTGGAGTTGTGATAACCGAACATAAGATTTCATTGACATTATTTCTCAACATAAACTTCCAATGTGTTCACCAATCTCATCCTGACATACATTGGAAGGTTATAATATGTATGCATATAACCCCCATAAAGGGTTACACATAATAGGGACCAGCACAGGATCTTCACGTTGATATTTTTCAATATCTCTAAACAACATGGGGGCATCAGTTGGAATGGCATTTACACCAGGAGGTATAGGCTTGGGAAGAGAAGAACAATCTTCCAATTCGGAGGTCTCCATATTGAACCCTTGAACTTACCATTCCATCGTTGGTCGGCCACGGCTGCTACAGTAGAACAATCTAGAACTCTTAAATCATGGGTCGTTGCGGGGATAAATTCGGTCACGATCTTGACCAAACGATGGGGTTCAGAAGAGAGCCTAACTACTTGAAATGAGGAGCAAAATGTGCTTACTAACTTTTATTAAATTGAAATATCACGATAACCTTATGAATTTAATATGCATTCTTGAATTTAAAAATATATAAATTATTGATTTTTGAATGTTCCAAACACAGTCACATTACATAACGTCAATTTGTTTCTTACAATATCGAAGAGTTGCTTCGGAGAAGTTAATATGTTAGTGGACAGCGAAACTGAAAAACTGAAAAAGGGAAGACCTGAAAACCGGGCACCTATTATTCCAAACGAGAACTGAGAGTTAATCCACACGATCCGTGGAAAATCTGACTTTCAACAAGTAGAACGCCTGATTTTCTCTCAATTAAGGTTATCCACCAGTCGAATACCCTTCACGGATACGGAACACCCGCCGAATGGACCCTTAATCGAACCAAACTGACTATCAGTTGCTTTGGATAGGTTGCGAAATATTATGTGAAAGCATGGTGTTCACTACGAATTAACAGCATCATTCACAATTGAAATAAAATCCCACCATGTATTTGTCATTCATGACACCCTTAAGTGACAAGGTAATCCCGATGCTAAATATGCATCACCCAAAACAGCTGTTCGGAAGGAACCAACAACAACATGATCCATGAGGATCTTACGTTATGTCGTTCTAAAGGAACAAAACTGCGAAATGCAGGAAACACTTATTCATCATGCATTTAGAAGAAATGCCAAACACTGAAGTTAATTAAAAGTGGAAAGTCACTTGAAAAGTATTATTATCGAACCGATTTTCAGGTTAGAAATGGTTTTATTATGCTTAATAAAATTACCAGTCCACGTTAAAATTTACTACAACTTTAAGGAATTCTTTCCCTTGAAAAACAATGCTACCAGTACAGATCTATCTATTTATTGTCTGTCCCAACACACTACATGTAAAGTGATTACTTAATTAAATTTAACTATGAATAAAATAAAAATTACAACAAGGGTTGAAAATAAAATATTGTTACTGGCTGACGAATCGAAACCGCATTCGCAACTCAAGTCTCACACTAATACACTAAGTGTCAATATGCACACTATCAAACGAAACGGACGTCAAAATGAGAAAACAATAAAATCCGTAAAAATAAATTAACATCTCGAAGTCATTACAGCTCAACGCGCACGGAGAATCACAAAAAAATATTAAATCTCCATCAGGTCGATGTCCAATATTTGGGCAACCCTCATTCGCTGATAGCAGTCCCGTTATCTCAAGGATACGCACTGACCCTCTTCATAAATCATATCATGCTGTAGATGCTACCTTCGTCCAGGCCACTTCAACAAAAAAAAAAACAAAAGAAACATCTAAACTGAGACTTGAGTGTGTACAGCTGCCATCCCAGACCTATCGTCGGGCTCACTTGAAATCTGTACATCCTAACACTAATCATTATGTACATGATACCTTCCAAATTCTATCGTCGGGCGTGAACTAGGACGTCTCATCATCAGTGACTCCAAGGATAACATGTAACGTCCTAATCCTATTGTCGGGCGTCAAAGTGGGTCGTACTACGCCTCCCTTAACATATCAGGCGAACTAGCAATTTCAAACGAACTCTGACATTTAATACTAAATCTGGTCAGACAAATAACGCACGACGGAACCAACGTCTCTTACTATCAAACGAATGCAAGTCGAAAAATACAGCAAGTCTCTACCTCATTACAATACGTGAGCTCAAAAATAAATATACATGACGAACGATTCTCCACCTCGAACACAATCTCAGCCTGTGCACTGAAGTGTTAGGGAAGCAAATGAAAATTCCAACACACGTTTACCATTTAGTGGATGCCTTCAAAATAATAATCATCACTACCGCATTCGAAATTCTCAAATCGCCTATCATCAATTCCAACTATTTTTATCAATGACCTATCCAGTGAACAAATTCAATACAACACCAACCGTGTGTCCAAAGTGCTCTTTTTATCCTTGAGGTCGCATCATTTTAATATTCATACAGGCTTTACGTAACAAAATCACTGGACGTTTACTACCAAGATTTTAACATTTTACTAGAGTCGTTTTCACTTGGGGTCTTTCTATAAATTTACGGTGCTTCACACAGTAGTCGTCTCAAATTCGGATTGGTAGCGGAAAACAATACAGCCTGCCTCAACACAGCCTGTTCCTAAATACTTCCTCTGCAAAAATATAGCCTGTCTCACACTCATTCTCCTCGCTTTATTCCAGCGGTATCCCTTAAAGTCCAGGCTTCATTTCATCTACCTCTCTCTCATCTCCACATACATATAAATTCATCGCTCTCAATCCCTTTTCTTATATTTCCAAGACACCTTTTCATAATTCAATCCACTGGTGAAAACAACTACCATTATAAAACACATCTCCTACTTTCTGTTATTACGACTTCCGGACCTCGAGAATTCAAAAGCACATAGCGATTTCTCTTATCATTGATATACACGATGTCTCAAAATTTCCTTCCCATTAAAGACTGTAACTCTATCAAATTTTATTGAAATTATCTAAATATGCCTGCGATCCTTGTAAACAAATAAACATACTGGTTAAATGCAAATTTAACATAGAAAAATTTCTTTATCCCGCGGTAGACATTATTATTATTATTATTATTATTATTATTATTATTATTATTATTATTATTATTATTGTTACGGATTTTTCCGTGGTAGGTAGAGGTGAAAGAAGGTGCGGGTGTGAATAGGTCTCCAGCTACGTAAGCAAAATTAATTTAAAATTTAACAAGGTTATATTTTCTTTTCAAAAACAAAGAAATAACAAGCATGGCAGGTACAAAGTAGCAAATCAAAAAGGGGTGGTTACAATATTTACAGGGATTGGGCTTCGCGCCCAGATTTTACACTGCTTGGGCAATCAGCTCAGTTTTACCCCAAACACGAGTTTTAACAGAGGGGCAGAAAACCCCATTCATACCTAGGAGCCCTTGCTCCAAATTACACAGAAAAGCCTCCACGAGGCATACAACATTCAATTTTCAAAAGAGCCACTCGCTCTCAAAATTTAAACCAAACTCCACCTTCAAGTTGTCCTCAACGGACATAAACACAGGGGTAAAATACCCAACCTACTGAGGTCTATTAAATAAAAATGGGCAATTACATGACCTTTAAAATAACAATTTGAGAGGAGGCGAACTTGCACTCCTAATACACTTGTTTAAAAAACCTAATCTGGCTCTAGGCCACTAATGCAAGGGCTAATCCCATACTACCGAGGTGACTTTAGAAAAGAGCAATTTGTTTTACATTAACGAAGAATAGGTTGAGAAAATAAGTTCACCTCAAGACAATGTGAGTGGGAGCTCGAGAGGGTTAGCACTCTCTATCCCAATATGCAGCTTAAAAGAGAATAGAAGAAAAGATCGTTACATTTTAGGAAAAGGTTACATGGAGGAACGCCTCGCACCCGCCCCGAGAGTTAAACTGCTGAGCTAGCAAAGAAAGAATTTATTAATCGGCCATTACCTTATTGATGACCGCTGCCGAGGAAAGAGGCGCTTCCCGCCTCCTGCTATGTACTTTATACACTGAAAGATGGAACAGAAGTGGCCCGGAGACCCTAAAATCAGCAGTTTATAGCCTCTCGCGGAAGGTTCTAGGCGTTAGGGGAATGAAAACACCCTCCCACAAACTTTTTATTGGCTCGGGTACAGAAACATATCCAAGTTGGGGGAAGATACATCGGATTGGTCGGAAATAACTCAAAGAAATTCAGGATTGGTTAAATGCAAAACAAGGGGAAAGAGAGGGGTATACAGCCAACTTAAACAATAACTAAAAAAATTTTAGCAAGGAACAAACATTTGAAATAAAAATTTCTCCAACAAAATAGTTCTTTGACTCCGCACTAGGTTGCACTATTGTTGATCTTCAGTAGTGTCCTCTAGAAGAGAAAGTTCACACTGCTTACTTCAAGCGAAACAAAACCACATCAAAAATGACACAGTTCAAAAACTCAAAATTTTCCACGTGGTGACATCTTCTGAGAAAGTAGAGAATTAATAGCGTAGATAAAGTTCAGACTTCCTCCAGCAGAGGAGTTTCAACTGGCGCACATTTTAAATTAGCGGAGTGGAGGTGTACCGCCCGGTACAATTATTATTATTATTATTATTATTATTGTCGACCAACATTTCCGAATTCAACTGATATTTGAAATTTAGATATTCGCCACGACTAATTGGCACTTATGACTTTCCAAAAATCCACGCTTTGGACAATATCTCATCGAACATTTAACACCAAATTTTAAACGTCGCATTTTACCGTTCTTGACATGAAATTTACACACTGAAATTTTCACACGCTGACCCAAAATTGCAACACCTTTCGCCTGGTAATTACGAATATCAACCCGACAATCATCTGGAAAAGTTCGTTGGGACAGAACAATAACTAACTACAACATAATACAAATATAGACAGACCTGAACAGTGGCATCATTCCCAGCATTCTGGTCACATCGTCACCAGCAGACCTCGGGCTTAGCCGCACATTTTCACAGATAACATTTTCATTTCCAAAATCTCACTCTTACAAACACTACCCTTCTCACACACGATATTAAAATTAACACATAAATCAGGCACTTCCTCTGTAATTTGCACCACGAACTTCCCTCGTTCTGCAGTCGACTACAACTGTCTGACTCGTTCCCAGGGCTGTCTCTCTCCGTTACTCCAATAAAACAGGTGTTCAACAGATAAAGGGAGCAGAACTACTCTGAATAGCTTCCCCAAACCCTCTTCACTTTCAAGCGTACATGAGATGATATAAATAAAACCTGCTGTGTATATTTCAACCAGCCTACACTTTCCTAGTTCGTCGGCAAACGTTCAGAACTTTTCCAATCACTTTCTCTTCTTAACCGAGTACGTGGACCTTAGCCACGGACATGTATTTAATTATTTGTCGATTAATCTGGCGCGAATTTCCAATGACGACGGGCACAAGCTCCCGCGGCTTCAAGTTCCAGATCGACACTGAAAAATCTACGGTGGGGGGTTTCTTTTATAATCTCAGGAGAGACGCTCTCCCCACTATGAGGCTTGATTGTGTAATCTGCCAATTTTGCGTCTAATAGACCGATTTTGATGAGACTTGTCCCAGAACTCCGGACAGGCTTGCACTTATTTTAGATGTTAATCTTATAATTTTACTACACTCACAACAGGGGAAATAAATTATTTCTGCCCGTGCGTTTCGCGCGTTTTCTTCATCCCCTGACCTTGGCACGTGTAGCTAGTTCACTGATCTGATACTGACATGTACTTAGGCTTAACTGCATTTAAGTTTTTCCCTGGGGGCTCTGTCTTCACGTAGGGTGTACGAATAATTTAACTTATTTATTTCTTTATTTACTGTATTGCCAAAATCCCTCGTTATATAGAATTCCATGAATTTAAAGAATTGTCGGGCACTCGAGTTCCACCGAGGTGTCCCGGTATTTCACGAGCTTGCCGTGAGATCCTTCCCACGCGACATCGGGGCTCTTAGGAGCGCAACATGGCTGCCCTCAAACATAAAAGTAGTTTCTTGATACAAATAAATATTGAGAAAAAAATATTTTTCTCACCGTAGAATTATGGGTTCATAATCCACCTACAACGACGAAATGTTTACCCAGAAAGGGGAAATATTTAAACAGATATATTCCTTCAAAATTATGAATTGTACATGGGAATTTTGATACAAATGAACCATGATTCTACGTAAAATTTCCCAGTCGATCTCACTCTTGACGTAGGGCTCTGTTACTTTCACGTATTTCCCTGTTTTCTTCTTCCAACAATAGAATTGCGTTACAGATGTCGTCAATAAAGTCTTCTCTTAAGAACGAACATTGTAAACATTCAGCGTCTTCCTTTTGATTACTCCCGCTGCTTGCCTGTCCTTGGAGTGGTGCCTCGACATGTCTTTCTCTTGACGTGACGATCGTATTTACGGGTTGTACTTCTTCTTCTTCTTCGGTGACCATTTCCATTTGTAAAGCACTTCGAATTTGCCGCCACCACATTTCAACTAGAGAGTGCAGCACGGTGCTCTCTTGATTAAAGATGGCGGATGACAGCTGTCAAAAAAGCATGTGGCATTGCTTCCAAACAAGAGCACGTGGAATTTTTCAAATTGCCGCCACCATATTTCAACAAAAGAGTGCGGCACGATGCTTCCTTGATTAAAGATGGCGGATGGTAGCTGTCAAGAAAAAGCACATGGCTTTGTTTCCAAACAAAGCACGTAGAAGTTTTCAAATTGCCGCCACCACATTTCAACTAAAGAGTGCAGCACTGTGCTCTCTTGATTAAAGATGGCTGCTGTCACGTAGAATTGCCTGCCATCAGAGTGCAGCACGGTGCTCTGTCGATTAAAGATGGCAGCTATCGAAAAATCTTTTCAAATTATCCGCCACCACATTTCAAAGATATGTAGCTAACGAGGTCAGCATGGTGCTCTGTTGATTAAAGATGGCGGATGACAGCTTCAAGAAAGCACATGGATTTGTTTACCGATTCAAATCTCGCGCTAGTTAGGTTAAGTTGGTACCACTGAGGTTTAGGTCCGTCAAGATGGCAGCAGTGAGGTTAGCGATGCGTTGTTGTCTGTGAAAAAGCACGTGGCTGTCAAAAAAAGCACGTGGTAAATTTCGCGCTAGTAAGGTTAAGTTGGCAGCACTGGGAGAGGCCCCTGGCTGCGGTGGAGGAGGCCCCTGGGTAGGCCCCTCGGGTGGCGGTGGTGGAGGAGTCCCCTGAGAGTCCACTGGCGGTGGTGGCGGCCGAACTGTCCTATTATACTACTTAGGTACCTCAGTGTAATCATGTGTTAAGGTAAATTTCAATGTGTAAGTGTTAAATATCAAACCAGTGTTATAATGGCCGAACGCCATAATGTAAAGTGTGTTCGTGAAATGAAACCAGCCACCGTGAAGGAGTAGAAGGATGAGGGCCGAACTGGGCCTCGCATTCGTAATATGCCGACCAGGAATCAACCAAATAAATGAGTACTAATATGTAAATTATTTGGGGAATGCTACCGTGATTAAGAGGGAAACAGTATTATTTAGATTTGGTCACTTCATTTAACAAATGGATCGCCTCCCGAGTCCATTATTAATTTAGGATAGACGGACGGAGTTAAAAATTGATAACGTAAATGATGGGTCAGATTCTGTAATATATTTTATTCGTTGTACATAGTCTACAGTAGGTGTGGGGTAGTATTTTAATTCATGCATGTATTATAGTGTAAATTGATTCGAGCTTTTCTCGATATTGATGTTGTTGTGTAGTGTTTGTACTGACCCATAATTTGCTTCTTTTTATATCAGTCACTTGATGACAAATAGGGTAAAATTTGATCATGTTGTATGGGAAATACAGTCACATGCAATGCCATTGTTTTCCGTTATTTTAGATTTTAAAATTTATTATTATGTTGTTGTTGGGAAGGTCACGATATAATAATAATTCATAATGCGGAGATTTGCTGTGATTGTGAAAAGGGTTTAAATTATCACGATGTAAATGCAATATTCAAATATAAACAGTGTTAATCTTTGAATTTTAAAAGGAAAAAGTTCTAGGATGAATGGGAATCGCTAATGACATGCTAACATTTCTTACTGAATTTAAAATGTGGTGTTAATTTATTTTGTGTAATTATGAGTAAGAATGTTGCCGCCGGTTATAATAAATACTAAATAATGGTATAAACTTATTGTTTAAATTACTGTTCTACTATATTATAAATAATGATCAGAAGTTTAATGTGCAAGTAGTAGTTTAGGACCACGTAGGCCTAATAATTACATACTCATGATTATCAAAATTATGCGAATAGAAAGTCACACCCTTACGATTATTTGTGGAGACTAATCTCAGAAACGGATCAAGTGTGTAGAGAGACGTTATGAAGATCATGCAGTCAATAGATAAATATATCATACTATATCGTCGATGGAATATAAATCAGTCGCAAACTCTGTGAATAATATTATGTTGAAAGATGAGAAAAGATGGAATTCCGTATTGGGGGATACTTATAATGAAGCTATGTTGAAATATAATGTGATACTATGAAATATGTGAAACTGCGATAAAAACAGAGAATATAATTGTCCGAGCACGGGCGGTGTAGGCAGAGTAAGACTGAGTTATGGGGAGTGCAGGGATCACACCCGTTGCTGTACGTACGAGATGGATGGGCTGCAGGCGTAGTCACTTGTACTACGGCCAAAGATTAAAGAGATTGATAGTCCGCATAAATGACCGTAAGGTGTAATGATTAGTAATGACAAGTGATGGTAATAATAATAATAATAATATTAATAATAATAATAATAATAATAATAATAATAATAATAATAATAATAATAATAATTTAACGACGATATCCATAAGCTCAAGACCAGTAGCAAAGATAATAATCATACGTCTATTGGAAAGGGAGATGTCGACTCGTTACAAGACGAATGGTTGTGTACTAAGTTACTGCGAGACCCGTTTTTTTTGTATTTGCTTGAGGGATGGGAGCGGATAGTATTTCCGTTAAGCCCCCTTGTTAAGGCGTTGACCTTCCCAGACCAGGCGGTCGAGCCGGCAATAATAAACATATTGAGTTAATATTTGTAATGACGAGTTCGGTTCGGCACAGCATGAACTGGATAAATTATAGGGTCCATCCATAAATTATATCCAGCCTAATCATAGTACCATTACCCAACCCAAGATGCCGACCTTGGGAACTGTACATATCTGTCGGAGGTACTTCATCAAAACGGATCGAGCAGCCGACAGTAAAATTTATTTTATTATCGGGCTTTCGAATCCAAAAGGGTCGTCCATGGGAACCACCCACTCATACGAACGCTGGTTCGATCCCAACGGGGTCAGGTTATGGAGCCAGCTCCAGTGATTCACATAACTAAGGTGGAATAAACACCATATTTTGTTGTTTTTCTTACAGGATGGGTATTATAAATGTATCCTCACCACTTGCGGTGGAGCAAAAATCATGTAATTTAGGGTCTTGTCAAGTCCATGTGTTGGTAAATTGTATATGACGTTAATGCGCCGAATGGTGCAATAAATTGCTCCTTATGGCGTTTGTCTTCAAAGGAAACCATTCTCACACTCTTTTTTTATTGTAGTTAGCTGTGAAACCCATAAAAATTTTGTAGTGTCACTTCCTAGTCCTATCATGGAGTCCTTTAATTTGTGTTTATAATTGAGCCTCCCACCTTAATTTGCACGCCCCGTTCATCCCTGTGTATTTGTGCGTCTATATTTATGGTTAGAATTGGATTAGATTATTTCAAAATGAACCGACACCCCTGAGATTAATGCTAGCCTGGGACTCAGAGGGCAGGCGGGTGCAGTACTAATCACGGGCGCTAGCCAAAACATGGTGTTTCTCACTTAGTGGCACTATTCACAGCCCACGTAGACCCATGGTCTTTCTCATAAAGTGGTACAACTCATAGGTAACGCAGACCCATTCTTAACACAGTAGAACTGAGCGGTGAAATACACACGATGTCCATTATGACATACAACGCACACACCCGTAGTGTTTCTCGCACAATGGTACTGCTCCTATGTAACGTAGACCTATGGTTTTACTCGCAAGGTGGTACTAGTGGCAAGTAACGTCGACCCATGGTGTTCCGCACGTAATGGTACTAAGCACATGTAGTCTCATGGTTCTAATGTAGTAATCCCTTGGTCGCCCCTTTTAGTCGCCTCTTACGTCAAAAGCCTATTGTAAAACGCACACACAATGAGTGAGTTGGCCGTGCAGCTGGGGCGCGCAATTATGGGCTTGCATCCAGGAGATGGTGGGTTCGAAACCTACTGTTGGCCAACTCGAAGATAGGTTTCTGTAGTTTCCTACTTTCACACCAGGCAAATGCTAGGGCTGCATCTTAATTAATGCTATAACTGCTGCTTTCCTGCTCGTAGCCCTTTCCTATGCTATCGCCGCAATAAGACTTACCTGTGTCGGGGTGACGTAAAGCCTATCATAAAACACGCGCACACCGAGCGAGTTGACCATGTGGTTAGGGGCACGCAGCAGTGAGCTTGAAATTCGAGAAATAGCAGGTACGAACCCTATTGTTAGCAGCCCTGAGGATAGGTTTAAGTAGTTTTTCGTTTTCACACCAGGCTGTACCTTAATTTAGGCTAGGGTTGTTACTTAGGCAGAGCTTGGTTCTATAGCTATAGCATATTTACACTTGCGAATACTTTGTAGGCCTATTATTATTATTATGCTGGTCTTCTGCAACAGTAAAGAGTGTTCGAACTCACGTGCTTTTTGCTGAAGAGCTTGGCCTCATACCTATAGCATATTAATACACGTAATTACAATGTAGTTTTTATTATTATTATTATTATTATTATTATTATTATTATTATTATTATTGCGCCGTTCCCGCGTCCAGGTAAGGACGCACAAGATCCAGGCTAGCTCAAATTAAATAATAATTGTCACTATTTGTCATTTACGGGCTATGAGTTCCGGTTGAGAAGAAAGAATACCGAATTATGCTCGAGGAAATCTCTAACTCACGTAGAAGGACATCTCCTACTCGCACATTAGCTAGAATTCCCTATGGTTTACCAGATCGCCAAAAATATAGGTACTTACAACTAAGTAACTACTCTACAAAGCCATTAAAAGAAAGGTTGATATTTTAACATACTACATTTATTACAAACTCAGTTCATTCCGTAGAAAGAATATCATAATTTCTCCTTTGAGAATAAAAGTAATGAGTGATGGGCTGTGCCCTTATCTAAAGGTTCATTTCTGATAACATTAAGTTAAGGTTCTTGAAAGAAACGAAATATCCAGTTAGGATGCTTGAAAAATAAATAATCACGATCTTAGAAGATCTCAATCAAAGAACTACTTGTCTAGAAAGTCTCTATTTGAAAAGGAAAGAAACTAAAATTAAATGACGGTACCTGATAAAGAAATATTGGGTAATGACACTATTAAGTAATTAACATATCAGATGATTAAAGTACTAAATGATAAAATATTGGATAAATAAAACATTAGATAATTAAAATATTGACTAAGTAAGATATTAGATGCATCTAATGAAGAAAAATAATATTTACACCACAACATAATATGTACCGTGTCGTAGATTGAGGGTGGTTTTAGAAAATATAGGACGCTGGTTCGTATTTGGCAGTAAACCTCTTAACGAAATTGGAATCACATCTTTTCTACATGAAATCTCACAAAATTAAATTCAAATGTTCTGTTTTCTCTCATGTTATTTACGTTGATTTACGGAAATGCAATAACTTCTCTTGCTTCTAATTCTTTGTGTCTAGATACACAAATTAACCTGGAAAATATCCTCATAGTATTTATAATATTTGACAGATGTTGTATTGCAAGTAATGCTCATGTTTCTTGACGCATTCTGTTGCATAAACATCGATAAGTCCCCTTTCAATTAATGTATACTCTCAAAAGGACGATCAAACATCACATTTAGAAAATTAGATAAATTACTCTTTTAACTTGAGATTATTCATAAAATTCAAGTGCGTATCCATGCTATTATACTGTATTACCAAGTGTATATCATCATACTTCCATCAAAATAAACGATAACTATGCGATCTACCTTGTGCGAAGACTCTACCTCGAATTAGTAACTCTTATTTGTGCAGTCAAGGCACCAGTGATACTAGGTAATGCCTTAGAATTAACTTCAAAGTCTGCCTAACACATGAGAAGAATCTTATAATTAGAAGATATACAAGGGTGTTAGCTAGTTTAAATTCATCATCCTCATTATAAATCATTTGGTGATTTTACACATAAATGTCAACATACGGACGGCATTGCGATCGCATTCTATCCTACTCTTGGCTTACTCATGGGTAAATAATCAAATGAAAACAGAATAAGTTCACTGAAAATGAAATGGCGTATGGCTTTTAGTGCCGGGATATCCCAGGACGGGTTCGGCTCGCCAGTTGCAGGTCTTTCTATTTGACACCCGGAGGTGACCTGCGCGTCGTGATGAGGATGAAATGATGATGAAGACAACACATACACCCAGCCCCCGTGCCATTGGAAGTAACCAATTAAGGTTAAAATCCCCGACCCGGCCGGGAATCGAACCCGGGACCCTCTGAACCGAAGGCCAGTACGCTGACCGGTCAGCCAACGAGTCGGACATAAGTTCACTAATCACTTCAAAATACGTAACTTGGAACATTATGTCCACAACAACATAACCATGACTATATTCGCGAAGAATAACAACTACCACCAATATTAATTACCACCGGGTGAGTTGGCCGTGCGCGTAGAGGCGCGCGGCTGTGAGCTTGCATCCGGGAGATAGTAGGTTCGAATCCCACTATCGGCAGCCCTGAAAATGGTTTTCCGTGGTTTCCCATTTTCACACCAGGCAAATGCTGGGGCTGTACCTTAATTAAGGCCACGGCCGCTTCCTTCCAACTCCTAGGCCGTTCCTATCCCATCGTCGTCATAAGACCTATCTGTGTCGGTATGACGTAAAGTCCCTAGCAAAAAAATATTAGTTACCATATCTCATATCATTACTCACATTAAATATTCATCATTTCACATTTCACATAAATATCACATTTCACTTCACCGTATATGTCTTATCATATTCTAATTCGACGTATCTCTTACCTTTATCATGGTTCGTGAACTTATCTACCCTGTCATAGCTTTAATCCATTCATAATTCCAAAAGATATTACCACATTTATACATATAGTAAGCACTTCATACACACGATCTCCTTCCTACAATTCTTCAGTCTCATAAGTTCTCACACATGCCTAAATTCTATTTCAACGTCGTATGAAACTCACCAATACAATAAAAACTAGCCTCCTCTCGCACTATATTGACAGCGTTACGAACGAAGGCTTTCTTATCACTGGATGACTGTTCCCTACATGTGGATTTGACGTTTAAGGTTTGAAGAATACCTAATATCCTTTAACCTAACTTTGGTAACCAACTACCGTATTTAATTATCGCACTTGCATTAACTAAAATAGCACTTTAATAATAAGAAAAATGAATAATTTCTTACTTGTACATTTAACTCAAAGTGGGCTTATCTTTGTTCAGCAACTCCTGTAGTCAACTCATGTCCGGGCGTTTGGACATGCGGACATAGCTCCATTCATCTCTCTTAGGTGTTTGGGAACGTTCGGGACCGTCTCATCTGGTTACTGGTCATCCTGGGGCTGGCAACGTCACCCTACGGTGCTTTCATCTGGGTAGTCTCGCCTTCCGTCTTCTTAGAGCATCATGGTAATGGCTTGAGCAATTGGAACAGAATAATACATCATTTCAGTCAACGTCATCATCTTATGGCTATGTACTGTTACTATTTGCCTATGATGAATAAACGTCGTTCTTGGAAGAGTTGATGTTAGAAATAATTAACAGTCTGGGATAGGTGAAATTAATTATTCCACTCAAAATGTGAAAATTGCGTTTTATATATATTCTTTCTCAATGTTCTTGCCGAAAATCCAATCCTTTAGCCGTTTAAAATTGGGAGTATCGGCTAATACGTCGTCTAAGGAATGTGGTGTGACGTATCACCGTGGAATCTTCTGTATTCTTAAAAGTAATTTAATTTCGCGGAGCGAAGTAATGTATCCCGCTAATACTGTAGAGTATAGCCGTAAATAAAGTCTTCCTCCTGTCTTCAGAATTAAATTCCGATACGCTGATATCCTCCTTCTGGTAACTGTCTATGTCGTTCCTCTCATAAGCAAGTTAAGTGAATGAATGAAATTTTCTTTCTCAATTTTTTCTTAATAATAGCTCGTAGCAATCTTCTCACTTCGTTCTTTTTTTCACCGCCTTCTACGTTTCGTCCTTTTTCCGAGCGCTTGACGAAAATATTACCATCTCGGCTTGTGGTAGTGTCTGACGTTTAAATATCGTCGTTTTTGACAATTTAGACTCCATTTTGTTCCGGTTGTATCTTTAGGTAACAGTGAAATGGCACATTATTATATTATTATTATTATTATTATTATTATTATTATTATTATTATTATTATTATTATTATTATTATTATTAGCCTATTGTGTGTGTTAGTATTTTAGTCCTCGTACTCAGCAAAAGATCCTACCCCTATCGTTTCAAAAGCAGTGTAGTACTAGAGCGTACGGTACAACTGGGCAAGAGGATTAGTACCTTGCTCAGGTCGTCTTACCTGTTATATACTCAACAAATTTCTTCTTCTTCTTCTTCTTCTTCTCCTCCTTCTTCTTCTTATTGTGTGTGTTCGCGTGCCTAAAACAAACACTACAACATTCAAAAGAAGTCTTCAAAGCATGTGGCGTAATAACTGTCAAACAAAGCCACCCTCAAGCCCTAGGTCGAACCGAAACAGTTGGCTATCCCTCCCTCTGTCAGATTGGTACGCCTGTAGCTACGTAGTTTTAAACTAGAGTGCAGCACACGCCCTTATCTTGCCTAGTTATGTTAAGCCCAGAGTCGAACCCGAGCCTGCACACACAGCAAGCCATCCTACTTTTCAAATCGCCCGCACCCAAATCTGTAAAGCTGGCACCTGCACTCTTAGTCGTGTTATGTTAAGCCTATGCACGTAGCCAAAGCTCCTCACCAAGGTAGCCAGAAGCAGGTGTATGGAAGGGCAGTAGGTTAGCAGGTGACGAATAAGTGAGGAGCAAATGATCGCCCGTGCCCAAATATGTAAATTTGGCCGACCCTCCCTCTGTCATTTTGGCACACCTGTAAGTACCTAAGTTACCACCAGAGCACACGTCCCTACGTAGCATGACAACTGTCAGCCATGCTCACTTTTCAAATCGCCCGCGCCCAAAACTGTAAATTTGGACATCCCTCCGTCTGTGAGGTTGGCACACCTGTAGCTACTTAGTTTCCCACCAGTGCGCAGCACACACCCGCATGTGGCTGTCAAATTGGCAGCTAGCTGTCAAAGTATAAGTTGTCCATCGAATTTGGGTCTGAAAGGCCGGCAATCCGTCAGGTTAGTAAATAGCCGCCGTCTTGCGTAGCAAGGTTAAGCTCGGAGTGGAAACCGAGCCTGAACACATAGCCAGCCATACTACTTTTCAAATCGCTTCGCCAAAATCTATAAGCTTGCACTCTTAGCTATCATGTATGGTTATGCTCCCGCACGTGCGCGCCCACACGCGTCTGACAAAGCTGTCAAATCCTAATTTCCCGCGGGCTGTGACGTTGTCAACCATATGACCGGCAACAGCCTATCAACGCTTGATCTGTACTCCGTGTAGATCCCCGAGTGGTATATTCTGAGCTGTGAGTGGAATGATGGTGTGGAATATTAGCTGGTGAGCAAATTTGATTGGAGCTTTTCAATGTAGGAAAGATCATAAAATGAAGATCCAGGTGGAAGAGGAGAGGACAAATTGGAGCAAATATTCATTCATAGGGAGACGAATTAGGAACTGGAGTAAATTATCAAGGGAAATGTTCGATAAATTTCCAAATTCTTAGAAATTAAATTAAGAGAAGTCTACTTAAAGAGTTGATAGGGAATTTGCTACCTTGGCGACCGCCATAAATGAAGATCATAGATGACGATATGATGAACATGTGACTTTTACAATGATTGAATTACAGTAAGTAACGTGCTGAGTTCTTTTCAAAAATTTAAGGAATGGTAACGGGAAGAGCAGTAGGCCTATACTTATTTTTTATTATAGACTCTGACTGGTAACGTGTTCATTATAATAACTTTAAGTGTCTAAATATTTTCTTTTTGCCGGGCTGAGTGGCTCAGATGGTTGAGGCGCTGGCCTTCTGATCCCAAATTGCAGGTTCGATCCTGGCTCAGTCCGGTGGTATTTGAAGGTACTCAAATACGTCAGCCTCGTGTCGGCACATTTATTGGCACGTAATAGAACTCCCGCGGGTTTGAATTCCGGCACCTCGGCGTCTCTGAAAACCGTAAAAGTAGTTAGTGGGACGTAAAGCAAATCACATTATTATTTAAAAAAACATTTTCATCCTAGAAATAAAAGTCTAACAAAATATGCAACCATTATTACAAAACTAACGGCCGAGAGGATCCGTCGTGCTGACCACACGACACCTCGGAATCTGCAGGCCTTCGGGCTGAGCAGCGGTCGCTTGGTAGGCTAAGGCCATTGAAGGGTTGTAGTGCCATGTGGAATGTTTGGGGGATTACAAAACTAAAAATGACTAGGATGAAAGCAGTAACTGGTCCTGCCATTCTGCCGCATTAACTGGTACATTTTTCTATATCACAACACTTGCACTGAAAGTGGAAAATATTACTTCTTCTCTCCAGTATCTTTCGTAATAGGAACAAAAATTTTAAGAACCAATAAGTGTTAAGACACTATATTATCTCTCTTCAGCAAATACATTGGGAATAACTTTTGTCAAAATACAACTACTGTACTGTGCGTATAGCAGTGTTAGGGTGAGTCCCACGCACTCCGAGACCTGTAATGGCGAACACACTGCCTGCCAGCGGCTGCTGGGCTAGTTGCTCCTCAGTAAGACCGAAGCGTGATGTCGTTGCGTACAGCGTTTCAAGGTTGTCACCGCCGAAAGCAAGAGATGTGACCCTTGTGACAGGCATTTCCACTGAACCCAAGAGGCTTCCTGTTCGAGGGTCAACGTACAGCACCTGAAAACATATTTCTGGCTAAATATGGTATTACGTACTCTAGAGTTGCTACCAATCTGACTTTTGCAGGACATGTCCTGATTATTTTAATTTTAAAATTTAATTTACTTTGTCGTACTACATTAGGTAAGAGATCTTACTAGCTCTTAACCAACTAATCAACATACAATTTCCAAGGCTTTCAAAAAAATTCAGCAATAATAGCATTTTACCTGTCAAATTTAACGAGGAATCTCTCCATGAGTAAAAATGTAGCCTTCATGTGAAGACATGGAAAATAGAATTACAGTGTTTGGTAGCTTGAGTTTCATTTTATTGCGTGGAGTGGACAGTAAGGTGGAGTTGGTTTCTTTTCTTTTTCTTTTACTGCACCTTTTAGAGTAACAAAGTGCATGCAGCAAGTGGCGAAAAGAATAGTGAAGGAGAAGGAAAGATAGGATATTCTAATGAAGATGTTTCAAAATAGATGTTTCTGTTAAGAAAATGTGTCCGAAACAAATTCGTCGTGTTTAACTTCAAGATAAACGGGTCCTCCAATCGAAGACTTATCACGGCAGGTTAAGATAACTCTGAACACAATGGACACTACAAAATCAAGACAAAATGACTATATTGTTGTCCCATCAGGTCCCCATAGCGAAGTTCTGTAGAAACAACGTATAACACAAATATACCGTAAACTGCTATGGGATAAAACTTAACTTCCGACGATATTGACTGCATCATATGAAACTTACCAAAAGGTCGTGAAGTACAGAACTTGGAACTTTCAAATTCAAGGTGGGTTTTCGTGATGAAACCTCAGTCACTAACCTGACCGATAAGGCTCCTCCATAAGGAGCCTCTGTGAGTTTAGTTTAGCGTTCCTAGTGGTTAAGATTAGGTTAAAACATTATACTGACATCCTAACCTCACCTAAAGGTTATCTCACCGATTGGGCTCCTCCAAGTGAGCCTGGGAGGTTGAGACGTTCCTCGTAGGTAAGGTTCTGACGTTATTATGACGTCCTAATCTCATCTAGGGGTCAAAAACTCCAGCTCATTGACCTTGCCTGCACCAAAATATGCTGACTCCACAAAAATGCAAATTTCTCCCCCAAAACGTGGGAAAATGCTGATTCTATTCCAGAATATATTTTACCGAATAGGCGTACTGATTTTATAACTGTGAGGGTTTTCAGAAACTATGAACTCAAAAGACTCAAATCACTTAAAACTGGAAAACCTCACAGTTATTAATTAACAAAGTCGGAACTAAAATGAATGACTCCCACTGTAACAAAATTGCTGAAAGAACACGTATAATGGCATGGCAGATTGGTTATTCCAATGAATGTGTTGATGTAGCGTGAGGAAATATATTGAACGCAGTCGTAGAGAAACTTGAGACATTTGAGTACTAAACGATTTTACGCTTTATAATTTTCCTTTTCCTGGCCGGGCCAAGAGACAAGTGCAAACATATGATGGAGCATTATTCAGGGTTACAAACTATAAGTAACTCTCATAATCTACTGAACATATTCGTACAATGTATAACATACTCAACTACATCTGTAAGGATGGAATACTTGTAAAGAGATTCATAAAATTTATCCGACTGTCTGTCTACACAGCAAGTGAAGTGGAGGAGCACATTTTGAACACAATATCATCCCATGGAAAACATAAGGGAACAGGTGACAACGCATCTCAAGTGCCTGTATTTCAAGTCTTCAGCCCGGAGGCTGGTTGGATCCAGAAATTGCACCCCCTAAAGTTATGTGGTTATAGCGAAACCACTAAAACTGTCGATGCTGCCACAATGAGCCGTACAATGCACGCTGAGGAGTAATGTAACTTGCCATTTCTGTCCACATTGGATCAGAAAATGCTGTTTGTAGCATGGCCAGTCATATGAGTAGCACTTTTCATAACATCTAGACGCACTAGCCGTACTCTGAATGCATTACTCAGTACCATCCATATTTCAGCAGCTTCCTAAATGTCACAGCAGTAAATGACACCGAGACTTCGGTGGAATCTATATTTTCCCTGGCCTGCAAACATATGATGGGGCATTATTCAATCTCATAATTTACTGAACATATTCGTGCAATGTTCAACATACACAGTACACATTATAAGTTCGGCTGTAGCCAGGTGTCGTCTTTAGACTAAACATACCAAACAGCCTAGAGAGCCCATTCTGTTCCCCCGACCTGTTGTCACTCAAGACAAAACTTTGAGAAGTGCAGGACACCTAATCCAAGGCCCAAAATTCACCTTATGTGAATCAGGACCATATGCCCCAACAGCATGGCCGAACACACAGGCTACGTGAGAGCGGAGTTCCGCGAACAGGTCGTAACGTGCTCCCCTCCAGACAATAAAGTCAGGATAAACAATTGACAACAGCTCGAAATAATACAATGTGCGCATCTGTCGGAAGGTCGAGAACTAATGAAGGCTTCATCAGTAATTCCCAGCGAGCTCTGCTAGAGGAAATTATGACTTCGTAAGTGCTGTCCCAGGGAGTACTGCAAGAGGAAATCCACATGGAGATCATAATACCACCGACTAGACCAAGTTATTATCACCTAAGAAAAATACATGTTCCGTCACAGAAGCAAATATCCGGAGGTGGTGTTGGGGAGTGAGAAGAAAGTGTTCCATTTGGGAGTAAATTGTGGCCACTCCTAAAGTGCGCAAATGATATATGGGTGAGTAATAATATCGCTGATGATATCGTTGAATACAATGATATAAAGGATATGAGTGCCTACGGTGAACTGGGAACACAGATTAAAGAAATATATGGACGAGTAGAAATGACATGACTATAAATACGGGAACGAGCCAAGCAGCAAATTCAGTATAGAACAAGAATATGCAGTAGTAGATAAGTAAATTTACATAGAAAAGGACTGTAGATATTTAGCAATTATGCCGTGAGCTTTGTTTCAAAGGAAGTGTCGTGTGCTTTGTTTCCAGTGGTGTGCATAATTGCGGAGTACTCCTTTAATTTCTTGCATAATTCTATCCTCAACTCTTTTTTGATCCCACATTTATGTACGTTGTTTTTGAACTTATCTCATCACTTTTCTGTTGCATTTATCATTACACGAACTGTTTTGAGCCAATTCCCCCTCCTTTGACAAACATTTTCTGCCAGCTCTTACTATTGGCCCTTGTACCATCCATATTGCTTAATCGACCTTCAAACTTTTAACATTTTCCTTAAAATAATCTCTAATTTCACTTCTCCCTATCTAACCAACTCTTTATTTGCAATAAATAAATTAGGCAGATAATGGTTTAATTAATGCAACCAAGAATATGACGCAAGAACGTCTCACCTGTTTGCAAGATCTGGGAGTAAATATGAATGATCATGTCATATCCAAAGTCTTCCGAATGTAAGAAAGTTCCAGTTAGTACTATGATACAGAGAAGTTCAGTCGTAGATTTTAATTTAATCTTGTCAGAAACATTACATATACCATTTAAAAAACCGAACCGCATGACGCAACAGCTCCAAAGGGCTACGGACTACCAAGCGACCGCTGCTCAGCCCGAAGGCCTGCAGATTATGAAGTGTCGTGTGGTCAGCACGACTAATCATCTAGGCCGTTATTCTTGACTTCCTTGACCAGATATACAATCAAAGCAGTGGCGGCTCGTGAATTTATCTTTCGGTAGAGCTGCAGCTAACTTTGCAATGTGATTAATATGAAGAACACACTTAAATTATCCTTACCATTTATTAAAATTTTGATGAGCCAGACACTTTTTGTCATTTTCACATTTACCTATACATAAAATCCATTCTCATTTCTTTACGACAAGCGAATTTGTCAATCACTAAGTTTTTGAAATTGATAATACTGTCCATCACTTTCTTTCCTGCACTTATCACTGCCAGTGCTGAAAGTCGTTCTTCCGACATTGTACTCCTTATAAACGTTTTCACTCGTTTTAAAAAGTAGAGAAGCACATTTCAGGTTCAGCCGTTGTCATGGGTATGGTCAGTATTATTAGGGGCAGAGTGAATACTTCTGTGCAGCATTCACTAACTCCAGTAATCAACATTGTTTCATACTTCTTCATAAGTCCGGAGAGACTTCGGAACTCCTGTCTTTGATATAAAAGTGGCTTTACGTCACACCGAAACAGATAGGTCTTATGGCCTGATATAAAAGAGTCAGTTCGGTCACCAGTCGCTCTTTGCACAAGAACGGGCAGGCTTCAATAGTGACATCGAGCTCACTGGATGGAAAGTTGTGGGAGTCAGTAGATCCTTCAAAAAGAGATGCACTGAACAAATTCGCAGCGAACACATGCTTAGTGAAAGCAAACATTTCTCCTGCCTCATAGGAAATGGTGTCGCACACCTCTTTCACAACTATGTCCTCATTGTTTCCTTTCCTAGTCCTCGCTGGAGGAGGGCTTTCTGAGGGTTAATCGACTAATAAAGGGATCTTGTTTCTGTCAATGTTGATAGCGTAGAGAATGTCATTCACTGCCTTGTGAAAACTCAGTGAGTTACCACAAGTATGTTGTAGCTGGCTGTACATTCTGTCCACGTGAGGCATGATGCGGTGGAAAAATGAGAGCTAGAAATTTAAGTCATGATCATTTATCATGCGAAAAAGCCCTGAGGCTTCTTGTACAGTTGCTTGATTACTGTTATTTTGAAGTTCCTTTTATTTCTATTTTCGCAGACTGTGTAAGGAATCGGCTATTAAAATTCAACCTGGTATTACATCCGTGGGGTATGCTTCAAGTTAGGCAGTCCAACACTGCTAACCGTGAAGGCGGTTTGCAAAAAATTGCTGGTATCGCGGCTAGACTTCTGCAGAAAAGTCGGGCTTGTCGATTCTGTGATGCGGCTTTCTCCATAATTAAATTTAATTGGTACGCATAGCAATGCAAAAAATGTGCGTGTTGTTAGGACTTTTTAATGATTGTCTGTACACCACCTTTATCACCACTCATTACCGCCACCCCTTCGTATGTTTACGGGATGTTTATCAGTTTTGCCATTCAAAACGATCTCTAACTGCTCTAAGATACACTGTGCAAGTCCTTCTGCATTCTAAGTTCACTGATTAAAGAATCCGCAGAATCTCTCGTACACAGCACCATCTACTTGATACCGGAAAATAATAACCTGTTGAGTAAGTTCAGAAACACCCGTCATAACATCCAACATTACACCAAAATTTTGTTCGTTTAATTTCACTTCGTACTTCTCTCGTCATGGAAGTTCAAATTTACCATATAATTTTATACAGTCTATTATTTTTGAGATTATTTCTCGGTTTATACACACTTTCTCATTATATCTGTTTGTTTCTTGTCTGTAGACCTCGCTCTGCACATGGTTATGAGGGTGTTTAGGGGTTGTAGTAAGAATGTAAAGGAGAGGGCATATAAGTATCTGGTAAGACCTCAACTAGAGTATGGTTCCAGTGTATGGGACCCTCACCAGGATTACCTGATTCAAGAACTGGAAAAAATCCAAAGAAAAGCAGCTCGATTTGTTCTGGGTGATTTCCGGCAAAAGAGTAGTGTTACAAAAATGTCGCAAAATTTGCGTTGGGAAGAATTGAGAGAAAGGAGAAAAGCTGCTCGACTAAGTGGTATGTTTCGAGCTGTCAGCGCAGAGATGGCGTGGAATGACATTAGTAGACGAATAAGTTTGAATGGCGTTTATAAAAGTAGGAAAGATCACAATATGAAGATAAAGTTGGAATTCAAGAGGACAAACTGGGGCAAATATTCATTTATAGGAAGGGGAGTTAGGGATTGGAATAACTTACCAAGGGAGACGTTCAATAAGTTTCCAATTTCTTTGAAATCATTTAGAAAAAGGCTAGGAAAGCAACAGATAGGGAATCTACCACCTGGGCGACTGCCCTAAATGCAGATCAATATTGATTGATTGATTGATTGATTGATTGATTGATTGATTGATTGTTTGTGAAGTAATATTCACTGTTCCTATCATGGCTAAGTCTACCTCGTTCTTGAGGCGTTTAAGCTGATTGTTAAAGTTTTTTAGCCCATTCACCTAAATGCTTCAAATCAACCACTCCGATTTCTTGTCCAAGTTAAATCGCCTCCAAACAACAAACACGGAAAGCGAAAGAGAGCATTTCTCTCGTCGCAACTGCCACTTATTATACACTGAAGAATTAAACTTTCTCATCTAAGTTTGTTGTCTACTTGTCTATGGTTGACACATAGACAAGTCAGGTGTAGGACGACCCGCATTCTTCATCTCATTCTTCTCAGCGAGCGTTAATTGTGAAAATGAAATACCTAACACTATTCTTTTCCATGTTTATTCATAAAATTTTATCTACCGGTACAATTAACAGTCTCCTTGAGGTATAGAAACTGGTAAATGCACACAGTACACTTCAAAATAATTGACACTTTATATATACTGTTTGTTAGAAGGCGCAACAAACACGACACACTACTTGTTCTTCGAAAATAATACAACTGCCTGGCTGAAGCCTGGTTAGGCTGCAGTCCGGTTGGAACGCTGACGCTCCCGACTCCCTTTCCACCTCCTCCGTGCGCAGAGTGAACTGCGCAGCAAGCGGGTAGGGTACAACCCGAGCAGTGGGAATCCAGCCTTGCTGCTTGCTAGTGACAGTGTGTCACATACTCCTTTGTGTGCATGCTCTCCAGCCCTGGCAGATTTAGAATGAGTTACACTAGTTAAAATACTTCAAAGGAAGTAAACATTTCGGATATGCAATTATATTTTTGTCCGCCTTCGCCAAGTACTGGAAAGGGCTGCAGAGAAACCGCTCCTGCATTAAAGATGTTAAAAGATAACATCATACACATCCAAAAATGTATACTACAAACAGTGGCGAAGCTAGCTATATTACTTGGGGAATCTAAGCATATTGTTCAATCTTACCTTAAATTCTTTTATAAAGCAAGTGTATGCGGCGCTCCTTTCTCTCTGCAAATACATCAATGACGCGGTCCCTGAAGCTCTGGTTATTTGACAGTTCGTGCAATAGAGATTTCTCCATCGCAAGTGTACTTAAATTACATAGTCTACTGTTTGTCATTAAATTCCTCAGGAAGGATTTTATGCGTTTTAGCGCACTCATACTTCTTTCACTCGAACAAGTTGTCACTGGAAATGTGAGAACTAAACGAACCAAACGTGTTGTTTGTTCGTAAACCTTGTCCAGAACATTATCCAACATATATTTTAGCAGTATTTGTGGAGGTAGATGTTCAGCTTCATCACAGTACATATTCACAAGTTCATTTGCCAGTTGTTCACTTTCGAAAAAAGGGAACATATTCAGGAGTTGTTTCACTTTCATTAAGGGAAAACTTGTGTTGTAAGCTTTAAATTGATTCTCATCTAATAATTCAGCAAAATGGAAGTTTTCAAAGTCACAGAACCGTATTTCCATATGTACCACGGTGGTATCAATTATTTCATATGCTAATGCTGTGGGGATGGCACTACAATGATTCTGTTGTCATTGCGGTATTGAGAGCTTTGCTGGTGTCTATGCATTCATTCACTGTTTCTTCTTTTCTCAGATTTTAAAAGTTATTTATGGTTTGCTTTATCTCATGGTTGCAGATATTTACATTAGATGTGTATTTTGCTTGCAGCACCTTAAATAAATGATCCGTGTAGTAAAATATCTTGTTGAAGACGCACAAAAGGAAGAGGAAATTAAGATAATCTAATCTCTTAACCAGTCCCATAGCACCATTAACAGATTCGCCATCCCATTCTTCATCTTTATCAACAGTGTGTGTAAGAGCTTCTTTCAAGTCCTTGAAATGGGATGCTATTGTTAGTAATGCTCTGGAGTGGAAGTTCCAACGTGTCGTACATGCCGGGGGAAGTTTAAAGCCTTTATCATTTAGGACTTGAGTTCTCTTTGATGACTTGCTGAAATATGTATGGAAGGCAGTCAAATAATAAGTAAAGAGACGCACTTTCTTTCTAGCTTTTGCTCCATACAAGAGTACCAAATTAAGCTTATGTGCATAGCAATGTATAAACACTGCATGTGGGCAAACTTGCTTTACGATAGTTTGAACACCCTCTGTAGAACCCGCCATTACGGAAGCCCCGTCATAAGTCTGACATATTATTTGTTTTTCTACGCCCCATATTTTTAAGACATCCAATATTACGGCTGACAGTCCAGTGCCACTTTTATCTTTTTTAGACGTCGTAGTACCCCACAAACCTCTCGTGAACTTTATAGCCAACACAATACCGAAATATAATGTTCATCTGATTCTGACAAGATATATCTAATGTTTCATCCGCCTGAACTGATACAAATTCGCAAATAGAAAGTTATTTCTGAATTTCTTCATTCATAACTTGAGTTACATAGTCAATAAGTTCATTCTGAATGTCACTCGAAGTTCCTTTAAATCCTGAAGTTGCTCCCAGGTGCTCTCTCATGAATTGTTGTTCTTGTGCTAGCAATTCCACGGTCTCGAGGTAGTTACCTTTATTTAAGAAGTCACTACTCTCGTCATGCTCACGGAATGGAAGTTTTTGTTTTCCGAGAAAACACACCACTTGAACTAACCTGCCAAGAACCCGCCTATTATGATTTACTAACTCATTATGCTTTAGAGCTGCAAAGACGAGCCGCTTCTGATAAGGCATGCTCTATTCTACTCCTGCCGAGAAGAAGAAAACGCTCAGTGTCCTGAATGTGTCTTTTTGAAACCTGGTGTTTACGTGCTCTTCTATGAAAATGTTTTAGGGTACTGATGCCACCCTCATTCCATTCACTATCTCCTCCAAATAATATGCAAATGTAACAATAAAACTTACAATCTGTCACACTTGCTGTAAGCCATGTATAATCCTTATACCGTTGGAACTGGAAAGTTCTTATTTGGTTTCCATCCTTTTGCACAATTTTCAATAATGGCTGTGGCCGTGTGTCTTTCAGGACACATTTTTCTTCGAAAGACAAAGAAGAAAATGGAGTTCGAAGCAAGTATATAAAAAGATCATTACTTTTATTCATCATACACGGTTTTAAAAGATACTGGCAACTCTTTTAACAAAACACAGACCACTAATAATAAGTTGTAAACTTAACAGATCAACAGATCACAACGTAAACATTAACTCGTAACTCCAGACTTGGAGACTAGACTCCCAGCTAGGTTTCAAAGCGAGCACTTACCGCTACATGACGTCATACGTTGTCATAGCAACCAGCACAAGCCCCGCCCGCTAGCAGGAAAGTAAAATTCTGGCTGAAGCCAGACTCAAAGGCTAGGCCCAGTGCTCTGTGAGTAGCGCGACAGAGCGGAGAGCCGTGGAATCTATTAAGTTTATTAGACATAATTTTCGTTACTTATATCAATAATTTATTATTCGTATTTCGTCTGGGGAATCTGAGACTCTTAGATTTCCCCCTAGCTACGCCACTGACTACAAGTATACTATCATTTCTAGTAACAACGTAATACCACGTCATACGGGTCTACCCTACACAAACAAAATTTAAATGTACTGTGACAAGTATCTAGCCAATTCGCAAGCTTCTTTGTGGTGTCAATCAGGTTCTGAAGAGAATATGTATTTGGGAACAACTTGCAGACATGATGATGGTTCATCATCTGTTCTTTACCGCATTCGCATAGTTGCAGGCGAATCCCCAATTTTATGTTGGTTTTTGATCTGCCAAATCCGGTGCGCAGCCTGTTGAGTGCCTTGCATGTTCACCAACTTTCCTCCTGACCTGAAGGGAGGCTCCCAGAAGGTACCATTCATTCTGCGGGGTAGCTATGTCTGAGACGCCATGAATTTACTCGAATCTTCCGAAGGCGGTTCATTGTGGCTTTCTGCTTGTTCTGGAATTATCAATGGTTTTACCACTTCAGACAGTCTATCTATCCAAAATCGTTCCTTCTACTATTTTGCAAAGATGGCAAAACAAAGTTTTTTGTCTGCAGTTCTTGGAATCACTTTATTTCCAGGCTGGAGTATTACAATGAAGCTACCGCACAATGGAAAAACACTGTTCCTTGTTCCTTGCTGATAACCTCTTTTTTATGTTCTGCAGGTGAGTGCTCAGTCAAGAATTACTCATAGATATTTAGGAGTGAAGCAGTGCTGTAGTTGTGTACCTTCCCAGGCTACCTGCAGTATCCTCGTCAACTGCCTCTTTTTGAGGTGAAAGGCGCAAACTTGTGCTATTTATGGATTCGGTTTCAGCTGGTTCTCCTGGTAATAATCACCTAGATCTTGCAGAGCATATGAAAGCTTCCCTTTAGTATGTTCCAAAATTGCCTCTAGAACTGCTAGAGCGCGATAATTTTCATAAATAAAACTCTTCGTTCCTTGTCGGCTGAGCTGATCATTAGTATAGATGTGGAAGAGTAGAGGAGCTGTCACACTTCCTTGTGGAAGACGATTTTTCGGATTCTCCATCTGCTCTGTTGTCCACGAAATTGTACAAAAAATGTGTTCTACAGAAAGCACTCAATCATCCGAGTAAGTTTATAGTCCTTAGTTATTCTATAGAGGTTACGTAGCAGTATAACTGGTTTACTGTGTCGTAGGCTGATGTAAGGTCAATAAAAAATAGCCCAGTGACTCTGTTATTTCAATAGCCTTCTTCTATGTGCCGCGTGAGATGTAGTATTCGGGAAATACTTCTTCCTGGTCAAAACACTGCTTGTTCTGGAATTATCAATGGTTCTACCACTTCAGACACTCTATCCAAAATCCTTCCTTCTGGTATTTTGCAAAGATGGCACAACAAAGGTATTGGTCTGTAGTTCTTAGAATCATTTCCTTTCCAGGCTGAAGTATTACAATGAAGCTACCGCACAATGGAAACAATCATTGGGCTCTTCCAGGAATACATGCCAGAGAGTAAACGGATAGGAGACCACCGTGGATTATTCTGTGCAGAATGGAGAAAACATCAAGATGTCGGCGAACGATTTCGTCGTTCGCTGTGTGCCAGGTTATCACACTGCCCGGTAATTTCACTGAGAGAACGAAACCATTTCCCATTTCTTTGGTGCCTTTTATCACGGGAATGTAATGAAAAACTCCCACATCAATATTTACGGCAAATAATTCCGAACTCACTGAGAGACATCGATTACACAATGCGCGAAGAGGTTATTGGCTTGGCAACTGAAGGAAATAAGGGTCGCATTAACATGATAGACTTAAAACCAGCCAGCAATCAACCAGATGTTAGTCATACGTTGGCCAGCCAGAAGAGGTGGATGCCAAAATGAAGTCGATTTACCGGCCACCCATAACATACGCGTATTACAAGTGCAAATTGCTTTATTATGTGCAGCATATAGTAAGGTTGTGTCAGTTTCACTTCCTTTTGTGTAGTATTAGTGAGGCATAGTGCAAGTGGCGCATATAACGAAAATTGAGAAAATAAAAGGAGGAATATATCTGGGAGATTCCAAAGGAAGTTCCTACATTAGATACGTTTCTATGCTCAAAATTGTGTCCAAAGAAAGTCTGATGGGAACAGCTTCATGTTCAAAAAGTTCTCTGATTGATGACCCGAAATTCAAAGGAAAGTTTGAGATCACTCTTCCAGACACAATCACGCTAGAAACTCGGGAAAATGTGACCGTGAGTTTGCCGAATTCAATCACCTGAAGAAGCACAAATTAGCATAACTGAACCCAAATGGTACGCAGAACAATAATCATACGAGTGAACACAGCCCACTTTAAAAACGAAATACAAATAATAAAACAAATCGGGGAAGAAAAGAACATTCCATCCAACACAGTAGACAGTCCATTGAAAAAGCAACGAGAAAGTGTAAAAGTTGTGTGTTATGTGTGAAATTTGAGTGGCCTCCCATGTATTCCGCACGACAGGCTTTCTTTTAGTTAATCGAAAACGGCAAGAGTAAAGATCTCAATTTAGTGAAAAAATACATACATAATAGCTAACGTATTCAAAGAGCAAGGTTTAAAAATACAGTGCCTAACAAAAACATTGAAGCAACCAGAAGAAATGATCTGACATCAATGTAACTTCGTACACGTACACAGCATCGACGGATATATAAATCGTTACAGTTGCAATTCTCAGTGACATGTAGAACGGCCAGCAGAGTACATTAGGCTTTTCGTGTTTAGTGCTGTTATCAGGGCTGCTATTGTGCATGAGGGGCCTAAACAACGTCAGATGTTGTGTGATCACTCTAAAGGATAAGGAGATACCGCGTAGGGTACCTTACTCTTGTGAGACAACATTATCAGCATCTGAAAGTGGTTGAAACGGGCCTCATTTTAGGCCTCCATTTGGCCGGCTATTACAAACGAGCAATATCCAGATTTGTGGTACATTCGGATGTGACAACGGCCCCATGTTGGGCTGAATGGGAATGCGAGGGAAGGCATTCGCGCCATGTTCGCGACATTTGTTTAGAACGTTATATGTTTAGGTCTTCTAATCATAATAGAAATTTGTGTCAGTAATACGTTTTTATTACCTTAAGATGATATGCGTTGTGACTTTTAATGTCATATCTTATTGTGTCGTTGTATCAGAACCTCGTGTTCATTTACTAGGTAGCTTCTTTTCCGCCCTATTGATTTAACCTTACTACTCTGCTGACATGGCTCTTATATTCCCCACTCGGCGCTAAGCAACAGCGAGCTTATTCTAGTCTGTACGCTGGTGCTTCCTATCGCCTGGCCATGGTACTACAAAGAATCGCACAACCGTCATTTGATCCAGTTATTGTGAAAGACTTGACAGTAATTCCAGTCGCAAGTTTTAATCTGGCCTTCGCGAGGAGAACATATCCCTGCCGGGAGCTCCAATTTTGATCCAGTTTACGGGGATGTTTAAAATTCCAACCTGATTGATGAGGAAATGTGTTCTCTCATCGTGTATTCTTTCCGTTATTCGTGAGTCTGGTGAGTGAGGTATTTTAAAATGTCCTAATATCTTATTTTGTTTTTCATAACGAATGGTGAAACATTGTGACATGGGTGGTGTAAAATTAAAGTCTGGATAATCTAAATCCAGTTAGTCTGCATAGTAATCACTTTTAGGATCACCTTGTGATAAATTTGTCTCGATTTAGTACAAATCTGCAAGGTATGAATAATCTACATTGACTTCATCGCAAAATTGCTAAAAAGTTGTGACTATTAACGCCCACCTCCTTAAAATTTATCTTAATGTACACTGACTGACAGAGCAAATGCAACACCAAGAAGGAGTGGTCAGAACTGTATGCCAATTGCAGGGTAGACTGACGTCACTGAGGTATGCTCATGATGTGAAATGCGCCGCTGTGCTGCGCACGTAGCGAACGATAAATGGGACACGGCGTTGGCGAATGGCCCACTTCGTACCGTGATTTCTCAGCCGACAGTCATTGTAGAACGTGTTGTCGTGTGCCACAGGACACGTGTATAGCTAAGAATGCCAGGCCGCCGTCAACGGAGGCATTTCCAGCAGACAGACGACTTTACGAGGGGTATGGTGATCGGGCTGAGAAGGGCAGGTTGGTCGCTTCGTTAAATCGAGCCGATACCCATAGGGATGTGTCCACGGTGCAGCGCCTGTGGCGAAGATGGTTGGCGCAGGGACATGTGGCACGTGCAAGGGGTCCAGGCGCAGCCCGAGTGACGTCAGCACGCGAGGATCGGCGCATCCGCCGCCAAGCGGTGGCAGCCCCACACGCCACGTCAACCGCCATTCTTCAGCATGTGCAAGACACCCTGGCTGTTCCAATATCGACCAGAACAATTTCCCGTCGATTGGTTGAAGGAGGCCTGCACTCCCGGCGTCCGCTCAGAAGACTACCATTGACTCCACAGCATAGACGTGCACGCCTGGCATGGTGCCGGGCTAGAGCGACTTGGATGAGGGAATGGCGGAACGTCGTGTTCTCCGATGAGTCACGCTTCTGTTCTGTCAGTGATAGTCACCGCAGACGAGTGTGACGTCGGCGTGGAGAAAGGTCAAATCCGGCAGTAACTGTGGAGCGCCCTACCGCTAGACAACGCGGCATCATGGTTTGGGGCGCTATTGCGTATGATTCCACGTCACCTGTAGTGCGTATTCAAGGCACGTTAAATGCCCACCGCTACGTGCAGCATGTGCTGCGGCCGGTGGCACTCCCGTACCTTCAGGGGCTGCCCAATGCTCTGTTTCAGCAGGATAATGCCCGCCCACACACTGCTCGCATCTCCCAACAGGCTCTACGAGGTGTACAGATGCTTCCGTGGCCAGCGTACTCTCCGGATCTCTCACCAATCGAACACGTGTGGGATCTCATTGGACGCCGTTTGCAAACTCTGCCCCAGCCTCGTACGGACGACCAACTGTGGCAAATGGTTGACGGAGAATGGAGAACCATCCCTCAGGACACCATCCGCACTCTGATTGACTCTGTACCTCGACGTGTTTCTGCGTGCATCGCCGTTCGCGGTGGTCCTACATCCTACTGAGTCGATGCCGTGCGCATTGTGTAACCTGCATATCGGTTTGAAATAAACATCAATTATTCGCCCGTGCCGTCTCTGTTTTTTCCCCAACTTTCATCCCTTTCGAACCACTCCTTCTTGGTGTTGCATTTGCTCTGTCAGTCAGTGTATAATAGACATTTCTCTTTGCTAACTATCGTACATTTCCTTTTACTTACGTTCGTGTACTTGTGATGGACTTCACTTCAATATTTTATACAAAAGGAATTCTCTTAGAGCATTGTTAAGTTATTCATTAATAAATTTATCAGGTACGATTATCTATTTTCTTGAGTTATATGGTCACTACTTTGTTCGGATTTTTAGAGCCATAATCTTTTCTTACTTGTTGTTTAATCATTTATATAACATTTTATTATTACCACTTACGTTGGAGTTATGTGAGAAACTTGTTTCTTACCACTGCTTTCAGCTACTAATGAAACTAAACCCTATCTGTTTGTAATTTTCCATTTTGCGCTGGTATCGCTTCTTGGTTTCAAATCACGGTCTTGTTATACCTAAGCATATGTACATTTTGTAGGAAAGAATCGCATGCAGTGATATTATTTGTTTAAATCTAAGTCATTCAAAAGGAATGCATCCCATTTAATAAAATGTTTATCTTAAGTTACGTTACTCAATTCGTGTTATTTAATTATTTGAAGGAATCTAAATAATGTGAATATTATCTACTTAAACGAATTTTATTTCGGTTTGCTTCCTCCTGTGGTTTGGCTGCCATGTTGCGAACTTCAATCTTCCGTTTCGTGTGTAACAATTTTCTCTGCGCTCAGCTGTTTGTTACAAAGTTGGGCGTGGTCATTTTTTCTGCGGGACATTATCTTGGGTTGGTTTTCATTTCTATCACGTGGGTTGTTGAAAAAGATGACGGTTGACATGAATAATGATTCGTGCTGATGCTCTGAATTTTATCCCTGATTCATTCTTGTCTTAATTAAAATTAATTCTTCCATTGGTAGAATTCATTATTAATTACGGCATTTAATTTATTTCATCCTTGCCTTCGATCGATTTGATTCTGGGTAAATTTAATCGTTTCTGAAATTAATCGTCAGTTTATTTACGTTCATGTTAAAGAAATTACTACATACATATTTATCTCAAGTCTTGAATTATCTCTAATTTTAATGAAAAGGATAAAGTTTTTTCCTACAATTTTAGCTCAAAATATATTTAATTTGAAAGGAACCTACTAAGGATTTTGCCTATTGTAATAGTTAACCTTGTTCCGTTAAATTCATATTCTCCGTAAATAAATCCTTCTCATTTCAATCGGATTAGTTATATTTTGTTTATGACATAGCTTCACATCTGCTTAACCTCTTCGTATGCGCCTTAGTTGTCTTTTAAGAATTCTTGAGTCACGTTTGGTGCTTATCTATGGTAAGCTTTGCTTCATCATTCGTGTGTATTTTATTGTATTTGTACCCCATGTCTTGCTATGAATTGTGGTATGTGAATTTCTCACAGTACAGTACATTCTTCAGGTAGCAGAGCGTGGTTATTTTCTTTGCTCGTAGCTACTGGTTTTGATCCTGAAGATAACATAAGGGTTCTCTCTTATAAACCCAGACTGAGCGCACGGTGTTTGTACTCTGTGCTACAGCAGCTGCCTCAGCCGGAACTACGTAGCGCGTGGCCGCCCTACTTTAAGCGTGTATTCAACCTTATATGAAATGTTACCTGTTAAAAGATGCTGGAAGTGTCATCTTTCATAATGGGGACTTTATAAAGACCATTAGGAGTGTCTGCACGCCAATAGCAAGAGATATCGCTGATCACACGAACTTGACGATAAAACAAGGCCTCATCCGAAAAGAACACAAGCTATGGGTCGAATAAACGGTCATTCAGTGATGCAAGATACCACTCACAATATCTCACTCTTCTTGATGAATCAGCAGATTTTAAACAATTGGCCCGTGTACACCTGTACGGTTTGATGTGTAACAGCTTTGCTGCTCTGTGTGCAGAAGAAACCGAAACCCGTACTTGTTGTGCTACTTTTGTGAGTGATTAATTCGGTGACCGTTAAAGATTCGCACAATTGTCACCTAGCTTTTCCTCCGTTAAAACTTTTCGTGTCCGCGCATATATTTGATTGAGCACTGTGCCAATTGTTTCAAATTTATTTACAATTACGTGAATATGAATTTGCTGAACAAATGCATCGCGTACCCGTCGAGCTGACTCGTACTTAAAATAACTTTTACATTTGAAGATACGGTTTTGCAATGATAACTGTCTCACCAGCTGAGATTCAGACGAACTAGTGATGTTAGGTCGTATACGTGCACGCTCCTTTCAATGTCAAGAACTGTGTGTGCGCCTCCCGAACAGCTACTTGGGTCTCGGAGAGTAGAAACGCCGGTGGACGGTCTGGGATAATAAGAGAGAACTTGTAACTCCATTGATTTTACCGTTGATATATATTTCTTCCTGCTAACTATTGATGTTTTACTGATAAGATGAACTGATTACCGAGATGACTGAAAGGGGATAATAGTAGGGAAAGAACATTGTAAGGAGAAGTGCACCATTTTTTAAATTAACATTTTCCTATTTTCTGTTACATATTCATTACGTCATCCTGACCAGTCCTTTATACCGTCATGTTGCGAAAGGGAGAGCTTATCTACGATGTTTAATTGAGATCCGTTGAGCCCTCCGGATCCATTCCTTGTGACGTAGCCTTATTACTCAATGCCCTTGATCAACCCATTCATTAGTCTGATATAGATAAGGACAAGGTGGGTGAGTCGGTGTTTTTAATTGACTCTTCTTGAAATTACACTGTAATTAATGAATAGAATGAAATCCAAACTTCGGCTCATCAAGTCAATCAACTGATGCCAGGAGTCACTCACTGTGTTAATCGCTTTCTGGATCTCATTTTATTGCAACCTTTGTTTGAATACTTGCCCAGTGTACAAAATTGTTGCCCTTCGGGGTAAATATGACTGAAGTTCTTGACCCAGTTCTTAATCCTGACAACTTATTTAACGTTGAGCATTTCATTCTTCGGGTTCCGTATTGAATCAAGATTCACAATAAACAAAGAAAATGGTAAGATCCACCTTTTCAATACTATATATTACGTTAAAATTTCTACATTTCTGTCAAATCAGCACGTTTATGAACTTTTGGTACCGGTTTCGACAAAACTATATGGCATCATCAGCCTAGGACAAATTAAACGAAGACAATAAAATACATTGATCGTGGCCCTTATATGTTTGTTTATATCGTATTAAGAAGTGTGTTGTATATACTATAAAATAACCGAGGTTCTTGTTGAAATGATGCTTGAAAGAAGGATCTTATGAAGCAAGTTGTAAGTACAGAGGTTGATCTAGAAAGGTTCTGAACCAAGACGGAACCTGTAAGAAGGATAAAATGCGAGTTAAAATTACATAAAAACCAGGAAAACTTAGATAAACTTCCTTACCGATAGTCCTAAAATGTGTGACAATGAAACACAAGAATTTTGTGAACCCACCACAGCAACGCCTTCCAATGGTCAATCATCTCATTGCTGTGCCCATACTGCTGTTCTGGAGAATTTGCTGGCTAAACGCTATTCTACGCCTGTCTCAATAAATGACTTGTTTTAAAACGTCATGACCTTCTCAGTTAATCAGTTGATTAAACAGTCATATTCTTGCGATTCCTAAAGCCTCCGTGGCTCAGGCGGCAGCGCGTCGGCCTTTCACCACTGTGTTCCGTGGTTCAAATCCCGGTCATTCAATGTGCGATTTGTGCTGGACAAAGCAGAGGCGGGACAGGGTTTTCTCCGGGTACTCCGGTTTTTCCTGTCATCTTTTATTCCAGCAACACTCTCCACTATCATTTCATTTCATCTGTCAGTCGTTAATCATTGCCCCAGAGGAGTGCGACAGGCTTCGGCAGCTGGCACAGTTCCTATCCTCGCCGCAAGATGGGGGCTTCATATATTCCATCCCTTACCCGGTCGCTGACTGGAAAACAGGTCGTAGGTTTTCATTCTTCCGATTCCTACTACAGTTAACATAAACACCTAATGTTTTTTCAATGGATGCTAAGGTAATTTTCTGATGATCTCCCCTAACTGTGAGAGAATTTTGAGGAAGAGATTTCTAAGACTATTTCTAATAACATGAGTATAACAGAATTTACGAATTAATACTATCTAAATTGATTCCTTCCTTAGCCCTACACGGCCTAATACGCAAGCACGGTTTTAGGACACAATTCTTACATGAAAACTCACTTGTTTATATTTTGGATCGTACGTTCTACAGTGAAATCTTAAAGTTTTTATTACCGGAATAAGAAACTCTTGCTCGAATTATAAAAGGAATTTCACCCCAATATAGTTCAGATCTTTCCCTAATAAAAAGTACCGTTAACTTCACCGAATTGTAAGGCGATTGTATATTTGCGGAGGATGTAATACATGGCGATGAGTAACGAATTGTAAACTATTCACCTCCCCCAACCCTGGTATTTAAAACCATATCTGCCTATCATAAGTTGGAAATTACAAAGCTAGGAAGTGTTATGCATGTGGATCTAGATATCATCTTCTAAATTAGTGTCCCTCTGTTCAGTCTGCGAATTCTTTTAACCGAAACACTGATATTTGTTGTTATGCTTGTGGATCAAAACAGCATACTAAAGAGATTGTCCTAACGTAAGGAAAAATAATTCAAAGTGACTAGCTTGGGATTCCTAAAATCCGCTTAACCCTAATATAAATGATAAAGATTTAGTTAAATGTTTTATAAGTAACAATTTGTGTCTCCTCAGCGTTTCAAAATTTCTGCTGATATGGCATCAAAGGTTTCATTTGTACAGATAGAGTTAAAAACGAACCTGTATTAGGCTTAACTGATTCAAAAAGTATTTTGTTCTTAGTAAATGTGTGTTGATACAAGAGAATGAAATATTATTCCAATTTGCCAACTATTGGATGGTCTAATATTAGTTCCATGACTGAAAATGGTAACAGGTTGGAAGTTTAAGGAACCATTTCGGTTAAGGTCAGAACTGTTGCATTTACATGGAAATTTAAGTGACTAGTAACTTTTAGTTGCCGTATCAAATTATGTTTCGTGCTAATTTTATGGCCGGTGTGGGGAAGGTTTTGAACTTCCAAGACAGAAAACTTTCCTTCGAATTTTGCCCCAATTGTGAATTTTATTTAAGTGATATAACAGAATTTCGCAGTAATGTTGCGTGTGTCAATCACGACGAAGGCGATAATGATCCTGATGAAGCTAAATTAGATATTGATCACCGCACTGTTGCTCAGGCGTCCAAAATTAGAGGACTTTGTGCGCAGTTTCTGAGGTTGTCACAAGTCGTTTAGGATTAACTAACGTTCTAAAGTACCGTACTTCTATTAGTGACAATATTCCTGTCCAATCTCTCTTGTATAGATTAGCACCACCCAGGATGTAAGAACTAAGGAAGATCATTAATGAGATACTCAAGGAAGGCGTTACCCGACTATTCATGTCTGCGTACGCCGCTCCCATTTTCCTACTCCTAAAACCGTCTGGCGGTTTCAGGCCAGTTGTGAACTATCGTTTCTTGAATTAAAAAATTCTCCAACCTGTACCTTTGCCCGATTTGCACATCTGGTTTTCTTGGTTTAGGAAGCAAAATATTTCACTACCCTCGACCTTAACCAGGCCTTTTATCAAGAGTCCTTTGATGAAGAATCCGTGCCACTAACTGCATTTGCCACAGACTGGAATTTGTACGAACACGCCCGCGTTCCTTTCCGCTGTCGGCAGGAGCCCCTCTGTTCACCCGAATCCTAGACTCCATTTTCTCAGATATAAAATTCAAATACATTTTTAACTACTGAGACGATTTCGTTATTCATCCTTCTAATGTCTTGGATCACCTAAAGCATATTAAGGAGTTTGCTGAAATACAGTACCGGTATTAAAAAGGCTGGTTTAACTATAATGTTTTCGAAGCGAAATTCGCCACACCACAAAATTCTTGCTTGTTAACATTGTTTCCCCCGATGGTATATTCATATATCATGCTCGAACTCAATCCATCGAGTACTTCAAAATCCCCAAGGACCTTAATGGTATAGACTGGGTTATTGAAATGATCAATTTTATTCTTAACTTCGCAGAAATTGCTGCTCCTTAGACAATCTGCGATGCGGGGACGTCGAATTTATCTGCGACCGTATCCAACAAGAAGTATTTGAAAGTTTTAAAAACTGCACTCAATAATCCACCTGTTCAGGCCATTCTTGACATTACCAAAAATGTATTGTTCAAACTGATGCTCATGGAAAACCTATTGCTGGTGTCCTGTTTCAGGATACATATATCGGAACAAGGGCCATCTTGTAGCATCCAGGCCTCTATCTCCCTTTGAAAGAAAATACTCTACCAAGGAGCTTGAGCGTCTAGCTCTTCTTTAGCTTTGGACAAGTTCCGAATATATATATATATATAGCGCGTGAATTTCGAACTGTAGACGGAGAGCTAGATCTTCTCCTGAGTTCTTAATATACCCAAACGTATTGGCAGGTTAAGTAGATGGATATTAAGAATTAATTTCAATATCATATTAACGTCCGCCGCATGATCGCCTTGAAAATTCCGATGGAGAAATGTTCCCTAAACCAGTCCTGAAAACGTCAACACTATTTATGAAATGTTTCCCTACTATACCACGACATTAGTCAACGTCAAAAAGAAGATCCTGAGCTGAAAATTGTTTTAGAAAGAATTAATTCTGGGGAATTTGCAATGCCATATTCTTTCGTCAATGGTGTACTCTACTGCAAAGCCAGTAATGAGAGAAAATTGAACACTGCTACCATAAATTATTCTTACCCCAGTAATTTTTCAATATCACAACGACTGTCCTCTTGGCGGTCATTTGGGTACATTCAAGACCAAGCTTAAAATAGGACATTTTTGACTTAGAAGAAGATTGACCAAGAGATAAGATACATGGTCAAGTCTTGCAGGACATGTGTACTTAGTACATAACGTGAATACCTGTGTTGCTCTGGTGTCCTCCTCCCAAGCGTCTAGCTTTATAGAAAGGTCATTTATAGCTTATATTGGACCCATCCCTATGTCTTCTCGCGGTAATTCTAATGCTTTGGAGTGCACTGAAGCATTTACCTGTTTCTGTTGGACTTCTTCTACCAAGCCGACTCATTCTCAAGCCAATATTAACTATTTGAACTCTATTTTTGCTTCATTTGGACCTCCAAAGTTTTTAGTATTTGATAGCGCCAGTTCATTTACTAGCCAAATGTTCAAGAACTTTTTATTTAACTTGTGCCCTTCACACGTTACAATCACACCGCACCACCCTAACCCATCATATTCCGAGAGAATAAATTGGAACATTAAATCTGCTCTCATGCTCATTCTAACTGTCCCCTGTACCAGGCCACTTCGGAGGTCACTCGCCATTATTAATATTAATATTATTATTATTATTATTATTATTATTATTATTATTATTATTATTATTATTATTATTATTATTATTATTATTATTATTATATTTTGCGAACAAACCAAATGGGATTCCTGTTTAGACTGGCTATCATAAGCTCTCATACTAACTCCATGGCTAAATGGTTTACTTGCTTGCCTTTGGCCCAGTGTGTCCCGGGTTCGATTCCCGGCAGTTTCGGGGTTTTTAAAATTCATTGCTTAATTTCGATGGCTCCGGGGCTTGGTGTATGTACCGTCTTCATCATTATAATACATCATATGTAGGGCCCCATACTCACAGACGCGCAGGTCGCTTATACGACGCCCACTCGAAAAACCTCCACCAGCCCACTTCGGAGGTCACTCGCCATTATTATTATTATTATTACCATGCAAAAAGACCAAGTGGGATTCCTGTTTACACTGGATATCATATGCATTTCATTCTGCAACCCATGAGTCCCATGCTAAAACCCCTATGGCATTAATATTTTCCTTCACCCCGTGCCCACACTTGCCAAATCTTCTTCGTATCGACAAGCTCCTCTCCAATTTGTCCAATCCAAATGCTGTCCATAAGGCGTGGGATGAAGCTAAGGCGAGGTTAGTCGTGTCATACAACAAGGCACGGAAAAGGTATGACCAAGGATGTAAAGCTACGAGGTTAATGGTTGGAAACCAAGTCCTCGTTAAATTTTATACAGTTAGTAAGGCAATTAATAAATGTTCCTCGAAATTAGCCCCTAAATTCCAAGGACCATCTACTATTCTGCAATTTTTGTCTCCTGTGTTTATGTTAGTGAACGACCCTATCGCCAATTAACTATGAAGATTACACATTGTGCAGGTGAAGCCTGCCTGAATTCAGATGTTTATAATTTTTTGGGATGCATTAATCTTGAACCTTTGGTATTTCCTGTAGTATTTGCTTTTTCCCATTGTATCTGCGATTGTAGTTTCATCACCATTTTTGATTCCCCTTATCTAGCTCCTGCTAGGTCGGGGTGTTGATGGTATTTATCCACGGTTCCCTCTCCTTTCACCACCCCTCTTCAGTGATTGTATTCCATTCCAGTCTTCTCTTTCTTATACTGTTCTTGACAGAGTCTATCCATCTTGCTCTGGACCTCCCTCTTGCCCCCTTTCCTTCCATCTCAGCCTCCAGCACTTGTTTTAGTATATTTCCTTCCTCCACCCTCATAACACGTCCAATCCATCTCGATTTACTCTTCTCCATACTATCCCTCAGTTTTGTACCCCTATAGCTTATCTGACCGTAACATTTCTTAATCTGTTCCCCTTTGTCTTCCCTACCATACTCTTCACGAACTTCATCTCACTGGCCTGATTTTTTACTCTAATCTCTTGTTGTCAGTGTCCAAGTCTCTGATGCATACGTCAATATAAGAGTACCTTATCACTTTACATTTCATAGGAACTTGTCTGTTTCACATCAAGTACCTTACACTCTGATAGAACTTACTTCCCACTTTTACCCTTCTGTTGATCTCCTGATTCTACCTTGCATCTTGCATTTTTCACTTAAGAAATATTTGAAGCATCAAACACCTCAATGTTTAGTCCCTTGACCCTAACGATTCCTTCTTTCCTTCTTCCCCTTATCAACAACACTGTTTTGCTCTTCTCTACACTGATTTTCATACCATATTTCTCAATATTGTCACTTAAAGCCTCTAGTTGGATTTGCACTTCTATATTTTTGACTCCCCACATCACAATCTCTTCCGCAAGCAACAATATTTTCATATTCCGTCTATATGTTGCCTTTGGTTCTTTCGTATAGAATTTCATCTATAACCATTATAAATACAAGCGTAGATGATAAACATCACTCTCTTAGTACACGTTGGTTTCTAAACCAATATGTTCCCATCATTGGCGTCTGTACACAACAGGAACAGTTTTTATACAATACTTTCAATAATTCCCTTGACTGTTTCCAAAAACCTTTTCTTTCCATGGTTTCCCCTATATTTTCTCTATTAACAATGTCGTATACATGGACTAGATCAAGGAATACCATTACCAGGTTCTTTCCATATTCCCACGGTTTTCTTCATCAATGTTCGCGTGGTAAATAACGGGCATATCGTTGACCTGCCCTGTCGAAAGCCATATTGATCTTCTTCTAAATTTATTTCCACCTTTCCTCTCGTCTTCCTATTAATCTCTTCACTATTTTGGAATACTCGTTACAACAGTGTAGCATAACTTTCTGTTACCATTCTTAAATACGGTTATTATTACACCTTTACACCAATCATAAGGTACGTGCGTTGCCTCCACATACACCTTATCAGTCTATATAAACAATGTAGACCAATAGATTCTACTGCCTTCATTATTTCCACACACATATTTCATCCACCCCTGCTGCTTTTGTTGTTTGCACATGTTTAACAGCCGTTTCCGCCTCCACCATTGCAATATCCCTCTCCATTTCTGGATTACCCTCATTTACCACTACAGTCCCTTCTGCATCATTTCGCATATTAAGAATTTTATCAAAGTAATATATTCACCTATTCTCTATATCCCCCGGGTCTGTTATTACATTTCCACTTTCTTCCTTCGCTTGTTTTGTGTAGATATTTCTCTTTCCTTTCTTTTTAAAATTAGTACAACATCCATCTTCCACCATTTACATCCTTCTTCAACTGTTGTGTAAATTTTATACATAGATATTTATTGCAATAATTCAATCCAACGAACCAAAGGCTCATACAGGCTTGTACAGGTGCCTCTGTGGGTCCGTGGTAGAGTGTCGGCCTCCGGATCCCAAGATAGCGGGTTCAAACCCGGCAGAGGTAGTCGGATTTTTGAAGGGCGGAAAAAAGTCCATTCGACACTCCATGTCGTACGATGTCGGCATGTAAAAGATCTCTGGTTATACATTTGGTATTTACCCGACAAAATTAATTAAATCTCAGCCATAGACGCCCAAGAGAGATCCGGTTTACTCTAGGTCCGCTAGATGGCAGACAGAGTAAACCGGAACGTCGAAATTGACGAGCAACAGCCAGATGGCGTCAAATCGAAATGTCTGCAAACGGTAGCTGAGGCCATACGATTATTATTATTATTATTAGAGGAATTGTACAATGAATAATATATTCAATGGCGGATCTACAAACTCTGATACTTACGATGATAAAATCAGGTGACTTAAACAGTAAAAGTAGAGACATCAATAAAGAAAGTGTTAAAAATAAATGTATTCAACCCTTATCATTCTATGGTTCACTTGATTACACTAAGATACCGGTACTTAAAATATTTAGTACTAAAAGTGAGTAACAATGCACAGGATGGTTGACAGAGGGGTGGTTGTTTTAAACATTACCTATTGATATACATTGACCTATGATGTATCTGTTCCATAAATTCTCCTTTGCCTTTCGTTTGAAAGTTTTTAAAGTAGGGACAATTTGTACGCCAGCGGGAAGGTTGCTGTATGATTAAATTGATGAAAATTTACAACAATTATTCCCATATTTTGAAGAGTGGATGTGATACAAGGCCAAATCATCTGCATGTCTAGTTTGATATCTGTGGTTTTCTGAATTATTTGTTAAAGTAGTGTTGTGGAATATTATGTTTCTTTTTATTTTATACATTAGTATGACAGAATTAAGCTCTGTAATTATGCTGAGAAGTAGAATTTTGGTCTAAATGTTTAGGTCTCTTACTCTGGTGTATAATGGTAAGTTAAATATGTTCCTTATTGCACTGTTTCGTATCATAATTATTTCATTCAAGGAAGACTTTATACAATGTGACCAAATTACACATAAGTACTGCAAGTGGCTATGTACTAGTGAATAATAAGGTTGTAGGAGGAGATGTTGCAGCATTAAATACCTGAGTCTTTTAGTAACCCAGCAACTGGGGCGATTTTCTTACTTACGTGCTCAAAACGATCATTCCAGGTTGGCTTCTCATCAATAATTAATCCCAGATAATTCACTCTATTTATTTTCTCTATTTCCGTATCGTTTTTGAGTAATTTATCACTATTTGAGTGAAGTATTTTCCGTTTTGAAATAATTATGCATTTCGTTATCTGCAAATTCATTATAAATTTGTTACATTGGTACCAGTATAAGAGAGTATGTCCTGCTGCATGTTTACTAAAACTGTGTTCTTATTTTTGCCAGTATAGAAGATATTGGTGTCGTCGGCGTATACAAAGTTGTCCTCCCTCAGAAGCACCAAGTCTCCCACAGTTGGAGACTATTTTCCTAAGGAAGACCATTTAGGTCTTTGTTGAAGTGATTGCATTTATTCCATTGACCACCTCTGCCAAAATACATTATTCAGCTGTTGCACCAAATTCTATTTATTTAATAATAATAGTGCTATTTGCTTTACGTCCCACTAACTACGTTTTTGTCTTCGGAGACGCCGAGGTGCCAAATTTAGTCCTGCAGGAGTTCTTTTACGTGCAAGTAAATCCACCGACACGAGGCTGACGTATTTGAGCACCTTCAAATACCACCGGATTGAAGCCAGGATCGAACCAGGCAGTGTTGGGGTCAGAAGGCCCGCCCCTCTACCGTCTGAGCCACTCAGCCCGGCATTCTATTCATTTATACCGGAGAGGGAGCTGTTAGATATGTTTGGAGATGGGACAGAGATCAATCGTCTCCCTACTAGAAAATGACCACGTGTCAAACAGTACTGATCACTGGGGTCATCAGTCATTGAAGAGAGAGGTCTCGAGTTACACACAGATTCAATTTAATACAAAAGTGTACTCAAATCTCCAAAATTAAGAATACATTTTTCTACGGTCTGCTTCAAAAGTGATTTTGCGGACTTTATTCCAGCCTCTCAAAGCCCGCCGAAACGAGGACTGGAAGGTGGAATAAACTTCCATGTCACATTCAAATTCGATTAATATTCTTCTATTTCAGTACAAGTTGCATCAATAAATCTTAATAACTCATTGTTGGCTCCAATAAAATTTGTGCCAATATCACTCAAGATGAGATGAGAGGAAATCCTGAGTCGTTAGACTCTTCACAGGTTCAAGATGTATTGCCTGAGTGACAAGACAAAAAAGAGAGCAATGTATGCTTTTAACTTTATCTTACTCTTCGGGTTATCACTTTTTATGATGACTGGGCCACTATAATCAATACCAATCTAAAAAATGGGTAAAGACGACTCAACTCCATACGAGCGTAACTGACCCATTTTGTGAGTGCTGAGTGGAGATTTGCTTCTAAAGCACTTGTAACACGAATGGATCACACCTCGAATAACTGTCTTCCCACGTGGAATCCAGAATCTGTTACGTAAAGAAAACAATACAGTCTGAGAGCCGGAATGCATTAGCATCTCATGCTTATGTCTAACAATCAATTTGGTAATCAAGTGTTTCGGAGGAAGAATGACTGTGTTTTTCGTTATATTCCAACTGAGAATTCATGAGTCGACCACCGACTCTCAACAACCCATAATCATCCAGGAACGGATTCAATGTTTTTAATGTGCTTGAAGAAGCAAATTCATTATTAGACTTGAAGTAATGAACTTCCTTCCCATGTTCACTAACTTGCATCAGATGTACTATTTTCATTTCACTGATCCAGGTGAAAGAAGAAATTGTAAGCTACGAAAAAGTTAAAGATGAGAAACATGAAATTCTATGTGTAAGGCTCATTTCAAAAAATAATAGGCAACTTGATGTCTTGGAGTGTACAGACCGGGAAAGGGTAACGCTGACACGGATTCAGAATTATTTGATGAGATAATCAGCTCTGTGAGAAACGACATGGAAAGGAATGTGATTGTAGCGGACGATCTGAATTTACCAAATGTCAACTGGGAAGGAAATGCGAATGACAGGAAGCATGACCAACACATTGCAAATAAGCTAATATGGGAAGGACAGCTGACTCAGAAAGTGAGGGAACCAACTAGAGGGGAACATATCCTGGGCGTGGTGCTGGTAAAACAAGATGAGATCTATAGAGAAACCGAAGTAATAGATGGTATTAGTGATCACGAAGCTGTTTTTGTGGTAGTTAAAAATAAATCTAATAGAAAGGAAGGTTTTAAAAGTAGGGCTATTAGGCAGTACCATATGGCTGATAAAGCAGGCATGAGGCAGTTTTAAAAAGGTAATTATGATCGGTGGAAAATGGTAAATAAGAATGTAAACAGACTCTGGGATGAGTTTAAAGAAATTGTTGAGGAATGTGAAAACAGGTTTGTACCTTTAAAGGTGGTAAGGAATGATAAAGACCCACCTTATTATAATAGAGAAATAAAGATACTAAGAAGGAGGTGCAGATTGGAAAGAAATAGATTTAGAAATGGCTGTGGAAGTAAGGAGAAATTGAAGGAACTTACTAGAAAATTGAATCTAGCAAAGAAGGCAGCTAAGGATAACATGACGGCAAGCATAATTGGCAGTCATACAAATTTTAGTGAAAAATGGAAGGGTATGTATAGGTACTTTAAGGCAGAAACAGGTTCCAAGGAGGACATTCCAGGAATAATTAATGAATACGGAGAGTATGTATGTGAGGATCTTCAAAAGGCAGAAGTATTCAGTCAGCAGTATGTAAAGATTGTTGGTTACAAGGAAAATGTCAATATAGAGGAGGTGACTAATGTTAAAGAAGTATTAAAATTTACGTATGATAACAATGACATTTACAATAAGATACAAAAGTTGAAAACTAGAAATGCGGCTGGAATTGATAAGATTTCTGGGGATACACTAAAGACAATGGGTTGGGATATAGTACCATATCTGAAGTACTTATTTGATTATTGTTTGGTTGAAGGAGCTATACCAAATGAATGGAGAGTTGCTATAGTAGCCCCTGTGTATAAAGGAAAGGGAGATAGACATAAAGCTGAAAATTACAGGCCAGTAAGTTTGACAAGCGTTGCATATAAGCTTTGGGAAAACATTCTTCCTGATTATATTAGACATGTTTGCGAAATTAGTAACTGGTTCGATATAAGATTAGGAAAGGTTATTCCACTGAAGCTCAACTTGTAGGTTTCCGGCAAGATATAGCAGATATCTTGGATTCAGGTCAAATGGACTGTATCGCGATTGACCTCTCTAAAGCATTTGATAGGGTAGATCATGGGAGACTACTGGCAAAATGAGTTCAATTGGACTAGATAAAAGAGTGACTGAATGTGTTGCTATATTTCTAGAAAACAGATCTCAGAGAATTAGAGTAGGTGAAGCTTTATCTGACCCTTTAATAATTAAGAAGGGAATTCCTCAAGGCAGTATTATTGGACATTTATGTTTTCTTATATATATAAATGATACGAGTAAACGAGTGGAATCAGAGGTAAGGCTTTGTGCGGATGATGTTATTCTCTATAGAGTAATAAATAAGGTACAAGATTGTGAGCAACTGCAGAATGACCTCGATAATATTGTGAGATGGACAGTGGTAAATGGTATGATGATAAACGGGTTTAAATGTCAGGTTGTGAACTTGATAAATAGGAAAAGTCCTCTGAGTCTTAATTACTGCGTTGATGGGTGAGAGTTCCTTTTGGGGATGATTGTAAGCATCTGGGTGTTAATATAGGAACAGATCTTCATTGGGGTAATCATATAAATGAGATTGAGAAAAAAGAATACAGATCTCTGCACATGGTTATGAGGGTATTTAGGAGATGTAGTAAGGATGTAAAGGAGAGGGCATATATGTCTCTGGTAAGACCCCAACAAGAGTATGGTTCCAGTGTATGGGACCCTCACCAGGATTACTTGATTCAAAAACTGGAAAAAATCCAAAGAAAAGCAGCTCGATTTGTTCTGGGTGATTTCCGACAAAAGAGTAGCGTTACAAAAATGTTGCAAAGTTTGGGCTGGGAAGAACTGGGAGAAAGAAGACGTGTTGCTCGACTAAGTGGTATGTTCCGAGCTGTCAGCGGAGAAATGACGTGGAATGAGATCAGTAGACGAATAAGTTTGAATGGCGTCTTTAAAAGTAGGAAAGATCACAATATGAATGTAAAGTAGGAATTCCAGAGGACAAATTTGGGCAAATATTCGTTTATAGGAAGGGGAGTTAGGGTTTGGAATAACTTACCAAGGGAGATGTTCAATAAATTTCCAATGCCATTGAAATCATTTAATAAAATGTTAGGAAAATAACAGATAGGATATCTGCCACCTGGGCGACTGCCCTAATTGCAGATTAGTATTGGTTGAAGTTGATTGAAATCCTCAATTCTTCAGAGGTAAGTGGACCAAAGAAATGAGTATCCTTAGTGGAGCGGACATTGGTAATACATCTTAGAACATACCTATAAACTCGCTTGAGTTTGAGAAAGGAAGAAAATTTCTCTAACTCGGGTGGGTGTACCTAACTAGCAGGACTCTCAAAGGGGGTCTCGTTTCAGCGTTCACAGCAGATGGTATTACTGGCAACAAAATCAGGATACACTGGGTAAAATTCATGCAACCAGGAGGGACCATGCCACCATACATCAAGAGAAAACAGTTGTGAGGGTAAGAAAGCTCGAGACAAGTGGTCAGCTGGATTGCTGTGGGTAGACACAAGTCTCCAATCTGAGACTGAAGTTAGGGACTGAATTTCCGTAAATCTATTGGCAAAAAATGTTTTCCAACCATTAGCGTGTTTCTGTAACAAACAAAGGAATATATTGCTGTCTGCACATCAGCATGTGGAGAATGGTATATGCAATTTCAGAGATTCGGTGACCTTACTCAAGAGGCAAGAAAGCAATAGAGCAGCACAAAGCTCTAAGCAGGCTATAGATTGTTGTTTCAATGGAGCAACTCTCAACTTGGAAGGCAACAGGATCACTTCTTCCTCATCATTATCATATACAGCCATAACATACAAACAAGCATCGTAGGCAGCTTCTGCAGCGCCTGAAAATCCATGGATTTCGATAACCTTATTCTTAGCACAGGACATTACATTTCTCTGCACTGTGAGTTCATTATGCATGGGGAGATCACTGTTGATAACATTCCAATTTTTCAATAATTTCAGATGAAGGTTCTAACGGATCATCCCAATCGATTTTCAATTGCCAAGCAGACTGCAGGATAAGTTTGCAAGTAACCACGGCATATCCTAACATTCCAAGGGGATCAAATATGGAAGAATGATACTGAGAGTGCTTCTCTTAGTGACTTCCTAAGGTGCTTTCTTCAAATATATTTCAAACTGAAACTCATCACATTTACGATGCCACACAACATTTAATGATTTAATAGCTTCATACCTAGTGAGGTTACAAGGCGACAACATTTATCTGTCCTGCCCAGGACATTGGCAAGAGTTTCTGGCCTCTCTAAGATGTGCACTATCAAGCACAGTAGAAATTTCTGATTAAGCTCCTTAACTTCTTCAACTGAACTAGTACATGCCAGCAGGTCATCAACATAAAAACAACAGCGAATGAGCTCTGATGCAGTGGGGTGAGCTTCTTTGTGTTCATTAGCAAGTTGAACTAGACATCTCGTAAGAAGAAAGGGGGCAGAACTTGCACCGTATGTAACAGTAGTAAGAAGGTAGTCCTTAATCACTTCATCAGTAGATTCACGACAAACAAGTTTCTGAAGATTTCTGTGGTGAGGATGAATTAGCACACATCTGTACACCTTAGCAATGTCAGCTGAAAGAGCAACAAAATAGGTTCTCAACCTTAAAATAATAGACATCCCGTCAGGCTGAATAGTATGGCCAACCATTAACATAAAATTCAATGCTATCCCATTTGATGATTCACAACATCCGTCAAAAAAAAACCTCAGCTTGGTTTTGGTGCTAGAATCCTTAAGCACACTATGATGGGGCTTGTAAAAACTTAATGAGTTAGTAGTCTGCGGAGGTGTAATTTCCATGTGACCCAGTTCACTGTATTACCAACATAGTTGGAGATGTGTGGGATCTGGTAAATGCAGCACGGGTGAAGTTTAAGAAAGCGGAGATTGTTATTAGCGGAATACTGTGTAGGAGGGATACTGACTGGAGGGTGATCGGGGATTTAAATGAGACTATGGAGTGGGTATGTGGGAAACTGGGAGTGAAATTTCTAGATCCTAATGGGTGGGTAGGAGATAGGGATCTGCGCTCAGATGGCCTTCGTTTAAACCGCAGTGGTACGTATAAGTTAGGAAATTTGTTTGGAAGGGTAATAGGGAGGTACATTCAGGGAAACGGGATGGCCTAGGGAGCGGTGATAAGGGAACAGGGAACTGGAAATCAAGTAGGGATGACATAAAATTGTTAGTGTTGAACTGTAGAAGTATTGTAAAGAAAGGAATAGAATTAAGTAATTTAATAGATATACATTTACCATATATTTTAATAGGAGTTGAATCATGGCTGAGAAATGATATAATGGATGCAGAAATTTTCTCACCACACTGGAGTGTGTATCGTAGAGATAGGATAGGAAAGGTGGGAGGGGGAGTGTTCATTCTGGTGAAAGAAGAATTTGTAAGCTACGAAAATGTTAAAGATGAGACACATGAAATTCTAGGTGTAAGGCTCATTTCTAAAGATAATAGGCAACTTGATATATTTGGAGTGTACAGATCGGGAAAGGGTAGCACTGACGCGGATTCGGAATTATTTGATAGGATAGTCAGCTATGTGGGAAACGACATGGAAAGAAATGTGATTGTAGCGGGAGATCTGAATTTGCCAGATGTCAATTGGGAAGGAAATGCGAACGACAGGAAGCATGACCAAAAAATGGTAAATAAGTTAATATGGGAAGGACAGCTGATTCAGAAAGTGATGGAACCAACACAGGGAAAAATATCCTGGATGTGGTGCTGATAAAACCAGATGAGCTGTATAGGGAAACTGAAGTAATAGATGGTATTAGTGGTCATGAAGCTGTTTTTGTGGTAGTTAAAAATAAATGCGACAGAAAGGAAGGTCTTAAAAGTAAGACTATTATGCAGTACCATATGGCTGATAAAGGAGGCATGAGGCAGTTTCTAAAAAGTAACTATGATCGGTGGAAAACGGTAAATAAAAATGTAAACAGACTCTGGGATGGGTTTAAAGAAATTGTTGAGGAATGCGAAAACAGGTTTGTACCTTTAAGGGTGGTAAGAAATGGTAAAGATCCACCTTATTATAATAGAGATAAAGAGACTAAGAAGGAGGTGCAGACTGGAAAGAAATAGAGTTAGAAATGGCTGTGGAAGTAAGGAGAAATTGAAGGAATTTACTAGAAAATTGAATCTAGCAAAGAAGGCAGCTAAGGATAACATGATGGCAAGCATAATTGGCAGTCATACACATTTTAGTGAAAAATGGAAGGGTATGTATAGGTATTTTAAGGCAGAAACAGGTTCCAAGAAGGACATTCCAGGAATAATTAATGAACAGGGGAAGTGTGTATGTGAGGATCTTCAAAAGGCAGAAGTATTCAGTCAGCAGTATGTAAAGATTGTTGGTTACAAGGATAATGTTGAGATAGAGGAGGAGACTAAGGCCAAAGAAGTAATAAAATTTACATATTATAACAATGACATTTACAGTAAGATACAAAAGTTGAAAACTAGAAAAGAGGCTGGAATTGATCAGATTTCTGGGGATATACTAAAGACAACGGGTTGGGATGTAGTACCATATCTGAAGTACTTATTTGATTATTATTTGGTCGGAGGAGCTATACCAGATGAATGGAGAGTTGCTATTGTAGCCCCTGTGTACAAAGGAAAGGGTGATAGACATAAAGCTGAAAATTACAGGCCAGTAAGTTTGACATGCATTGTATGTAAGCTTTGGGAAGGCATTCTTTCTGATTATATTAGACATGTTTGTGAAATTAATAACTGGTTCGATAGAAGGCAATTCGGTTTTAGGAAAGGTTATTCCACTGAAGCTCAACTTGTAGGATTCCAGCAAGATATAGCAGATATCTTGGATTCTGGAGGTCAAATGGACTGCAGCGCGATTGACCTGTCTAAAGCATTTGATAGGGTGGATCATGGGAGACTACTGGCAAAAATGAGTGCAATTGGACTAGACAAAAGAGTGACCGAATGGTTTGCTATGTTTCTAGAAAATAGATCTCAGAGAATTAGAGTAGGTGAAGCTTTATCTGACCCTGTAATAATTAAGAGTGGAATTCCTCAAGGCAGTATTATCGGACCTTTATGTTTTCTTATATATATAAATGATATATGTAAAGGAGTGGAATCGGAGGTAAGGCTTTCTGCGGATGATGTTATTCTCTATAGAGTGATAAATAAGTTACAAGATTGTGGGCAACTGCAACGTGACCTCGAAAATGTTGTGAGATGGACAGCAGGCAATGGTATGTTGATAAACGGGATTAAAAGTTAGGTTGTGAGTTTCACAAATAGGAATAGTCCTCTCAGTTTTAATTACTTTTGGAGATCATTGTAGGTATCTGGGTGTTAATATATGGAAAGATCTTCATTGGGGTAATTACATAAATGGGATTGTAAATAAAGGGTACAGATCTCTGCACATGGTTATGAGGGTGTTTAGGGGTTGTAGTAAGGATGTAAAGGAGAGGGCATACAAGTCTCTGGTAAGACCCCAACTAGAGTATGGTTCCAGGGTATGAGACCCTCACCAGGATTACCTGATTCAAGAACTGGAAAAAGTCTAAAGAAAAGCAGCTCAATTTGTTCTGGGTGATTTCCGACAAAAGAGTAGCGTTACAAAAATGTTGCAAAGTTTGGGTTGGGAAGAATTGAGAGAAAGAAGAAGAGCTGCTCGACTAAGTGGTATGTTCCGAGCTGTCAGCGGAGAGGTGGCGTGGAATAACATTAGTAGACGAATACGTTTGAGTGGCGTTTATAAAAATAGGAAAGATCACAATATGAAGATAAAGTTGGAATTCAAGAGGACATACTGGGGCAAATATTCATTTATGGGAAGGGGAGTTAGGGATTCGAATAGCTAACCAAGGGAGACGTTCAATAATCTTCCAATTTCTTTGAAATCATTTAGGAAAAGTCTAGGAAAGCAACAGATAGGGAATCTGCCACCTGGGCGACTGCCTTAAATGCAGATCAGTATTCATTCATTCATTCATTCATTCATTCATTCACGCACGAAATCTACATACTTCTTTTTCAAGTCTGTGAGTCTAGCAAGTTTATTTTCTGTCTGTTTGAGCCTTTTAACAGCATTATGCTTAGACTCAGCTACAGATGACACTTGAGTACGAATATGAAGTTTGACAACAACAAACCTACCAGAATCATCTCTCTGGAGATTATTCACAAAGTGTCCTTCACAAGCACTTTCCTCAGGAGTAAGAACGGGTTGATGAAGCTCTCAGAACCTTTTGAGTTTAGTGTAAATATAAACAAGTATTCTTAATGCAAGACTCAGGGAAATTGCCTGACAATACCCAACCAAATTCGATATCTAATAAGGCGGGATAACATTACTTATGCAAAATATTAGAAGACACAATTTCATAATAGACATCAGCTCCTAGCAAGATGTCTATAGTAGAAAGCTGATTAAATATCCTATCACTCAAAATAATATCATTAGGGATAATCCAAATGGAACAATCAATTTCCTGCGCAGGAAGTAGTCTTGTGACTGTGTTCACAACTGCACAGTTCAGCTTCAAGTTATAATCTGAGATATTAGAGGCAAAACAAGGTTACATGTGGAGCTTACAGGTGACGTATTCGCGTTGCCTATGCCAGCAATAGGTAGACGACAAGCCCTTGTACGGATACCAAGCTTCTCGACAAGTTAAGGAGTCATAAAGGATAACTGACGCGCAGAGTCTAACAAAGCTTTAAATCGTACAATCCCTCCTGAACTATCTTTCACACTACACGCGCTGTGTTCAGCAAAACATTAGAGCCTAGTTCTGAAACAACCATCATAGCGGTGGGTGAAACCTTTGCAGAACTTGCAGCATTTGTATTATTATTATTATTATTATTATTATTATTATTATTATTATTATTATTATTATTATTATTATTATTATTATTTATTAATATTGGGAGTTGTTTGTTCGTTGTGAACCAATACGTTTTGGGGTCCATTATACTGGCTTGTTTTGCTTACACTGTTTAGAAACACAAGAAGCGAAACAACGCAGATAACAAAGTTTATTTTCCCTCACAAACTTGCGCCGATTGTGTTTGCTTGTTTGAACTTTCTACAATTAGAAATTCTGTGATTATGAAGTTTGAAAAATCTACAACTGAAGTAAGTGCCGTTGATGGTAATGTGAAATGCCTTTAGGTTAGATTTTAACTCTCGTATTTGTTCAGTAACAGGTTTTTTTGGATTCTGTTAGCTCTAATATTTGACATTTTCTTTCAAACGAATCAATCAAATTACTTAATGTTGGAATAGCAATGGAGGCAAATTTGTTCTCCCATTCACTTCTATGGCGGGACTTGATCTTGTTTAGAATCAATTCCTGTAGCAAAATTTCATGAAGTGAAACTTGACCTTCCAAATTGTCAGTAGCACTAAGGTTAGATTTTACTCAGTTCATCAATTTGCGATATTCAAAGAAGATCCACTAGTACAATCATGGAGTTTCAGAAAATGTTTTACGTGCTGTGAAACAATAAATCGTTTATTATTGTACCTTTCATAGATTAAATTGCAAGCAACAGTGAAGATCTCAGCACATATGGCTAGGTAATCTAAAAAATCCCTAGGTTCGCCTTGAGGACAATAAGTAGTGTAATCTCTGCATATTGTCAATTCTGGTATTATTAATATATATATATTTTCAAAAGTCTTCTTAAAACTCAAGTATTTTGACAAATCTCCTTTAAAAACAGGCAAATCAATGGCAGACAGTTTCAAGCTAGATTTGGATCGAGTAGAATTATCAGAAATAATGGATGCATTCCTTGGACTTGTGGGTCTCTCAAATGAGCGAAGCAATTCTTGAACCCTACCAATTATTACATGATATCTGTTTTCAAATTCATCATGCTCTTCAAAGGGAGTTTCACGAGATTTTGAGTTTTATTCACATTCTATATACGCCCTAAAATACTGAATTCCTACCAAATTTTGGCAGCCTGTTTTGCCTGGAAATCAGTTCGTGATGGTTGATGTTATCTTGCTTCAAGTAATTTTCAAGATGAGTTAATGCTCTTTTAAGCAGGCCACGTTTCTGAACAGCCTTTGTTTCGGATTCAAACACCATGACGAATAGTCCGGGTAATCAATTACGAACAAGATAATAACAGAAGTGAATACTACAACAATGGTGTCTATGCTAACAATAAGCCCTATACTCAGTATACTGCATTCGTTTCGCATTGTCAGAATGAGTGACAGTATTTGAATGGACCCTACGATGTAGGTAGATGCAAACAAGCATGAAATAACGTATAATGAGTCACGTACTTCCCAAAATATGCAAAATACACAAAGCGGCCCGACAAATTATTACTACGGGACTTTATAGTGTCCATGAGAAATCAAGACAAGTCTGATAATTCTATACTCGGAAAGCGCTAGCAGTAGGTTTAGGATATTAGGCAGCATGTCCAGCTTAGTCAAGATAGGATCAATAAAGACAAATGGAACAGACTTAAAGTACATAACGGTGCTGTATCATTAATCATCACTAGATACCACTGGAACCACACGGCCAAGGTGACTGTCAGTCAATACTGATCTGCATTTAGGGCAGTCGCCCAGGTGGCAGATTCCCTATCTGTTGCTTTCCTAGCCTTTTCCGAAATGATTTCAAAGAAACTGGAAATTTATTGAACATCTCCCTTGGTAAGTTATTCCAATCCCTAACTTCCCTTCCTATAAATGAATATTTGCCCCAATTTGTCCGCTTGAATTCCAACTTTATCTTCATATTGTGATCTTTCCTACTTTTATAGACGCCATTCAAACCTATTCGTCTACTAATGTCATTCCACGCCATCTCTCCGCTGACAGCTCGGAACATACCACTTAGTCGAAAAGTCCAAAGTCCAAAGTCCAAAGAATGACGTCTGCGACGTAATGTTCACCGGAGTCCAAATTCCAAGCAGCAGTTAACATCTCGAACATCATAGTATCAGATAGAAACTGGCGTAAACAGCTCACAAGAATTGATACGTTAGCACGTAGTAACATTCCGCAGATTGTTAACATGCGATATCAAAACAGTTCCAAAGCAATATAGACATCTTTGAAATCTCAATATAACTCATTCAAACATTCGTAGTAGTAAGTCTCAAGCACAACGTTTTAGTGCTTCAATACAATAACTGTTCACAATGCTTTTCGCGCCAAGCTCGTTGCTATGTTAAAATGGCGGTTGTAAGCAGCAATGCAAGACGATAACAATTTTATAGTGTCTAGCATAATTTTCAAATCTGCACGTTGTTTAACTTCATACTTCACAATGATTCTCGTCAAGACCCGGAAGGACCAAAATTTTATGTTGCGAGCGACGAATCAACATATCGGACGCACATAACAAAGTTAATTTCCATAGGAGCACAAATACAATTTTGATACATGGAGGACCAGACTCTAAGCGAGCAGGCACAATACATCACTCTGAAGGTGATTTCACATATTTATTATACATGAATAAACACCACACATTTACACATATGTACAATAACTTTAGAGATACACCAATATGTGTCTACTGCTACCGATTCCCATATTCTGTCTGACGATAATAAAGGACGCGGCAAGACGCTGCCAACTGTGAAAATGGCAAAATGAAATGCGGCAGGCGAGTTGCCAACACCAAAGCCACAACACAGTTAAAACTGTGGTGTTCAATGTTGGTGATATTGAACAGTTTCTTTGGGATAGTGAACTTCTTCGTGGTTCTCCATATTTTCTTCATTGCAATATTGCAAAGATTTCTTTGAAAATTTTCAAATATTACGTTAATCACAATGCAATGAAAATTCCAGTTAAATCTGTGATTGAAATAATTGAAAAGACCCCTTTAATGCATACGTATTATAGGTTTCCTTAAATAGTTGTTTAAACATAACATTATGGACTCTCAAAAGTACAGAATCGGACAGCTTTATGCTATACGGTACATGCAAATGTCAGCGCCTAAACTCCCAAAAGTATAGAAATCAAGTATTCGCCATTCTTACTAGCTTCCAAATGTTTCCGAACCTTACTTGTTTCTTGTAAGTAAGTATACATTCTATTTCTCACTATTGCAAAGTAAAAATCACATATCAGTAACAAAATATCTCTGGTACTGACCCTCACTTAGATAACGTTCAGAGGCGTATAAGTCTTGTTTGCCTCGCCTCATTTGCTTCTTTAATGGAGAATATACTGAAACATTCTTATATATATATAATCCTTGCAATCACCATACCTACCTGCGTTACTCATTTATTTACATTCCTTCCAGAGATTTTATTGAGTGATGTGGTTTCCTTAAATAACAATTGTGAATTTGATTGTGTGTAAATCATTTGAAATTTTTTAATTACACAAGATCCAAACAGCTAATCAAGAGTACTGAATCTGCTCTCTAACGAGAGATGAAAATAAAATATTCACCTTGGCACCATCAAATACCGCCACCCACAGATTGTTGTTTGAGTCGATCGTCATTCCATCTGGAAAGCCACTTATGTTATGAGCCTTTAAGTCGAAAGCTACTCTCCGATTACCTGTAGCAAAAAATTCACATAATTTATTTACAAAAAGTACCAGTGCACATAGTACTTAATAAATTATATTAATTATAATGTATTGCAATTCAGTTTCATTTTCGTTGAGACTGGTTAATTTTATCACTCATTTAAGTATGTTTCAAAGGTCTCTGCTGCACACTTGGTGGGAATTTGGCTCTGTTCTTCATTTATCTAACAATGGTAGACATGTCGTAGACATGAATAACGCTAATTTTATCGACGGCATAAATACATAGACCTACTTGAAAAATAAAATGTACCGTTGATATTGGTTACATTTTGAAAAATGTATGCTTCTTGCTCTTACATGGTTGTGATTACTGGGAACAAGTTTTACGTTGATTGTTGTAAAACGACATTAAGTTTCTTTATGTACATGGGTTAACGTTCCATGGTAGGAAAGAGAATGAAATGTTTCGTTCAAACGAAAACGGAAACTTAATGGGAATTTTAGAACTCATAGGTGAATTTGATGAGAACATGAAGAATCATATCGAAACAAATGGTAAACACTGAAAGGGCGAAAAGGAGTTATCTGTCAAAAAACAATTTACTATGATTTATTTGATGTAATGCGAGAGAGTGCATCGAAGGTAATACTGCAGGAAATTAAGACATCCAAGTATTGCTCGATTACGGTCGATTCAGCTCCTGATACTGCAAATTCTGATCAGCTTATTCTTCTGTTCAGGTACGTCTGTGAGACAGGAAACCCCTATAGAGAAATTCATAACTTGTATTCAGTAATCGGGCACACAGCAACTGAACTCTAGAAACACGCTTTTAACACAATTTCATCCATAAACATACCGACAAAGGACATGAAGGGACAGTGTTACGATAATGTATCAAATATGGCGCAACATTATTCAGTTACAAACTAGGCCTGTGAAGCTCAACTTGCAGGATTCCAGCAAGATATAGCAGATATCTAAGGTTCAGGAGATCACATGGACTTAATCGTTATTAATCTATCCAAGGCTTTTGACAGGGTAGATCATGGGAGATTACCAGTAGTAGGGCTAGTTTTAAGGCTAGCTGCCCTTCTCGACATGTCCGTTCCCGTCACCATTCACTCTAATAGAATAAAGAAATGAAATCTCTATGTCAGTTATTGATTCGATCCCTGTTCTCTCTGTTGATTGCGGAATTTGAACAAGAGAACGTCGCTAACCTCACTGCTGCCATCTTGACGGGTCCTAACCTTACTTTTTGGCCACGTGGGCGCGGAATTTAAATAAGTGACAGCTGTCAGCTGCATCTTGACAGGTCCTAACCTTACTTTCTTGGCCACGTGGGCGCGGAATTTGAACAAGTGAGCGTGGGTAACCTCACTGCTGCCATCTTGACAGGTCCTAACTACGTGCACTTGTTTGGCGCGGAATTTTAATAAGAGATCGTGGCTAACCTGACAGCCATCATCTTGACAGGTCCTAAACCACGTGCACTTATTTGTCGCGGAATTTGAAAAAGTGTGCATGGCTAACCTCACTTGTTTACTTTAAGGCTAGCTGCCCTTCTCGACATGTCCGTTCCCATCACCATCTCACCCCTTTCTCGATACCATCTTAGAGGGGCCTAACCTCAGAGGACCCTAGTTTTAATGCTTGCTGCCCTTTTTGCCGTATACCCCTTCCCCGACACTATCTTGGAGGGGCACGGTGGCCAGATGCCCCTTCCCGACACCATCTTGCTAGATCCCCCTTCCCGACGCCCTCATGGAGGGGTATAACCATACATAGTGAGATACCCTTCCCAACGCCATCTTGTAAGAGTCACCATCTTACGCAAGGCTTTACGTCTCTATCCAACGCGTAACCTCCCCTCCTTTTCGTACCTGAACAAGACTAAATATGTCGACAAATCGATGGCCTAGAATGAATAGCTCGTATCTCAAAACGTTCTTCCTATCCAATATTTCCCTTAAGACTGGTCACGCCTCCCAGCCACATTTGGATATGCAGTCCATCAGAACAATGTTCGTTGGGTTTATGTTCCTATGCAGACGAGTACAGGAAAATGAACCTTATACAAATTATACTCTAGGAGTTAGTAAATACGTCACGCAGACATACTTTCCTATAGCACGGTACGGTAAGGCTCATTTTCCTTCACACGTCAGCATAGGAATAAAGAACACAACGATCATTGTTCTGATGGACTGCATATTCATGCGTGGCTGGGAGGCGTAACCAGCCTTAAGGGAAATAATGGATAGGAAGAACTTTGTGAGATACGAGGTTTTCATTCTAGGCCATCGAAATAATCCTGTTACAGAGGACCGAAAATACATTGTGCTGTGCCCTCTACCAAGAACATTAATTTTTTCGTATTTAGAACATACATAGTCTGTTGTTATCTTACCTTACTTATAAATTTCAAATATATACATGTTTTTGTAAAGATTTGAATAGTGAGCATACATTCCCTCGTGTTCTGAACAGAAAAACTTACTTTGATTATATTTATGACGCAAACACAGAGCTACCGTAACAGAATAAAAATGACTATTACGGTTATGGATTCGAACCCAGATCTCTCCGTTCAATACGAGAATTAAAAATCTCTCTATCGTCTGTCCCTAAATTTCTTCCCTCCTCCTCCTCCTCCGGATGCCCTTTATAACTCAGGGAAGATAATAAGATAAAATGAACAATGTAATGAACAGTAATGTACATCTACTTTTACGATTTTCAAGCAAAACGAAAATCACAATTTTGTTACTTAATACAATTAAAGAGCTATCTGATATCGATCCACGGTCTAGTTTGTAGAGAATAACTGATGAGAGGATCAGAATAAATAATGTAATAAGGCTTTACGTCTCCATCTGACGACGTCATAGCATGACCTTCCTCTCCTTGTGGAACTAAACATGTTGACAGAACACAAGCAATCTGTACGCGTTCAATCCTGTTACAGAGGACCGGAAATGCATTGTGCTATGCCCTCTACTAAGAGCAAGATAGCAACAATTTCTTGCTTAGAACACACATAGTCTGTTGTTATCTTGCTCATAATTACAAATATACATGTATTTTTTGTAACAAACAGTTACATGCATGGATTCGAACACTAAAACTGAACAGCAAACTACCTCACTCCTTATTTCGCCAGCTTACAAACACACATTCACTCTAACAGAATAAAGAAATGAAATCTCTATTTCAGTTATTGATTCGATCCCTGTTCCCTCTATTGATTGCGAATTGCTAGATCTCCCCTTCCCTACACTATCTTAGAGGCTTTTCGTTACCATCCAACAGACAAATAACTGTGAACACTCCTCCTCCTTCACAAAAATACATCTGTGTTATCGTGAGGTCTGCTTAAGGCTTTACATCCCCATCCGACAGATAGATGCCCATCCATATCGTATGGTGCTAAAAGATAAAATAAATAATATGTTATAAGGGGGAGGGAAGTAACACACACACACACACACACACACACACACACACACACACACACACACACACACACACACACACACACACACACACACCTTTTTCTATTGAATAGCATTGTGAGGTTAGCACAAGGCTTTACGTCTCCATCCGACAAACAAATAACTACGAACAGCGCCCTCTCGCTGCGGAGACACACACACACAGAATGGTATATAATTACACTGTTACGCTGAATGGCTGGAACAGAGCTGGCTTTCTCGTCGCAAAAGATCTGGTTCAAACTTGATTTTAGCTGTGTGGGTAGAGGTAGGGGAGAGGCACCGGAAATGTATTCATTTATTGTCTGCTGTTAACTTACCTTGTTTATAAAATGATTTTACCCTCTTAGTAACTACTTACGACAGGCAGGGGGATACCGCGAAAAAATCTCTAATCTGGCTATAATTCGAACATAGTCACACAAAAAAAAATCTGTCACGCTGAATAGCTCGAACGGCTACTCAGGCGGTACCCTTTGAGTCACCTCTTTCAACAGGTGTTTGATAATTAGAACCCTGCATTTTTATTGTAGCATTTGGAGCTTATAGATTTGAACACTAAAGAATTTTAACGGTCTACTGGAATGTTGACAAATCTTAGTGAATGAATCTAGTATTTGCATGGTTTGAAATACGAAACCACGTAAACATATTATCATGACTGACGACATTAGTAACTGAAAGGTACAACCCAAGTAATTTTCATGGTAGTTTTAATTCGTATTATCAGAAAGAAGATCGCCCGCTATTGCTGCCTAACGATTTTAAAAATAAAGCACCGATTACAGTTATAGCCTGCTCTTATTATAATAAATCTAAAAAATAATCTCCTGTCGATATTCGTTTAGAATTTAAAACATCTGAAAATATTCCAGCTAACACAACAGCCTATTGTCTTGTTACTCATTTGTGTGATGTTACTTACCATCTTCTAACGAATATCGTTACAAGACAGTAAATAAGGAGAATCGAAATAGCATCTTCTGCCGCAGTAAAGAATTAGTTAAACAATTATTGCACTTTTTAATATAACTGAATGCTATTTTAACAATATCATCCCTGTCCTAACCGGGAATCGAACTCGTGAATACTCTCTTACTTAGTTGTGCAACTACAACGCTGTAATAATGAAGAGGAGGGCCGTGTGTACAGGTAACATGACTAAGATTCGAACTACCCGAAAGTAAATATTAAGCAAATGCTGGGACTGTATGACACAGCACTCCGACGATATTGTCCTGTCTCCTCGGTAAAATGATCAGCGATGTTACTGTGCAAATGCTGGAGGGGGTATGTCTGTAAATGACAAGGGACCTACCTACACTCCCTCTTCCTAATAAGAATAAAATCTCTTTCGACCACACAATTACATAGGCACTGTGCATGAATAAAATATCTATTATTAAAGACATTGTATTGCACACGCAATAGCACACGCATTGGACTATGTAACACCATCTTCTAACGTAGTGAAGATATGAACGGAAAAAACACGCATGTTTACGGCTTTTATGTACATGTTTTAATTATGTACACTTCGATTGCATTATTTGTACTTACGTTATAGTAGCATAATATATTTACTTTCATGTAAAAGAATAAAAAGAGGATTTATTCATGTTTTGAAATGATGAATGTAATTTCTGCATCGAGGTGGTCTTGTGTGCGCGTTCTCTTATCAAATGAATGCGTGTGCCCGCTTTGCTAGCGCACGTGTCTCTCTGCTCTTTACAACAGGAAAAAGGAAGTTTCAAATTTCTGTAGAAGCAGCGCATACCTTCAGTCCGCTGCGTTTTCTCTGTAACATTCTCCCTATCATTTCCCGGCCAGGTTAGAATTCTTTTAACCTGCATCTACGGGGATAGTTCGTAGCCGGGAGTTCGATTCCCCGGTCAGATGAGGGATTTTTCTGTGTAGTCTCCTCCGCTCAGCGTGGACCTCAAATCAGCTCTTAGAATCAGGTAAAAACACTGACCTCGCCGAGAATCAAACCCGGAGCCTCCGGGTAAGAGGCAGACAATATTATTATTATTATTATTATTATTATTATTATTATTATTATTATTATTATTATTATTAATAATAATAATAATAATAATAATAATAATAATAATAATAATTGTACCGCGTGGTACACCTCTACGCCGCACATTCGAATTTTACGCCTTAAAGTACTCCTCTACAGGAGAAACTGTGAACTTAAAACTGGATCTACTTAAACCCTTCCTCTGAAGATGTCACTGTGTGAATTTCGACGTGTTTTTGTTTACGATTTATCAAGAAGTTTGGACATTCTCTCATAGATGTCTCTACTAAAAAACAATGATCATGCATCCTGGTGCGAAGTGAGGGGACTTTCTTGAAGATATTTTGTACTCATAAGTTTTCTTATTAATAAATTTCGTTCTTTCATTTGTGGGTTGGCAATATTAATCTTTTCTTTCAGCCAGTTTTGAAGTTAGCCAATCAATTAATTCTGTAATTAATTTTCATCCAATCCCGTATGTCTTCTTCGATTTTGTGTGTCACTGTGTACTGTAGCCAATAAAAGCCTGTGAGTGTGTCTTAATTATTCATGAAAGGTCTCGAATCTTCCCCGAGGGTATAAAAACTGCTGATTTTCTTGTCTCTCGGTCACTTCATCAACATCTAACTTAGTATATGGACGTGTAGCAGGAGGCGGGAAGCGCCCCTTTCTTCAGGCAGCAGTTCTTCAGTAAGGTAATGGCCGCTTAACATCTTTATTTCTTGCTAGCTCAGCAGTTTAACCCGCGGGGAAGGTCCGAAACCTTTACCATGTAACCTATGTCTATAAACTTGTAAAATTCCTCCAGTTTATGTAAAAACTTCATATATCTTTAACTGTAAATCGGGGATAGAGAGTGCTTTACCCTCTCGAGCTCCCATTCATTTGGATTTGATGTGACTACGGTTTAGTAACCGATTTTCTACTCTTCCTTAATGTGTTAAATTTATTCAGTATACGAGTCACCTCCATAGTTTGGGAATAGCCCCTGTTTCTTCTGCCTAGTGCCTTTTAGGTTTTAAAATGTGTATTTAGGAGTGCAGGTACTCGCCTCCATTCCTTTGGTATTGCGGGCCATTCACTTAACCTGTTCTTTTCCTGTTAAGGCCCAGTAGAATGGGTACAAGATACCCTTGTTTCAGTGGTATAATTTGTGCCTCGATGGCAAGTGACTGTAAAGTATGCTTTGGCCTTGAGGAGGCTTGAAAAGCTGAGAGCGTGTCAGCTCTTTTAAGTATTGGAAAAGTGCCTCTAGGAGGCTTGATATTGTAATTAGGAGCAAGTGCTCCTTGAATGAAGGGGTTTTCGGCCCTTGAAGGTCTTGTGCTTGGTATATTTGAGCTATGAGCACAAGAGAATTGAAGAGCGAGGGGCGTAAGGCCCAGAATTGTTCTGTATCTTGGCTTTTCCTGGTCTTGTACCTGAATTATCAGTTATTTGTTGACTTGTTGTTATTTGTTAAATTTTGAAATTTTGAATTTTGAAATTCTATGTGAAAATTGTTAAGTTTTGCTATATTCGAAAATATAACCTTTAATGAAATTTTAATTCATATCTCGGCTTTGTAGTTAGACCCATTCACCCCGGCACCTTCTTTCACCTCTGCTGTTCCACAGAAACCTCGGAACAATGATAATAATAACAGTATTATATTTGCGAGATCTAGAATATCCTTAAATTTTGAATGGTGTGTGGCCTAGAGCCCCAAAGGGTCTTGGACTACCGAGCGACCGATGCTCGGTCAGAAGGGCTACAGATTACGAGGTGTTGTGTAGTCAGCACAAGTTGTGTACTATCCCAGACAATATATCCCTCCGTTCATTTATTTTTTTGCAAATAAGTTATTTTATTTTTTTAATTTAAACATTTCCCCCCGTAAAGAATGGCTAAGGAGCGCGAGTGTACTTATTGTGGGTGTGGTGAGGCATTGAGGGGTATGAGGGAGGAGTTGGAAAGTTTGAGGGAGATAATTAGGATTCTCACAGAAGACGGGAAGGAAGATAGGACTCCCTCAAACAATGTACAGGTTACAGTAGGTGTACAAGAGGGAGGGGAAGGAAAGGGAGGAGTTGTAGAAGACAGGTGGTCTAATGTTCTAAGGGGAAGGAGATTGCAGGCCAAAGGCTCTATTCAGGATCAGAATTCAGGACAGGTGTCTGTGCGAAATCGGTACGAGTCACTCCAGGTAGAACAACAGAGGGAAGATGAGGGACAGGGAACTGTTGCTGAGATGCGTGGAAGTAGGAGGAAGGGAAAAGGTAGGAAAGGGAAATGTAGAGTAGAGGATAGGAAAAGACAGGTGGAACAGGGTCATGGGAAGGAGAAAAGGGAGGAGGAAGTAGCTTCTGCAGCTATCAGGAAAGATAGGGCTGACCAGGAGGGGAGGGGATCAAATGAGGTGGGTAGGGTTGAGGCTCTGGTCATGGGGAAAGTGTGTGGAGGAAAGGGAACCAGGGTAGAATGTTATCCAGGAATTAGGTTGAGGCAGATGTTGAGGAAAGTAGAAGAGAATGAGGAGGGGAAGGAGAAGGTGGTAGTGTTTCACGTTGGTACCAACAACGTAAGGCAAGCTGATATAAGTACCAACATAGTTGGAGATGTGTGGGATCTGGTAAATGCAGCACGGGTGAAGTTTAAGAAAGCGGAGATTGTTATTAGTGGAATACTGTGTAGGAGGGATACTGACTGGAGGGTGATTGGGGATTTAAATGAGACTATGGAGTGGGTATGTCGGAAACTGGGAGTGAAATTTCTAGATCCTAATGGGTGGGTAGGAGATAGGGATCTGCGCTCAGATGGCCTTCATTTAAACCGCAGTGGTACATATAAGTTAGGAAATTTGTTTGGAAGGGTAATAGGGAGGTACATTCAGGGAAACGGGATGGCCTAGGGAGCGGTAATAAGGGAACAGGGAACTGGAAATCAAGTAGGGATGACATAAAATTGTTAGTGTTGAACTGTAGAAGTATTGTAAAGAAAGGAATAGAATTAAGTAATTTAATAGATATACATTTACCATATATTTTAATGGGAGTTGAATCATGGCTGAGAAATGATATAATGGATGCAGAAATTTTCTCACGGCACTGGAGCGTGTATCGTAGAGATAGGATAGGAAAGGTGGGAGGGGGAGTTTTCATTCTGGTGAAAGAAGAATTTGTAAGCTACGAAAATGTTAAAGATGAGACACATGAAATTCTAGGTGTAAGGCTCATTTCTAAAGATAATAGGCAACTTGATATATTTGGAGTGTACAGATCGGGAAAGGGTAGCACTGATGCGAATTCGGAATTATTTGATAGGATAGTCAGCTATGTGGGAAACGACACGGAAAGAAATGTGATTGTAGCGGGAGATCTGAATTTGCCAGATGTCAATTGGGAAGGAAATGCGAACGACAGGAAGCATGCCCAACAAATGGCAAATAAGTTAATATGGGAAGGACAGCTGATTCAGAAAGTGATGGAACCAACCAGAGGGAAACATATTTTGGATGTGGTGCTGAAAAAAACAGATGAGCTCTATAGGGAAACTGAAGTAATAGATGGTATTAGTGTTCACGAAGCTGTTTTTGTGGTAGTTAAAAATAAATGTGATAGAAAGGAAGGTCTTAAAAGTAAGACTGTTAGGCAGTACCATATGGCTGATAAAGCAGGTATGAGGCAGTTTCTAAAAAGTAACTATGATCGGTGGAAAACGGTAAATAAAACTGTAAACAGACTCTGGGATGGGTTTAAAGAAATTGTTGAGGAATGCGAAAACAGGTTTGTACCTTTAAGGGTGGTAAGGAATGGTAAAGACCCACCTTATTATAATAGAGAAATAAAGAGACTAAGAAGGAGGTGCAGACTGGAAAGAAATAGAGTTAGAAATGGTTGTGGAAGTAAGGAGAAATTGAAGGAACTTACTAGAAAATTGAATCTAGCAAAGAAGTAGCTAAGGATAACATAATGGCAAGCATAATTGGCAGTCATACAAATTTTAGTGAAAAATGGAAGGGTATGTATAGGTATTTTAAGGCAGAAACTGGTTCCAAGAAGGACATTCCAGGAATAATTAATGAACAAGGGGAGTGTGTATGTGAGGATCTTCAAAAGGCAGAAGTATTCAGTTAGCAGTATGTAAAGATTGTTGGTTACAAGGATAATGTCGAGATAGAGGAAGAGACTACGGCCAAAGAAGTAATAAAATTTACGTATGATAACAATGACATTTACAATAAGATACAAAAGTTGAAAACTAGAAAAGCGGCTGGAATTGATCAGATTTCTGGGGATATACTAAAGACAATGGGTTGGGATATAGTACCATATCTGAAGTACTTATTTGATTATTGTTTGGCCGAAGGAGCTATACCAGATAAATGGAGAGTTGCTATAGTAGCCCCTGTGTATAAAGGAAAGGGTGATAGACATAAAGCTGAAAATTACAGGCCAGTAAGTTTGACATGCATTGTATGTAAGCTTTGGGAAGGCATTCTTTCTGATTATATTAGACATGTTTGTGAAATTAATAACTGGTTCGATAGAAGGCAATTCGGTTTTAGGAAAGGTTATTCCACTGAAGCTCAACTTGTAGGATTCCAGCAAGATATAGCCGATATCTTGGATTCTGGAGGTCAAATGGACTGTATCGCGATTGACATGTCTAAAGCATTTGATAGGGTGGATCATGGGAGACTACTGGCAAAAATGAGTGCAATTGGACTAGACAAAAGAGTGACCGAATGGGTTGCTATATTTCTAGAAAATAGATCTCAGAGAGTTAGAGTAGGTGAAGCTTTGTCTGACCCTGTAATAGTTGAGAGGGGAGTTCCTCAGGGCAGTGTTATCGGACCTTTATGTTTTCTTATATATATATAAATGATATGAGTAAAGGAGTGGAATCGGAGGTAAGGCTTTTATCGGATGATGTTATTCTCTGTAGAGTGATAAATAAGTTACAAGATTGTGAGCAACTGCAAGGTGACCTCGAAAATATTGTGAGATGGACAGCAGGCAATGGTATGTTGATAAACGGGGCTAAAAGACAGGTTGTGAGTTTTACAAATGGGAAAAATCCTCTCAGTTTTAATTACTGCGTTGATGGGGTGAAAGTTCCTTTTGGGGATCATTGTAAGTATCTAGGTGTTAATATAAGGAAAGATCTTCACTGGGGTAATCACATAAATGGGATTGTAAATAAAGGATACCGATCTCTGCACATGGTTATGAGGGTGTTTAGGGGTTGTAGTAAGGATGTAAAGGAGAGTGCATATAAGTCTCTGGTAAGACCCCAACTAGAGTATGGTTCCAGTGTATGGGACCCTCACCAGGATTACCTGATTCAAGAACTGGAAAAAATCCAAAGAAAAGCAGCTCGATTTGTTCTGGGTGATTTCCGACAAAAGAGTAGCGTTACAAAAATGTTGCAATGTTTGGGTTGGGAAGAATTGAGAGAAAGAAGAAGAGCTGCTCGACTAAGTGGTATGTTCCGAGCTGTCAGCGGAGAGATGGCGTGGAATGACATTAGTAGACGAATAGGTTTGAATGGCGTCTATAAAAGTAGGAAAGATCACAATATGAAGATAAAGTTGGAATTCAAGAGGACAAACTGGGGCAAATATTCATTTATAGGAAGGGGAGTTAGGGATTGGAATAACTTACCAAGGGAGATGTTCAATAAATTTCCATTTTCTTTGAAATCATTTCGGAAAAGGCTAGGAAAGCAACAGATAGGGAATCTGCCACCTGGGCGACTGCCCTAAATGCAGATCAGTATTGATTGATTTTGAATCCTTACGGCTGTTATTCTTGGTTCTCCAGACCGGGGGGCCGCTATCTCACAGTCAGATAGTTCCTTAATTGTAATCACGTGGGCTGAGTAGGCCTCGAACTAGCCCTGAGGTAAAATCCCTGACGTCGCCGGGAATCGAACCTGAGTCTCCGGGTAAGAGGCAGGCAATATTAATAATGATGATAATAATAGTAACAGTATTATTTTGCGAGGTCTAGAATGAGCTTCAATTTCGTGGCCTACAGCCCCGAAGGGACTTGTCCTACCAAGCGGCCGCTGCTCAGCCCGAAGGCCTGCAGATTATGAGGTGCCATGTGGTCAGCACGACGAATCCTTACGCCTGTTATTCAAAATTCCTCGCGACACAAAATTACATGGCTAAGTCCTGTCAAGATGACAGCAGTGAGGTTAGGGTCGTTCAAAATTCCGTGCCACAAAAGCTCACGTGGCTAAGTCCCGTCAACATGACAGCTGTGAGGTTAGGGTTGCCCAGTCATTTAAATTCCGCCCCCAACATGAGCACGTGGTTAGGACCTGTCAAGATGACAGCAGTGAGGCTAGCCATGCACACACATTCAAAATCTGGTCATTCAAATGGTCATTCAAAATTCCGTGCCAAAACAATTACACGAGGTTAGGACCCGTCACAGTGGCAGTAGTGAGGTTAGTCAAGCCCGCGTGCTCAAAAAGTGAGGTTAGGATCTGTCAAGATGAGAGCTGACAGCTGTCAAGAGCACGTGGCCTTGTTTGTAAACAAGACCACGTGGTCGTAACGTCATGGGGCCAATGACCTTGGCCGGGGTCAATTACCTCGGATGTGGACTCAGCACAAAAAATGCTGGCAATGTGTTTTAGAATCCGCCCAGCCCTACTACAAAGGTAAGGGTACTGCACTCGACAAAAGAGTGGTTGAATGGGTGGCTACATTTCTAGAAAATAGAACTCAGAGGATTAGAGCAGGTGAAGCGTTATCTGATCCCCTAATAATTAAAAGAGGGATTCCGCAGGGCAGTATTGTTGTACCTTCATATGTTCTTATATATAAAATGATATGTGTAAAGAACTGGAATCACAGATAAGGCTATTTGCGAATGATGTGATACTGTATAGAGTAGTAAATGAGTTGCAGGATTGTGAGCGACTGCAGGGGGACGTCAAATCAAAATACTTTATTTGCAAATGAGGTCTGTACCTCAGTAGCAAGTGATACACAAATATACATTATTCTGAACAACTACATTTTAAGTTAAAAAGAAAAGAAGACATTTTTCCTAAAATACAGTATTATACAATTTACATTACCATTTTTCTATTAAACACACAGCTCATCCTTAATAAAATTTATATTATTTACAAAATTCTACTCATAATATCTTCTGTGCTTACACACATAATCAACTCGTATACAGTATGTGAAATCACTTCAAAAATACTATAAAATATTGTTATAAGATTTAAATGTACATTGCTTTTTTTAAGCCATTTTGGTACCTAACGTGCATAACGACCTGCTGCGTCTTAACCTTAACCAGAGCCCCTTTTGCCACTGCTTTTCAAAGTTCCTAAATGGCCTTCACAGCTACCGTAGCAGTCCCAGGGGCCCCGATGTCCCCACTGTACATCATCCCTACAGGCAGTCCCCTACTTCAGCTGTCCAGTCTCCATAGACAAGGGGATGGAATTAATTTATTCACAAAAATTCTTTATTACTATAACCTACACAGGTCGAATGCCCTCTCACATTTCTTTTCTGGGTTGCCATTTATTCTTTTCTTGAATATCTGTACAGATTTTGGAAAAGGATAAAACACTTCCCCAGGCAAACTGTTCCACTCTTTCACGCTCTACCCAATGAAGGAAAATTTACCACAACCATTTCTGCTAAAATCCATTTAATTTTGTACTTGAGATCAGCCCTGCCGAAATAATTATTTTCCAACTGAAGTCTCTCACGGATATTTCCCCATGCTTGCTCTCCTGTATAGGCTCTATATAATCCTATAAGTCTAGTTTTCTCCCTTCGCTTACTTAAAACTTCCCACCCAAGTTCCTCTAACATTTCGGATACACTACTGTTTCTCCTGAAATCCCCTTTTAAAAATCTTGCTGCTTTCCTCTGCACACTATCTATATCTTTTAATAGGTATTCTTGGGGACGATCCCAAACACTGTTTGCATATTCCAATAATGGACGAACCATACTTAAGTAACTTTTCTCTTTTAATTCTTTGTTGCATCATTTAAGTAGCCTCATTATGACATGTAACGATCTGTATGCTTTCAAAAAAATGTCATCAACATGACCCTTCCAGTGCAAATTACTTTCAAATCGCACACCTAAGTATTTGCACTTGCAATCCTTTGGGGCAATTACCTCATCCAAAGTATATTTAAATTCAGTTTTTAAGCTCCTGTATGTATATGTTGTGACAATTGATTTGCCTCCATTAATCTTCATATTATTCTCTTCAACTCATTGTTGGATACTGTCAAGGTCCCTTTGTAAGTCTGCACAATCATCTATGTTATTTATTTTCCTATAAACAAGTATATCATCTGCATACAATCTTATTTTTGATGTTATATTTTCCCTAAATTGTTTGAATATACGGTATTAAGAAAAGTAAAGGGTCGATTTTACTTAAACTATGTAGTTAGATGGACAGCAGACAATGTTATGAATGTACATGGGCTGAAAAATCAAGCTGTAAGTTTCACCAAGAGTAAAAGTCCTCTCAGTTTTAATTGCTGTTTTGATGAGATGTTAATATCTCAATCGGGAACACCTGTGAGGTAATATAAGGAATGATCATCATTGGGGTAATAATATTAACGAGATCTCTTCACATGGTTACGAGAGTTTTTAGGTGTTGTAGTAAGGATGTAAAAGAGATGGCGTTTGCGTCTCGGGTGGGACCCCAACTAGAGTGTGGTTCTAGTGTATGGTACCCTTACCAGGACTTCTTGATACGAGAACTCAAAACAATTCAAAGGAAAACAGCATGGTTTGTTCTGGATTTTTTCAGACAAAGAAGAAGTGTTATGAAAATGTTGCAAACTTTGGTCTGGGAAGATTTGGGAGTAAGGAGAAGAGATATTCGACTTTGTGGTATGTTTCGAGATGTCAGTGGAGAGTTGGTGTGGAATGATAAAAGTAAACGGATAAGCCTCAATGACGGGTTTTAGAGTAGGAAATATCATAGTATGAAGATAATGGAATTCAAGAGGACGAATTGGGGCAAACACTCATTTATAGGTCGAAGAGTAAGGGATTGGAATAAGTTATCAAGGGCAACGTTGAGATAAGTTTCCATGTTCTCTGAAAATATTTAAGAAAATGCTAGGTAAGCAATTGATAGCGAACCTGCCACCCCGGCGGCAGCCCTAAATGCAGACCATTGATGATTTGATTTTGATGTTTTGAGTTCAGTCTTACCGTTCATTACCCTTGTTCGTAACATGGTAAGCTCACTCAGCAAGGAACAGCAGCAGCCAGCTGTCGTCTTCAGGTTACAACATTTTCCATTCCCCCTCGTAAATTTTACTTAAATGGACCCCGGTTCATTCAAAATTTGTTTATTATTATTATTATTATTATTATTATTATTATTTATTTTATTATTATTATCCGTCTACAGAAAAGTCGTATTTTCGCCACAGTTTGGTTCAGATGGAAATATAGCCTGTAGGTATACTACGAACTGTACAAGGGGTGTTTCGTAGACGTGGTACGTGGTCGGATCAAACTCCTATAGCTTCATTGTGAAACCTTTAGCATTAACTGGAGCAGTAAAATTACTCACAGACGAGAGAGAACCTGAGTGTTCAAAGAAGATAAATGCACAATCACTACTTCAATGTAATTATTTTGCAGAATTTAGTAGTAATTACATCTAGTTCTTTTTATCTACTTCAATATCCCATATTTCTGCCCCATAAAATGCTCTTGAAAAATTTTTACCGGTCAAAAAGTCAACCTAGTGCGCACACACAGGTGGATCTTTATGTCTGTAAAAATGGCGCAGTGAACTAGTCCCGTGCTCAACCGCACCCGCACTGCCTCTACGTGAGCATAAGGCAGTACCGATCAGTGAGACATTGAAGTTTCGAGCGGACAGTGTTCGTCAACATGTGTAAATGTAAGGATGTGACAGACTGGCAAAAGGGCAATCGTATTTGGCCATGTCCATGGCCATACGGTGCGTGAAGTTGCTGGATTTGCTGGTGTTTCGCACCCGACTGTACAATGTGTCAACAAACAGTGGTGTACTACACGTGCCCAAGAAACACGACGTCAGAATAATGGTCGGAAAAAGATCAAACTGACAAGGACCAGAGACAAGTTTCACAGCTTGTGAAACAAAATCGCTTCCAAAACCGACGGAAATTGCTGCATTCAGCGAATGGAGATCCATCCGGACCTGTTAGCAAGAGAACATGGCGACGGGAATTGCATGCAATGAACATTTGGATTCGGTCACCTCGCAAGAGGCCATTGCTCACCCAGACATATAAAGCTGCGCGTCTTCAATGGGCTAGAAATCATCGAACGTGGACAGTAGGTGACTGGAGGAACGTAATGTGGTCTGAGGAATCACGTTTTTGGCTGTACTCCAATTACGCACGTCGTTGAGTGCACCGAAGGCCAAACGAAGCATTTCATCCTGGATGTGAGCAAGATCAGGTTCAAGCCGGAGGTGGGGTCCGTGATGTTTTGGGGGTGTTCCACGTATCATGGATAGGGCCCGCTCACTGAGGTGACCACTAACATGAACCAGCACGTTTGTTTAAAGATTCTGGATGATCAGGTGTTGCCGTTCAGTCAACATCTGCATGATGTCTATACTATTTATGCCCCGATTTTTCAAGACGACGACAGTGAAGTTCATCGGGCTGGACGCATATGCGACTGGTTCAATGAACACTCCCCCACCCTATTACTTCCCGATTGGCCTGAAAATTCAAGTGACTTGATACCCACTGAAAATCCGTGGGACATGTTGGAACAGCGGGTAAAATGCCGACATCAGCATCTTCGCAATTTGTTAGAAATGCGCGATCAAATCCTCAGCACAACCTGCACAACCTTGTGGTCACACTTCCTAACCGAATCCAGGCGGTTGTCAAATCCAGAGGCGGAGTTACACGGTATTAAATTATGCTTGTAATGATTTCTCCAGGGGTGACTAATTCTTTGTCTGTGGAGCTTATCACAAGAGCATTTAAAATATTGTTATGTAGCTTATAGTCAGTGTTTGGCATCTCCATTTCCAAACACACCATGCCAGATAGAGCGGCTAACCCTTACATTTTATTTGTTGATTCTACATCCTGTTTGATGTTATAATAACTAAGTATTCTATTTTATTTGCCACTTCAAGTTCTACGCCTTCTAACCACCACTCTTCATTTTTCTTTCATTTATTCCCCTGTTTACTAATCATTAGTTTTGTTTCTTAATGTTAATTTTCAAATTCCAATTCCTGCAATATTCAGCAGCGTTCTTGATACTATTTTGCATACCGACTGGAGTCAATAACAGCAGAAGGATGTCGTCTGCGAAAGCCAGGCCAGGAATGTCTCTATTGTTCAGACATGAGCATGTCCTATCCTCCTTCCCTTCATTTTCCAAAATGGGTTTGCCGGAATATACAGCTAATAGCGGAGTCAGAATACTACATGAAGATGTAAGTATCCAAGTGTCCAAGCAGATATTGATTGGGATTAAGAAGCGAAAAATGAATGGAAATGTTGAATTTAGCATACCAACACCAGGTGAAACATTCAACTGATGATTGCTGATTAACGAAAGTTAATATGATGCTTGATAGAATAGGAAAATACTGCGATAAAAAGGTTCAGAACAAAGACAAGAAATGGTGCATGAAAGTAACGATTAGAGTGAAAGATATTGAGAAGCAAGTGATTATGGCAGAATGTAAGACTAAAGGGACGTTATTCGAATTCTGTTAAATTATCCAAAAATTGTCAATTAAGAAAGAAAGGCTTCCAAATAGAGAAGAGTGACTAATGGGACTATATAAGAATAAGGTTCAGAGAGAGAAATATGTCGAGAATTGTTGTTTACTTTGTGGGGAAATAATTGTACACAATCGTCAAATTTTTAAATAAAGAATGTCTCTTATCCTTCATTATTTACGTTAATGTTTGTTTTATTTTTCCTTACTTCCTTTTGCCACATCAATTTTAAAATACAAAAATGCTCAGCCTGTCAACTCAGCTGTTCGCCAAGTCATTCAGACGTCAATTTAATGTCATATTCTGGAATGAACTTGATTCTTCGTATTTTCCTAGTGCTTTGCCATCGAGTTACTATATAATGCCATCCACTCCACTTGGAACTCGGTACACTTTCGACTCCGGTGTGGTATGGAGGGACTTTGCCTCGCTGCGTGTGTTACACACTCTTGTTTGCTCCCGACCATCTGGACTTCTACTGAGTGATGCTGGGAGAGCAAAGAAATACGTGTTTAAAAAATTGTGTTGGGACTTTGTTTCCCACAGCCTTTCAGGCTCTATGTTATATCATTACTAGTACTACTACTAAAATGTTTTCATTCCGACCCTGAAGGGGACGGCGGGCCTCCTAAGCAGTAACGCCATCTTTCAGGCCAGGGAGATTTTGATACGGTGAAAAGATGTTCTGAGAAGGTGAGGAGGTTGGCGGCCGTGGCCTACACGAGGAACTCTCCCGGCAATCGCCTTAGTGCAGGAGAATGGAAAACCACGGAAATGCATTCTCGGGACAGCCGACGGTGGGAACCAGCCCTTCTCCGCCTCCTGAATACAGAGGTGTAGAACCACGCCAGAGCCGCAGTCATCCCTCCTCTGCCCGGTTGGCCGGTCAGAGCACAGAGCCATCGAACTACGGACCAGCTGTGGCCACCCTATGGCGGAAGCCCACTCTGCAACCGCCGACTTATAACATTTTATATTTTTACGTTTTATTTTTAATGTTTTCATTCCCCACTCTGAAGGGGGTGAGGCGGGCCACCCAGAGGGGAAAACCCTCTCTCTGGCCGGGAGAGTGGGCTTGGTAAATGAGTGAGGGATAACGGGAGATTCTTTATTTCTTTGCTGACAAGTGGTAGTGGCGTGGTGAAAATTTAGGGCGTTTGGGGGATTTTATAAGGGTGATCTGTAGGGATTGGGATGTGACAGGGCTGTTGGGATCTAGGACCTTTTCGAGGAATCTCTGGAAGAGATGGTAGACGTGGTATCAAGTTTGTGGACGAGGAAGAGGTCATATAGGTATTTGGTAAGGAATAAAATAAGGGAAGGAGTTGAGAGCAATTCGTACCATCCGAGGTTCTATAGACGGTAGGGGACGGTATATGTTGGGCTTGGTTTGGGCCACGGCTGCCCAGGCAGGGTGACCATAGGTGATGGCAGAACTGACAAAGAATTTGTAGGTGAAGAGGAGGAGTTCGGTGTTAAGACCCCAGCTGGTGCCAGCCAGCCGACGCTCAAGATGGGATGTTTTAGAGGGCTTGGATTTTAGGTTTAGGAAATGGGGGCGGAATGTAAGATGCTGGTCTATAGTAATGCCTAGGTATTTGAGGGATTGTTTAGGATGGATGTGGGTCTCGTCGATGGTGAGACGGAGGTTAGCAGGATTGCAGGTGATGGAAAAGCACATTTTGGGAAGTCGGATTAGGATTGATTGGGTTTTGGAAGAACTGAGGCAAGGTACCATGGTTCGCACCAAGAGGAAATGATATCCAGGAAGGGCTTCAAGGTTTTGATGATGCTCTGGACTGACGGGAGTGGGGCTAAGATGGCGGTGTCATCGGCGTACTGGAGGATTTGGATGGGTGGTGGTAGGTTGGGGATGTCGGCGAAGAAGTGTAGAAATAGTAGCGGGGATAGCGGAGAACCTTGTGGTACTCCTACTGATATGGGAACAGGTTGGGGTAGATGGCCGTTAAGTCATTTACAGGGTATAGCAATATTTCGGCCCTCTTTATCTACAGTATGTTGCGCCCATAAACTCTTTGTGAGTGCGGCGTGTTGTTTTCTTTAAATCTTGGACATTGAACAGGGACTTGGCCGGTAACTCGTGGCAAGGAACTTTCAGGCCAATTATCTACGCTTATTCACTTAATTATTTGATGAATTGTTCTACGCATCTTTGTTTTCAAATTTAATAAACTATTTCGAAGGACGATTCCTCTTACGCTGCACCTGGTTCCCGCACCTATCTTCTTCTCAGAATAGGGTTCTCCATATTGTTTGAATATTTTCGGGCTATGTACCGTTGTATCTACCTCCTCTAATAGGCAAGTTTGTAAATTAATCTTTAAATATTGTGTTATCTGGTAATAGTACTTTTTTCTCAAATCTCCGAATGTGGCTGGTCTACGTCATAATTTAACTTTGTTAACCTTGTTAATCTCTTTTAACGTCACTGTTGCTTTGAATTGACTTTAAAACTCGTGCCCTCTGCCTTTGATAATCATGTTGTTGTTTGATTGTTTAATTTATATATATATATATATATATATATATATATATATATATATATATATATATATATATATATTACTGCCTGGTTGTTGAATTCGAGATTCTCTTATTTGAGTTTTCTTCTTCACTTTGTACCAACCACCGATAACCTCAGGTTCCCAAGCTGCTTCCCACTAGCTCATGTCAACTTGATATATGAATATACCTCAAAGGATTATTAACAAACCGTTCCTTGGTGATTTCACCCTGCTTCGGTAATACTGGCCGTATTATTATTATTATTATTATTATTATTATTATTATTATTATTATTATTGCTGGCCCTCACCGTACCATTCGCACAACTGAAAGCACACTAAAAACTACTAGCAGGGTTTATATCTCTAAACTCCCCCTCTAAACAATACAAATGCTACTGCCACCATCCAACGCAAAAAATGGGTACTTGTCCAACGCACCGTAATCTCGTGCCGTGCCATGTACTATGAGTGCCAAGCTTTTCGAGACATATGGCCATTGTGTGCTAGCACCATGCAAATGTGAGGAAAAAATAGTTGCCATGACTTATGCCCCAACCCTATTATCATTATTAAACCCATTTATCTACATATTTAAAACACTAGGCTGATTTTTGTTACCACGAGTTTGAGAGAACGGCTGAACCGATTGGCATTGTAAGGCATTCTGACGAAAGCCCGTGGCCTGTAGATTTGTAAAGTTTCTTGCCGTACATTTTAAATTGTTAAAGAAAAATATATCATACTGACTGGCCAGAGCACTCGCCAGTACTCCAAGGCCACCTGCTAGTCCACTGCCGGCCATGTCCTTGACAAAAATTGTAATGAGCTGACAAGCGTATGCCGTCTGGTACCTAACGTTTCCTCGCTGTAGTCTACATAACTGAGTGGTCAGTCGTGGAATCACGGTTTGTCGAGAGTATTTCACGTTGACTACACAAACATTTATCATCATCACCATCATGTTCCAGCTCCAGTTTTCTGGGTGGGATGTACAAATGCTCCCCATTTCTTTCTGTCAGAGCAGAGTACCTATTTCTCTACATCTTTCCATTTCACATTTTGGCCTTCCTACTGGTCTTTTCTCTCTCACATCTCTGTCATAAACATTGTCCACCTTATTTACTGTCATGAAAACCCCAAGGATTGTACCTATACTAGGTGATGAAAATTGCTTATTTAGAGCAGTTTCGTACTGTTTATATCAAAACGAAGAACGTCATCATGAGCTGCGTGTGCACACTATTGCAAAAATTGTTCCCGACGGGGATAATTATAAGGTTCTTATTATTGGCAATCAGTCTTATCGCCTTCCCCTCAAAATCAACGCGAGTGTGAAAGTCTCATATCTCTGGGCGTTGAATACGATGGTTATTATTATTATTATTATTATTATTATTATTATTATTATTATTATTATTATTATTATTATTATTATTATTATATACACACAATTCATCACACTACTGAACACCACAGGAGCACACAAAAGTGAATACACCCCTCCACATAGGGTGAGAAAATATCTCGAAATTAAGGGTTATATTGTGGGTAGCGAGCCTCCGTGGCTCAGGCGGCTGCGCACCGACCTCTCACCGTCGGATTACGTGGTTCAAATCCCGGTCACTCCATGTGAGATTTGTGCTGGACAAAGCGGAGTTGGGACAGGTTTTCTCCCTGTACTCCGGTTTTTCCTGTCATATTTCATTCCAGCAACACTCTCCAATATCATTTCATTTCATCTGTCATTCATTAATCATTGCCCCAGAGGAGTGCGACAGGCTTCGGCTGCCGGCAGAAATCCTATCCCCAACGCTAGATTGGGGATTCATTCATTCCATTCCTGACCCTGTCTAATGACTGGAAACAGGCTATGGATTTTCATTTTCATTGAGAGTAGCAATTAGGACACAGGCAATGATTGACCACTGTCGAAACGATATTATACTTCTCATTAGAGACAGTCCAGTTTTATATACACTAGGGGATCCGTGCGAGAAATCTCGCATGTTCATAAAGTATGTGGTGGAGTAATCCCCGGGTGAATACCGGTCAGCTAAGGAATACACAAATCAGTACAATATTAGACAGTCTTACTTACCACTTAATGTAATCTTTGGTATTTTAACATTCATGGTGTCCACTTGAACGGAAGCAAATGCAAGTGCATTATTATAGTGACGAATGTTCCGGAAGTAGTTTTTGGTTTTACTATCATTCTTTTATTAACTGATAATTTCAGTATACTGTAATGACAAAAACAGGCGTCCCAGTGGCCAAAATGTTAAGTGGACAGTAGTGATGGCACGAATTTTCCTACAGCAACAGTATTTGCGAATAGCACACTTCGTACAATTATTTTAACTCATTTTAAAAATAAATTATCGATATTTATGAAATGAGGGTGCAATTCCTCACTTCTAATGCCTATTCTATTTCTTTTGAATGCTCATTTGTCACGATCGGTTACTTGTGAGGGCAGCAAAATGGATGTATACTACTGAAATAACATATATCATAAATGTACAAAAGTATGGATAAGAATTTGTAGTTTATTGTGCGCAAATCGGGATATAAGGCTACAACCACCTCAGTATGTGCATAGAGTGACAAGCATCCAACTACATATTTACCGCTGGTGTACTTAATGACCGTCTTGTATTACCCACAAGGCAACTTGTCCAGACCGTCGATCTTACTATCGAACTGCAGGTTCTTTATTGTGTAGGAGCCCTAGAATGTTGGTGATAATTATTACCTATATATTACAAATGTTTACTAAAAACAGCTTTGTCCATGCCGTCAGGCCATTATACTGGACCGGAATTCTCTCCGGAATTTTCCGTCGGTTAATCATCAGGCACTGATAGGTCTCTAATTTCATTCAAAGTTGAGTAATCCTAAAATTAACTCCAACAATTGATGATGAACGATCGCCCTATCCCGCAATATATTTTGTACTTAGCGGGTTTCACAGAGTTAAGGATTAGCAACTTTACGTAAAGATATCGGTGAAGCTAAAACATGACAGGCGTCTGTAGGCAAACTTGCAATTTCAACCAAACTTGGTACACATATGACTTATCATTTGAAGAAAAATACTGTGGAGGTAAGACACCCCTAGCATCCCCAGGGTTGGTGTCAGGAAGGAGTGACTTCTAAATATCATCGAAAAATAATATTGTCCGTTCCATACTTTACGGACCGAGCTAGATAGCTGCAGTCGCTTAAGTGCGGCCAGTGTACAGTATTCGGTAGATAGTGAGTTCGAACCCCACTGTCGGCAGCCCTGAAGATGGTTTTCAGTGGTTTCCTATTTTCACATGGGCAGATGCTCGGGCTGTGCCTTATTAAGGACACGGCCGCTTCCTTCCCACTCCAAGCTCTTTTCTGTCCCATCGTCGCCATAAGACCGATCTGTGACGGTGCGACGTAAAGCAACATGTAAAAAACATACTTTTAGAAATTGCTGAGATGAACTGTGTAACTCTGGATGTCGTTTAAGTCCAATTTCAGCCTCCATCGACATGCAAGTCAGAAGGGTTGAAAAAGGAAATGACCAAAATAACCTAGATAAGTGTTGAATCCACAGTACTCTGGTTCGCTTCGCTAATTCGTGACAGTCCCATTGCCAATTGGAAGGAATCGTATACATCCACGGATCTCTATACATGGATCGCTGATGGCAGCTCTCCGCTGCAGGAGAAAGTACGCCAAGTTGAGCGCGCGGTCCGCCATGTTGGCGTACCCATCTTAGAGCTCTCCTTATGGGGAAGCAATGATAATACAGTCAATTTTAAATCGCAGTTAATGGCGCATTGGAATAATTAAAAATATAGAGACTTGTTCACTCAAAGCATAAGGACATTGGGATCACTGACACGTCTTTTCGAAGTCAGTAAATCTCCGGGATAGCAATATAAATGAGTGTAAAATAACAGCCGACAAATATTAACTCTGGTGCTATATATGTGCAATTAGCGATCGGTAACACAATACGAGTGAAAAGCAGTTTCTGGAAACATTGCTGTAAATTGTATACATGTATGCCACGAAATTATGCGTTCTTAAAATGATGTACCTATAAACGTAGCTCACTATACAGGCCTAGATTCGGTGTTTGATAATAAATTCCTGTTTCCATGAAATAACGCGCAGTTTATCAAATTAAAATATCATTGAAGCAAATGTACACATTAATAAAACCAGGAAATATTCAAAACTTGTCAAGATATCACATAACCTGCAGCTTAATTTATCACAGTAAAAATGACCCAAAATTAAATGTTCATAATTATGAAACATAGTAATGATACCTGTAAATATTCAAAACTGTTCAAGATATCACATAACCTGCAGCTTAATTTACCACAGTGAAAATTATACCAGTAATAAGGAATTTATTTATTTATTTATTTATCTATTTATTTATTTATTTATTTATCGTATAGCATATATATACAGAAACAGGAAAACAAGTACATTACCTACATTTTAATGTCCAAAGTTGTTATCCATTCTAGAGCCTCTGCATTGTCCTCACGTCCGTAGGTTAAACCTTAAAAAGCCCTACACGTGACCCCTGGGTGGTGCTAAGGAAGCAACAACATAGGCTGCTGGACCTATCTTCTAAAGATCTCCCAGCAAATATGAAAACTGTAAGAAGTAATAAGGAAATTTTATTTCTATAAAACACAACAGTTTTATTCGCAATATTTATCAAGACAGATAAACAAAGCAAGCGCGCTCCTCGTGGTCTACTGCACCCTGCGCTCGCTGCCATCTTACTACGCCAGTCATCTTCAATTCGGCTTACTGCTACCCAAGCTACCAGCCATCCATGTATAGAGATCAGTGTGTACATCATATCTATAGCGCGATGAGTAAATATGTACAATTATCACTTATTTTTTATTAATTGTTTGAAAGGATCAGCTACTTCCAAGGCAATATGGGCTTCAACAAGGACAAACCCCCACGCGAAACAAAATGATCTGAAACTAAAACTTTCAGTTATCCGGCCCCGCGGTGTAGGTGGCAACGCGTCCGCCTGTCACCCGGCGGCCCCGTGTTCGATTCCCGGCTGGATCAGAGATTTTTAATTGTAAATAATTAATATCCCAGTCCTGGGGGCTGGGTGTTTGTGTCGTCCTTAACATTCTTTTCCTCGCATTCCAATTACACGCAGGTTCATATCACATGGTGCAAATAGGGGCAAAGGATCTCTATATGTCGACGCCCCGAACAAACAGCATTTAAAAACCCTTTTAGTTAAACACGAAACAATAAAAGACGACAAATTTGTTCATAAAATATAAATCGACGTCGCAATAAAGAAATCTACAAAAATTAACTTGAAAAATTAACATATGATATAAAACCTTAAATAAAAATTCAATAAAGAACCCGAGTAACACATGGAACAGTTTCGTAGAGACGTTATTTCATCAATTCATAACGAATGCTGTGGAGCAGACTGGGTGATCTGATGATTATTATTATTACTATTATTATTATTATTATTATCATTTCTCTTTTAGCTTCAGTTCATATTACAAGTCTTCAGTTGCACAATTAATATTTTAATGCAGTGTCTGAAGATGGATATCTTATGGTAGCAGTATTAAATGGTCCATAGAAACAAAAGTTGCCTTTGTATTCACGAAAGATCATTTAATGTAAAGAAAATGGTGAATTTGTGTCATCCTAATAACCTTAAGCCACCAGGCTGGGCAACAAGCCCACACCATAACCAGTAATTTATAAATCAAGTTAAAAATATGACGATTTCTTGTGTAATAGTCGATGGCAATTGGTTAAGATCGTCCCGATAAGAAAACTCACCAGACTTAGCCCATTTTGTGGCATTGCTGCTATAAACTCACTCTATCGTCTATAATGTCTAATGCACCATTTTACATTTTAGAAGCCCCTTCATAATGATTACTCAAGACAATAATGGCAAATATTTTCACTCATTTATCTCTGCAAATATATGTGTAATGGTTAGTCCACACCAAAGTTAATACACAATGTGAACGAAACAAATTTAATAAACAATGTTAATGAAAACATTTCTCAACATGTTATTAAACTTTTGTTAACAATCTACTTAAACATTGTGAATAGCTGTTTGTGAGGTTACAATTCATAGGGCCAGGAAGAAGAAAATACTTCATTATTTTAGTGAGTACAATTAGAGAAACGCTCAGACGCGAAGTGTGGCAAAAAAAATACTGGAAAGGCGAGTAGAATTAAGTTTGGAAAGGACACTTATGTAGGATGCTAAATAGTTTATTATGTCACCTATTCAATACATTAGAAATTATGAACATTTAGGAGTTTATCATCATTTCCATATGAGACATGTTTCTCTCTTCTTTGAGGGCATCGTCAGTCATAGTACTACCTCAACGCATAAATCAGGTTTCCTTCCACGCCAGCCAAATTCACCGTTGCATCTGGAGATATATTCACGAACCCGGGGACTTCAATCAGACAGCTTCCAGTATGACTATCGCCTAATAGAACCTCATTTGGCAATCTTAAAAATCGTTGGAATATTTTTCCTAGCATTCCAATAATTATGAACTGAGGTCAAACCACACTGCATATTACTGTGTAGTTGCCTTGTTAATACTGCAATCATCAACCAACGGCAGAAATAATGTGATGCACATTGGAGCCAGACATTTTGTATCCTTTCTTCCCAAACTGCTCCCTTCTAAGTATGTATTATAAGCTTGTAATTTCCCAACTGTTCAATAGAATAACGTAAATATCACTGTCAAACTGTGATCGTCAACCAGCGGCAGTAATATTATTGTTATTGTTATGAACATCGGTGCCAGACACTTTGTACCCTTTCTCCCCAAACTGCTTCCATGTAAGTATATACCAGGTGGCTCACGGACGCCGTACTTTCTACTCATAAATGTCCCGCATGCATAAGTGATGTGTGTGGTGTCTACCAACTGATTTTAACAGGGGAACTACTGCCAGCGGGCAGGTTACGTCAGAATATGAAGAGATAAGAAACAGAGACACACTCGCAGCATGTTACTCAGCGTTGCCGGTCGAATGCACCCCTTGCATTAGTAAACATCGTTTTCGACCGCATATCTCTAGGCTGGTGTATGCTACAGCCGCACTGTATTTGCTGTCTGCATATCGGCAGTAGCTAGTGTGATCAGCAGCGGTGAGTACACAGACATTATTTTAATCTGGACAATCTGGTCGGAATGCAACAGAAGCTCCAAACAGACGTATGCCTTCTACATACGTACTTCACCGAATAGTATTAGTTTTTGTTTCATACATGCAACTCTTCCATCAAGTGGAATGTCTACACTTGTATAAATAAATAAGTTATTAGATTTCCTTTTCTACACCTTTGGCGTGTCTACAAACAGTACTTTGTGGAGTACACATTACATTTTCATTCCACTTTGGCCAGCTGGAACTAGGAATTATTTTAAAAAGCTGTTTGTACAAACCTTGTTATCTTATCTGCTAATTCCTTCGTTTATTTTCTTTAATTATTAACATAATTATTGACGGAAATACGCACAAAATGCTGTTCGTCGCCGCTAACCAATTTGTATAGCACTACGGCAAGTATGATTAGCTGCCACCCCCGGAGGTCCGGGTTCGATTCCCGGCACTGCCACGAAATTTGAAAAGTGGTACGAGGGCTGGAACTGGGTCCACTCAGCCTCGGGAGGTCAACTGAGTATAGGTGGGTTCGATTCGCACCTCAGCCATCCTGGAAGTGGTTTTCCGTGATTTCCCACTTCTCCTCCAGGTAAATGCCGGGATGGTACCTAACTTAAGGCCACGGCCGCTTCCTTCCCTCTTTCTTGCCTGTTCCATCCTAACTTCTCATCCCTCCACAAGGCCCCTGTTCAACATAGCAGGCGAGGCCGCCTGGGCGAGGTACTGGCCATTCTCCCCAGTTGTATCCCTGGCCCAAAGTCTGCATCTCCAGGACACTGCCCTTGAGGCGGTAGAGGTGGGATCCCTCGCTGAGTCCGAAGGAAAAACCGACCCTGGAGGGTAAACAGATTACGAACGAACGAACGAACATTCACCGGACTAAATTATTTCATTTGTATTATGCTTTTTTATATGTAATTAATCAGCCCCGTGGATTAGGCCTATTCGTAATAATAGTTTTTTTGAGATTTTGATTCAATGCTATATATAAAAATTTTCACCAGGTCTCACAAACATACTACGGGACATTTACTTAAATAACAGAGCACAAAGAAATAACTTAGGAACGTTGGTATTAGCTCCTGTTGAAATACGATTACAACTGATTTTTTTTAAAATTGGCTTTACGTCGCACCGACATAGATAGGATTTATGGCGACGATGAGACAGAAAAGGGCTACGCGTGGAAAGGAAGCGACCGTGGCCTTAAATAAGGTATAGCCCCAGCACTTGCCTGGTGTGAAAATGGGAAACCACGGACAACCATCTTCAGGGCTGCTGACAGTGGGATTCGAAACTACTATCTCCCGAGTGCAAACTCAGAGCTGCATGCCCGTAACCCCACCGCCACCTCGCCCGGTATAATTACATAGAAGTACGGCATGATTATGCAATTAAAATAATTTAGTATTTGAATACTCACTAAGAAACTAACAGACACTAAAGAGACTGCCAGACTGATGAATGCGCGCGACAAGTGGGTGAATTATAACTCAGTGGCCACGACCTCGGCAAACAATATATACCCCTTCTGCCCTTCCTCACAGCACAGGCAAAGTCTCGTATTACTTGCCGTAGTCATCATCATCATCATCATCTGTTTACCTTCCAGGTTCGGCTTTTCCCACGGACTCAGCGAAGGATCCCACCTCTACCGCCTCAAGGGCAGTGTCCTGGAGATGCAGACTTTGGGTCAGGGATACAACTGGGGAGAATGACCAGTACCTCGCCCAGACGGCCTCGCCTGCTATGCTATAATAATTTCGTGTGGGTATTTCAAGCCGAGTGCAGCCCTTGTAAGGCAGACCCTCCGATGAGGGTGGGCGGCATCTGTCATGTGTAGGTAACTGCGTGTTATTGAGGTGGAGGATAGTGTTATGTGTGGTATGTTAGTTGCAGGGGGGGACAGCAAAAACACCCAGCCCCCGAGCCATTGGAATTAACCAATGAAGGTTAAAATCCCAGACCCGGTCGGGAATCGAACCCGGGACCCTCTGAACCGAAGGGCAGTACGCTGAACATTCAGCCAACGAGTCGGACGCCTGCTATACTGAACAGGGGCCTTGTGGAGGGATGGGAAGTATGGATGGGACAGGCAAGGAAGAGGGAAGGAAGCGGCCGTGGCCTTAAGTTAGGTACCATCCCGGCATTTACCTGGAGAAGTGGGAAACCACGGAAAACCACTTCCAGGATGGCTGAGGAGGGAATCGAACCTCCCTCTACTCAGTTGACCTCCCGAGGCTGAGTGGACCGCGTTCCAGCCCTCGTACCACTTTTCAAATTTCGTGGCAGAGCTGGGAATCGAACCCGGACCTCCGGGGGTGGCAGCTAATCATACTTGTCGTAGTGCTATACAAATTGGTTAGCGGCGACGAACAGCATTTTGTGCGTATTTCCGTCAATAATTATGTTAATAATTAAAGAAAATAAACGAAGGAATTAGCAGATAAGATAACAAGGTTTGTACAAACAGCTTTTTAAAATAATTCCTAGTTCCAGCTGGCTAAAGTGGAATGAAAATGTAATGTGTACTCCACAAAGTACTGTTTGTAGACACGCCAAAGGTGTAGAAAAGGAAATCTAATAACTTATTTATTTATACAAGTGTAGACATTCCACTTGATGGAAGAGTTGCATGTATGAAACAAAAACTAATACTGTTCGGTGAAGTACGTATGTAGAAGGCATACGTCTGTTTGGAGCTTCTGTTGAATTCCGACCAGATTGTCCGGATTAAAATAATGTCCGTGTATTCACCGCTGCTGATCACACTAGCTACTGCCGATATGCAGACAGCAAATACAGTGCGGCTGTAGCATACACCAGCCTAGAGATATGCGGTCGAAAACGATGTTTACTAATGCAAGAGGTGCATTCGACCGGCAACGTTGAGTAACATGCTGCGAGTGTGCCTCTGTTTCTTATCTTTTCATATTCTGACGTAACCTGCCCGCTGGCAGTAGTTCCCCTGTTAAAATCAGTTGGTAGACACCCCACACATCACTTATGCATGCGGGACATTTATGAGTAGAAAGTACGGCGTCCGTGAGCTACCTGGTATATAAACGTTATATTTCCTAAGATTTTCCAATAGAGTAGCATCAATGATTCTTCAGACCATCACTGCTGGACACTGCTAAAATACCCTGTGGTTTTACGCATTGGTGCCGACTACTGTATCTATAAATAAGTTAATATAATCCCTTTAACTCCATATATCAATGAACATGTTTTATCAATGAACACTGTTCTTAATGAAATTTTAGTATCAGTTAACAACATTTCTGATAATGTAACGTCAATACTTCATACGGACCACTGCTGCTGGACACTGTCAAATACGCTGTGGTCTTACCTATTAGTGCAGGTCACTTATCTTTCCCTTAAACTGCCCCATGTTAATATGTTAAGTCATGCTTTGTAGGACATACCCTGACAATTTGACGCTGTTATCCCTCACAACTGATAATTTACAGCCAAGGGCTGATATATTGGTATTTATATCATCAATGAACATTGTTTTTCTCTTGACTATCCCACTGTAGTATGTCAATATTATGTCTTAGTATTAACAATTTAATTACAAATCAGGTACCTGATTTATGCCTTGAGGTAGTACTATGATCGATGAAGCCCTCAAAGAAGGGCGAAACATGTCTCATATGGAAATACTGAAAAATTCCTAAATGTTTAAAATTTCTAATGTATTGAATAGGGGGCATAATAAACTATTTAGCATCCTACATATAGTAGCTTCCATACGGATCAGTAATGATATTTATCACTCGCAAGAACACTTATGTCAGAACTTTTAATTCATGATGCAGCAGGCTTTCAAAATTTTCTTGAGAATGCCTCCACATTACTTTCAGGTCTTGTTGACTGTAATTGGGTCTGAAATTGCAAGTAATGTTACAGATTATCGGAAATCCTGGTCCACTAATGAAAGGCTATTTTTTCATAGATAGGCTATAACTTTAAGATTAATAACAACTGGTGACATTTCACTTATATACCTATTTTTCTAGAGTATCAAAATAGACAATTTCTGTTATTGTGTCTGAGGTGTTTGAAGATTTATACAACAATATCAAGGAATTGGTAAAGGTACGGAATAAAGAAAATTTTCATTTAACCTAGTTAGGGTAGTATTATTTTGATGATATACAAGCGATTATAGGAAGTTACGTTATTCAGCATGGAGCGAAACTGGAAATTAAACTACATTAGAACACAGCTAAAAGAATATCATGCAGAATTGAAGGTACTGTATATTAGAACATTCGCTTGAGATTTGGTAGTCAATTTTTAGAAGAAATAAGAAATCGCATTCCGCGCTATGAATTGGCGTGCTCTAATTGCGTCCTTGTGCATGACAAACCGAAATGTTAACGAAGACACGATAAGTTAATGAAAATTTCATTCACAAAAGTTGAAGAAATTTTGTTTATCAACATGCTCGAAAAATTAATGAACATGCTATTTTGTTTATTAACATGCAAAGGTATTCATAAAAACATTGTTCGTTAACAATGCTTATTAACAAAGTTAACGAAGACATCTTGGTGGGGACGCATCTTAAGTCACTTACCAACTTCCCGTAAAATTAAGGTTTAACAAAATTATAACATTCTTGAAATGTGCATAATACTCACTGATGCTTCCACTCTGAATATCGAAGTCATATGCAGCTATTTGAAGTGTAGGAGTATCGATGTAATAGAATATCTTATTGTCGGAAGTCCACGCAAGGCCGTTCGACACACTGACAGGCGAAATTTCTGTTTCGGGCATAAAGCTGTTTGGGTTCAGACTGTATAAGGAACCCTGGTCAGGAGTTACTTCGCCGACTATCTTCTCAGGTCCCATTGTACCTGAAACAAATATTGAAGCACAGAAATTAAATTTAACCGAGCGAGTTGTCCATGTGGTTAGTGGTGCCCAGCTGTGAGCTTGCATTCGGGGAATAGTGGGTTCGAACCCCACTATCGGCAGCCCCGAAGATGGTTTTCCGTGGCTTTCCATTTTCACACCAGGCAAATGCTGGGACTGTACCTTAATTAAGGCCACGGTCTCTTCTTTCCCACTCCTAGCCCATTCCCATCCCACCGTCGCCGTTAGAACTATCTGTGTCGGTCCAACATCACGCGACTTGCAGAATATACAGTATAAACGGTTGATTAGTCACGTGCGCATTAAACTATCTATTATGGTATAACTGTCAATTTTATCTGGCTCCATGGCTGAATGGTCAGCGCCTTGGCTTTCTGTCCTGAGGGCTCCGGGATCGACTCCCGACCGGGTCGAGAGATTTTAATCGTAAATGGCTCGGGGACTGGATATTTGTGCAGTCCCCAGCATTCTTGCAACACAATCCTCCAGCACATTAACACGCAATTTTCAATAGAAGGCTGACGCCACCCGCCCTCGCAGCAAGATTTGCTTTACATGGGCTGCACCAGGCCAGCGATGGCCACAAACATTATTATTATTATTATTATTATTATTATTATTATTATTATTATTATTATTATTATTATTATTATTATTATTATTATTATTATTATTGGCCAGAGGACTGGGTGCATTCGTTCGTCTCAATACACACCTCTTCATACACACACATCACGAGTGAAACACATAATAATAATAATAATAATAATAATAATAATAATAATAATAATAATAATAATAATAATAATAATAATAATTGTACCGGGCGGTACACCTCCACGCCGCTAATTCAAACCTTGCGCCAGTTGAAACCCCCCTTCTGGAAGAAGTCTGAACTTTGTCTTATGTGTTAATTTTCAAGTTATCCTGAAGATGTCACTACTTGGAAATTTTGAAGTTTCTGAACTGTGTTGTTTTCGACGTATTTTTGTTTTTCTTGTAGTAAGAAGTGTGAACATTCTCTTCTAGAGGACACTACTGAAGAACTACAACGGTGCACCCTAGTGCGAAGTGAAAGAACTGTTTTTTTTGGAGAAAATATAATTTCAAAAGTTTGTTCTTTGCTAAATTTCTTTCAGTCATTGTTTAAGTTGGCAATATTAACCCTTTCTTTCCCCTTGTTTTGAATTTAGCCAATCCCGAATTTCTTTAATTAATTTTCCACCAATAATGTGTTTCTTCTTCATCTTGTGTAGGGGTTTTCTTTATCCACCAATAAAATGATTGTGGGCGGGTGTTTTCCTTCCTGAAACGCCTCGAACTTTCTGCGAGAGTATATAAACTGCTGATTTTAGGGTCTCTGCGCCACTTCAGTAACGTCTTTCAGTGTGTAAAGTACATAGCAGGGGGCGGGAAGCGCCTCTTCCTTCGGGCAGCAGTTCAACAACAAGGTAATGGCCGATTAATAACTTCTTTTCTTGCTAGCTCAGCAGTTTAACTCTCGGGGCGGGTCCGAAGCTTTTCCACCATGTAACTTTCCCTAAAATGTAAAGAATCTTTGTATTTAGTCTATCTTTTAAGCTTCATATTGGGATAGAGAGTGCTTAACCCTCTCGAGCTCCCTCTCATATTGCATTGAGGTGAACTTATTTTCACAACCGTTTCTTCCTTAACGTAATGTAAATTGTTTCCTTCTAAAGTCACCTCTTTAATATGGGATTAGCCCTTGCATTAACGGCCTAGTGCCAAGTAGGTTTTAAACAAAGTGTATTAGGAGCGCAAGTTCGCCTCCTCTCAAAGTGGTAGTTTAGAGGCCATGTAATTAAATTTTCTCACTTAATAGGCCTCAGTAGGTTGGGTATCTTTACCCCTGTGTTTATGTCCTTAGAGGACAACTTGAAGGTGGAGTTTGGTGTGGCCTTTGATAGGCTTAACCTTTGAGAGCAGATCGCTCTTTTGAAGTTTGTTTCTGCGCGCCTCGAGGAGGCTGTATGATGTAATTGGGAGCAAGTGCTCCTGGGCTTGATTGGGGTCTTCTGCCCCTTTGTTGAATTCTGTATATCGTAAAATTGGGCTAATTGCTCAAGAATTGTGTGTCTGGCTCTCGGAGCCCCAAATCCCGTAATTGTACATTCTCGATTTGTGGTTTTGCTACTCTGTACCTGCCATTATTGTTATTTCTTGTTTTTTGCTAAGAAAATATAACCTTGTTAAATTTTAAATTCACTTTAATTTCGTAGCCTGAGACCTGTTCACCCCCCGCACCTTCTTTCACCTCTAACTACCACGGAAAACCCCGTAACAATAATAATAATAATAATAATAATAATAATAATAATAATAATAATAATAATAATAATAATAATAATAATAATAATAATAATAATAATTTTAAGGGGAATTTCAGATAGACCATGTGGCTATTACAAAGAGAAACCAAAATCAAATCATGAATGTAAAATTCAAGAAGCGTATCATCGACTCAGATACAACCTATCTCTAATCAAAGTGAAGTTTCAAACTAACAGACTCAAATGTAGATCACGGCGTAACCCAGGAATCGACCCAGAGATACTAACGCAAAACTCAAGCGCTTTCCTGGTCAATATCTCCGAGTAAAATGCTAGAAGTTGGTCAGAACTTAAAGACGAACTTGTAAAAGCTGTCAATTGCACTGATATACCACCGAGGAAATGTAAACATAAGTGGTAGAACGATACCTGTAATCGTTAGAACTAAACATGAAAGCATGGCAAGACTGGAATCCACAGAAAATCACAGAGAAGTGACATGCCTTCATTAAAATCCAGAAGGAGACTTCAAAGATTATAAGATTCCAAAAACGTCAACATGATCAGGTCAGACTGGCAGAAATCGAGCAGAGTTCAAGAAAAACAATACTAGGAACGTTTACAGAACCTTTAAAGAACTAACGAGTAATAGAGCACCCACTCTCTGTTTTAAAAAAACCGGATGGGAATTTAGAAACAAATAATGAAGAAAAATGTAAACTTTTGGCAGATCATTTCAAAGATCTTCTAAACTGCGAACCTCCTACTGACTACTCACTTTTGTAACATCAGAACCGAATCCGGGTTCAGAACCTCCAACAATAGAGAAAGTTGGATAAATAATACAGGAGTTATAAAAGACTAATCTCTAGGGGAAGATGGTATAATTGCCGAAATGTGGAAACTAGGTGGCAGAAATCGCGCTCAGAAAATTCATAAAATTCTTACAAATATCTAGACCTGTGAAACAATTCCTGGAGAGTAGAAGTGTGCAACAATTCACAAAGGGGGATTTCCCTACTAGCAGTCACCTATAAAATTCTTTCAAAACTCCTACTCAGGGTACTTGAAATGCAAACAGATCATTTGATTGGAGAATATCAGGCAGGATTCAAGAAAGGCAGGTAGTGTGCAGAAGATTCTTAACCTTAAGACCATCCTACAAATTCGTAAAAGCAGGCAAACGGTGATTACTTTTGTGTACTTGAAAAAGGCATATGACTCGATAGACAGACAGACACTTTTACGTGCACTGGAAGAATTCGAAGTAGACAGGAAAGCAAGAGGCTGAAATCCACAGAAAACCACATGTCTTCACTAAAATCCAAAAGGAGTCTTCAGAGATTATAAGATTCCAAAAATGTCATGCAAACACTAATAGGCACCACTTCAAAGGTTAAGTTCTTAGGGGAATGGTCTGAACCACTTGACTTAAAACAGGAGTGCGACAAGGAGATGAGTTGTACGGCCAGGGGCGTAGCTAAGGGAGGTTACTGGGGTTTAGAGCCCCCGCATGGAAATTTAACAAATAGAAAATAAAGAGAAACTGACAATAAACTAAATAAACATACAGAGACATAATTGTAGAACTAACAGATATGTTGAATCTCCTTTCTAAGAAGCCTTGAAAGTTGGATTTTAGATTGTAAACTGAACATACCATTCGCTGTAAAACTGTTGACCTTGATCGTATGGTTCTTGTTTTGTATTTTAATGTAAAATTGTGTACTGAATTGCAATCTGAAAACCAACATAATTCACGTGAATGAGTGTGCTAATAATGACATGTCTTGCAAGCGCGCATCACACACGCACAAGCACCTTCATTATGTTCTATCATCATTTTATAGCTATAACACTGCCCCCCATTCGGTCGATCCTGGCTACACTAATGCCTGTCAGCTTGATTGTTTAATCTCGTTTTGGGAAAAGTGATTAGGACTTGGGAGAAAGAAGTTAAAGAAATAACCCTTAGCAAATTACGTGAGAACAACATTGATTTACAGTGTTTAGCCTTCGCTAATGACTTAGCAGTGTTGTCCAGTAACAGACAGAAAGCGATTGCATCCATTGAAAACCTCCATGAAATTGCATCCAGAACAGGACTCCATATCTCACTACATGGACGGATCCCTTCGGTACCTAGATGGACAACCAACGAAAACCCAATATGGCAAAAATAACCCAAGTGTCTAAATTCAAATGCCTGGGAGAAGTCATCCAACCTTCAGGACTGAATCGTGAAGCTAACAGAGAAAAGATCTCTAAAGTACAAAGAGCATACAGACTCACTTGGGACAGACATAATAAAATATACATATCCCGAAATGCAAAATTACGGCATTACAACACTGTACTCAAGCCTGAAACATTATATGCATCTGTAACACTGATCATTGCAGCAGATCATTTATTAAAGATTTAGAAAAGCAAGAGAGAAAAATCTTAAGGAAAAGTTTTGGACCTGTTTGTATAGGGGTAATCTGGATGACAAGGAAATCTCATGACCTGGAGTAACCCTCAGAGAATATCTCAGATACATTTAGGAAAAGATGTTTGAAGTTTTATGGACATATTATCAGAATGAGTGATCAGAGATGGATCAAAAGAATTCTGAACCTTGCCCGATCAATGAAAGTAAAAATCAATTGGCTGCTCAAAGTTGGAAAAGATCTTCAGGAAATGGACATCACAGCAGGGTGCTAAATCAGAAAAAAAAACGGTGAGGGGAAAAGGATCATAGGGCTTAACTAATAGTGTTTATTTCAGGCAGTACCCGGCGGGGAAGGGGGTATTTAATTCCCTGTAAGTAAATTACCCCCTCTCACAGGAATATGTACATTTTAGATTTTTTACTTGAATTCTGTTCTTATAACAAAAATGATAATTATTGGAAAGTTGTTCCTTGTAGGCAATGACATTTTTTCCGTTTGTTATTACACAGTTCAATAAAATACTAGTAACAAGTAGGCACTTCGAACTAGGTGCAATTTCACTAAATCCCTACACGTATTCGATGGAAAAGTCAATGTGAATTTCGGAAGTATAGCCACTCATATCTCTCACTCTCTCTCTCCCTCTCCCCCCCCCCCCCTTGAGCATGGCTGGTGGCAGATCTTATGAGTTGGAATGTTGAGCAATAGTTCATCTGCAACAGATGCTGGATCGTTGTACACATTGTGACCATGGAATTCTATAGCAACAAAGTCAGTAGAACTGTAAACACAATTTAACTTAATAAACTAAATGAAAGATACATATTTATAAACATAGATTGTACCAAATATTGTATAGTCCATCATTTTTGTCGTATCTTTTTACCATATCCCCAAGGTACGAAACATGCCCCCAGAATATTTTTTCTGAAATAAATCCTGCTAACTACCAGTGCACCAATTTGGAAAATCATAAGTGAAAAAACTTAAAAAAGCGAATGAATGAATGATGGGCATAACTGACGCTGAGGAAATAAAATGTGCCAGTTGTTGAGGCCAGTCACACTCATCTGGACAATGATTAATGAATGCAAAATAAGAAATTGTGGAAAGTGTTGCCGGGGTGAGAGATGACAGGAGAAACCTAAACAAAGTTGTTCCTGCTTTGCTTTGTCCAGCACTAATCTCGCATGGAGTGATCAGTGTTTCAACCACCGGAGCAACCACCTTCTACCAACTGTGTCACAGAGGTATTCTGGAGAATCTTAAGTCGTTTAAAATCTTTAAAATAAATATATAGGCCCATTTTAAAGGAAAGGATATTATTACAGGATAAGAAAGTTAATAAAATGAACTCACTTCAAAGAAAATTCTGAGGTTGTATTTCTCCTCGCTGCTGTTCTTCAATGAGTAGCGTTGGTCTGCCAAGTTATGCCCAGAGGTGACCGATTTATCAGCGACGGTAACAAATCTCAATCTCAATCACTAATGATCTGCATTTGGGACAGTCGCCCAGGTGGAAGATTCCCGAACTCTTGTTTTCCTAGCATTTCCGTAAATGATTGCAAAGAAATTGGATATTTATTGAACCTCTCCCTTGGTAAGTAAATTCCAATCCCTAACTCCCCTTCCTATTAACGAATATTTACCCCAATTCGTCCCCTTGAATACCAACTTTATCTTCATATCTTTCCTACTTTTCAAGACACCACTCAAACTAATTTGTCTACTGACGCCTTCACACGCCATCTATCCACTGACAGCTCGGAATACACCACTTAGTCGAGCAGCTCGTCTCCTTTCTCCCAAGTCTTCCCAGCCCAAACTTTCCAACATTTTTGTAACGCTACTCTTATGTCGTAAATCGCCCAGAACAAATCGAGCTGCTTTCTCTGGATTTATCCCGTTCCTGAATCAAGTAATCCTGGTGAAGGTCCCATACACTAGAACAATACTCTAGTTGGGATCTCACCAGAGACAAATATGCTCTCTCCTTTACATCCTTACTACAACCCCTAAATGCCCTCATAACCATGTGCAGAGATCTGTACATTTTATTTACAATCATATTTATGTGATTACCCCAATGAAGATCTTTCCTTATATTAATACCTAGGTATTATTTACAATGATCCCAAAACGGAACTTTCACCCCATCAACGCAGTAATTAAAACAGAGAGGACTTTTCCTATTTGTGAAACTCACAACCTGAACTTTATCCCCGTTTATCATCATACCATTGCCTACTGTTCATTTCACAACATTATCGAGGTCATTTTGCAGTTGCTCACAATCTTGTAACTTATTTATTACTCTGTACAGAATAACATCATCTGCAAAAGGCCTTATCACTGATTCCACTTCTTTACACATATCATTGATATATATAAGAAAACATAAAGGTCCAATAATACTGAATTGAGGAATTCCCCTACAGGGACAGATAAAGCTTCACCTACTCTTATTCTCGGGAATCTATTTTCTAGAATAGAGCCACCCATTCAGTCACTCTTTTGTTAAGTCCAATAGCACTCATTTTTTCCAGTAGTCTCCCATGATCTACCCTATCAAATGCCTTAGACAGGTCAATCGCGATACAGTTTAATTGACCTCATGAATCCAGGATATCTGCTATAACTTCCTGGAATCCTACAAGTTGGGCTTCAGTGGAATAACCTTTCCTAAACCCAAACTGCCTTATATCAAACCAGTGATTAATTTCGCAAACATGTCTTATATAATCAGAAAAAATGCTTTCCCAAAACTTACATGCAATGCATGTCAAACTGACTGGCCTGTAATTTTCAGCATTATATCTATCACCCTTTCCTTGATATACAAGGGATACTATAGCAACTCTCCATTCATTTGGTAAAGTTCCTTCATGCAAACAATAATCGAACAAGTACTTCAGGTATGGTACTCTATCCCAATCCATTGTCTTTAGTATATCCTCCGAAACCTTATCAATTCCAGCTGCTTTGCTAGTTTTCAACTTTTGTATCTTACTGTAAATGTCATTGCTCTCATAGGTAAATTTTAATACCTCTTTAGTATTAGTCACCTCCTCTATCTGGACATTATCCTTGTAACCAACAATCTTTACATACTGCTGACTGAATACTTCTGCCTTTTGAAGATCCTCGCATACACACTCCCCTTGTTCATTAATGATTCCTGGAATATCCTTCTTTGAACCCATTTCTGCCTTAAAGTACCTCTACATACTCTTCCATTTTTCACTAAAATTTGTACGGCCACCAATTATGCTTGCCATCATGTTATCTTTAGCAGACTTCTTTGCTAGATTCAATTTCCTAATAAATTCCTTCAATTTCTCTTTACTTCCACAGCCACTTCTAACTCTATCTCTTTCCAACCTGCACCTCCTTCTTGGTATCTTTATTTTTCTGCTATAATATAGTGTATCTTTAAAATTCCTTACCACCTTTAAAGGTACAAGCCTATTTTCATATTCCTCAACAATTCCTTTAAACACATCCCAAAGTCTGTTTACGTTTTATTTACCGTTTTCCACCGATCATAGTTACTTATTAAAAACTCCCTCATGCCTATTTTGTCAGTCATATAGTACTCCCTGATAGTCCTACTTTTAAGACCTTCCTTTCTTTCACATGTATTTTAATTACCACAGAAACAGCTTCGTGATCACTAATACCATCTATTACTTCGGTTTCTCTATAGAGCTCTACTGGTTTTACCAGCACCACATCCAGTATATTCTTCCCTCTAGATGGTTCCATCACTTTCTGAATCAGGTGCCCTTCCCATATTAACTTATTTGCCATTTGCCATTCGTATTACCTTCCCAATTGACATTTGGTAAATTGAGATCACCCGCTACAATCACGTTCCTTTCCTTATCGTTTCCCATCTAGCTGATTATCTTATCAAATAATTCTGAATCAGCATCTGCGCTACCTTTTCCTGGTCTGTACACTCCAAACATATCAAGTTGCCTATTATCTTTAGAGATGAGCCTTACCCCAAGAATTTCGTGTTTGTTATCTTTTACTTTTTCGTAGCTTACAAATTCTTCTTTCACCAGAATGATTACTCCCCCTCCTACCATCCCTATCCTATCTCTACGATACATCCTCCAGTTCCGTGATAAATTGTCTGCATCCATTATATCATTTCTCAGCCATGATTCAACTCCTATTACAATATCTGGTAAGTATACAGTATATCTATTAAATTACTTAATTATATTCCTTTCTTTAAACAACTTCTACAGTTGAGAGCTAATATTTTTATGTCACCCCTACTTGATTTCCAGTTCCCTGTTCCCTTAACACCGCTCCCTAGGCCACCCTGTTTCCCTGAATGTACCTCCCTATAACACTTCTAAACAAATTTCCTAACTTATATGTACCACTGCGGTTTAAGTGAAGGCCATCTGAGCGCAGATCCCTATCTCCTACCCACCCATTAGGATCTAGAAATCTCACTCCCTGTTTCCCACATACCCACTTCATAGTCTCATTTAAATCCCCAATCACCCTCCAGTCAGTATCCCACCTACACAGCATTCCATTGATAACAATCTCCGCTTCCTTAAACTTTACCCGTGCTGCATTTACCAGGTCCCGCACATCACCAACTATGTTGGTACTTATACCTGCTTGTCTTACGTTGATAGTACCAACGTGAAACACTACTACCTTCTACTTTCCTCAACATCTGCCTTAACCTAATTCCTGGATAACACTCTACCCTGGTACCCTTTCCTCCACACACTTTCCCTACATGTCTAACGATGGAATCCCCCATGACCAGAACCTCAACCCTACCCACCTCATTTGATCCCCTCCCCTCCTGATCAGTGCTATCTTTCCTGATAGCTGCAGAAGCTACTTCCTCCTCCCTTTTCTCCATCCCATGACCCTGTTCCACCTGTCTTTTACTATCCACTACTCCACATTTCCCTTTCCTACCTCTTCCCTTTCTCCTACTTCCACACTTCTCGGCAACAGTTCGCTGTTCCGCATCTTTCCTCGGTTGTTCTACTTGCAGTGACTCGTACCGATTTCTCATCAACACCTGTCCTGAATTCTGATCCTGAATGGATCCCTTAGCCTGCAATCTCCCTCCCCTTAAAACCTTAGACCGTCTGTCTTCTACAATTCCCCCGTTTCCTTCCCATCCCTCTATTACACCTACTGTATTCTGTACATTGTTTGAGGGAGGCCTACTTTCCTGCCTGTACTGTGAGAGAATCCTAATTATCTCCCTCAAGCCCTCAAACTCCTCCCGCATACTCCTTAATGCCTGGCCACACCCACAGTTCCTACACTCACACTCCTTAGCCATTCTTTACTAAATAATGAAAAGAAAAAGGAAAATAAGATATTTATTCTGTGAAAAATAAAAATGAAAGGAAAGAAATATTGTCTAGGTTAGTTCACAAAGTTCACACGACAATAAGTTAATTAATATAGGCTACTGCTACACTACAATACTAATTAATTGTACGTTTTTTTATTCCTACAACACGCTAACAGGATGAAAATTACGGACACTTTAACTGCCTACTCAGAACTACAAATGATCGGAATACAAGAATCAGCTGATTTTTATTTATATTTTCTTGATACACTACACCCTTTGTTCACGATTGTAGCCAACAATGCCAATATTTGAATACGAAGAGCGACAATAATCAATAACAATTACGACTGTTAACTATTTCGCCAGTAAAATATTGTCTATTCTGTTGAAATCCTTTCTTTAAACAAAATTTACAACAGTATCGCGTTATTTAAAGAAGTTATTAACTTCGTGATAGGTGGGACCGTTGAACTGCTATTTGAAATACTCTGTCAAATGCCTGTACTAATAGACTACAACCGCTGCGGTAGTTACGACTCTTTTTAATATCCCGTCTTTGTACGTATTTTATCAACAAACCTATTGATATTTTAAAAATACCATTAAAAAGAAAGAGATATTTCTTCTTTCACGCAGTCCTAAATTTCAGGTTGCAATCTAGCGAATGTCTACGGAACTACTCAGTGTGAAAACTGTAAATAAATACCACTAATCGCAGATTACTACAAACACTAAACCCAATTATTTGTGGGCTAAATGTATCACACACGCACACACACAAAATTTGGAAAATTTCTACAATTATTAACTACTTTATCACTGAGATAACTCAGAGCTCTTGGAACAGTCAACCACTCGCTAGCGCATCCAGCACTGGAATCCAACTGTATCCCACAATCTCAAAGGGGATAAATTCAGTTTAATAGTCATCAGAGCCTGCAAAGTGTTTACCAACAAGCGATTCCGTTCGGTTGTTTTGAAGCTATGAGCAGCGCTGAAACCTCGTTCGCAAGCGGCGGTTGACATAGGCACTGAACAAAGTTTGCGTATTAATCCTTTCAAAAGAACCAAATCATTTAGGATTTTAGAGCCTATCTTATACTCGCTCCATTGCGATACCACAGTATCACCATCCAAATCAAACAACTCAGCTATTTTATATACAACAGAATTGACATACAAACCAGTATTACCACTACTTGTTTCTTTTTCAAACACTGCAAAGCACTTCAGTACTTCACTTGAAGGAATTCTTTCTATTTCATCTTTTAAACCATGAAGTATTTGTTCTCTTACTCTGTCAAACTCACTCTTTCATTCTCCTCAGAATAGCATTTGCAATATGCTAAATAATTTTCCTTAGATAGTGTCAAATAAACATCGTCTTTCACGCGCACTTCTTTAAGGGTCTGTATTGTACGTAGGTGGATCAAAAGGTTAGTTGCACTAACGCGCCGCAGCAGCGCGCTGTGTGTCGCAAACGTGGGGACAGCGGAGAAAGGGACAGACACTGTTCACATGTCTGTTTGGCAGGTCGCTGTGGTGTCTCGTCTAGTATTGTGTGAATAGTGGCCAAATGCAATGGCGCGTCAACTGGACGTTCACTCCAAATATGAGGTGCGTGTGACAATCCGATTCCTATGGTCCAAAACGAAGAATTGCACGGACATTCATCGTGAAATTAGTGCTGTGTACGGCGAGCGGGCCATTTCCCGACAAGGTATCGTAAAGTGGTGTCAGCAATTCGAAGTCGGACGCACGGATATCACGGACAACCATCGCGAAGGCAGGCCCACAACGTCCAGGACCCGTGCAAAGGTCAACAGTGTGAATGCGGTCATTAGACAGAACCGGCGCATTAAACTGAGAGAAATCGCGACGCAGCTGAACACGCCGTATGGCAGTGTGTTCGCCATTGTTCACGAGGACCTTGGATATCGTAAGCTGTGTCAAAGATGGGTCCCACGTCTTCTCACCGATGAGCACAAGGGACAACGTTTCCAATCCTCCCTGACATTTTTGCAACGGTATGCCGCAGACGGCAACGGGTTTCTGCGGCGAATCGTCACAGGCGACGAAACATGGGTCTACCACTTCATCCCCGAAACGAAGCGAACATCAATGGAATGGATGCATTCCTCATCACCACAACGAAAGAAGGCCAAGGTTCAATTTTCATCCGGTAAGGTTATGGCGACGGTGTTCTTTGACATGGAGGGGTGCTGCACGTGGAATTCATGCCGAAAGGAACGACGATCAACGCGGCGTCGTATTGTCAAACGTTGCACCGGTTGCGTAAAGCGATTAAAGAGAAGCGCCGGGAGAAATTGAGCGCCGGTTTGATTTTGTTGCACGATAACGCAACACCTCACAAGGCCCGCCAAACGAGAGAACTGCTGCAGCGTTTCAAGTGGGAGGTCTGGCAACATCCACCCTACAGTCCCGACTTAGCGCCACGTGACTTTCACCTGATCGGTGAGCTCAAAACGGAGCTCGGTGGTCGACGTTTCCAGATCGATGAGGTCAAAGCCGCTGCCTCTGAGTGGTTGCAGAACGCTGGAGGAAATTTCTATGCATCCGGCATTGACAAGTTGGTTGTGCGTTCGCAGAAATATTTGGAGTCTCTTGGAAACTATGTGGAAAAGTGACTTTACAGTGTATGTCATTATAGTCGTGTTGCTGTAGTATAGGTGGTGTAATAAGTGGCCATAACTGGGAAGTGCAACTTATTTTCTGATCTGACCTCGTAGAATTAAGCTTGTTTTCGATTTCACCATAAGAAACCGATTCCTTTTGCATTGTTGTACTTAGGAGGGACAGTACATACGATACATCTAACATAAAACCCAACAATATAATATTTTTTCTCTGCGACATATATCTGTACAGCCCTGAAAATTTACAACGATCTTTACTCAACACTCCACGGTTTTCAGATTCACGGATTAGGTACTCCATGATGCAAGGGAAGTCTTTGAAAACTGCCAATAAACAGCCCTTCTCACTTAAAATCCAACGAACATGGGAGAGGTTTTTTTACTTTCAAGAACCGTGAAACTCCTGTGACTGCTGCAATATGTCTCAGTTCAGCAGCTGCAGAAGGTCTACTGAAAAGTATATAAAGTTCGTGTAGTACGCATTCAAAATTATGAACAGCATTCACAACACTAAAAACTTTTTCTGAAACAAGGTCCATTCTATGAGACATACAATGCACGCTGATCAAGTGCGGAGATACGTTCCTCTTGATTCTAGCAGCAACACCTTCATTTCGGTCAGTAAACACGGCAGCTCCGTCCGAACCAAACCCCACAAGTTTATTTTTGAGCATTTCTACATCTATATCATCTTCTGAAAAGGCTTGGGCAATTTTCTCTTCCAGCGACTTAGCATCGGCATTTTGAACAGGTACTAGCTTATAGAAACAGCAGCAAGCGTCATTCTGTTGGTCAACGTACGTAATGTACAAAATCAAATGTTTTTTTTCAGAAAACCTATCCGTAGACTCGTCCACAGAAATTGAAAGACAGTCAGTCACTTTGATAAAATTCACTAATTTTAAACGTAATTGTTCCGCAATAAAACTGGTCATTGCCGCCGCAGTCCTGTCTGTATTAAGATGTGTCACCATGTCTAAGCCATTTGCGATCTGTAGATTTATAAGATCCGGATGATCACGGGAACTCCACTCTCTTTTCGCTGTTACATAAACTGACCTTAACACATTTTAACAGTTGTATCTAAATTTTCCTTTCGACTTTTCAAAAACAAATCACGAGCACTCGCTGCACACGCTTCTAGAACCTGTTTCTTACACATTTAATCCTGCTGCACAGAGTGAGAATGAATTACGCCATTTTCGTGTTTATAAACAGCGTCCGGATACTTCTTTTTATTTTTTGTTACCGAGCTCGATAGCTGCAGTCGCTTAAGTGCGGCCAGTATCCAGTATTCGGGAGATAGTAGGTTCGAACCCCACTGTCGGCAGCCCTAAAGATGGTTTTCCGTGCTTTCCCATTTTCACACCAGGCAAATGCTGGGGTTGTACCTTAATTAAGGCCAAGGCCGCTTCCTTCCCACTCCCAGCCCTTCCCTGTCACATCGTCGCCATAAGATCGATCTGTGTCGGTGCGACGTAAAGCAACTAGCAAAAAAGTATTTTTCCTCATTACACCGTCTTTTCCCAAGGTAAATCATTAGATGAAGTTCCTACCATTTTACACACGTGTTGCGAATGTTTAACACACACACTACACATCATTACTTGACAGTCTTTGTCATTGGTAGTAAACAACAACCAGGCTCGATTTTTCTGCCAAGACGTCGAAAACTTCTTGGTTGCCACCAGCATTGATGATCCTCGATTATCTGCATTGCCGCATTCGACATTGACTTCGCTGTGTAAAGAACATTCCGCCGGCACCTTATGTAACACTTCATCACATTTAGGTTTTTTATTGGATTTTTCCTGCACATCATTTTCACGTGTCATTGATTGAACTTGCGTCGTGACTGGCAGTGACTGTATATTATCATTACCAGTTTTAAAGAAGTTATTAGTTAAACTATCCTTACTTTTTACCGCACGTTTCATTCCTATATTCTCGACCTCGACTGTGCGTTACCATGTACAAGCTTACAGATTACAGACTGATGCCAATGGCGGATTTGGCAGCGGTAACGTCAGTCAAGTTCATCTAAAATCCAGACGGGAGCGCTGTTCTACGGAGTAAGAGAGAAGTCGGTGCAGCAAAGGAGAAAGAAAGAAAATCGCCTGAGAGGTTTATAAGAGACTGTCCCTTTCCTAAGAAAGGCCAGGCAAGGCGCGGCTTGTCCTGATTTATCGCTTTATTTGTGGAACCTTCCTCTACCAGGGCTAAATTTAGACTGAACATTTTTTTTTCAGTTTGTATACTTCTTAAGTGTATATTGTCCTATTGGCTACTTATCGGAAACACACACTCTCTAAGAAGTACAGGAGTGGAGTACGCTCGAGCTACTTATTTTTGCCCGGGTTTCAGATGGTCCTGCCAGACTGAAACAGGAACAATAGGCTGCAGGTGCGGAGTTGCCACCGCTACGTCGCTTTATTGCACAAGGCCTGGCAGTAATTGTATTATTTCTAAATTATGTGTACTATTGGCAAGGTTTTTATGAAAATATGTAGGCCTACAGCAAGAATATGCATTTTAGTAATATATATGGTATAGGCCTACTTTTTCCTCATTGCTTTATAATGAAATATTCCCCCCCGGGAAACACCCATCCCCCGCGATTTCGCACCCTGCATCACTGATAACATTGTGTTAGATCTAAGTTCAGGAAATTAGTTGACAATAACAGATTTACACACCATCCAAGCACTACCACCAAGAAAATCTTATCAGAAGATCGCCAGGAAAACACAGCGAGAAGTTCATGAGATTTTGGGAATAGAAAAACGGCAACGACAACAGATAAATAAGTTCAATCGTGCTCCTTACTCGGGCATGACGAAGAAATAAGAAATAATAATAATAATAATAATTGTACCGGGCGGTACACCTCTACACCGTTTATTTAAAAGTTGCGCCAGTTGAAACTCCTCTTCTGGAGGAAGGTTGAACTTTATCTACTCTATTAATTCTCTACTTTCTCAGAAGATGTCACCACGTGGAAAATTTTGAGTTTTTGAACTGTGTCACTTTTGATGTGTTTTTGTTTCGCTTGAAGTAAGAAGTGTGAACTTTCTCTTCTAGAGGACACTACTGAAGATCAACAATAGTGCACCCTAGTGCGGAGTCAAAGAACTATTTTGTTGGAGAAATTTTTATTTCAAAAGTTTGTTTCTTGTTAAATTTCTTTCTGTTATGGTTTAAGTTGGCTGTTTACCCCTCCTTTTCCCCTTGTTTTAGATTTATCCAATCCCGAATTTCTTTTAGTAATTTCTGACCAATCTGGTGTATTTTCCCCCAACTTGTATCTGTTGCGGGGTCCTATCCAATAAAAACATTGTGGGTGGGTGTTTTCTTTCCCCTAACGCCTAGAAACTTCCGCGAGAGTATTTAAACTGCTGATTTTTGGGTCTCTGGGCCACTTCTGTTCCCTCTTTCAGTGTGTTAAGTACCTAGCAGGAGGCGGGAGGCGCCTCTTTCTTCGGCAGCGGTCAACAATAAGGTAATGGCCGATTAATAAATTCTTTCTTTTCTTGCTCAGCAGTTTAACTCTCGGGGCGGGTGCGAAGCGTTCCACCATGTAACCTTTTCCTAAAATGTAACTAGTCTTTTCTTCTATTCTCTTGAAAAGCTACATACTGGGATAGAGAGTGCTAACCCTCTCGAGCTCCCACTCATAATGTTTTGAGGTGAACTTATTGTTTCTCAACCTATTCTTCCGTAATGTAATGTAAATTGCTATTAAGTCACCTCTGTAGTATGGGATTAGCCCTTGTAATAACGGCCTAGTGCCAAGGTGGGTTTTAAAATCAAAGTGTATTAGGAGTGCAAGTTCGCCTCCTCTCAAATTGTTTTAGAGGTCATTTAATTAACCTGCTTTTCATTTAATAGACCTCAGTAGATTGGGTATTTTACCCCTGGGTTTGTGTCCGTTGTGGACAACTTGAAGGTGGAGTTTGGTGTGGCCTGGGAGAGGCTTAAATTAAAGAGCGGGTGGCTCTTTTGGAAACGGAGTGTTGTGTGCCTCGAGGAGGCTTAACTGTGTAATTTGGAGCAAGTGCTCCAGGGTTTGATTGGGGTCTTCTGCCCCTTTGTTAAAATTTGTATATCGGAAAGTTGGGCTAGTTGCTCAAGAATTGTGAACTCTGGGCTCGAAGCCCAAACTCTGTAACCCCTGTAATTGTACATTTCAAATTGTGTTTTGGCTACTAAGTACCTGTTCTTTGTTATTACTTAATATTGAAAAGAAAATATAACCTCGTTAAATTTTACATTAACTTTGATTCCGTAGTTTGAAAACCCATTCACGCCCGCACCTTCTTACACCTCTACCTACCGCTAAAACACGGTAACAAGTGGTAGCAGAGCGTGGTTGAATGGGTCTCCATTTAGCCCCTTTTGACGGCTAAACATTGTTTGTTCCGAACTCTAACTATTTTCCCAGTTGCTGGAATTTTTTGAGTTTTTCAAAATTGTTCTGTCACCATGCCCGGCCCTCGCGATGTTCTCCTTCTTAACTATTTGCGCAAGGAGGAGTTGATCTATGAATTAACTATCAGAAATGTGCAATCTGGAGGCACGGTTGCAATAGACACTAACAAGCTTAGAGAGTCTCTTGATTTGCCCATTTCCATCCCCAATTTGGGAGAGAAAGAAATTGACGACTCTCTTTCCACGATCACGGAGAATATTACTGGGCTAGCTTCTGTAGTTAGTTTTTTTGATGAAAATGATCCGTCTCCTAATCAAATTAAGCGTGTGCAAGGCAGGCTATATCATTTTTCGAATAGGGTTAACGATCTGTTGTCTCTAAAACTGAATGACGTTCAGAGGAAGGAAGCTAGTACGCTCCTGGAAAATATTTCTGAATTATCTAGTAAGGTCACTCAATTGTTAACTGGGGAAGTTCCTCCCAAATCTGATCAACCCACCATAGTGAATGCAGGTAGTGAGGAAGCGCCTCCCAAGGGAGAAGTTAATAGGATAACCGTTGCTGCTCAAACTATCCCTGCCCCATTGGACAACGAATCTGAACGTCGTGCATCATTGAGTAACATCCGTTCTGAATTGACTTCCTTGCCATTGAAACCTTTACCTACTATGTCACCCGGATTTAGTAGCTTGCCTCATCCATTGGCAATGTTGCTCAGAGGTATATCCAAGTTTTCTGTTAATACCACCAGTGACGTAATTTCATTTTTAAGATTTCTAGTGGAATTTCAGGATCATGCCCTTGTTTTTTCTCTGTCTCCGTGTCAAATCTTGCAAATTATCTATCCGTATGCTATTGGTATTCTCTCCGACAAAATAGTAAGAGCCATAGCTGAACAGTCATCCATCGAAGATTTTCATGCACATCTACTTGCTAATTTTATTCCTGCCCGCGCAAGGTCATCTCTGATTCAGAAATACTATTATCGAGTACAGAGGTTGGATGAAAACTTGGCTGATTTCATACAAGACATTAAGTTTTATACCAGGGTGTTTGCTCTTCACTTCCCTGAGGACCAAATTGTACAAGCTATTGTGGAAGGCATTTCACCATCTTATAGGTCATACTTGTGTTTTGCGGCGTGCCCGCAAACTTTTTCTGAACTTGAAGCGTTGGCCGTCTCAGCGGAAGGAGTTAGATACGCCGATTCTTTGCGTGTAGCGAAAGAACCCCCGCCTTCCTTTAGTAACACTCGGCCTCCACCTCGCCGACCAGTCACACCCCGTAAATGTTATGCTTGCGGGTCGCCTGACCATCTTCGCAATAAATGTCCATTGGTCAAAAGTAGTAGGGCAAATAATGGAGCTGGTTCAGCGCAAGGCTGTTTTAAATGTGGGGCCTTCTCACATATCGCCAAGAATTGTCCGAACTCAAATAGCACCCCCTCCTGCTCAACTTCTGGTGCAAATTCCACCTATGCCAATAATAAAAAGTGACTAGTGGCTTCGGTTGAGTCGACTAATCCATCTTCCCGAGACTCAGCCCCTAGTAAACAGATTGTAAATGCAGAGAACGATCAGCCTTCAAGTTCATCTTTTGAATGCCCTAAAGAATGTCTTAGGATTGCGGCGGATACCCCCGCACCTGTTCCTTTTCTTAAGATTGAGTTAAATAACGAGCCTATAACAGCTCTCTTAGATTCAGGTAGTGTTTGTTCGATTATTGCGGCTGAATGGTATTCTAAATTGAAATCGGTTTGTAAACTTCCTGACTATGTCTCTTCTCCTGTTCAATACGTTTCGGCTAATTCATCTCCATTAGAAATTCTAGGTTCCTTACTGGTCAAAATTAGTGTTTTTAAGTTTACATGGAAAATTAAATTGTTTGTGGCCAAGCAATTGTCTTGCCCCATTATATTGGGAGCTGACTTTATCTCTCACACTGGTCTTGTGCTCGATCTCAAGTCTAGGTCGTGCACATTCAAATTTGCTTCTAGTTGTAAAATACCACTATTAAAGTGTAATTCTGTGTCATGTTCTTCTATGTCGCCTATCCAGGATGAGATGTTGTTAGACCTTAGACATCTACCTGAGAAGCAGGCTGATAGTATTCGCAAACTGTGTCAGTCGTTTCCCGAGGTGTTCTCTGATACTCTTGGTGTTACTGACCTTATTGAACACAAAATTGAGGTTACGGATTCGATTCCTGTCCGTTTTCCACCGTATAGGCTATCTCCACCTAAAATGAAGGCTCTGAAGGAAATCATCGATCAGATGTTGAAGGACGGTATTATTAGGCCCTCTAAGTCAGCGTATTCTTCGCCTATTTTTCTAGTACCGAAACCCCAAGGAGGCTTCAGGCCTGTCATTGATTACAGGGCTCTCAATCGGAAGGTGGTGTTACAATCTGTGCCCCTTCCCGACCTTCATTCTTGTTTTTCATGGTTTCGTAAGGCCAAGTTCTTCACCATCTTGGACTTAAATCAGGCCTATAATCAAATTCCCCTTGCCGAAGAGTCTAAACACCTTACAGCGTTCGCCACGGACTGGAATTTATATGAATACAACCGCGTGCCTTTCGGGCTCCCCACGGGAGCAGCTGTGCTCACTAGGCTGCTAGATAGGGTCTTCTCCGACATCAAATTCGAGTACTTATATCACTACTTAGATGATGTCGTAGTATTTTCAGAGACTTTTGAAGAACATCTAGATCATCTGCGAGAAGTTCTTGATCGCCTTCGTAAGGCTGGGTTAACTGTTAAGTTGTCCAAGGTTGCCTTTGCTAAGCCCTCTATGTCATTCCTAGGGCATATTGTGTCACCCGATGGTGTAGCAGTCGATCATTCTAGAACACAGGCCATCCGTGATTTTAAACCTCCCAAGGACATTAAAGGTATCGCCAGGTTCATTGGTATGGTGAATTTCTTCAGAAAGTTCATTCCTAACTTTGCTAATAGAGCGGCGCCCTTAAACCTTCTTCGTAGGAAAGGCATCAAATTCGAGTGGGGACCTTCTCAACAAGCCGCTTTTGAAGATCTGAAATTAGCTCTCTGTAATGCCCCTGTCCTTGCTATGCCTGATTTCTCGAAGAAATTCATTGTCCAAACCGACGCATCGTCGTCAGCAGTAGCGGCAGTCCTTCTTCAAGAGACTGAACTAGGGAGGCGACCCATCGCCTATGCGTCTAGGACATTGTCGGCTCAAGAAGCCAAGTATTCCATCTATGAGCTCGAAGGTTTGGCAGTCTTATTTGCCTTAGAAAAGTTCCGTCTCTATCTGGAACATGTCAAATTCGACCTGGAGACAGATAATCAAGCCTTAAGCTGGGTCTTAGGTAGGCCGCGTTGTACTGGTCGTATAGCCCGCTGGGCTATTCGTATTTCCGCCTTCCAGTTTGATGTTAGACATATCAGAGGTACCGAAAATGTTGTTGCTGATGGACTCAGCCGTATGTTTCATAACGACGTCGAGACCCACGAACCGGTCGACAGTTCATCACCTTCCGAGTCCATGCTATCTGAGGTTAATGCCATCCTAACAGATGCTCCCATGCTTTTTAGGGATATCGAGAAATACCAACGTGAAGATCCGACGCTGGCTCCGATAATGGAAACCCTTTCTTCTGGGGAACATGTTGTCCCTTATGTTCTGAGGAATGGTGTTTTATGTTGCCCTTCGAGGCATGATAAGATGATGAAAGTTGTTGTTCCAGCAGTTCTTGTACCAATGATCTTCAAGTATTATCATGAGACCCCATTAGGAGTGCATCTGGGTATCTTTAAAACTCGTGAAAAGATTCGTGAAATGTTCATATGGAAAGGTATGGACGGTGAAATTCGGGAACTTGTAAAAGCTTGTAAATCTTGTTTGATCAGTAAACCCACCATGTCCACTAAAGTAGGCCTTTTGTCTTCTCATCAAGCGTCGCGCCCCATGGAACGCCTGTATATTGATTATGTAGGACCCTTCCCCCAGTCGAAGGGAAATGCCAACAAATTCATCTTTGTATGTGTAGATGGTTTTACCAGATTTTCTTGGTTATTTCCGACTAAGCTGGCTACCGCTCAGTCCACCATTACCTGTCTAAATTCTATTTTTGCTTCTTTTGGTCCGTGCCAATATATTGTATCTGATAATGCTAAGGCGTTCACATCAAATCTTTTTCGTAAATTCTGTTTTGACTTGTCCATCTCTCATGTAACCACTTCTGCTTATTACCCTCAACCATCTCTGGCTGAACGGGTTAACCGTAATCTCAGGTCCGCACTTATTGCCTATCATCATGAAGATCATTCTAGGTGGGACACGTCCCTGCATTGGTTAGCTTTTGCTTTGAATTCGGCGGTTCATGAATCACACAAGTTTACTCCAGCTTCCTTGATGTTTAAGTTTGTTCCCAACACGCCGCTCTCTAACCTCTGGTCTCTGAGTGACATTCTGCCCGAGACAATAGATCCGGATAATATTAAAGATCTTTGGAAGAAGGCTAAAGCCAATCTTAAGGTATCTCATGAAAAGGTTAGGGAAAGGTATGATCGTGGACGGCGACCCACCCCTTTAAAGGTAGGTGACCAAGTAATGGTCAAAAATTTTGTTCCCGCGGGCAAGCTTGCCCCCAGATTTCAGGGGCCTTGTATCATTCTCGATTTTCTTACGCCGGTTACCTTATTGTTAAGTAATCCAGCCACCGAGAGGATATTTAGAGTTCACCTGTCCCAGGTGAAGCCGGTGTAATTTCTGTGTTAACTTGCTTTATATTATTTTGAAAGGATATGAAGGTTATATTTTTTTTGAGTTTCATTTTTAAGGCATTCTGCACTACCTATAATATTTTGTTTCAGATGTAAGCATTTTTGTAAAACCTGTCCCGACCCGTTAAACTGCCATTCTGTCCTTTCCACGGCCATTACCACGCTCCCGTCTCCTGCTCCACTACACTCAGTGGCTGGCTTGGATGAAATGCCATGGATATCTGCACGCCGCTGGCCCCTCAATCTCTTTACATGCCTGTGCCCTTAAAAGAAACATGATGGTCCAACACAATTCTGCCGCCTAGCTTTAATGTTTCAGTGCCCCCGCAGCCGCGCGGCGCCGTGCAGTAACTGGGGAGGGGGATGGGCCCCCTCCTCTCCAGCGAGGACGACATGTGCACGGCGAGCCGGAGCTCTCCTCCCGGCCAAGGCTGATGTGCGGCGCACGACCTGCTACTTGCCCGCAGCCTGTATATGTTCACCGCGGGCGCGGCGTGCTTCAACACCTCGGCTCCCCTCATAGTGCGGGCGAGCGGTATCTCAGGGTACTTAAGGGGTCCGAGCGGCCTCCTTTTGGACGCAAGCTGCAACGGCCGGTCCGGCCATCCAACTTCATCAACTTCAACTACATGGACAGTTACTATAAGAGATAACTACACTTGGGAATTCAACAGCAATATTTGGTGGACATTGCAAATTTTTCCTTCACTTTTAAGTATTAAAAGCTTATCTTCAGAAATTCAACTTCTATAAACATAAAGACTTTACTTCACCTGCAACAACAAAATTTTGGAACCGACTTAAGAAATTTCTCAAATACTTCTGCAAGTTATCTTAATCTCAACATCAAAACTTGGAACTTATTTTCAAACAAAAGTTTATGTTCTTCTGTGTTACCCCTTGGAGGAACTTTTGGGGGGGGGAGGTCTGTACCGGGCGGTACACCTCTACACCGTTTATTTAAAAGTTGCGCCAGTTGAAACTCCTCTTCTGGAGGAAGGTTGAACTTTATCTACTCTATTAATTCTCTACTTTCTCAGAAGATGTCACCACGTGGAAAATTTTGAGTTTTTGAACTGTGTCACTTTTGATGTGTTTTTGTTTCGCTTGAAGTAAGAAGTGTGAACTTTCTCTTCTAGAGGACACTACTGAAGATCAACAATAGTGCACCCTAGTGCGGAGTCAAAGAACTATTTTGTTGGAGAAATTTTTATTTCAAAAGTTTGTTTCTTGTTAAATTTCTTTCTGTTATGGTTTAAGTTGGCTGTTTACCCCTCCTTTTCCCCTTGTTTTAGATTTATCCAATCCCGAATTTCTTTTAGTAATTTCTGACCAATCTGGTGTATTTTCCCCCAACTTGTATCTGTTGCGGGGTCCTATCCAATAAAAACATTGTGGGCGGGTGTTTTCTTTCCCCTAACGCCTAGAAACTTCCGCGAGAGTATTTAAACTGCTGATTTTTGGGTCTCTGGGCCACTTCTGTTCCCTCTTTCAGTGTGTTAAGTACCTAGCAGGAGGCGGGAGGCGCCTCTTTCTTCGGCAGCGGTCAACAATAAGGTAATGGCCGATTAATAAATTCTTTCTTTTCTTGCTCAGCAGTTTAACTCTCGGGGCGGGTGCGAAGCGTTCCACCATGTAACCTTTTCCTAAAATGTAACTAGTCTTTTCTTCTATTCTCTTGAAAAGCTACATACTGGGATAGAGAGTGCTAACCCTCTCGAGCTCCCACTCATAATGTTTTGAGGTGAACTTATTGTTTCTCAACCTATTCTTCCGTAATGTAATGTAAATTGCTATTAAGTCACCTCTGTAGTATGGGATTAGCCCTTGTAATAACGGCCTAGTGCCAAGGTGGGTTTTAAAATCAAAGTGTATTAGGAGTGCAAGTTCGCCTCCTCTCAAATTGTTTTAGAGGTCATTTAATTAACCTGCTTT